>NC_140444.1:6510474-7252974 GCF_963576455.1 Neolamprologus multifasciatus | reverse complement strand
ACTGTTAATTAACTCAACATTTTGATTTTGGGCCCTCCTGGTTTAACCATTACAGTAGCCACTCTTTGAATCAAATCAGTAACCTTAAAATTGTTGACAAGTATATAATATTTTTTTCTGTCCATCTTTATTTGTATGGTAAAAGAGCAGAAACATAGGTAGACGTGTGTAGTAAAAATGAAAGCATATACATACTTCATAAAATATACACGTAGCCTACAGGTCCAAGTGCAAATATCTAATCAGCTTCTTTTCTGCTTACCAACAAAGAAATGATTGGTAAGCAGTCATTTTGATTTTGCTTAAAAATAGCCATAAAGAGGTCTTTGAGAAAATGACTCTACCTCTTACTTGATTTATTACTTCTATAAATCCTGGAATTTGTAGTGTCATTCACTAGTTCCAATTTAGAATTATAAATGATAATGGATTGGATTTATATAGCACTTTTCAAGGCACCCAAAGCACTTTACAATGCCACTATTCATTCACTCTCTGGTGGAGGCAAGCTACAGTTGCAGCCACAGCTGCCCTGGGGCAGACTGACAGAAGCGAGGCTGCCATATCGCGCCATCGGCCCCTCTGGCCAACACCAGTAGGTGGTAGGACACAACGACCCAGACAGAGAGCCCGGGGATCGAACCGGCAACCTTCTGGTTACAGATACGCTTCCCAACCCCCTGAGCCACGGTTGCCCCTAGGTGACCTAAGGTATACACTAAAGCTAACAATGCTTTATAGTACATGGGTACATGTGATTGCTACCCTAAGTAGTAGTAAGTAAGTTGCTACCCTTCCTTGGCATCTCTGTTCACATAATTGTTGCCTCCCAAAAACCATGATGGTGATAGCCAAACACAAAGCCTGAGGATTTAAAATAGTATTCCACAAAGCAGTGGGTGACATCACAGTGTTTTATTTAACTGTGAGAAATTGGAAATGAGGTAACAGCATGAGAAAAAACCTCCTCTGGAACTAGTGATGTTCCCCACTTTTCAAATCTTTTACTGTCAATACTGTAATGTAATTTAATCAAATAAATAATGTAGTATATCTCTTTTTGGGGGTGTTTTACCATTTTGAATAATATCAATGGGGAAAAAATGAAAAAAAGAACTAAAAAGCAACAGCTATATATTTGACAGGTTTTACAAATGTATCGGATCAACCTTACTTAGGATGTGCACAGTAAAAGCAGCCTCATACAGTCTAGTCTGGTCTTATGCACAAACATACAAATGCAGACGAATACACACACACACACACACACACACACACACACACACACACACACACACACACACAGTACACTGAGTGCCAGCTCGTGACATTTCTGAGCATGCCATAGGGACAAGTGGTTGAGGGTTGGCGGAGGGCTAAGTGTCTGTCTGTAGGCCTGAGATAACGGCTGTCACCTCCCCAAGTCCTCTCATTCACACACACAGACAGAAACAAAAACACACAAAATACGCTTTCTCTCTCTCACTCACCAGCCTACAATTAAACCATCCATCCGGTGTGACAGTGAATGCTAGTCAGCCGACCATTCAGCAATGCTCAATATCAATAGAGTCCCTTATTCTCGCTCTATTGTTGCTATGTCGAGATGGGAATGGGTTTAACAGTTGGTAGAACTACATGGCCTGTGAATAGAACGGGCTTATGACTGTGTTTATGCATTGTGCTGCTCTCCTGTCTTTCAGCCCAAGATCTTTAAAAGTGCTGTGATTATGGCAAGAGCGGTGATGACGCATTGTTTTCAGGCTATCAACTTTGGCACATGTAGTGTGTGAATTTGTCTTTCCTGTGAGCACTTGCAGGGTACCTCATTGTGTCACTGACTCATTGTGCTGTGATGTGTGTGCATGTGTGTTGTAGTTACGCGAGAGTAGAAACAAGAGGAAGAGAGATAAGGCAGTCAGAAGATGTGCAGAAGTGCAACAGCTATACACAGGCTTTTTCACAGGGACAGCAGACACCTTTCACTAACAGACTAACCCCTTTCTTTCACAGGTAATCACTTTTTCTCGTTCAAGCATATGCAAAGAAAGGCAGAGAGAAAGAGCGAGCGAGGAAGAGTTAGGGTAAGAGAGAGAATGAACCATTGAAAGAAGAATACCAGTTTTTGAGCTCCATTGATTTCAACAAATGGCTACACATCATGGTGAGAACGGTACAATGGGGGACAATATCTAACAGAATATACGAAGAACAGTTTGTTTTCGATCTCCTAGGGAAATGAGTGTGTATGTTGTTGTTTGTGATATAGGTATGTACATTTTCTTGTCTAAAAAGGGTTTGACTAGAAAGAGAACAGTGGCACACTAAATCAGCAAAAGTGGTACATCTCTCTCTCTCCCTCTTTCTCTCTCTCTCTGTCAGTGTGACTGCATCTGCATTAGCAAGCAGGCCCATTTGTCAGTGCAGATTGTAATTAGGGAGACTAGATCAGAAGTAAGGCAACCCAGAAATAATCAGCCTCTCATTTGGGGTGTGTTAGTCTTTATGCATGCCCTTTTGTATGTGTTTGTGATTGCATGCATGCCACCAAATGCATTTACATCCAATAGGAACCTATTTTGGAGCCAAGGCCACTCTCTTTGGCCTTCACTCCCTCTCTTAATTTGTCTCTTTCTTACACCCTACCCACAATCGGAGATCCCTCCGCAGGCACGTACTTTTTCCCAGCGTCGCTCTCTTATTCATCCACATCCCGTCCGTCCTTATCATTCATCCCCGCACTCCGCCCTATTTCATTCTGACTTCCTTAGCTCTACCAATACAGAGCTGTCTAAGAACTCTCAGGTGGTTCAAGTCCATTACTTTGGGAGATAGAAAAACACTGCTGAGGTGTTCTGATTGAGGCCTATTAAAATTCATAAGCTGTGGAATAAGGCCAGAGATAAAAAAGAAAAATAAAAAAAAATCTTCTGCACAGTGGAAGGGTGGGGTGTATATGTGTGTGAATTTGTCAAGTGTTTATGAAGAAACAGGAGAGGCAAGTAAAGAAACTGAGAGTGATAAATGCTTGGTGATCCCACGAGCCTTAACCTCTTTAAATTATCTCTATATTTTATCCTCTTTTCTCATCCTCTTGGTGGTTTCCTCCTTCCTTTCAATTTGTAAGTACTTCTTGTGTATTTGCCTAACCACCTTGGGTCTACTGTTTATATTATTTTTCATCCCACCACCATGTACACATTACATACTGTGAAATACCTGTTTTTTTTTCTTTTAGTTCCAGATTTTAAAGAAAAAGTATTATTTCCCACATTTGTATAAGTACTGAAGACCATCAGACAGAAAAACACACATTCACACATACCAATTTCTGTTTTTGTCACGGCCAGCGGGGGCAGACCGTGTGGAGAGTGTGTGTGGTGGACCCAGGCGCGAACACAGGTGAGGAGACGGGAGTGAACTTAAACTGAAAGCGAGCCTTTATTTGGGCTGATGCAGAAGGGAGTAGAAAAAACATAACAGGGACAGAGACTGCAACTAACCAAAAACCTAAACTGGAAAAACACTAACTGAAAGGAATAACTATGATCACTGTGAACAGAATGCTGTGCAGATGCATGAAAACTGTGAACCAAATGGCGTGACGAAAGAGACATGAACATGACCTGCACGGAACCTCATTGTGCGGCTTCATGAAAAATAACATAAACCAAATGGCAAACATGAACTGCACAGAATCCTGAAAAACTTAACTTGACCAGAGGGGAAGTACACAGACGACGCGACAACGAACAAAGGAAGACTGAGGACTTAAATACACACATGAGGTGATCAGGGGAAGTGGAGACACATGAGAACACAGCTGACTCGAATGAAACACAATGACAATAAAGGGGAGAGTAACACTAACTACAATGAACAAAGAACACCAGACTCTTACAAAATAAAACAGGAAACACGGAGACATAGACATAGACATGAAACATGACATGAACTTAACCGCATAGACATGAAACGTAGACGCAGGAACCAGGGAGACTGAGTACAGGTGGAGATGACAGAAATAACTAAGAAATAAGGTCTGAACAGCAACCTAGAATTTAACTAGATTAAAAATGAATACAAAAAAATACGTAAAACTCAAACACTGGGTCACACGACCCAGTACCCTGACAGTTTTCCCCTGCATCTATGTAAAACACACAAAGAGCATAATGTGCAGGCAACTCGACAAGGGGCAGAGGTCAATAAATGTCACTAGAATGAGATGTCTTGCTTATCTCCTTCATTTCACTCGATTCTTTTTCCTCTTCCCTGTTGTTTTCCTTTTCCACAATAGACTCATCCTATGGGTCAGTCACTTATGATTTCATTTTTCAGCTTTATAACAAAAGCTGAAGAATGATACCATGGAGAAAGGCACAGAGAAAATGCCTCACCTTAGTTGGCAAAAATGAAAAAGGCTAGTAATGAAACAAAAACAGTTGGTTTAGCCCATTATAGTGTTACGGCACTGTAATGGCTTACATCATCATGGATGTATTTTTTTTAACAGTTGACCGTTCAGGTAATTGTATTTCTATGTATGTCTAAATAATACTGACACAACCCATTTAATTAAATTAAGGGTCACATTTATATTATTGAATAAATGTGGAGTTGCAGATGGCAGCCTTGTTGCTGCTGTCTTTGGTACTTTTTACCTACTTTTTTTCAATTTCCCCTCTTCATCGCAGCTCACATAGAGCAGGAAGTAACTTTTATATACCTGTCAATCAGGTTATTACACTTCATCACCATTTTTCATCCATCCAGAGAGTTTTGCATTATTCTTACTTGAAGGAGCAGCAGCTCTCAACAGGATCAGCAGGATATGCTGACGAGGGAAGCGAGCCAGAGCTCTCATTAAACTATGTCAGCAGGGATTCCGATCTGCGCTCCCTTCGATTCATCTGTGGAGTGTCCGATCTCTTGCCAATAAGATCGATGAATTGCTGCTACTCAACATAATAAACATGGACTTTTCCAGCTCTACTGCCCTGTCACCCTGTGCTTCACCAAAATCTGGCTGGGCAAAAACATTCTCAAAAGCTAACTGTATCTGTTAGGCTTCCAACTTCTCTGAGTGGTGTTGTGGAAGTTTTCCATTTAAATAAAGCCTGCAGACAAGCGGTGAGCGGTAGCTAACATTCTTTAATCAAAACAGAGAACAGAAAACCAAGCTTGGGGGAGAGCCTGCATGATCGTGGGGCAGACGGTCAGCAGAGTCTCACCCCTGAGCCTGGCTGCGCCTTGAAAAGCGCTATATAGCCTAACATGGCTCTCAGTTAAATACCTTTTCCAGGAACAAAAGACAGTACACAGCTGTTTCACACCTTAAGGTTCGCACTCCCTTGCTACCTCCCAGAGTCATCAAAGAGACAAAAGACTCTTCCTGTGGAGATGCTTCCCCCAACTTCCTTACCAGACCCCCACCATCTGTCTAAATGTATGAGTGTGAGACATGTTCAAATCCAGTGGCACCAAGTCATTATACAATAAAATAATATGAATAATACATAAATAAAAGAAATTCCTATACAGTGGGTTGCTATATGGAGCTTTTAGGGAAAGTGAGGAGAGGCAGAATCTGTTTCTATATAACCAAAGGTTGGTGTAAACATCACAGTGTAAGTCCTCAAAGACCACTGTCATCGAATGTTGTTTTATTCAACCTGGGTAATTTCATCATTTATTCATGTTAACTTTCAGATCCCACCTCAGGCCTGTGTTAGTGAGGCGTTACAACACCTGGCTGACCAAATGACCATGGCTGCTTTTTCGCTCATGAGACAGCCCTGTTGCATGCCCAAAATCACATTCAGTAGCACGCACTTCCATTTTGATTGCTAGGGGACTGGGTCTTAAACCCAGCACTTTCAGTTTATTTTGTATTTTCGATTTTCTTATGTTGAGTTTGTTCTCATGTTATTATTTAGTTAGGGTTTAGTTGAGATTTTTTTCTAGTTTTTGTTTCATCTATGTTTCCTTGGTTTTGTGTCTTTTCTGTTTTCTGTGCAGTCTGTCTGTTTTACTGCTAATTATGTCCATGCCTTTGTTTCCCTTATCTGTTTCCTTGAGTCTCTCCTTGTGTTCCGTGTCTCCCCATATATTTCATGTCTGTGTGTTCCATGTTCTATTGTCAAGCTTGTGTTGCCATGTCTATGTCTTTCCATGTTCAGTGTGTTTAGTTTCACTTTTCCCTGTGGTGCAATGATTAATTGTGTCAGCTGTGCCTTCCCAGGTGTTTAGACTTCCCTCATTACCATCCTGTGTATTTAAGTCCTCTGAGAAATGTTTCGTCACTCATCCAAGTGACAAGCACTGACCAAATGTGTTTGCTTTTGGAACTATGTCTTAATTCCACTTATTTTACATACACGGGAATTCAGGTACTACAGGCAGAAACATGGGTGTGCCATGGGTTCCCCAGTTTCACCCATTGTGGCCAACTTGGGAGAAGTGGAAAAGAGGACTTTGTTATCCTACCCTGGATGACACCTGGGTGAAAATCAAATCTCAGGACGTATCACAATTCACAGATCACATTAACTCAGTGGACCAACACGTCAAATTCACCAAGGAGGATATGAAAAGTGGCAGGTTAGCCTTCTTAGACTGTGAGATTTCCATCAGTAATGGGGGACGTTTAAAAGCAGATGTGTACTGTAAACCTACGCATATGGATCAGTATTTAAGGTTTGACTCTCATCATTCACTGGAGCACAAATTGGGTTTCATCAGGATGCTACAACATAAAGCGAACACCATCCCCACAGACACAGCGGCCAGGGAAGCAGAAAAACATCACATCAAGAAGGCCCTGAGTAAATGTGCTTATCCCGGTTGGGCATTTGTCAAAGATGGTAAGGCATCTAAAAAAAGCTCAGCCGATCCAGGAGAGAAGAAAAAATGCTGCCTAAGAGAAAATCCTTAGTGATCCTGAATGTGTCAGTATCGGAACAGTTGAGACACATTTTTTTCTAAATGCTCTGTGGCTTTATAACCCCAAAACACGTTGCACCAAAAATTGGTCCACCCCAAGGATCGGGTCCCCTGACACAAACAGAGTAATATAGTGTACGCTGTTAAGTGCCAGGAGGATTGCCATGATTTATACATTGGGGAAACCAAACAACCTCTGGCAAAGTGGATGGCACAACACAGAAGAGCTACCTCATCAGGGCAGGACTTTACACCTACAGGCCAGTGGACACTCTTTCAATGATGAGGATGTACACATCCTCAACAGGGAGGAATGCTGGTTTGAGCGTGGACTGTGTAGTTGGTAGAATGTGACCATGGTTGTTGTAGTAGAACACACTGCAAGGAATTGACTGCTGACAGCACTAACCACTTTTTTCATATATGGAAAAAAAAGATTGCCAAAATCATTTACCACAGGACGAAAGAACAAGATCTGGAAAACTTCAAAATTCCATCCTGTGCTGTGACATCCAGCTGGTCAACAAATGTAGTACAAATGTAGTACACTGAATGAATAGGGCTTTTCTCCACTCAGAGAGTACTGCAGGGAACTCAAGTGGACCAGGGTCCCTAAGGAAATCTGCATCCCCATCGACTGTCATCCTACTTCCACAAAGAAACTTCAGAGGCTAGGCCTTTCCGTGCCATCCACAGCCATGCTATCCCATGAGACAACAGTCAGTTCTGCCTTGGTTCTAACTCCGTCCTGCTTCTTAATGGTGGAGGAGATTCAGCAAAAGCATTGTTCATTGTAATAGAGACCTTTCTTATTTGAACAGAATGGCTGTTGTAACCCGTAAAATCCCAAACTCCCAGAGATTATGTCGCAGACCACCTAAAGATAAACAAAAAAAAAGTTTCATGAGAAATCATGAAATTATCAAAGAACTTACAAAAGCAAACAAAAGCAATAGAACAGTTTTAATTTTAAAAAAAGCAAAACAATTACATTTGGCCTATCAGGTAACTCTTTGTTAATGATTTAATATTTGATCAAAAATACAGGGTATATCAAAAAAGAATATATAAGCTATATTTTTTTATGTAATAGATGTAGAAGTTTGCAATAAATTTTAATATACGTGAATATAAAGTTTGACAACTTACAATGTTCTCAAGTGCTTAATGTGTCCCCTTTCAGATGAACAGCATAAGTCGATTCAACAGACAAACTCGGCCCATACCTTTGCGAGCGTGTCTAGAGTGATGCAGCCACTGCTGCTGTTATACCTACTGGCAACCACGTGAAAGTCCCGAATCCCCTCTTTCTTATTAATTAATTAACTGTGAAATTGGATGATTCTTTTTAATAAACCCTGTATTCAATTATTTTGCCTCACAGGAAGCTAAGAAAATCTTGGTTTAAACGAGTTAATACCCCAGAGTCATACTTTCAGAATCCTTGTAGCACAGGCTAAGGAGGAAGCATACAAACAATGTCTGTGAAGGTTCTCAGTCATCCAGGTCATCGCTCTCGGATGAGGTGAAACGTCTTCAAGCAACTTAAAGAAGTCCAGACGCTTTTCTTTGCAAGCTCCTTTGACCATACAAACAATATTTCGCTATAGCTTAGTAATAAACCAAAGATCTACACAGTTATAATTCATTTGAAAGCCTTACTCTTAGCCTTGTGCACCCTAGCTGGAAAGCGCAACAATCAGTTTTGCGGTTTGTTAACTACTTGCCGCCTGGCTCTTTTTCAGAGTTTCTATCTGATTTCTTAGACATTTTACCCACAATCTTGATCTTGTCCTGATATTTGACATATGGCAAATAAACTGAACATTTAACCATATTTTTTCCTGAAAATTACTTTTTATCAGACCATTTCTTGATAACATTTAATTTCACATACAATAATAGAGTATAAAGCACTTGAAATACTGTTTCAGTTCACTAGATGTGGTTCTTAATGCACTGTGATGAAATTTAAAGAAGTGATTCATTCTTTGTTATGTCCTTCAATGCCATGTCCCAACACAATGCTGAGCAGCAGCCTGAACTTTGCGCCCACAGAACTTGATCTTGTTAATAGTGTTTCATACTCAGTACGTGCAATGCTGGACACTGTGGCTACTCTGAAACAGAAACTAACAAATCAGAGAAGTTTGACTCCCTGGTATACCTCACATACTCATATACACACACCTTAAAACAGATGACTTATAAGTAGGAGAGGAAATTGCATTGCACTCTTGGAGAAGATCACCATTTGAGATGGAAAAATTATTTGTTGCACTATAAAAAGGATCTCTATAAAGCTAGGACATCTTACTATTCATCATTGATAGAGGAAGACAGGAACAACCCCACATTTCTTTTCAGCTCTGTCATGGTAGGCATTGGTTTGTTTTTTTTTATTTTGTATTTTTTGGATGTCTTCCTGATGCCTAGGCTATGTTGTGGAGGCATGACCCTATCTTTCGATGGAGGCACTATCCTCCACCCCTATGTCCCTGTAACTATTTACTGTTTATCACCCCAGATCCTGCATTCAGTCTCTATCAAATTATCTGCATATCTAGTGTGGTAATCAGGCTCTTCTGTGAACTCTGCGAACCTTTTCCCCATGACTTTACAGTCTTTTAAATTTTAGTTTTCCCTGTTTGTCTGGATCCTTGGACTCTTTGGAAACCTCCGCTGAAACATTCTCCATTTTCACCACCTACCTGATCGACCTCCTACAACTTCCAGCACTCTCCATCTTTGCCCTCGTTCCCAAGATGCTTCATCTACTAACACATGTAACCCAGTTTATTCACTCTTCTCAACCACCTAAACAGTGTTCAGATCACTTTCCTCAATTTCTCCTTGACTAACTGTCTTTTCCTCTCTCTCAGTGAACCGCAGTGTCAGATCCAGAAACTTACCTGTCTGTGATTCCTCTGTGCAAGTATCAAGCTGTGTTCAACAAAAACTTGAGAAGTGCTGAATCTGTCTTTACTAGACAGTGAAGGAAATAAGAGTCGGCTTTTCTCTCTGCATTATATACCTTGACACAGCCTGACAGAGTATTCCATTAATTTTCGATAGAGATAACGTTTTGAAATTATTTTCAAATAAAATTCAAACAAGCAAACAAACAAAAAAAGAAGCAACTATTAGCAGTCCCACAGCTGTATCATTAAGTACATTATACTCTCAAACAGAACTTTTGACAACTTTATTCTTCCCAGTTGTCCACTGTAGCAACACTCGCATGGCAGCTGGAGTGTACAACCCCTAACTTCTTGGCATCAAGACAAATTAAAACATCCATCCATCCATTCGCTTCCGCTTATCCTTTTCAGGGTCGCGGGGGGCGCTGGAGCCTATCCCAGCTGTCATAGGGCGAGAGGCGGGGTACACCCTGGACAGGTCGCCAGTCTGTCGCAGGGCCAACACACAGGGACAGACAACCATTCGCGCTCACATTCACTTGCACAATCACACCTAATGGCAATTTGGATTTTCCAATTAACCTATCCCCACAAGCTGCATGTCTTTGGACGGTGGGAGGAAGCCGGAGTACCCGGAGAGAACCCACGCAAACACGGGGAGAACATGCAAACTCCACACAGAAAGACCCTGGCCTGATGTTGGAATTGAACTCAGGACCTTCTTGCTGTGCGGCAACAGTGCTAACCACCGTGCCACTGTGCTGCCCCCAAATTAAAACAATGTACCAAATATTTTCATAGTAAAAATTGCAATACAATTAGAAAAACGCTGCAGCAAGACTACTATCAGAACAAGAAATTGAGATATGTAATAACTTCTGTTCACTAGTACCCTGTTAAATGCAGAAATGAATTTAAACTCATTCTCCTCACATTCAAAGTCTTGAGTGATCAAGCTCCATCATATCTTAAAGACCTCATAGTACCATATTATCCTAACAGAGCACATTTCCGTCAGTCTGCAGGCATACTCGTTATTTCTAAAGTTTCTAAAAGCAGTTTTAAGATTAGTCTCAAAACTTTCCTGTTTGATAAAGCTTACAGTTAGTGCTGGTTCAAGTGACCAAGGAACCATCCCTTAGTTATGCTGATATAGGAAGGTTGCCGGTTCGATCCCCGGGCTCTCTGTCCTGGTTGTTGTGTCCTTGTGCAAGACACTTTACCCTACCGCCTACTGGTGTTGGCCAGAGGGGCCGATGGCGCGATATGGCAGCCTCGCTTCTGTCAGTCTGCCCCAGGGCAGCTGTGGCTACAACTGTAGCTGCCTCCACCAGTGTGTGAATGTGAGAGTGAATGAATAGTGGCATTGTAAAGCGCTTTTAGTGCCTTGAAAAGCGCTATATAAATCCAATCCATTATTATCATAGGATAAGACTGCTGTGGGACGATGCCTTGTTCCTTTTTGCTACACCAAGCACTTCTTCTCCACTCACTCCCCACATGTTTATATAGCACGCCGCAACATGTCATTTTTGTCTTGACTCTCTGTTAACCTGTTTTTTGCCCTGTGCCCCCCGGATACAGATGGCCGCGCCTCCCTGTTCCTTTCTGTTTAAAGGATTTTTAACAAGAACAAAAATAACTGATCTTCTTCCATTCCACCACTGCAAATTGCTTTATTATGAGCAGTTTGTCTTTACATTTAATGTCTTTACCTTACATTGCAAAGCACCTTGAGGTAACTGTTCTTGTGATTTGGCATATATAAGCAAACCTGAATTGAATTGTACTGGTGCCCCATCGTGAGATTGCCAATTTTTAATCACCAATTAATCTGCGGCGTACTCAGTGTTCTTCTAAATGTGCTGCTTGTTGAGGTCTTTCTGTTTGGTATAAAGATACATCACTACATGCTGATTAGCACACAAAGACTTGTGTGCTAATCTTTTCAGCACACAAGTCTTTGTTTTTTTTTTATATATGACAAAAAATTGCCATTCTGTGTTTTGTTAGTTGTATTCTCTCAGTCATTCTTTTATCTAACATTATACAGACACAAATATCCAACCCAATGTGCTTTTTTGTTGGCCTCTTTCTTTCCTACCCTCTCCTTTTTACGCAAGTGTCTGTCACTTCTCCATTTGTCCCTTTATACAGCATTGAGATCACGGCATCTGGGTTTGACACACACATTTGTTTAGTCTCCATTGTGCTAAGTGGATTCATGTGGAATGGAGATTGTCTGTAATATATTGAAAGGAAGCAGAGTGTGCAATGGGAGGTAAGACAAGTGAACGGGAAGGGAAGAGCAATAGAAAAAGAGCAAGAGATTGATGATTGATCCAAATAGACCAAACTAAAAGACCGACAATGAGAGACTAAAATGGACAGTATATAGAGAGAGAGATGAGGAAACATATGCTGCTCTGTCTACGCCATCAATCTAAAGTAGTGAGCTCACCTGGAAATTGTCAAGCACAAGTGTACTTGTATCAGTGTGTGGCTGGCTGCCACTAAGATGAGTTTCCTCACAAGCAATATACATATTCAGCGAAAGCATGCCACTCTATCATCTCTCTCTTTCCTGCATTCTCTAGATCAGTGGCTGAGCTGGCATTGATGTGTGATAGTTGTGTGTTGTACTTTTCTTTGTATGTGTATGTAGTCTTCATAATAACTCCTCTTGAACTCAGTGGAACCACAGCAAATACAAAAATAATGACCTAAACATGCAATGATGAACACAGCCAGAAAAAAAAAGAGAAAGTACCCATGGCTGGTTTCTTGCCAAATAGTGAGCCAAATGTGTTCACGTATATATTTCATCTAGAGTTGCTATATTAAACATTTCAGACTAAGTTACTATCTTGTAAGCACAATCAGCATTTGTAAACATATTTTTTAGCATACAAAATTGTACTTCATAAATGCATTATAAATATCCACAACTATCAATCGGAGCTTTATTGTAAAGTGTAAAGCATAAAACCATTTATTAATGAATAATAAACATTTCTAAATGCCAGATGGGAGCCTTATTGTAAAGTGTAAAGCATAACACCATTTATTAATGACTACTAAACATTTATAAATGACAAAGAGAGCCGTGTTGTAAAGTTTGAAACATGTCAACATTTTTTAGTATTACTGGGCTTTACTATAAAAAGTATAAAGCACCAACAGTTATTTAGCATTGCTAAACTTATATACACTTATATATACTGTCTATATATATAAAGATAGCTAAAACTATATTAAGGAAACAAATCCCATCCCTAAATTCACCACTGGCATAAAACAAAGGAAAATTATAATAATTATAATATAATAAATTATTATACCTTAACTGAAACTGCACACCTGTATTATTTACTCTACACACATTTATACAAATCAAAATATAAAAAAAAACAATAAAATAAACTAACAGGTAAATCTATTACTTGTGTGGAAACTCAACACATACATGAACAGATCTTTGAAAAATGGTTGTTTTTGCTCAATTTAATATACTCAAAACAAACAAAACGACGGGTTTCAGACAGATTTCCCTCTTCAAATTGGAAGCAAAGTACCAGCGACCTTCATACTTTCTATTCTGTTTTTTACTTCATCACTGCCTTGAATTGCAGCCTCACATCGCTTAGCACTTAGTACCGTCTCTCCACTTGGCCTGTTGGACAGTAGCTCCTGGTAAACATTGGGGACCGCTATCCTGCTCTCCTTGTGTGTGTATGCTACACAATTCAGCAGTAGCTCCACTAACTCCACTTGAAATAACTTGCAAAGTCAGGATGTAGCGTCGAACTCCTTTTAATTAGTATGTATTTCCTCATGGAGTAAAACTGAAATACAAATGACATAGCTACAATTAACTTAGCATCATTAGCACGACAAACATAGATTCCAATACACATCCATTGGCGTATTATTATAAGTATTTATCTACAGCAAATATTTCCACAAAATATACATAAAATGCAATCCTACAATTCAATACAAATGAAAACTTACAGACAGTGGTGTTGATGGCACAAACAAAACACAGATGTCGGTGGATAAACCTTCCCCACATGTGACCCGCTAGGAACTAAACAAACATGGCTGACTTCCTATCACTTCCTGAAACTAATTTTCAAAATAAAACAAAGATTTCAAGATTTCAAAAATAAAATTAGCTCACTGCAAAGAGCGCCTATATTGCAATAAAATTAAGAGCGGAACACTCCCCGTCTGGTATTTGTTAAGATGCCATATATCAATATTCAAACCACAACATAACCTTTTCAGTCCTGTTTTTTTAAAACCATAACAACCTCCGTTATAGGCCTGAAGAACACTTTGGCCACTCTGTCTTTGACGACCCGGATCTCGATCTTACGGACCTTTCCATCACCGCCGGGGAAAGTGTTTGTTACAAGAGCCATGGGCCAATCATTCCGGCATGTACTATCATCTTTCAACCACATGGATGAGTGTTGCAACTCCTCTCTGTATAGACTTCCAGGAAGAGAATTTTGTGAAACTCTCACAACCCAGCAACTTGTCCTTTTGACTTGTAACACAGATTGTAACTTGTGGTCGTACCTCAACATCTGCGTCTGGGTTGATAAGCTCAAAGGTAGCTCACTGCTTGGCTGTGACTTGTATAGAAATGTTGGACCCGTGAACCAGTTGGTTCTGGTGAGCTGTGAGGCTTGAATGGACCTAGAAGCATGGTAAGTTGAGTTATGCTCTGTAGGTACATACCTCCACTGATTCGGTTGTGTGGACTGGCGGATTCTCTGGATCCTGTTGTGGACATACACATAGAAACGTTTGGACTGATTATGAATGTAGCCCAGCACTACTACTGTCACAGTAGAAGGTGGCCGCATCAATTTGGATATGGATCTCTTGAACTCAGCAATTTCTACGGCTAGCACTGCCGCACACAGCTCCAGTCTGGGTATGGTAGGTTCAGTTGGTGGTGCAAGTCTAGCTTTCCCAAGAATGAAACCCACATGAATCTGGTCATTTGCATTTGTTGTCTTGAGGTACGCCACTGCACCAATCGCTTTGGTTGAAGCGTCTGAAAAGATGCATATCTCTTTACGACCGGCATTGGAACAGGAGGTGGTGGTATACACTCGAGGGATATGAAGATGTTGCAGTTCTTGAAGTGAATTTTTCCATGTCTCCCAAACCTTACATTTGTCCTGAGGGAGTGGACTGTCCCAGTCAGTTCCATCTAAGGTCAACTCTCTCAGCAACGACTTGCCTTGAACGGTCACAGGAGCGATGAAGCCGAGAGGGTCGAAAAGACTGTTTATGGTGGAGAGAATCCCACGCCATGTGAATGGCTTGTCACTGACCGACACTTGGAAGGTGAATGTGTCCCTTTTTACATCCCAACTCAATCCAAGGCTTTGCTGTGTGGGTACTGTGTTTCCATCCAAGTAAAGATCTTTAATGCCCTTAGCATGATCTCCTGCAGGAAAGGCTTTCAAGACGTCAACGCTGTTGGATGTGATCTTGTGCAGTCTCAGGTTTGACTCAGAGAGAGATGGTTGGGTTCTCTGTAGCAGAGAAATTGCCTCTTCCTTTGTGGATGTGGAGACAAGGCCATCGTCTACATAGAACTTGTGTCCCACAAAATGTCTGGTGTCTGACCCGTACTGCTGTTCTCCTTCCTTTGCAGCTCCTCTGAGACAGTATGTTGCCACAGCTGGAGAAGGACTGTTGCCGAATACATGAACCCTCATCCTGTATTCAACAGTGTCTTTGCTGGAATCATTATCTTTATACCACAGAAAGTGCAAGTAGTCTCGGTGGTCTTCTCTCACGACAAAACAATGGAACATCTGTTTGATGTCAGCCATGATTGCTACTTGCTCTCTCCTGAAACGAATAAGGACTCCCATTAGACTGTTATTCAAGTCTGGTCCAGTGAGTAGCACGTTGTTCAGCAAGATGCCATTGCATTGTGCGCTTGAGTCGAAAACAACTCTGATTTGGTCAGGTTTCCTGGGATGATAGACCCCAAACATCGGCAAATACCAGCACTCTTTACATTTAGGGAGTGGAGGGCCTGGTTCTGCGTGATTGTTGTTGAAGATCTTGTGCATGAAGGCAATGAACTGGTCTTTCATCCTTGGTTTACGCTCTAGTGTGCGCAGTAATGAGAAGAGGTGGGTCATTGCTTGCTCACAATTGTTATAAATAAAAATAAAATATTTCAACAAAAACACCAGAAAACAGGTATTCAACCAACATCTTGGCCATGCTGTTAGGTAGTGAAGTTAAAATCCAATTTACTTTAATAACAGGAATATGACTAAAATTTTAAAAAGCAATCAAATTTTTGAATGTTTCTTTCTAAATATTCTGTGTAATTTTTGTTGTTGTTGTTGTTTTCAGTATGCACATGGACGCTTTGGAAATGCATGGAAAAGGAAGAAATGGGTATTTGGACTGATGGGAATTAAAGAGAAAAGGCAAAGAAGGTTCATGTTAAAACTTGTTGAAAAACGATCAAGGCACCACCTTGTTCCTCTGATCAGACAGCATGTTAAGTCAGGTAGTGCCATTATCAGTGATGAGTGGAGAGCCTACAAGAATGCCTACACTGTAAATCACAGTAGGTGGTTTGTAGATCCTCAATCTGGCAGTCATACACAACATATGGAAAGAGCTTGGATGACCATCAAAGGACATGTCCGTAGACAGAGGAAATCATACTGAGAAGGTGCTGGAGGAACACCTCATGGTTCTTGAATGGTCATCTTGGCTTGGTTCATGACACCCTGATGGACAACTGGAACATTTGTTCAAGGATGTACACAAAATATTTCCAGTCTGAACCAGTCTGGCATGAATGTTTTTTTGGAGGGGGTGACTGTTTAGTGTTTTAAATAACACATATAATGTTACATGTGGTACTCTTACAATACATTGCCATTTTTGACAGTAGTTAAATGTTATTTCAAGCACTGACTGTAATTTAGGTCCAAGTGTAATAAATGGTGACATTATACATTTAAGTCTCACTTTTGTCATTAATAAATTATGTTATGATTTACACTTTACAATAAGGCTCCCATTTGACATTTATAAATGTTTATTATTCATTAATAAATAGTGCTATGCTTTACACTTTACAACAAAGCTCCGATTGATAGTTGTGGATACTTATAATGCATTTATGAAGTATATATATAAATATATATATATATTTAGATAGATTTAAATATATAGAAATATGTTTACAAATGCTGATTGTGCTTACAAGATAGTAACTTAGTCTGAAATGTTTAATATAGCAACTCTAGATGAAATATATACGTGAACACATTTGGCTCACTATTTGGCAAGAAACCGGTCAGGTTTTTCTCTTTCTCACCCTTAACTAATACATAATAAACCATTGATAATGGTTTATAAAGCATTTACAGATTCATTAATAACATAGCTATAAACTATTTATTAGCCATCTATAAGAGGAGTCTTGTTGTAAAGTGGTACCAGACTTTTAAATACAGAGACGAACTACTGAGGAGACTTGAAGTTTGTTTTTGTTGTGTAAATCACCTTTAGCCCACAAAGAACCACTAGAGAGGAGCTTTACTTTGTGTGAATCATCTTTATTTACATTAGACATTAGAATAGAGGGCATATGATAGACACAGGACAAGAAGACCCTGACATTCTTCTCAAGTGTAACATTTGAATGTTGCTATGAATTATATAAACCACACAAGTATTTTTCACCTTTGGTATTTTTTAAAACATAAATGTAAATTTTTAAGCTTTAATGACACTCAGGAATGCATTACATTATATTTAATAGCTAATGCATCACTTTGAAAAAAGTGCATAATCTAAGCTTTATTCCTCAATGGCCAGAACATTTAATTTGTAGATAGCATACTCTAACTCTGTGGAGCCATGCAGAGGGAAAAAAAGTTTTTCCATTTTACAACATTTTTTCCTCTATGTGATTCCACGCACAAGGCAATGAGCCCTAATAAGTTAAACCGATAATGATGAAGAAGAAAAAGAAAACTTAAATCAAGCTGTAGTAAGCTAAGAAAAATGTCTTTTGATCAAAATCCATAATAACATGGCCGATTAAAAATGACTCAGCTAGTTATGTTTTCATTATGGAAAAGCAGAAAAATGTGAGGGATAAACGAAGGAGAATGAGAGGAAAATCTATCATAATTAAGTAACAGCTTTAAAAAATGGAAGTGTGTGTGCTTTTTTCATAGACGACTACTAATTGTGGAGAAAGCGCAGAGCTGATTCTGCTGCATATTAGCTTTTAATTACCCTAAATGAAAGAAAAACCTACATGCATAAGTATTCACATGCTTGTGTGCACACATATAGAAAGGATCTGGCTTTTAGTCACATTCCAATACATATTCTCTGGATCCCTTTCTCTCTCACTTTCACACACACACATAGACACACACACAGTCATTCACACATACTTTGTTCAAGGTTCTCTGTCTCCAGACAGCTCACAGTATTTAGCGTGTGCCTGTCCCAAGCGATATCATTACTTCTCTTTGGAGGCTTGCATGCTCAGAATTTTCCCATCTCATTATTGAATATAGCAATGTTTAATAGAATAATTATTGCATATTTCATACCACTTGCTGATGGAAAATCTAGCTGAAGTGTGCCGCAGTTTTTATGCTTGAGGGTCTGCTCTTGATGCAAGCTGAAGTTTGTCAGCTTCTATTATTTATTTTGGCCTAACAAGTCAAACTGCATCTGCTGAGAAGAACATCATCAACACCAGATAGACATTCATTAATTTATGTGACAAGATGGTACAGCGGCATCTGCTGAGGAAGACAGTGATTGGTGGCAAAGGGATTTCATGATTTGAATGGTGTAACTGAAATGCATGTGATGATTTCATTTTTTTGTGGCTATGAATACTCAAGAAGACAGCTAGAACAACACGGTTCACATGCATACACATTCATACACATACACAAAATTTCAATTAACAATGCAAAAATTTATTTTTTCCTCAAGTCATTAAGAGAGGATATGTCAAGATGTATAACTACCAGTTTAAAGCTGACCCATGTCTTTGCTGGTTTCACCAAGGGCACTCATCAGTTACTTAATCTGCATACAAACTACTGTATTTTCTTATCTAGAGGACAGCAGCCAGTGAACCACGACCTGGCCTGAGGTATATGATGTACACACAGACACAGAACTCATCTCTCCTTGCTCTCTCGCTTTCATTCTTTCGTTATTGTCAACCACCAGACGTCCCTCTTCCTGGATTAGCAGTCTGTTATGAGAGCCCAGACAGCTATAATGGCTGATGATACGATATGCACCCTTGCTGTTGCTAACTCTATGACACCAATTAACCTCGTTGTCCTCTGCCATTCATTTTCAACGAACACTGGAAGCCCAGCATAGCTAGCATTCTTACCTATCGAGGTTGGATGATATTGAGGATAGCCCTCTTTTACAGAAGTAAAATGGGGTTTATGGCCAAAGGATACAGCAAGTAAATTCCTGAGTAATGTGTAGTGGCATTTAAAAAAACACATGTACATGTATTCAGAGGGTGTATTAAACTTTCTAATTATGATTTTGAAGAACAAAGACACAGAAACTTTTTAAATTTTGAATTTTGATTAACATTTCTAATAATGTTAATACATATTTAATAACTATATATTTTCATAAACACATTAATAACACTAACTAATGTCAGAGAAAAAAAGTATACATTTATGAGTTCATGGAGTCAATTACTTCTCAGCATCACAACAGCTTTTGTGCCTAAACAAGCAGTTACAAAATAAATGTACTTAAGCTGGGTGTTTGCTTGGGCATAATCAAATGCATTATGGGAGGCAAATTTTCATGCTTTATTTATGCCAGTGGTTGGAAAACCTACACCACTGAGAACATTTACTGCCATAAATGTCAGAACATCATGGCTGGATAGATAATTGAAGGAGCATATTGTAGAGCACATTCAGGCAAAATATTAGGCAGTAAATCAGATTATAAAATAAACTGCCAGCTATATTATAAATTAAGGAATGTTGTTACTAAGTTAAATAGAAGGAAAAATGTATTATGAAAATAAGATCAGTGATATAACAAATTATCCTTAAATTATTTAACACATGAAAATACATGAGCCAATACATTAGTCATAATTGCGTAAGTCCTAACATTAATTAATGCTTCAATCTTAAATATGAACCACCTGTCTCTAGTAATTGGCTACATGTACCACAGGCCTTCAATTTGCTGATGTAAATGGAGAGTGTGCTTCACACACTAAGGTCAACTATGGAGTTCCGCAGGGTTCCGTGCTAGGACCAATTCTGTTTTTACATTATACATGCTTCCCTTAGGCAGTATCATGAGAAGGCATAAGATACATTTTTACTGCTATGCAGATGACACCCAACTTTATCTATACATGAAGCCAGATAACACACACCAATAGTTAAACTGCAGGAATGTCTTAAAGACATAAAGACCTGGATGGCCGCTAACTTTCTGCTTCTTAATTCAGATAAAACTGAGGTTATTGTACTTGGCCCTGAAAATCCTAGAAATATGATATCTAACCAGATACTTACTCTGGATGGCATTACCTTGGCCTCCAGTAAACACTGAGGAATCATGGAGTCACTTTTGACCATGTCCTTCAATGCACATATATTAAACAAATATCTATGACTGCTTTCTTCCATTTGCACAGTATTTCTAAAATTAGAAATTCTGTCTCAGAGTAACCCTGAAAAACTAATTCATACATATATTACTTCTAGGCTGGACTACTGTCCAGGAACTAGAGAGGGACTAGAACGAGAGAGAGAATATTTTTCCTATATTGGCTTCTCTTCATTGGCTCCCTGTTAAATCCAGAATTGAATTCAAAATCCTGCTCTTCACATACAAGGTCTTGAATAATCACGCCCCATCTTAGCTTAATGACCTTACAGTACCATATCACCTCATTAGAGCAGTTCACTCTCGCACTGAAGTCTTACTTGTTGTTCCTTGAGTATTTAAAAGTAGAATGAGAAGCAGAGCCTTTAGTTTTCAGGCCGCTCTTCAGTGGAACAAGCTTCCAGTTTGGATTTGGGAGACAGATGCTATCTCTATATTTAAGATTAGGCTTAAAACTTTACTTTTTTGCTAAAGCATACACTTAGGGCTGGATCAGGTGACCCTGAATCCTCCCTTAATTATGCTTCAATAGGTGTAGGCTTTTGGGGGATCCCATGATGGACTGTGTATTTCTTCTTCAGTGACCTTTCTCACTCACTATGTGTTAATAGACCTCTCTGCATTGACTCTTATTTGATATTAATCTATGGCTCTCTTCCACAGCGTGCTTTTTATGCTGTCTTCCTTCTCTCACTCCAACCTCTCACAGCAAATTGCCGCCCCTCCCTGAGTCTAGTTCTGCTGGAGGTTTCTTCCTGTTAAAAAGGATTTTTTCCTTTCCAACAATCATAAAATCATTGGATTTTTGTCTGTATGTATTATTGTAGGGTCACCCTTACAACATAAATTGCCTTGAGGTGATTGTTGTAGTGATTTGGTACTGTATAAATAAAATTGAATTGAATTTGGCTTTGGAAAGCTGGACAAAGCAGAACTGAAAGATAGCACAGAGGCATTAATCATGGTGGTACAGGAACAACCTCTAAGCACAAGATCCATAGAGGCTGGGATCTACCACACCAGGCAAGACCCCAGGTGCAGGCTGTGCAAAGATGCACCTGAGAGAGTCCAGCACATAAAAGCAGGTTGAAAGATACTGGCAGGCACCAAGTGGCTGGCAGAGTATAGAGGGAAATCTGTACTGAGTATACCATGGAAGTCCCAAGCTCAAAATTGGACATGCCCCCTAAGGTGCTTAAGAATGACCAAGCTGAGATCCTGTGGGACTTACAGATACAGACAAACTGCTGATGGTTAACCAACCAGACATAGAAGGAACATGAGAATCTTGGCAAATACCAAAGGCTGAGATAGGAGCTGGAGAAGATGTGGAAGGTGAAGTTAACAGTGGTCTCAGTGGTAATCAGAGCATTTTGGACAGTGACGCCCAAAACTGAGCAAGTGACTCCAGCAGATCCAGGAACAACATCCGAGATCTCTGTAAAGCCTTAAAAAAAAAAAAAAAAAAAAAAAACTCCAGGTACTGACTGGCTTGATGTGACACTAATTAAAATTGTTGCTAATTTTATTGCTTCTGCTTTTTGTCATGATTTAAATCAGAGCTTCACTCAAAGCACATGTCCACAGTCATGGAAAATTAGCTAAATTACTTCCACTGCAGAAAAAAATAGCAAAATACTTTGGCATTATAACAGTCAATTTAATACGTTTGCTACCTTTAAATTAATTGTAAAATTATACAAAGAATTGTATATGATCAGCCTAAATGTTATGTTATGTTATGTTTTGTGATTCTACAGTTACTGATTTAACTCAAATTACAGATGATTGGTTATGAAGTATAGATGAGAAGAAAATGGTTTGTGTGGCACTGCTGAACTTCACAGCACCAACTGATATAACTGATCATGACATTTTGTTGAAGAAATTAGAATGTCATGGTTTTAATCAGTTCACATCATTATGTATGAAGATTTCTTTGAAAAACAGGAAAACTATTTTTGTAAATAGTGTGTGGAATACCACTCAGAACGTGTATGATATTAGAAAGCAAAATAAAACTGTAATATAAAGAACTTTTGGACTTTTGAACTTAAAAAAAAAACTATGGTAACTCTATTTAACATAACCGCGAAGGTAGAAATTGCTAATATAAACTTTGTGTGTTTGTGTTTTATTGTGTGCGCGCTGTATGTTACTATGCCCTGATGGTCTGTAACTCTTTTGTATATTCAAGGGGTTAATTGTTGTAGTTGGTCAAAGTAAATTTAGACAGAAATAAACAATAAGATACTTAAGATATAAGATACACTGATCGACCACATTGTCTTGCCTTATGTGTGGGTTAACTATTTTTGGACTTTTAGCTAAGAAAATAATCATTCTTCAAATGATTTTAACAGCTATGTTTTTATTTATTTGTTTTTTGTATTTTATTGCCATGTCAAAAGTCAAACCATTAAAGACTGTAATATCAGTGTCAAGTTTCAAAATGGAAAATTTAACATGAAACTCAAATGGAGATTTTGAGTTCTAGCATTAGTCAACTTTTTTGTCTCATTATATCAATATATGCATTTTTTATGTATATGTTTTGATTGGCCTGGTGATCTATCCATGCTGTAGCCTGCTTCTTGTCCTATGTGAGCTGGAATAGGCCCCCATCACGAACATGTGTTCAAGAAAACTGATGATGTCAGGGTCCTGGGTCGAGCAGTTATGGACTAATATTATAATATATATATTTTGTATTGCTGTCCCTCGTTCTCCCTGCTCGTATGTGTGTGTAGTATGTGTTTCTGCGGGCGCCTTCAGGCCTGGTGGGTGTGGCCCTGCTGGCAGACTGGCCACACCCGAAGCCACACACCTGCTGCTGATCAGGCCTCGTCGGGGGAGCTACTTAAGAGAGTCTTGGAGCTCCCGCTGACGCGGGATCATTTCGTGAGACTTCCTGTCAGTTCTCCAGCTGGTCTGTTTGTGTGAGCCTACCTGTGTAGTTGAGGGTACTAACAGCTGCCTCTGTTTTTCCCAGGAGGATTGCTGGAACTAGAGGGCAGCAGACACAGAGTGCACTGGCACGAGGGAGCGGACACACGAGCACAAACACTGGGAGAAGATACGGAGTGGAAGCCGGGAGCACACGGGGATGTATTGTTGTGTATCAGTTCCAACACTGTAAATAAACGCACTGCTTGTACATAGAGCACCGCGCCTGGGTCCTCCTTCCCCATACCCCCCACGGTCTGCCAGCCAGACCGTGACAGATGATCTCATTGGAGTTGTATTTTTTTCCCCTTATGGGAATTACATCAAATATATAGTGGGTGTACGACTGCTCCACTTATCTGCAATTGTTTGCTTTTGAAACATGAGCAGGAAGACACATAGAAAGCCCAGAAACACTCGTCATAAGGTGGCTCTGCATTTATCGCTGTTGACCATTAACAATATTATTTGTTTTATAGTAAGTATTATAATTTTCTATATGGATATCTGGTCTTTTAAGAATTCTTTAAGATTTGCACAGTAAGTCTTTTGCACTTGTAGGGCTATGTAGGGCAAATAGCTCATTAAAATACTAACATGCTTAATTTAGTCTATCTAGAGTTTATGTGATTTGGAAAGGATTTTTTTTCTCTTTTTTAAATGAATGACTATTTACTTATTTTGTTTTCAAAGCCATACAGAAGATAATTTAAAACATTTTTTTAATACATGTTGTTGTCTTCTTTCAGTTGAAGCCTTTAGGGTTTACCACAGATAATCATTTGCCTCCACCTCAGCCTATCTCTACCATCCTCCTCTGTCAAATCATCCCCCTGCTTCTCCTCCTTCACTACATCCTTGAATCTTCTCTAAAGTCTTCCTCCTCTTCTCCTGCCTTTCAGCTAAATCTTCAGCACCCATTGTCTGGTATAGCCACTATCCCTCCTTTGCACAAATTCAAACCATCTCAGTCTTGCCTTTGTTGATCACTTGGGTTTTGGTGGCATCTGTTCTTACCTATTCATATGTTAATTGTTCTCAAAACAACAGAAAATAGAGAGTTGTAATTAAAAATAATACATAGCTTTCGAACGTAACTCCCACACACCAAATGTTACTGAGTGAGGCATAAATACATGAAGGTATAATGATGATTTGCAGAATCCTCTGGGTCATAACTAGTTTAAACCATCTTTCTCATGAATATGATGATGATGATGATGAACTGGAGAGGTGATTTGTCATAAAATCATCTTGTGAATTACTGGATTCATTTGTTATCACTGTCTATTCATTCAGGACAAATCTGATAAGCCAGATCTGAGACGGTACAGCAGCCCTGTTATAGTAATGAAAATGACCCGGTTCATTACCAAGATCTGATGATGGACTTTATTGGTAATGTTTGGGGTGATCTACACACTATACTTACACTACTACTATTACCTCAAGGGATAGAACAACACTGCATTAATTCAAAGTACAGTGGTCTGGAAGCAGGTAAACTGCAAGACTGGACAAGACTGGATGATGGTGGGGTTTGTTGTTGTTGGGGTTTTTTTTTTCTGATACTCACTGTTTTGAATGTAAATGTTAACATAGCAGGTATAGAAAATAAAATAAAATTAAATTAAATTAAATTAAATTAAATTAAATTAAATTAAATTAATGTCTAGTTTAATGTAAGTTTGATTGGAATTAAAATGCAAGTGTCAAATATAACTAAAATATTGAAGTTCTGATGAGCTGATAAGTTCTGATAACACATTGTTTAGGAGAGGGGTGTTACCGTGCTATATAACTGAAAAGCTGGTTTTTGAAACATTTAATCAAAAAATAAAAAAACCCACACCAGACATGCACCTGTAAAGTGAAGTTTCAAAAGAGGATTTATCTTATATCAGTATTTCTAAAAGGGAGAATATATCCGTCTTACATGATCATATGTAATTGGATCCCAAATTAGGTCTTTTAACCTCCAAGAAAATAGTGGTAGAATAATGGTCCCATCCATGTGTAAATGCAATATTTTGCTTACACATAATCCAGAAATGTTCATTTATTAACAATGCAGTAACATTACAATATAAGTTTGGCACATTAAATTATCCCTGTAGAATCTATAAAGGTAACACCACTGAAACACTCCCAAGTCTATTTTGGATAAACTGCCTCAATAATGGCCTGAATAAAATTATTCAACTTTGTGGATGAGAAAACTTGGCATCCAGCAGACTGGTAATATTAAGTGCCTCTCCCAGAGTGCAACTGTACTTGCAGTTCTGAATCACACTATAGCCCTCTCTCTGTCTCTCCACTGCACTGTTCAAAGGCCTTATTCAGTGTTCCAAACACTTCTCTTGCCTAGTACTAAATCATCAGTGCGGGTGTGTCATGTTTTCAATTTAAAAATGCATGTGCTCCACCCACACTACCATCATTACACTCACACTCTGAGAAAGACAAAAATGCTCTTGGACTCATAAAACTCACACACTTACAGACACACATACTCCATAGCTATTACTGATGCTTAGAGTGGAAGCATTCGTTTCAGTAATAACCTTACATTTTGTAGAGGGAACATAATTTACAGACCATACATAAAGACTTGTCAGAAACCCAAATGAATACTTAGTGGTTCAGCCCAGTGCTTTATCATGTCACTGATAAACACAGGAATAATCTGATTCTGTAATAAGGTGCTAGTGTCCAGTGGATAGCACGTGCACATTAAAGCACCCTTAAGTCCACACTCACTCAAAACTGCATGTGCAGTAGAAATTCAAGCACAACGCTTAGCATATAATACTAAAGTCATGGTATGAGCTAGGAAGCACGGAAAGACAGGTTTGGTGTGTGGAGTATGTATAAAGTAAAGTAAAGTAAAATTTTATTTATATAGCACCTTTCAAGATAAAATCACAAAGTGCTTTACAGAGGTAGAAAACAGACATTAAAATCTACAACAAAACAAAATCAACCAAAAGCAAGTTTAAACAGATACATTTTTAACTGCTTTTTAAAAGACACGACTGAGTCCACAGATCTCAAACTCAAAGGGAGCGAGTTCCAGAGTCTGGGAGCCACTGATACAAACGCTCTGTCATCTTTTGTTTTTAACCTTGTATGCTGGACAACCAGCAACCCCTGGTCACAAGACCTCAAGGACCTGCTGGGGTGATAAGAAAGAAGAAGATCACTTATGTAAGTTGGAGCTACACCGTGCAGGGCCCTATAAGTCATGATTAGGATCTTAAAATGGACCCTGAACTTGACAGGGAGCCAATGCAGTTGAATCAGCAGGGGAGTGGCATGGGAGTATTTGTGATGCTTTATCAGAAGCCTAGCAGCAGCATTTTGAACACCCTGCAGTCGTTCCAGGGAGGCAGTAAACAAGGAATTACAATAGTCTAAGCGAGATGAATCAAAAACATGAAGAATCATTTCCAATTCGGAACGTGACACAAAGGGACTCAGCTTAGCAATATTTCTTAAATGGTAAAAACAACCAAGCGAACCAAGGATTTAACCTGTGTGTCCAGCATCAGAGCTGGATCAAATGTAACACCAAGGTTCCTAATGGAGGATTTAATATAAGAAGCAAGAGGGCCTAGATTTTTAACCACGAGGGGAACAAATTTCTCAGGAGCAAAGACAATGACTTCCGTTTTATCAGCATTTAGTTGAAGGTAATTACCAGCCATCCAATCTCTAACGGAATCTAAGCAGGACTGCAAGATTTGGAGCTTAGAAACATCAGTTGGCTTAAAAGAGATATATAGCTGAATATCATCTGCATAACAATGATATGAAATATCAGAGAAAGAGCTAAGAAGTTGCAGAAGAGGGAGTAAATACATTAAAACAATAACGGTCCCAAGACAGAGCCCTGAGGCACCCCATAGGCAAGAAAGCTGACGGAGGATCTTTGAGTTGATTTTGATTTGATATACCTTTATTAGTCCCACAAGGGGAAATTTCATAAGGCTGCCGACCTATTGCACGCAATGGCGGCGCCATCTTACCCTCCGACCATACATACATTACACAAAACATCACATGGGGAAGACAGGTCAGAGAGGTATAACAATAGAAAATGCACCACATGAGGAAAGATAAGGAGAAAAAAATAACTCCCCCCAGACTGAGCTCCAACAGGGAGATCAGTTTGAACTTAGAGGTAGCCACAGAGACAGATCGATTTGACAAATAGGATTTAAACCATTCCAATGCGGTACCCGATACACCCACCCAGTGGTTTAATCTATCTAACAAAATAAGATGATCAACAGTGTCAAAAGCAGAGGTCAGATCCAGCAACATCAAAACAGTGCACTCACCAGCATCATAATTCATCAAAATATCATTAGACACTCTAAGAAGTGCAGTTTCGGTAGAGTGAGCCTTACGAAAGCCAGATTGAAATTTATCAAGAATGTTATGTTCATCTAGAACAACTGTGAGTTGCTTGGCCACAACCTTTTCTAAAATCTTGGCAATAAAAGGCAATTTTGAGATATGTCTGTAACTGGAAAGCAAAGAAGGATCAAGTTTAGGCTTTTTTAAAAGTGGGTGAATGACAGCACTTTTACAGTAACCAGGGACCTGACCAGAGAGTAGAGATGCATTAATGATTTTAAGAACACTAGGACCAATAGACTCAAAAACATTTTTAAACAAAGACCCAGATAAAATATCAAGGGGGCAAGAGGATGATCTAATTGAAGTAACCAGCTTCAACAACTCAGGTAAAGACACTGGTGAAAATCTTTCAAATATGACAGGCTTAAGGAAAATCGGAACAGGCAAATAGTACATGGAGGGAGAGATGTCGCTCCTTACATTGCTAACCTTTTCAACTAAAAAGGAAAGAACATTTTCACAGTCTTCATTTGAAGAAATTGGGACAGCAGCAACAATATCCCTAATAGTGTCAAATAAAACCTTAGGGTTACCTCTGCTCCTAGAGACTAGGTTTGAAAAATAAGCAGCCCTTGCATCACAAATTGAAGCGTTAAAGGAAACTAGGACTTGCGGCTGACCTCAGTTCTGGCAAATAATCTTGTGACTCAGGATTTGAAAACAAGGGTTTGCCCAGGCCATGTTTGGTAAGAAAGGAGAACTGCTAACCAAAAATGGGGATTGTCAGATAGTAGAAAGATTAAATTGAGGAACTTATGAACAGATCAAAATATCTGCTGTGGAGAATGCAGAGACCGAACACTCATGGGGAAGACACATGGGGGAGGGCACAGCTCTTTCATGTTGTACAGATGTCTGAGAGACTACCAGCAGAATGGCAGACCTGGGTGATGTTCCCCAATTTCAAAAATTGAACGTGTTCCACATTGCTAAGCCTACCGTTCTTCCAGAGTGTTGGAAATTAGACCAACCTTACATTAAGCAGGACTAGCATTTTGTCCTGGCTGTGAAACAGTGAACACGAATTTCACCCATGCAGGACTGCTGGAGAGATCATTGGAGTTTGACCATGTCGTCAACATCTCTTTCACAGAATTGCAAAAAATGGGGTGTGCTGTGAAAATATGTGGTTCTGGATTTGCTAGTACAGTCAAAATGAGAGCTGTGTCTGCATTCTTGGCAAGTCAGGAATGCTTTTTTGGAAGTATTGCACTCCTCTAGGCTTGACCCTTGTCTCCAATCATATTTGTAATATTCAAGGACAGAATCATAAGGTGGGAAAAATATGTCCTCTTCGGAAATTTCAGAATAGCATTCTTGTTTATTGCAGATGATGTGGTTTTGTTGGCTTCATTGGTGCTTGACCTCCAGCAAACAGCTGAATGGTTTGCAAGTGATTGTGAAATCCCTAGAATGAGACTTAGCACCTACAGTAGCTGGGGCATCTGGTTAGGATGTCTCCTAACTGCCTCCACTTGGAGTTTTTCCGAATACATAGCGAAGACCCAGAACCCAGGTTTATATACCTTGTTTGACTTTGGAATGACTTGACTGAGATCCCCTGGGAGAACATAAATGTGTTGCTGTGGGGAAAGATGTCTGGAATACCTTGCTTAACCTGCTGCCATTGTGACCCAACTTTAGATACGTGGAAGCTATTGCGTAAAAGTTATGGATATAATCTTTGTATTTGTAGCCAGGTGGAAGGTCGGTATTATGGGTCATGCCACTGGATGGCGCTGTTTCTTTTGGGGTACCTCTGAGAGCGCAAGGGATGATGGGGATCTACAGAGACATTCACAGAAGTGCTAGCTTGCATTGGTGTAATGTGGGTGTGCAATGCCGTTTTTTGCTGCGTGGTCTGTTTTAAACGCAAAGTGTGGAACAGTTAAGGCACCAGGAGTTGCTGCAACCGACTTCGCCATTCATCTCAGAGTGATCTGTATCCCGGTTTCTGCTGGATTAATGCACTGTATGTATTTGAGTTCATACTTGTATTATAATATCTCTGTGGGTAAGAGGGAAAATGTACCTTGTCAACTGTTTAATCTTGGCTCTGTATTTTAGCAGGAGAAACCACTACAGTTATTTTTGCACTGCTAAGTTTGTTTTGTTTCTGGATGGGTTTATATCAGTCACAAATTGAAGCTAAACATCTTTGAGTTCCAGACGCTGATAAAGTTGGGAAAATAACCTGCAGTAGCAGTGGGTTACCAGTGCACAAAGCTGTCACTGGATAAGAACTATCTGTAACAATTGTATTTTCTTATTTTTACAACCTTTTATTTTCTTCTGAGCGCTTACTTGATTATTCAGATTAAAAGAACCCCAAAGATAATCCATGTTCTGGGCTGGTTAATTTAGCCAGGCTACATATTGATAAGTAAATATGAAGAAAACAGAATTAGTAAAAGGTAGGGATGGGTACTAGTATCCGGTGACATTATGGCACCGGTTCTGTCATAAACGGTAGTAACCAGCTTGTAAAGCAGCGCACATTTCGGTGCTTCATTCTGGTGCTTTTTTTTACTGAGATGTCATACACTTTGGATTCTAGCCAATCATTTTACCTTTGCAAGCGTAGTAGGCGGGCCCAGATATGTACGTTCTTTTAGAGCAGAGCCACAGATTAAAAATGCCCAAGGCGAAACGGTCAAAAGTCTGGCTGTACTTCACAGCAAAATATGCAAACTCAGCAGCCTGCAACAAATGCTATTATGCTGATACTGTGATACTGTGCAAAGGAGGTAATTCCTAGAATCTGATGAAACACCCTGTGACCCATAGCATTTTTTTAAAAGCCGAGAAATGCACTGTATTTGATAGCTTGCTGCAAGACCTCACACCGAGCACATCTACTGCGGGTGTGGTGCCTGTTATTGACCCGGAGTTAGCAACATGATCCCGAAGAGGAGAGTCCTGGCCCCTAGCCCTGCCAGTGTAGCAGAAATGATGACGGATGATGATGGCAGCAGCAGCCGTTCTTCTCTGGGTCAGTAGCTTAATGTTGTTCGTGTGTAATTTACGTTGAGTAGGCTAACCATGTTATTAAATTAATGCATGTACAAGCAAACACCGTCGAAGTTACATGCAAAAAAGTGGGAAACAGTTAAACATGAAAAGTTTTTGGACAAAGTTGGTGTTTTTTTTTCCCATTGTTTAAGCACTGCGTCCAACCAAGAGTGATACCATATATGCCCTATAGCCGCAGAAAAGGCTAACATTGTTATCTTTTTACAGAAAACAGCTAAACATGAGAGGTTTTCGGACAAAGTTTGTGTTCTTGATTCTTTAAGCACCGGTTCGAGCACCGTTTAAGCACCGGCACCGTTTCAAAAGTACCGGTTTGGTACTGGTATCGGATAAAACCTAAACGATTACCATCCCTAGTAAAAGGAAAGAACAAACCTCCTTAAATAGATATAAAATATTTCTGATATTCAGAAAGTACCAACAATGCCGTCTTACTCAGGCTCATTATTTCTCAGATTAAAAAGCCAACCTGTCTTTAATTAGAAAGTTCCAACTGCCTTTCTTATCTGTCTCTTCTTTAATCTTTTTATTATGTTCACTGACAATAGATTTTGTGCATTTGTATGTGAAGTGTTAGGAAATGGAATATAATTATGTTATCAGTGTTATAGACTCACTGCAAAAGAGTGATGGTAAGCAAAACAGTGATAAAGTACTAAACGACAATGTTTTGTACATTTATCTGGGGTTATACTTTATTGCAAATGGTTAGACATTATACCGGTAAATCTATAACACATCAGTACTAGATAAGATAAATGGCAGAGTGGGTTTATATTGATATAGAAAAGAAAGACTATGGCTAGAGAGACAGATGTATATTATTCAGAGATTTCTATTTTGCGCTATTGTTTGGTGCTCTAGGTTAATTTTTAAATATATAAGCTTTAGGTAGCACTTACTGAAATCTTGCAGAGGGAATAGTTCATGTAATTGCCTTGATGTATATAGAATAAATATAAGAAAGAAATAAAGACATAGGTAAAGACAGGGAAGATGATGAAATTAGTTTAAGTAATGACAAAGTGAAAAAGGGTGCAAAGGACCTGGGAGAAAAAAAGAGAAGGGTGTATGTCTTAAAAAGATTAGATATAAGACCGCTGATAAGAATATCAATGGAGATGAAGCTAGGGAGGGGAGCTGAGGAAAGGTAAAATGCAACCACCTGGAAAACTTCTGACAAGTGGATGAAAGAATGAGGCAGAGAATAATGAGTAGGTGTAAGTGGAAAAGAAAAAGAAGAGTGGCTTTGGTAAGAGGTGTTTTGGTTATTTCTGTCTCAGCCTGTAATGGGATTTTTCACCCGAACCACTGAGACCAGGCCAGATGAGCACCTATTTCACATGATGGGATTTCACATAGCTACTACCTCCACTGGAGCAGGTTCTTTCTCCACTTGTTTGATTTTGGCTTTGATTAAAAAAAAATTCCCACAGTGGAGAAGTTAAATGGATGATTAGAGTAGAGTTCTGTGGAGAATAGGGCAACTGGAAGACACTGAGACACATAGGCCAAGGTAATATAGGACTTTACCTTATGATTATCATTTAGAAGTTGCACTTGGTGTTTTATGCAGTTGTGTTCTTAAGAGTGTGTTTAAAGTGAGGTGTGGTTAAACAGAGAAAAGAGTCATAGCACATCGAGTCTGTTTCTTAAAAAACAAAACAAAACATTCTTATGTAACTATATAACTAAACTGAAATTTAAATGACTTCTCCAGTAAATCATATACTTCCCACAATAAGGTTTGCTTGTGTCTTTTCAGATCCCATTAATAGAACTAGTGAGCTAGGACTTGTTAGTTTGGTCACGAGTTCTTGGCATTATATTTGAACAGTATCCTTAAGCACTGTTTTTCAACATGTGCAAAAAGTCTCAAGCCAGCCCTTGTTTCTTTTTATTTTGGTTCGAAGGAGCCAGTTTGGATTTTTTGCTTGTATCCTTAGCAATAGTTCTCCTAGCTTTTCTGAAGATCTTCTGAAGATCTTTCAAAGTTTTTCTTTGGATATTGATTGTGTTTTCACTCATTTCAAGTCCTTGTACCTGACTATTTTAAGAGAAATATTGGTATGACCATAGTTTGTAGTGTGCCCTTAATGGTTTGTGGGGAACAAAAAAAAGAAATGGCAGGTCTATATTTTTTTCTAAGACAACAACTAAACAATATCTGAAAGTCATGCCCTTAAGAAATAGGAAAAGGAAAATCCAGCAAAGGCCTGACACGTAATGTGTGGGATGCGTCTGGCCCTTAAGTTGATCCATCGACTGATTGTCGAAGCCTCATCAGAAATGGCCTCAGTGGAAGGGTGGTTGTCAAAAGCCATTCTCAAGGAGTGAAAGAGAGAGAAAAGACTGAGATATACAATAAAAGATCAACAACAAGATCAAGAGACCTCTGCTGCTGGTGTTGGGGATCTTGTCAAAATTGATGGAAATATGAAAGCTGAAAATTACTGTTAGATTTTGATCTATCATACAATTCCAGCTTGCTAGAATGGAATATTTTGCCATTTATAGTATATTTTTATTTATGCCCACAGATGTTCTTTGAAACAATGCACCTATTTCTCATCTTCCAAGCAAAATATATTTATATAAGAGGCAGCTCAAGACTTTTGCACAGTATTTATTTTAAGCCAAACTGCAAATTCAAATGTAAACAGGTATTTCACATTTGTGCATGAACCTAATCAAATAGTGAGCGAAAGTTAAAGCAAATAGCTGGTGAAAATAAAAATGTACAGCGAGACAAAACAAAAAAGCTCCCACAAAACATGAACAACAACAGATCAGTGATTTACACACTGACACAGACAGACTTTGTTACTCTTTCAAAAGGGACTTTTCTTGATGTGGAATATTTCTGTGACATACACAGCATACTCATATTATATTTTGCATTGCTGTTGCATTGCTGCTAGTGCAGAGACTTGCATATTGGTAGTAAATTTCTAGAAGTGTTGACATATTTTTCTAAATCTACTTATAGTGCTGCAAAAATATATTTGTCCTTCCTTATTTATTTGTATCTTTGGCATGTACATGTTTTGGATCATCGAACCAATTTTGATTCAGTATTTCATTTTATTGTCTTAAATTTAGGACTTTTTTCTGTTTTCTTTTAGGTTTTGTTTTTATTCAGTTTAGTTTTGTTTGCAATCACTGTTTGATTAGACTTGGGTAACAAAATCTTTTATGATTTTTGTTTTTTGCGTACTTGTGACACGTGTTTCAGAACATCAAACCAATTTTTTCACACGTGTCAGATTATCAAACAAATTTTAACATTAGAGAAAGATAAATATTAATTTTGAAAGGGGCAAATACCTTTCCATTGCACTGTATGTAATTTTGTTGTCAACCGAAAAGTGGCTGCAAAAAAACTTAAATTCTTAATGAAAACAAAACTTAAAAGTACTAAAATAACAAGACATTTATGGAAACTGGTTGAAGCATGCAGTACTTTTACAGTCTGCATGGTCACAACAGAGTGAAGGATATAGGGAACCCTGCACAGAACCTAGTGGACCATTCCAGCATTTTATACTGGGAATCCTAGTTTCCTGATCATTTGTGATGATAGTGGATTATGCCTTTGTTAGGTAGGCCTACTTCATTTGTCTTTCAAATCGTAATGTTTTGCTGGAAAGAAAATATACTTCCCTTGAAACCTAATTGAGAATGCAGTGTAGATGTATGAGAACATAATTCTTAGAAGACAGGGTTTGCACATCAGTAAGGAATGCATGAAATTGTAAGTGTCAAGAGAGCACATTTCCCTGCAAACTAATATATCAATCCAAGCATCTAAATAGTAAGTGACTTTGTGAGTAATTTTTGCAGGTTACAAAACCACATTTCATAAACAAATCTGTCATTGCTGCTCTATCATAAGACAACCCCTCCCTTTTCCATATCTTTGTATCTTCTGCGCGCAAACACAAGATAAATGCACACCAGACTTTAAGTCTCTCATTTTAAGCAATAACCTATCCCGCCATCTATATCTGCAATAAAAATCACTTCATGTTTTCTTACTGCCTCGGCCAAACTTTAAGAGTATGAGTTGTTATTATATTGGATTACATCAGTATATTATGCCTAATTGAATTGCTTTGGTGACTGCTATAGAGTCTGCACCCTCACTACTCTAATATACTATATACTGTCTTTTCACCTTTCCAAGTCAGTCATGGAAATTAGGTGATACTACAAAAAGTATAATAATTCAAACATCATCATTATTATTACAGGTAGTGATATTAGTAGTAGCATTTGTAAAGTATTTTTGAAGGCTTGTGATATTTGTCCAATTATATCTCATTGAGATTTTTAACATGGATAAATAAGGGATTGTATTAATAATGAAAATATTTTATTAAAGTACAGCATCAGATAAAGACTGGAGTGTAGTGACGCTTGACTGCAATGGGTAAGCCAGTCCTGCGTAACATTTCCCTACCTTTATCTGAGAGGGATGCCAAGTTGTATGGACCACTAGGGGATCAATTAAATCTCTTTTCTCCTCTTTACACCTACAGCCATTGGTCTGGAACCTGCATTCTAATACCCCCACCTCACCCAATTAAGACCATCTTCAAATGGTTGCTTTAACCCCTCTAGCGAGGGTAAAGCTGTAGTGTCTTTCCTGAACCTCTGCGTCATCTTCCATACTGGTAACTCCTGCCACTAGAGAGAGAGTCATAATACAAAAAAAGAGGAAAATGCAATGGGGCTGGAAATGTTTTGGTATGTAGTTTGAGTTTCAGTAACGTTACAAGAAAAACTGAAACCGAACTAGATAGTCTTTGTAAAGTTACTACCGATGATCAACTAAATTTTAAAGAGAGTTTTGGTTGACTTTCCCATCATTTGCAGATGGAACAAAGCAACTGTATTAACACTACAATCTTTCAGCTAGGATGGCACAGTAGTTAATTTGTATTTTATTTTTTTTATTGTTGTCTTGTTTTTGAGTTTGTAATTCTAAGTCATGAAACATGTATAATTACTTCATTAAGTGCCATTTTCTGCTCATATTCTTGTGAAAAAAACTATTTCTCAGCCTAAATGAAGCTTTGCAGTCAGCTTGTCTAAGACCATGCTAATTTAACATAGGACAGACTTTCATATTTGCAACTTTAAGTGCCACGATTGAAATGTAGAAAATGAAATGAAAATTTAAATTTTCAATTCTGATCAATGATACGAGACCGGTAGTTGGGAACGTACTGAATGATAGCAAAGACAGCACTTGGGATGTGCAGTTACGAAAGAATATACTTAGTAGTATGTCACTGAGATTTAAATTAAGAAAAATGATTTATTATGATTTAAAAAGACATTATTTCCAGTCTGCATTGATCGCAATATGCTTACATGGTAGATTTCTTTTACCTTAAAACCCTAAAAAAAATTCATAATCATTACAGTAATTTATAATTAAAAAATAAAGCACTAAATAATACTTACTGATGCTGCATATACTCAATGCGATAGATCTTACATTTGATCTAAAACCTCATAAAGGTGATTATATGAGAAGCAATAAAATATATTGTCACATTGTACTCTTATAGGATAAAAGGGAGAAATGGTTATTAAGAATTGAAATGTGAAAACAGGTGTAATCTTAGCTTTGAAATCCATCCTACAAAGTGCAGTTCATATTTGTCTTTCTCTCACCACTGTGAGTGTCAGAGAAAACTCCAAGGCAAATTCTCAAAGGGCCATGTAAATTACTTGTGCGGTCGATGTGTGCAATGGGCCATTCACATATAAGATTTATACCTTCGGTAGTCTTAATTATGTCTACCTTTTATTTGCTCTGTAAAGCAAGAAGCACAGAAGCTTGTAACAAGCCTACCTTTCCTATTATAAATCTGCAGGATGGGATTGGTGGGTTTAGACTTATTGCCAATAGCCCTCTCTATCATTTGCTGTTCTTTTCCTATTATTACTCATGTCTTCTAACACAGTTTTTTTCATTCTTTAATCCTTTTTTCCTTCTTCCATTTTCTTGTCTCTACGCAGCCGCTTAGTCATTACATCCTTGTGGTTATCTTTGATTTCACCCTCATTCGCTCATGTGAACTTATATTGATTAAATAATAAAACATATTCAGCTGGAAATATGTTAGTTGATTGGTTATATTTCATTGAAGCCAACATGACTGTTTGATCTTAGCAAAGTCCTGCCTGAACAACTGAAGGAGCTACATTTTTATTTTAATTGCAGTTCTTCAACACAGATTTAAGGACAATATAAACAACTATATCTTTAAGGCATTATGATAAAGTTGTATTGCCACGCCCTCTCATGTCCTCATATCTTCTTCTCCTTTCTTCCATCAGCATCCATCTATTATCTCAGAAGAAAGCACATAAAGCTGAACTCAGCATTTTTAAAAAGAAAAGGTCACTAAAAGCTTGTTCAAAGTGACTTATAACTCAACTCACAATAACCCATCACTCTCACTCATATGTGGGTTTTGACATTTACATTTTTAACACTAATTCCCCTAGACCTTAGTGATGTTTCTGATAGACTGGGAAAAGAAGTACAACAGTTATCTTTGCCATTCTGGTTCATTCTGGTACATTTACTGGTACCAGAATGATTTTTGTTTTGAGTAAGTGTGCAGAATTGGTTACCCTGTTACCACAATTTCTGGTTAAGGGAGGCCCTCAATATTTCCCTATCAATCAGCATCTGTAACAGATGTAACAGAGATGGGCAGTAACTGTAATCTGATTACTTTTTTCAAGTAACTAGTAAAGTAAGAAATTATTGCAAAAAAAGTAATTAGATTATGGTTACTTTTCTGTAAGCACGCTGCGTTACTGTGTTACTAAACTGTGATTTTGTTTGCGAGAGTGTCTCATGACAATGACGTTAGCGTGTGCGACATTCGTGGTAACAGACGTGTGCAGATCAACAACGGATAATATATAGAATGCCAGCCCGAGAGAGTACGACCGTGCAGTACTGACCTTACTTTGAGTTTGATTCCGTAAAAAGTGACAAAAACATTCGTGTCCGCTGTACACTACACGGGAAGAAAACTTCTTTCTACAGCAAAAAAACCCCAAAACTTCTGAGCAAGTACTAAGCAGGCTGCCACGGGAATGTGAAATTCACGGAGAAACCCCCGGATCCCTCCACTGACATGACGGCTGCGGCACACCTGCACTAGAGCAAATGTCCACCCGCCCCACTCCTCCTAAACAAGTGAAAATAGATAATAGGTTTTATTTATTTTCTGCTGTGTTTTACTTGCATCTGTTTGAAAGAGTGAGTGTAAACACAAAACATTATTTTATATGCTGGAACATGCAGAAAATAGGTTTAAAGATAAACAAATTTCTTCAATTCAGAGACTGTTGCATGTAATTTAAGTTATGCTTGATGCAATATGCATAAAGTTAAAACATTAAAATTGATAAAAGCAGGTTTTAAAAAGATACTTTTTCATTTAATTATATTTTGTATAATAGATTATGCAGAAAAGGTTGAATTGGGCTGAAAGATCTATTGCTTTATTACCTATTCAGGTTGTGTATCATGTTTTTAAAAAGTAACTAAGTAACTAATTACTTTTGAAAATAAGTAATCAGTAAAGTAACAGGATTACTTTTTTGGACAAGTAATAAATAATTGTAACTGATTACCTTTTTCAAGTAACTTAACCAGCACTGGTTGGTCATAGTGTGGCCGTTTGATATGTTGCCGTTGCCCTTACCTAAACAGACAACCGTGTTGGGGTTAGATACCTGTCCCGCTACAGGATTCAGAACATGCTGGTCCTCACATTGGGTCAGTAGGTTAAAGTGAAAGTTGGTGAGAGTTAAATGGCATGGCAGTATAAGTCCCTTCAAGGACGCTGTGGATCAAAGGAGCGCTTCAATCAACCATGACTACGTCACCTGGGTGAGGACATAAATGCTAAATGATTGCAAGAAGCATCATTTATGAAATTTCCAGGTCATCCTGGTACCGTATGTTAAAAAAATTAAAGGTTACTGAAAACTCAGTTGGCAGAATAATCTTACCTCAAAGCCTTCTGTGGCATAGAAGCAAAAAAAAAATATTTTTAGTTATTACTCTTTACACTAGGGCTGCATGATTAATCGTTAGAAAATCGCGATCTCGATTCATACTTATGTACGATCTCATTTCCAAATGACAACGATTTAAAAAAAAAAAAAAAAAAAAAAAAAAAAAAAGACGACGATTGTACCGCCTTTTGATCCGGGACGTAATCTGCATGAAAACAAGCGCTCACTCTTCCTGCTCAACAAATGACAAGGGCGGAGCCTTATACCACGTGATACAGAAGCTGTGCCGTGTGATGCTAAAATTGGCAGGGAAAAAACAACGGACAGCACGTCAGGGTGGCGAGAAAGTGACAGGAGAAAATCCGTCCCGGTCAACCACCGAAACATCAATAACGGGAACCTTATACAGCGCTTCCCTATACCCGTCGAACTCCCGCAGGCACAAAGAAATTACGGAGACTATTACTTATCACCTGACCAAAGATATGGCTCCCATCAACACTGTGCAAAACGAGGGATTTAGGAAAATGATCAACACCCTAGACAAACGCTACACAGTGCCGTCCCGCAACTATTTTTCTATTGTTGCACTACCTGCTCTATACACGCAGCGTCGAGCAACGGTGGAGACGGAATTTCAAGCAGTACAACATTTTGCGGCAACCACAAAACGTGAGACATCTGTTGTTTTTATGTTTATTTATTGTTTTTATGTTCAGTCTCAACTGTTAAGAAGTTGGTGTGCAGTTAATAAGTGCAATAAATATTTATATTGGAAAAGAAAATCGTGAGAGAATCGTGATCTCAATTCTAAGCCAAAAATCGTGATTCTCATCTTATGCAAAATCGTGCAGCCCTACTTTACACTAAAAATGATTTTCCAATATTAAGCTTCAAATCTAGTTTTTGGTATCTACTTTAAATTTGATTGCTTATAAATATATTAGTTATTTAATGTATTTAACATTGAATATCTTTGTGTCATTTATTTAATAAAAGGGGAAAATCCCCCATAAATGACCTATAACTGTAAGCCATTTAATGCTAACATATTTTCTGCTTGATTTCTTACTACTGACTGATTAAAATCTGTTTAACTGATACAAAAAAATAAATCATTTTATGACCTTACAAAACAACCAGAGTAATGCTTAACCATGAAAATAACTTACATTGACTCATAAGGCCAAGAATCATTTGTAGTTTGCCAGTATCTCTCTCTTCATAATGCCTTAATGGTTGCTGACACTATCAGTTCACCTCCAAGCATACATTACAGCTTTTAAATATATCTTATTACTTTTTTAAAACCTAATTTGTAGCAATAAATGCCACAGTATATGCCGAAGCATGAATGATGAGAGTTAACCTCTTACCCCGGCCATAAAAGTGTTTAAGCAAATTGGCTGCTAATAGCGTAAACTCAGGACTGACGTGTTAATATTCTGTAAAGCCACAGTCCCCCTTTTTGGTAAAGTGGCTATGCATTCAGTCCTGTCCTCTTTGCTGAAGATCCCCTGTCTCCCTTTGCTTTTCTGTAAAAAGTGGCTCATTACCACAGAGTTACACTAACAATGGTTGCAAGAGAAATGTTGTCATCTGTGTTTTCCCGAGTAATTACCAAAACACAAAGGCTCCAATTTTCACAAAATCATTTCAGAGAGCTCTTCACATGAATGAGCACATGAATAAAAATGAAGTTGTCTTCATGAGTGACCTCTGCCAGGAGAAAAGAGAGAGAGAGAACAAGAGGATGAGGAAGGTAAAGGTTGGAGTGGTGGCAGTGTGTGTGTGTGTGTGGAGGGGGTTGATGGAGTAAAAAAGATGGAGTTAAAGCTGAGGTTTTAACATAGTTCATAAAGGGTCAGGACATAATTACTTACAGAAATGCCTGCTCAATGGGTGGGCAGAGAAATGCATTTAGCAGCGCTTAAAATTTTAATTTAGCTATGAAAGGCCACTTTTCCTTTTTTTTCTCTCTCAGCTCTCCCAGCTCTCTTTTTTCTCTCTCATTTGCTGTTACTACACATTAACAACCTTCATTCTGATCAAAATACAAAAGCACTGAAATTCCCATTAGGCTCTTTTTTTTTCTTTTAACATTGTGTTTTTTTCATGGAGAAGAGCTCATCAAAAGAGAAAGCATTTCTCTGGTTTTATCTTTATGTTAATCAAATCGTCTCTTTCTGTATTTTATTTGCTGGTTATTCTTTGATTAAACATTGTCCCCGATCAAATTCACTAAACTGTTTACAGCAGCTTGTGATTTCTACTCTTTAACAGCTCAAATACAAAGAGGCAACATGATTTAATGGCCACAGGCTTGTTATGAGGAATATGTGAAAAGCATTAGTAAGAGGAGAGAACTATTTAAGACGAAGGTTGAAGAAAAAAGGTAATCCTGAAAGAAAAGAGAGAGAAATAAAAGACTAAAAATATCAATTAGTGTGAGTGCTTGTGTTGGAGATGGTGAATGTTATTTATTTTGTGTTCCTTTCACCTGACAAGAGGAGAAAAACACTCACAATAGTGTTTGATGTAATTTTAAAAGTGTCAAATAATGCCATTTTACCAAAGGTTTTTCAGTTATGTAAACATGAATGATGTCCTTTCAAAGCAATACACCAAGTTATAGCATCAGTAAGATGGGGTTGTCACTTGCCGCTCATCATTTTTTTAAGGTTGTGAAACTGTTGTGAAAGAATGTATTTTAAGCCACACCACACTCTTTTCCTAACCTAAACAGGATCTATAGCCTAAAGCTAATCAAGTACCTTTTGACACCTATATGTAACAAAAATAATTGCACTTTTAACTAAAAATGTACATAAAAGACTAAATTAAAAAGGAAAAAATCAGGGAGTCACTTCAAAATAAGCAAAACTAATATGTAAAAGTCTGAGCAGAATCGAAACCTGGAGACTCTGATGGTCTCTAAAATAGGACACTGCAGCCACAGCCATTGCTTCAAAGTGCCAATACCAAAAGTCACTTTGTTTATAACAGTGAGATGCAGGTGGCATCTAACAAAATTGCATCATGCAAACGGCTGGGATGGGAACATGCTGCACAGACATACAGTGAGGGAAATAATTATTTAACCCCCTGTTGAATTTCTACATTTTCTCACTTACAAAGAAATGAAATGAAATCAGAAAAAAATGAAAAATAAATAAATAAATACATAAAAAACACATTACATAAAACTTATACATTTTCATCATTTTAAGTAAAATAAGTATTTGATCTCCAAGCAAAATATGATTTAGTAATTGGTTGAGAAACCTTGCTGGCAAAAGGTATTTCTTGTAGTTGGTCACATTCAGGAGGGATTTTGTTGGACTCCTCGTTACAAAAAAACTCTAAGTCTTTAGCTTTATTGGCTGCGATTTGGCAACTCAAAGCTTTAGCTTCCTCCACGGATTTTCTATAGGTTTGAGGTCTTGAGGCCACTCTATGAGCCTAGTGTGCATGTTCTTTAGCCACTTCTTTGGTGCCTTCCTGGTATGTCTCTACCATGCTGGAAAACCCATTCACAACCTATCATCATTGTTCTGGCTGAGGGAAGAAAGTATTTTTCAAGATTTTCTGATAAATGGACCTGTCCAGTGTCCCCTCAATCCAATGACGTCGCCCTGTACACTCAACAGAAAATCAGCCTCAAAGCATAATGTTTCCATAATGTTTGATTGTGGGGATGTTAATCTTTGGGTCTCAGTATTTCTTTTCCTTCATACATGATGGGATGATGCCAAAGTCTTTCATTTTGGTTTCATCTGAGCACAGCACTTTCTCCCAAGCTCCCAGGAAGTTATGTGTCCTTCTGGTTTTTCAAGTTAAACTGAATAACTAATAAATCACTTACAACACTGATTATGTTTTGCTTTCAACAACAACTTTTGAAGTTTGACCTTGGTTAATCTCAAAAAACACATTTAGATTTTTAACACCAGCCTTAAAAAAAATCACCCTGGCACTCAGCAGTGACTGTTATTTTGAAATTGTGAGGTGCCTCAACAGTATCTAATCAGGTAACAGAACCTGAAACGGTGCCTCACTGTACCCAACTCACTAACCACACTCTAAATGCAATTTCAGTGTACCATGTGAGTGACACTCAAGGCAGTTTAAGTCTTCTATGAGCACTGCTGGAGATTGGAAGGAAAAGATTGCTTTTTTATGATAATATAACTTATCAGTTGTAAGTTGTAAGCTTCAGGGACATAGTTCATTTGAGGGTTGAGGGGTCTTGTGTAATGACTATGCATGCTAACCAATAGTTTACTAATGAATAAGCACACTGGAAGCCACAGAGTTTAATTCAGGTGGCAAGGTTACCCAGACTGTCCCAGTACAATGTCAACACACACACACAGATTGATGATTTTGAACCCTCAAAAAGACAAGGAGAGTGAGATTGCAGAGAAATGTGTGATTTTAAAGCCCCCTCTATACACTCTGTCTATACATAGAGAGGTATATACTATATACTTTTTTTTATTACTGATCATGTGTCATATCAGAAACCTCAAATAATCTCAAATTGGTTTCATTAACATGATTCACTTCATCTGAGTTCACTGCACACAAATGGCCTCCACAGACACTAGCTCTCAGTGGAATAGAGCACCTTTGGGATTTGTTGGAATAGTAGATTTGCATCATGAATGTGTGGCAGACAAATCTGCAGCAACTGTCCAATATGGACCAACATCTCTAATGAATGTTTCCACCATCTAGTTGAATCTATGCAATGATGAATTAAGTATTAGTAAGATGTACTGTATATGTACAATTTTTGGTCACTGTACTCTATGTCTATCCTTTCTGTTTCTAAGGAGAAAGGAGGATACATAACTTCTGAATTTTGAAGTCATTGCTTTTAAAAAGTTTATCAGCTATGAACTCTACCTGTAGATTTATCCAGCTACTGGTTGATTTTACAGAATTATTTTCTGTAATTGAATACAGTCAGTTAAATGCTTAATTAGACGTTGCTTCCTGTGCTGATTAATTTAAATGTGTTTATGATTTGTGATGATATTAAGCTTGGCATTCGCATAATTACTTTAATTTAGTTTACAGCATACAGACTGATTTTGAGGCAGGAGATTAAAACGCAAAATGTTAAAGCAAGTTTTGGTAAAATTCAAAAGTATAACACATATGCTACACATGCAAAATACACTAGTAACCTACACCTTTTAGTGTATCTCTAATATTGTGTGCCTATGTCATCAGACTGTAACAAGAGAACCCCCCCCCCACCACCACTACCACCGATCCCACCCCACCCCCACCACACACACACACACACACACACACACAGACACAGAGTTCTCCAGGGCTGCAGTGTCTGGCAGGTGTCCAGTGCTGAAGTGGTTCTGCTCTAGAGAACGGCAGGCCTTGTCTACAGCCCATCAATCAAGCACTGCCTACTGCCCCTCCTCCTCTCCGTTCTTCCACTACCCCTCTTTCCCTTCGCTCCATGTCTCCCTCTTCCTTCTTTCACCTCTTCGATTTGTCTGATAAATCCACTACTCTATAAAGCATTTCTCATGCGCTACCTCACCTTTGTTAATCTCCCCTCTCTTTTCTCTTTGAATGTTAAACTCCCATCTCTCTACCAATCTATCCTCCCCCTCTGCATATTTACATGGTTCTGTACTTGAAGCTATCCAGCCAGCTCTATCCCTGCACTTTTACTACCTATTTCTTTCTTACCACATCTCACCATTTGCGCCTTCTCCCTCACTTTCCACCACCCTGTCTTTTTTGCTTCCCTTTGTCTCTTGTGCCTGCCCTCCTGATTGATGCAAGCAGACGGCCTCTATCAGTGTTTTATACATAATCCAAATAAGATATGCTTGAGACTGCATTTCTGAAAAGTCCTAGCCAGCCCCTGACACGATGTGCTGACAGAGGATTCACAATATGTGAGCACACAGAAACACCCACACACTCACATACACACATTTGTAGATGTATATGCACATGCACAAGAGTAAACACTACCACATTCATTGAGTCCCACAATGACGCAGGGGCATCATCAAAGGATTATTCCAAAAAGTTGTGGCAGCAAAGACAAAACACTATGTGGTTCTGTGAAGGAATAGATTGATGTGTATGAGCATGTGTCACCGTGTTTTAGGTGTATATTTATGACAGACTGAGAAAGACTTTGTGCATTTAAATGGCTTTGTTAAGTAATGCTGACCTATCGTTCTTTTCTTGATGCTCCGTCCACACTGTGGCAGCAATTCAGCATGCATGTAAAGCTTTATGGGGACCATACAAAATGCAATAATCCAATCTGTCCCTTACTGCCAGGTACTAATCAAAGCATTTCAATCACTATAATTCATGCTAACTAATCTGTTTACCCCCTATTTTCACTGGGGTCCCAGGAATTTCTTCACATCAATACACAAATTACTGCACTATTATAACTGTTATTCTTTTTTAACTATGTCCAATGCCTCGCAGGTGTAAGATCACTTCCAAGTCAACTTAACCAGGTAGAATAAAAACAGTAAATCAGCAAGTAAAGAACAAAAAAATAAAATAAAATAAGACAAATAACATCTGTTGAACAAACATGTGACCTATACCATGACCTCTCCAACCTCCTAAAATTGAATTGTTTGCAGCTAAACCTTCAGTCTAACTCATCCCAAACTATCTCTGTAGGATTTAGGTCAGGTGACTGTGGAAGCCAAAGCCCCTAATCCAGCACTTCATTGTGCTCATCTTGGTTGAATAGCTCTTACAGAGCTTGAAGGTGTTTTTTGGCTCACTGTTCTTTCAAAAAACAAATGACAATACCACTAAATGCTCACCAGATGGGAATGTGTATTGCTGCAGAATGTGTAACCATGCTGGATAAGTGTAGCCCTGAATTCTGAAAAAAATAAAAAATAAAAATCACACAACACTTTCATAAGCAGCCAGATGGAAATGTCTCTATGTATTAGGTGGTCAATGATAAGGCAGAATGGGGATTGTGTTGGACATTTCAAAAACAGAAGTCATTAAAATGCCTAATCTTATGAATTACAATACAATAAAGCTCTTTTTCGACATACACCCATTTAAGTGAAATTTATGTATCAACATAGTACATTCTAAACTGAAAGTTGTCAGATGAAGGCAACAGGATGGCACCACATAATGGTAGATCACTTTGTACCAACAAATGATGAGCTTTTATTGATGTTTTTTGGGCAGACTATCCTAGAGCTTGAGGAGTTAATATTACATGGGAAACATAAATGTATAGGGACTTTTGCTTCTCCTTGTCTCAGAAAGTTATTTTCCAAGCTCAATTCACTTTCTATTAAAGTATTAAACCCTGAAAAACTGAGAATGGCACTTACTCTGCTTAACAGTGAATAGATATAATCTTTAGATGAGCAGATCACACATGTCAAACATGAGACTGCCATTAAGTAACACAAATTCATGACATACTCAGCATTTTGGGGTGGCTGTAGCTCAGGTGGTAGAGGAGGTTATCTATTAATTGGAAGGTTGGTGTTTTGATGCCTGGCTGTCCCCAGCCTGCATGCCAAATATCCTTGGGCAAGATACTAACGCAACGTTGCTCTCCGATGCATCCATTGGAGTATGAATTGGTGTTAATGTTAGACTGAAAGCACTTACTTAGAAAAAACTCCTTGTGTGAATGTGCAGGTGTGTGTGAAGACTACTGTGAGAGACACCTTTGACAAAATGAAAAAGAAATTATGGTGTTTAGCATTTTGATGAATCCAGCAATTTTAGTATTTATGTCTGAAAAGGGCTTCACATTCAATATTACTATAAAACATTCCTTTTCATTGAAATGAAGCATTGCACACAGTAGTCTCTTTTAATTGGAAATACAAAATTAAAAGATTGGAAATACAATTAATTGGAAATACAAAATTAAAAAAGGCAATTTTCAAATTAGCCTAACCATCATACTTGTGAAAACAAAAAGACACAATGTCTACATTATACCAAAGCTTCCCTTTTAAAGCCTCAGCTTCAAACAAAATTCACTAAATGTTTGTCTTATGTGAAAGATTTTTAGAGTCCACTGCTGACTGATGAAGCACTGATAAGGTCTTGTTAGTGGTAGAGGGGACTACTTAATTTAACAGACTAGTGACCAGAATCTTCCTCAGTGTTCATGCAATTCATAGCAGGCAGTTCATGGATTTCATTCTGTTTATTCAACTGTTTAACACTTTATAGTGATTGTTTGAATGTTGAAACTCGAAGCTTGCATGGAATTGTTTTAGGAACAATTTTAGCTAAAAATGGATTCACAACACAGTTGAATTATTTTCAATGATATTGCACAACAGTAATTGCAAGGAAAAGAAGCACACCTACTTTAGGTTTAAATTACAGTTACTTTTACTGATTATGTTTTCACTAGAATCCTCACACGAGCAGGTTGAGTGCTGTAACTAAGGCTTGGTGAAGAATATCAAGTAGAGTGATACAGTAGTACAATTTATATTGAATAGCTACAGTATAGTTTTAAGGCCCCTCTTCTATGGAAACGGCTTCCAGTTTGGATTCAGAAGACAGACACTATCTCTACTTTTAAGATTAGGCGTAAAACTTTCCTTTTTGCTAAAGGATATAGTTAGGGCTGGATCAGGTGACCCTGAATCCTCCCTTAGTTATCCTGCAACAGGTGTAGGTGGGTGGTGGATTCCTCTGATGCATTGAGTAACTTCTTCAGTTACCTTTCTCACTCACCATGTGTTAATACACCTCTCTGCATTGAATGATTACTTGTTATTAATCTCTGCCTCTATTGCACAGCATGTCTTTTATCCCGTCTTCCTCCTCTCTAGCCAACCAGTCGCTGCAGAGGTTCTTCCTGTTAAAAGGGAGTTTTCCGTTCCCACTGTCACCAAAGTGGTTACTCATAGGGGGTCATATGATTGTTGAGTTTTTCTCTGTAAGTATTATTGTAGGGTTTACATTACAATATAAAGTGCCATGAGGCAACTGTTGTTGTGATTTGGCACTGTATAAATAAAATTGAAAAAAACAAAACAATAACAACAAAAAAAGATGTTTACCTATAACCACCAAGCACATGGTTTTGACCCCAAAGATATTAATATAAAATAGTTTCTGCATCACTCCGGATTGCCTAGCAACACAATTGTTTATGCACATTTTCATGCAAAGGCTGCTAAAACACAAGGCAGAGCAGTTTAGATGTCATAGATTATTAAATATACAGGGAACTGTCGTTAGATAACAGATGAATAATTACTGCCGGTGCTGAGAACAACATTTTGAGCCAGAGCAGAGTGGGGGAGTGTGTGACCGAATGTGTGGTGAAGTGGAAGGGTTGCTGGCTGTACAGGAGCAATGGGAGAATTGTAGTTGATATGAGCAAAGAGTCGAGAGTGTGGAGAGCTAATCTCAGCAAATAAAGAGCAAAATCTACTTTAAAAAATCAACTTTTTCCTAAAACCACTGAGGACGTCATTTTTATTTTTTTGAACCAAGTTTGATTTTTCCAATTATTTCGATCAGAATAAACAGATATGACCAATCATATCATTACATTTGTCAATAACTGCACTCGTAACTTAAATCACTCACCGGCAGCAAACACATAATTTGATGGAAATAGTAAAATTATTATACCATTAATGCTATTGTTGCAGGATGGGTTTAAAATTACACCTCCTAGTATTAGGATGGATCTGTACATGTACAGTTCTAGTGTTAAGCTGGATGTGTACATGTGACTTCTTAAGAAACAGAACAGAAACGTTACAGTTCTACATCCTGGTATGACACCAACACTGGGCAGGATCTGTTTTGATACTACGTGATATGGAGATCTTATCCCCAGTATGTGAGGAATTTTAAACATACATATCATTATCTGAGTGCCCATGTTTTATGTGTAATTAATCTGAGTCATCAATGGTAGTATTTTGTAGCCAAAATGTTTTAGAGCTGTTATCATTTTTATTTCTGGTATTAGGTAGGAAATAAGAGAATCTCTAATGAGAGAAAGGGCACATGATTTATTTCAAAAGTGTAGTGACCAAGGCAACAAACATAAAATTCCTATCAATAGAAACTAGCACTTAGGGTCAAACTAAGCTCTTTAAAAGCTGTGTGCTATTTCTAGTTTTATAATTGTAAATGATGACAATAACTCGTCCAAAAGTCTGAAGGCCCTTGTGCTAACAGCCAGCATAGATGGTGGCAAGACTGAGTTACTGACAGAAATAATTAAATAGTTTTGCATATTATTAACTGTGGGGGCTTACTAAACAGAAAACTGAATGAATGAAAATGAGACCAGTAAGGAGAATGTGTATGATAACGGTATTGTATCGATGGCATTTTTTAAATCAATATTAAGAAAAGTCCTACTCCTTATTATTTACAACTTCACCTTCAGAGCAACCTTAACAGATTCGTTGTGAAAAACTTACAGCAACTGTAACTTCAAATACCTTGAAATTAAATCTATAAATTAAAATCTAAAATTTTATTTCATTACTAAGAGCAACTCTTTCCACTAGAAAGCTTTACAAATATTGACCTTGTATTAGAAAACAGTGAAAGTGAAGTTAACCCCTTTACAGATGGTTAGTTTTTTGAGCCTCAAGGTTTCCTGCACACAACCAGTTATTTTGTAGAATCTTGGAATATCTAGTGGTTGCTTGGCAACTGGTTAGAGACAAGCAAATAAACTGAAACTAGAAATATTAGTGTGTTAATTAATGAGATTTAGACATACTGGTAGACAGACATTGTTACCTTTGGACAGAGCCAGGCAAGCTGTTTGTCTGTTTTCCATTTTAATGCTTAACTGAACTAACTGGCTACTTTACATTTTTATTGCCAGACAAAAAAGTGGTTTGGATCTACTTCTAATCCTTTATCACAAAAAAAGAAAAAATGTAACTGCATAAAACTCATATTAATTATTAATATGATGATTAATTAATTTAAATAATACCTAATTAAACTTCGCATCCATCAAGCTTAAGTATATACTTATAGTATTTAACTGATGTTCATTGATGTAATGTTTTATAGATTCTCTACAGTCTTGTTAAGAGGGCATTTGACTATGTCCCTCATCATGTCTGTGGGGTGGTGTTTCAGGAATATGGGATATCTGTCCTGTTGCTATGGGTTATTTGGTCCCTGTACAACAACATGGAAGCTTTATCCCCATTGGTGCCAATATATCTGACTCATTCCCAGTGGAAGTTGGGTGGACTGCCCTTTGTCACAATTTCTATGGATTCCTATAGAATCCAATGAAATCTATAGAATCCTATGGCTTCTTCAATACCCAACATCTAAACTAACATCAAAACAACTGCTATTGCAACTAGAGATTGATGACTTACAACACAAATGCTATGGTCGAGGGGAGTCAGTCAGAGAAGAGATGTGAATGACCTGAATGAGAAGATTATGGCTAAACCTGGACCTTTTGTGGCAAGGTCACCAAGACTTTTTGAAGTCTCTGAAAGTCTACTTTAAGATGTGAATGTAACATTTTTGACAATCCGTACTCCCATCACTGAAACCAGGCAGTTGATCAGACAGTGATCCTTGAGATCAAATGGCTATAAGATGAACAGCCACAAGAGGCAGTGCCATCCATAGAGAAGGAGACAAGAGGGCAAAGTCCGAGGTAGAATAGGAAGCCAACTATCCAATCTGCAGAAAGGTGCGATAAAGAAAGGGGTGCCTAAGAAATACATCAAACTGTACATACCTGAAGTCTTGGTAACTGCCAAGCAAAGACTCACAGCTTTGGCTAATGAGGTGCAATATAAAAATAGGACAATAAACAATAAACCAGATGTTCTCCACTGAACCATCCAAGGTATACTCTCAGTGCAAGGGGAGCAATACGAGAACATCCTCACCTAGGCTGAAGATGGAGTGATACTGGAAGAGCATGTGGGAGAAGAATCCAACACATAAGACATGCTCAGTACCTAGTGAATCTAAAAGCAAATCATAGCAGCTTCCCCGAACAGGAGCCAGTAACCATCACAGTGGCAGACAGGTCTCACTTTCTGGCTAAAAAAAACTAACTGCGCACCATGAATGCCTGGCAGCGCAAATTAACCAATTGCTAATCGATGAGATGCATGGCTAAATAAAATCAGGATGGTCCTGGTCCCAAAACAGAAAGTCCCATCCAAATAACAGCCAATAATGTGCCTCTGCACAGCATAGAAGCTCCTGTCTGGCATTATACCTGTGAAAATGAACAAGCACATTGCTCAATACATAAGCAGGGCACGGGAAGGAATTGGCAGAAACACCAGAAGGGCAAACCACCAACTCATGATGAGTAAGACCTCAAGACAGTAAGACCTGCAACCTGTCGATTGACTACAAGAAAGCCTATTAATCAGTGCCTCACACATGGATCCTGAACTACCTAGAACTATACAAGAATTCTACAGGACCAAAGAGCTGTCATCAGGAATTCAATGGGGATTTGGCGAACAAGTTGAATGGGAAGAAGAAGATGTAGAATAGGGAGGAGATAGAAGCCAATGGCATCAAGACTGAGGCACTGAGATCAAGGAAGCTCCTCATGATACATGGAGGGTTTCACCCCAAATCCGGCACCCTGAGACTGTATGCTAAATCGAAGGAAGGTGGCGCAGGACTAGTGAGTGTCAGGACCAGTGAGTGTCAGGACCACTATTCAGAATGAAACCACAAACATCAATGAGTACATCAGGAAGATGGCCGCAACTGATCACATGCTTAGTGAATACATCAGGCAGCAAAAACCTGAGAAAAGAAGAAGCACAGGAACAGGAACCATCATAAAAGGACAGGCCCCTGCGTGGAATGTACCACTGGCAGATAGAAGAGTGGCTGACATTTAGAAATTCTGCTTTAGAAAGTGGCTTCAGCAGATAACAGGAACAACATCTGAAATATGTCCTAAAAACAGGACAGATATTTCACAGAACCTTCAAGCTCCCATGCCTCTGACAGAAGATGCAAGCTTGAAGGATAAAGACTACCTCCATGGGATGAGTTAGGAATTTTATATATATATTATTATGCTGAAAGAGGCTACAGCCATCAGGGAATGGCGTTTCCATTTAAGGGCGGACATGGTCTTCAATGCTTAGACAGGTGGTGCGTGTCAAAGTAACATGCACAGTGCATCTTCTGTTTTACCTTCTTCCCATAGTGCATCCTGTTGGCCAGTGTTCCCCAGGTAAGCGGGTACATGCACCCAGAAATCCACATGATATAAAAGAAAATGTTATTCATCAGATGCTCATGCTCAGGAAACGGAAATAACCTTAACCCAACATTGTAGTTTCATTTCTTCTTTAGAGAGAAGAGACGGAAAAACAGATTCAAATCTGCTTGAAGTACACCAACTAGCCCCAGAAAGCAGACTGACACGTATACACATAGATATACATATATACACGTAGATATACACGTATACACAAATTCCTGAGGGGAATAGTTTGGTGCAATAATTGTAGCTTCTAAATAGATAGCTGTGTAACATGTGTGGCCTTTTACATTAGTTATATGATTATAGCTTAGGACCACAGAAATTGAGTAGATAGATTTTGTTGCCATAAATGCATCCCAGATAAAACTCTCTACTGCATGTCTGTTGCACTTTGCGGACATCAAGACTTTCCTTGACTCCCTACGGTTTAAGAAGGGACCGTGTCCTCAGATAATCTAGGACCTGAGATAGCCTTCAGCCAAAGATGGTCACGCGCACACACACACACACACACAAAATTCCAATATTCCATGTGTTATGTGCCTTTATGCAAATACATATGGAAAATTAAACTGTTTCAGTAAATAAAAAAATGCAAATAATTTATGAACATCAAAGAATACAGTAACCATTCACTCAGTAATGCCATGCCCTTACAACCAATCAATAGTTTTACACCTTTTTCTGTCTTATTTTCCTTCAAGACTAAGCGCCTTGTTGGCTAGACAAGGTAATCAATACCACTGAGAAGCAAGGATGTGACTGTGTGCAATTGTTTGATTGTGCATATAAATATGAAATACTTCAGAGTGGGCAAGTGAATGAGTCAACCAGACAATTCATCTACACTGAGCCTCATAGTGAAGCCCAAGCCCAAGAGTTATGTTTAAATTTTAACAGCTAAAAATGGTGCCAAGACTTAATTTCAGTCAATTAGGTCAGATGGCTGAGTCCCACGTTAGATTGCATAGCCAGGCTTTCCTTGAGAAGAGGTAGTGCGAATCACACTTGAACAGAGCTGTAGAACAGACTTGAACAGACAGTAAGAATTCATTTGAAATTCTTGTATTATAGAAGAAAGAAATAATGATGGCATTTTTTTCAGTTAACAGTGCATGAGTTAAACTTGGGACTGTCAAGCTTACGTATGATTAAAAGGAAAAAAAAAAGAAAAAAGTTAAAGAGAAGTTATTTCTGCTGAGTTCACAATCATCATAAGGAACCTCAACTTGAGAACCACTTAGCTATTCAAACTGTTTAAGCACATTTACATATTAAAGCATTGTATTGGGTTATCAGAGATCTAGGGAATGAATAGAACAAAAACATCAACTGAATTTTGACCTAGAACAACTAGTAAAAAATGCAAATGTAAAAAAGTCCTTTGGCAGTACAGGGGGAAGGCGGGTTTGACATGTTTTATGTTTATTTCATCAAAACTTGCTCTTATGGTATTATTTTATGCAGTGTTAAAACAGATGAGCTGCACAAGGAGTCCTTGAACCCTAGACGTTCTGCCATGAAGACAAGTTATGCCGATTTAAAACTGGGACAAACAAACTACAGCTGCCCCAAACTGGTAGACAATTACATCAGCTACATACCTAATAGGTCCTAGATGACCCATCTTGCCCAAAAAAACAACGTGAAAGGTTGAACTACTAAGGATATGTTGCCTTAAGTATTGGAAGACATGAAAGATGATTTAAGAGTTTGACAAACAATATCAAATCATGTTTGATATTGGGTGTTATGCTTGTTTTGCTCTTAGGGCTCTTAAGTATTACATATTCAATGCAGTAGGCAAAGCAATCCAAACTTTTTTTTCGTTTTTTTTGGGGGGGAGGTTGCTAAATACAGTGTTGTATTATAGAACTGTACAGTGTCATTTGTCAACTTAAAGCTGAGTTGGAAAATCGTCAGCAACAAGTTTATAGAAAAAAATAACATTTGTATTCCTGTGCTTGATTAATAAAACCAAAGTATTCAATCTCCCTTTTGGTATTTTTTAATCTCAAACAGAACCAGTATGTGCACAAGCAGGGAGCTAACTTTCTCTTTGTGACATTTGGCGGTTGAAAGTTTGTGTACATGAGTGCATTAGAACTTATTCACTACAAACAGCAGCCTACTGTGAACAAAAATAAGAAATAAAACTAAGTTCTTATAAACCCAAAATAATAAGCCAAACCCCTCAAAGGTAAGTAACGAAGTCCATGTAGGTTTGTCACTAGAGGTAATGTCTTTCACATTGCACAGCACTTTTATATGTGAACCTATTCGTACAGCTTTGACATCAACATTCAAACAGATTCAATACTGAAAGATTGCTGTACAATATAATATCAGGCTTGAATGAAAGTGACTCTTGCCCAGTGAAGTTGTTTAAATACTTACCATTTAACATAATAGAGTGAGAATCTCACAAAAAGAAAACTGGCCTTGTTTAATGCATTCACTTAACCGAATACGGAAACAAAAAAAACCACTTCCTTAACAATATTATTATTGTGTAATTAATCATAATTACAAGGATTTGAACCAAATGCACAGCTGTCAAATATATATAAATATAAATATTGAGATCTGAATTTTGATTTTATGGTTGTAAGTGAAACAGGAGTGAAACAGAAACCTGCAAGGCGCTTTCACTGGACTTGTCCTTTTAGAATTTGACTTTCATTTCAAATTCTCTTTGTCACTGTGGCATTCCTTTAACTTTGCTTCTAAATGCTCTTCACCTCACTTTCTTAGCACCTGACAGGAAGTACTTTATGATAACTGAACGATGAGTGAAAATTTGGAAACTGTATACTGTAGTGCGTATTGTATGTTTAAAGAACAAGAAGAAAAGATGATTTTCTGACTGAAACACTGATGAAAACTGCAGATCACTGGTGGATCCGACATCAAGGTAACTACTGTACACAGACTACACACATACACACTCCATACACACATGAAATACTCCAGGGGCAACCACCCTCATTAGATATAGACAAACATTCAATTAGTCAGTGTAATACGGAACATAAAGCCTGTCTGTGGTGATAATGCTTACATTCCTCCACCCCAGACAGCAGCACTAAAACAACAGAGAAAGTAGCAGGCAACTGGTGAATGATAATGCCTCTCTCTGTCTCTTTCTGTCACCCAATGTGTGTTTGTCTTCTCCAAGCATTTGAAATCCATGTTTATTTCCAGAATAAATGGCTTTATGTGGCTATAAAGGTGAAAAATGATTTCAACTTTCTTTATGAATGTTCATTTGGGAATGAAGGAATGGGACAAGGTGGTGAAAATAAATGTAGTAAAGCAAAGTGTTACTCTGCATTTACAAAAGGGAGTGAGGTAAAACCAGTGGCTATAAACTCTTGACAGACAAGGGTTACGTGCATAAGAATATTTCCAACCACTGCATTAAGGGCATTTATTTGTTTCAGTATATTACCTGGTGAATGTCATCATTCTCCCAAGAGTCTTCTATACAGTTGATTGTAAAACAACAATAACCATGCACATTCTAAGTCACTTAAATCACCTGTTTTGGCATTTCTGATTGTCATGAGCATGTATACATGTTTAAATGTATTTGCTGCCATGTGATTGGCTGACAAACTATTTTATTAACTAGCAGTTGAACAGGTGTACCTATCAAAGTGAGTATATTATATTGGTGAGTATAGTGATATGCTTAACGTCACACAAATGTGGTCCTTGGCAAATTACGATGCATTCATTTAACTTTTTCTTCCTTAATTTATTACATTAATCCAATAATAACTAAAACTACAATCCCATGTTTGGATTATGTTGTAATAAAAGCAGTAATTATTTTGTACAAAATCTCAAGCTATTCATTCGATGGCTAGCGGTGCAGGCACTGGTAACCATGGGATAGTGTATGAAAACCTTGATATTTGGCTGATTAAAATTACGTTTGTGTAAGCGTGTGGGTGTCTTGAAGCAATCATCTTTTATGCATATTCTGTTTGCTCAGGACGTTAATCTAGCTTGGATTTTAGGTGTCTTTATCTTCAATGATATCCCTTGTAAATAAACTTGACCTCAGCATTAAAGCCAGACTGAGTAATCCCTTTTCCACTCAGAGTTCTCTCTCAGTCTTGCTTTCCCTGTCATTCTCTGTTCGAAAGATTGTTGAACAATCAGCAATTGTATAAAACTAGATAGCAAATATGCTAATATTTTCTCTCACCTTGCATTACTCTTGACAGAAACAAACACTTAAAATGGTGGACACACACATGCATGCACACAGATAACACACACAAGTCTTCTTGATAGAGAATTGGCTCTCATTGTCAGTGATGTCTGTTTGCAAGCCCTCTTTACAAGCAGGGAAAACAAAAAAGAAATGAGTATGGGAGAAACAACAAGAGGAGTGGCGAAATGATGATGGACAAACACAAATCAGGTCAGGGAAGGGTCGAGTAAGGAGAGATAGGTGTGATGTGGAGATGGATAAGATGAAGGATAAATAAAAGTGTTTGTTCTTCTGAAAGTCAGACGGTCAAAACATAAAGAAGTGGTATTTTTTTTTCTATTACTTTGCATTTACATTAAAAAAAAACTTTGCTGGAGGCACACAAACCAACTGCATCACTAGAGCAAAATGGCAGACTGTCTTAGGACAATAATAATGGAAAATCTCATATTAAGGATGTTATTAAATGATTTCTTGTAGCAGCTGAGACTTAGAGGATGAGACTTGAAAATCAAACAATGTGTTCACCCCACGTCGGGTAGTTTTATGAATAAGTCAAAACAATGTCTATGCGTGTTTTTAATGCTGAGCATACACTGTTTTTTTGCCTCTCATCTTGAAAAGCAGTTTCATAAATTTGCATTACATTTGTTCCTTGTAGCTAACTGCAGAAACACTGCAAATGAGGCTGGATTTTGCACATCTGATGGACTGAATCTAATAATTCACGTGGTTTCCAATCTGTTCCAAAAGAAAATGCATGGTTTACAGCACAAGAGCACAAAGGAGAAACAAAATGTATATCCTGGTATCATGATGTTTTGAATCTTTATGATTCAATAAATGTTATTTTTGCAAGTTAATGTATCAAACATAAGGACATAATTTGACTATTATTTCCAAAATCAGTCCCTTTTTTCTACATACTGAATACTTTATGTATGCCTTTATTTAAATACAAATGAGTTTGACTCTGAATGTGAGTCTATGTACGATATTCTGTCCCTAAGAATTCTTTCACTGGAGAAAAAAAAACATTGTTCATTGGACACTTTCTGCTACCTCATCCCATATTCCCGTACAGCACAATTTAAATATGTCTAAGGCTACGTCCACACGTACACGGGTATTTTTGAAAACGGAGATTTTCCGTTTTCGTTTTAAAAAATAATCCCGTCCACACGTAAAGGCAGAAATGAAGGAAAACGCTGCTAGGATCATGCCAAAGCAACAGGTGGCGCTATATTCCTAAACGTGCAGAAATGTTGGCCAATCAGAAGTCTAGAAGCCTCGGTGGGAAAAAGTAAACAAAGCTGGGCCATAGAAGCAGAAACGAGTCATATGTGTGGAGGGACAGTAACTGTGTGTGTATATGTAAGTATTTAAACACTGCAGAGACTACAATTAACAGTAATAATATTGTAGAAATTCATTTCACCGAAACAAGAACGTGGCGCACACTGTGACGTCAAAAAATGCGCACACCTTTGATGCTGCGTTTTCTCTGTTTTTCTCGTCCACACGTAAATGCAAAAACGTTTTTCAAAAATATTCACCCTGGCAGGAGTTTTTAAAAAAAAACCCTTTTTAGTGACCAAAAATGCCGTTTACGTGTGGACGAAAGAAAAGCTAAATTTGAGTGAACAAAATTCATTGCTGCGTGCAAAAAATGTATTTCAGTGTTTGCTATTATCCAAATGCAAAAACTGAGCGAGAGGGGCTGCTATTGTGTGTGTGTGTGTGTGGATAATAGCAAACACTGAAATACATCTTTTGCACGCAGCAATGAATTTTGTTCACTCAAATTTAGCTTTTCTTCGCTCAAAATAAATTTCTCCTCAAAATGCAACACTTGCACCTGAAATTTTTTTTTTTACGTGTGCTCAGATTAATGGCACAAAAATAATGCCATCGTATTCTGGTTTGATCTATTCATAACTAGTGAGTAGTTTACAGTGCAAAATAATTGAAAACTTAACAAAACAGAAAGCAAGACTGATGAATGATTAGAGAATTTCTACAGATACCTTGAGTTATTGAAGAATTTGTTGTAACTTTTGTCAACTTAACTATCTCAGATTTTTTCCACTAATGAAGAAGCTACAAAGTTTTCAGAAACACCTTTCAAGCATGTAGGTGACACCATAAAATAGGCTCTTGGATGAATGTTCTTTTTAATCTCATTAGGTGTGTATGTGCAAGAGAAGTACAAAGGAATCAATTTTAGCAAGGTTCGGTGTGGTTTTTGTAAATGTGCAAATCAGAATGGGCTAATAAGCGCTCTGTTTTTTAATCATTTGATGGACTCTCAAAAAGGTCAACACCAAATTCAAAAACATCTTTTGATATTTTTCATATGTTGCCAGGATTTGGAGAAATAAGAGGTACAAAAACCAGCAGAGACAGATGAAGACACCCAGGGTGAGAAAATGCTGGACACCAAGAGAGAGAAACAGAAACACCGGGAGAGAAGAACATACACAACAGGAGATCCCAGGGAGAAAAGGGGACATTCTGAATGTGGCAAATGGGCACATCCCTGCATGCTCAAAACTGAACATTTCTCAACTTTAATAATGCCATACATTCTGTGTGTGTGTCTCACAGATAAATGAACAATATTGCACCTGCAGGGACAGATACTTTTTCCCCAGTGAGCAACTGTAACTTCAGCTATTACATTCACTGGATGAATCAGTTTCTCATCCTCGCATTAAACAGTGAGCAAGTGTAGATAATACAGACCCTTTTCAGTTATTGTTTGCAGATTATTTTCTCTAATTAGAATTATAGAATGACTGACAATTTTGTGGCAAACAGAAATTCAATGTGTATTTCCATATTTGAATTGAATCTTTAAATTTGCCCTGTTTGTGTATAAAGATTTGGATGATAATGACTGCAAAACAAAAAAGAAAAAGAAAAACACCTGGTGTGGTTGTGTTGTTGTCTGTTTTAACAGAAACAGACAACAGCACACTCAAAAAAGTCCTTGGATAAAAAAAAAGGACAAGTGCTCTTGTCACAGAATGAATAAATAAACCACTTCAGATACCATCCCACAACAATAAATCACAAGATCCATGTAATCCAAAACTCAAAAAGCAGAGAACAGACATCACCACTTCTCGTAGAGTGTATGTAACACTGTATATATGTATATCTTACAATAAAACCTCATTGTGTTAAGACCTAGCTACAACTGCCAGATGTGGATGGTGTGGATTTAAAAACTGCATTTATATATAATCACTATTTCTAATGGCTACTGTCTTGTGTCTCAACACCTGGAAAGAAAATGATATTTGCATTTTTGCCAGACTCTTGAGCCAGACAAACAATAATTATGCATGTCTGTTACTGAAGCTTCATTGTCCAAATGCACATTGTAACTCACAGCATCAGCAAATATAAGCTGTAACAGCATTTGTTTTACAAGTTATTTTAGGTAGAAGAAAAATACACTTGTAGATGAGCAGAAAGAGAATGGTTATTATTTTGTTTTTTATGTTCATTGCTTAGTGTGTATTCTTGCATTGACTTATTGTTTGGGATTTTACTCATCTTATTTTTGATCTACAGGATTAGTATCAACCACTAGGGATGGGTATCGAAACCCGGTTCTTGTTGAGAACCGGTTCCCACTGTTTCAATTTCTTGGAATTGTTTGCCATTTTTGCGAACAATTCCCCTATCGATTCCAGTCGCCCCGAATGACGTCACCACGTTGCGGAGCGTCATTTACCTGGCAGGAAACACCGCGCCTAAGCGGTTTAAACGCTCAAAAGTTTGGTTATACTTTACGAGAACGGATGACAACAGGGCAACTTGCAATACTTGAAAAGTAGATATTTCATTTAAACACTACGAATATGCAAAAGCATTTGCTCACGAAACACACAATAACCCTAAATGAATGTCATGTTTTTAATTCCGCTCCCGACTCCCGTGAATCTCAGCCCAGCAGCAGCGGTAACGTTTGCGTGTCCTCTCCCATTAATGCGGCAGGTAAATAATCAACTAACAGTGCATATTATGTTAGTGCGATCTGCCTTATTACAAAACCTGTCATTACTGTGCATTTAGGTGACCATGATGAGAGAGGCAGACAGAGTCTGGCTGGCTCAGATGCTGGCAGTTCTCACTGCAGTCTACCGGTAGCGTCTCCTTTCAGGCCAGGATAGACGAATGTCACCGAGCAGTGACTAAGTTTGTGGTAAAAGGCTTGCACCCATTTGCCACAGCAGATGCCCCCGATTTTCAGTAAGTGAATGTGTTTAATTGTAGGCAGGGACATTACTGGATATTCTTGTGTAATTGCTACAGAATAATTTATGTTATACTTTGTTATTGCTACAGAAGAATATTTATTTTATTATTTTACATTTACAATTTTTTTTCCTGGGCACCCTGTGACACCCCATTGAAGAGCCGTAGGCTGTGGATCTCTTAAGATCTCACTGTTGGGTTTGTAAGGCCATGTTACTCCTAAATTTCTATCTTGTTCAAAGAGAAGATATAAAACAAAGTTCTAAGCTAATCGACCTTAGTGTTCTCCTTTTTTAAAAATAAGAATCGATAAGAGAATCGATAAAGAATAGAATCGTTAAACAGAATCAAAAATGGAATCGGAATCATGAAAATCTTATCAATACCCATCCCTATCAACCACTACTGCACCTGTAGTCAATGTAGTAAATGGTTTTGTGAGGAACACCAACACTAACTCATTGATTTGCAGTGCTTATTCACAGCAAAAGTCCTGAGACTAAATCTTCCAATTTTCAGATTGTGTATCTCATCTGTGGTTTTGGTTAACTTTATATTGGTCTAAGTTTTTAATATATTAGTCTTAACTGGCAGCTTGGGTTTACTCAACACGTGATTGGATAGACTCTAACACCTACATAAAATGATGTTACAGAGAACGGATGATAGCATCCTGTTCATATATGCCTCTGTAATAATAATGTAAATATTTAAATCCAGTGGACTGAGAAAATACATGTTTTAATATTTCAAAAAGAATATGGGGGATTAACAACTACACCATAGATGACAACAAATGGTAGATTTTGTTGAAGATTAACATTAAAGATAATATTAACTGACAACAATTAAAAAAAAAATCATATTCAACGTGATATTAGGGGTCAATGATGCAATGCTCTCTTGGGTCTGTCATGTGGTTTTACAGAACAGTGTAGCTCTCATAATGTGTCATACTGTTACATCAGGTGTTTCCATCAAGTGTTTTGGGCCATATCCTACACTCACCCCAGACCTTAGTATCTGTTCTTCATGTTATTTAAGACATATTCATTCAAGTGAAATTATTTTTTTGTACTGTTGTTTGTGGTACTGGAGGTAAAGTGTTTCTTTAGATAAGAAGACTTTGTCAAACATTGCAGACTTTCTATCTAACAGTACTGTGATAATCAGATAAGCTACTGTTCATGCGGAACCCTGACCTCAAATACCCTTGTGTATCCTTGACGTGGGAAAGATCTCACCAGTCACTTCCACTGATAACCCCTATTATCAACTCGTCCAGTCAGATAAGATACAGATCTGACACGTGCCGTTGTTGGTAATTACAGAAAAATTGATTGCTGAAGCAGTGGGACGAGTCGGGGCAGAATGGCAGCCCTGAACTTTTTGTCCTTCAACATCACCCTCTCTACAGCAGGCTCTCAAAGGTTACTTTGCACATAACTGAAACTATTTATTATCCTTATAGACTTGTCAGTGTTTACATTTTATATAAGTATTGCAGTGTAGTCTATGATTATCAACCTTAGACTGCTTGGACTGAACTATAGTACACAGATGACTTTGATATATACCAGCAAATGAAAATTGACAATAGTAATTTAAAAAAAATAATTTAGTATTTATTAATAGAATACATTGGTATAATTTGTATAGGACTTAATTTTTGTCTGCATGATTTCAGCCCACATTACCATCTTTTATTAGATTTAGCTTGCTATTATAGCTAACCTCTGATTAAAGAATGTTTCTTCTTTTGCATAATACTAGCACACTTTCTAACATCTAGAATTATCCCTGTTCTTCATTTTTTAGGCATTTTTGCTATGAAGCTAAGGCACCTACAATATGACCTAGTTATACATTCTCCCAAGTTTTTTTTATTAATTTACCTTCAAAGGAAAACAGCTGTTTAACCCATTTATCATTGGCTTACTTACCACCACCGGATAAATCTGCTCTTACTTTTTTAACTGTGCCGCTTATTGCTTTCCCATGCTGTAGTCACAGCAGATACATCACAAAGACAAACCTATGTGTCGGCAGAGGTCATTGCTCCAGATATGCATGAATTTAAACCTGTCTCATTGTATTAATAATTAGTGCATAGCCTGCTCTCTGGTGTGTTCTTTGATGTAGCTGGTGTCGTTGTAGGTAAGAGAAAAAAAGTATTCCTTTGAGTTAAACTCTGCTGTACTTGTGGGGGTGGCTGTAGCTTGGTAGGTTGGTGGTTCATGCCAGAAATCCTTGGGGGAGATACTAACCCCAGGTTGGTCTCAAGTACATCCATCAAATTATGAATGTGTGTGAAGGTTAGAAAGGAAGCACTAAAATGCAAAAAGCAATTTTAAAAAGGTGCTTGTATGAATGTATGTGTAAATAGGTGAATGAGGCAAGATGTATAAAGCACTTTGGGTGCTCCAGTAGTCTTGTTAATGATCTGGGTGAGGAGGTTCAGGTCTATGCAGAACATCAGTCCTTGGGTAATTCCACAATGGGCTTGAAGTCACTTCTAGTGTTGTTTACTACATCCCCACTGAATTCAATTCCTTTGCTGATGATTTATTCCTTCAAACTGGTTGGTACACCTTCCTGCTATACTACATAACAAACACGGTGACCACAGAGAGCAAAAAGTGTTCCACAGTCAAATTTTTGAATGTTATGACACCGTCTGGGTACTTATAGTGCTCAACAAGTAGTTACACTTCGGTATCAATAAACTTATAGACTTAAAATTGCAAATTTAAATATGGAAATATGTTTTTTAAAATGCAAATTTTTGTTATGAGGCTTTTAGCGTTTCAAAAAACGTATTTCCATACTTGAATTTGCCATTTCAAGTCTATAAGTGTTATGAGGCTTTTAGTCGCCTCAAGAAACAGTTTCAGCTTGCAGGTGTGCCTAATCAAAATTTTACTGTTCTTACTCAAACAACAGCCAAAACACAATCCCAAGGTCTATTACGGCTGTCCAACGAAGAAGTAGCAGTGCTTTAACTTAAAATGATTTGAACCACAAAGTGATGGATGAGCAGCAACCTTTGTAGTGCCTCAGTTTGTTGCCTGAACAGTGTATAAAAAAATATTCAGTATGTATAAAAAGAAATACAGTCACGGTAAAAAACAAAGTGTAAACTTTGTCATTTCTAAGGTTTATGTGTCTAAACATAAGTTATGGCAGTTTGCTGCTCTGGAGCATTCAGGTGTATGTTCACACAATGCCTAGGAGAAAAGGCATCGGAAGAGATCATACAGAAGCAATTGTTGCTGCCTATCAGTCTGGGGAGTGTTATAAGACCATTTCCAAACTATTTAAAGTCCATCATTCTGCAGGGGGTAAGAATATTCTCAACTGGAAAACATTCAAGAAAGTGTTCACAGGTGTGTATATCCTAGCAAATGTATACTCCATGGTGTGACTGTGCAACGGACTAAGTACAGACAAGACTAAAGAAGAACTGTTTGGCCGTAACGCACAGGACCACATTTGGCAAAAAACAAACAAAGCATATCAGCACAAACATCTCATATCAACAGTCATTGTGGTGTTGGGGGGGGGGGGGGGGGGGGGGGGGGGATTTTGGCTTGTTTTGCAGCCAAACATGAACACCTCTGTATACCAAAGTATACAAGAGTCAAATGTGAGGCCATCTGTCTGACAGCTGATGCTTGCTCAAAATTGAGTCATGCAGTGCAATAGAGAATCTACCATGCAACAGAATGGCTAAAAGAGAAAATAATCAGTATGTTGCAATGGTCCAGTCAAAGTCTATACCTCAACCTGATTGAAATGCCATGGTGGGACCTTAAAAGAGCTGTGCATAAACAAATACCTGTCAACCTCAATGAACTGAAACATCGCTGTAAAGGAGAGTGGGCCAATATCCCTACACAATGACGTGAGAGACTAATAAAGTCAAACAGATCAACTTAGGTTTGCACAATTGATCACATTTTAATTTTGATCATGATTATGGCTTCTCGCAATTAAATGAGCATGACTGAGCAGTACTTAAATCCATGCTTTGCCAATTCAGCACTCCCTGGTTCATCACATAACCATGTGGCTGCATGTGCCAAACAGCTGTTCGCTGCACCCTGCAGCTTAAAGTTTCATAGACTAGTCTACACAGGTAACATTACATTAAAAAAAAATAGATATTACAACAAAAATCAAATGCTTCGTACAGCAGAAAGTGAAGTGCCTTTTTATCGAAGTTTCACCATTCATTACTTGGAAATACTTTATTTTGTATTTAACACAAGTGATGTAAACAAACTGCAAATACTGCAGTGTATTTACACTGCAAAGCAACAGAACTAACTTAATCAGCTGCCAGAAAACAAGCTGTAATATGATGAATGCATGAAAAGCCATGAAGGCCAACAATCCCCCCAATGCAGTGGTTGCTAACACGACTTATTTAACACCAACTTAATAGAAGCAAGCCCACACAGCTTGTCAGTGTATCCATCTAGCTCATAAGAGCACACCGAAACAAATCAATCCAATCATATTCCATTTGGCCAAAGGTATGTGTCCACTACACATGATGAGTAAGGCAGGTTTAATGAAAGTAGTCAGCATGCTGAGTAAAAGATGTGCTATCACCTCACACGCTAATTTATTAAAAGTGGAAAAACCTGCCCTGTATTTAAAACATTGTATGAAAAAAGGAGAGAGCTCCCACAGCTGTCGAGTACTTCGGTTCGAGTTTTATTCACATCCATCATGCAGGTACAATGACTAGAGTAAAAGACTTTGTTTGACTTGTCTGCAAAGGTCAAGTTATAAAGATAAATTAACATGGATGTGGCACAATGTAAAGGTGAACAAAGAGCCCTGTTCATTTAAGTAAGGATTTGGTACAGGTTTGTTTTTAGTATTCTATTTTTCAAGGATGCACTGAATTTAAGTCAAAATAAGGTCTACCTATTCATGCAAAAATACATGCAACAGAGAAGACAATAAAGCAGTGTCACTGTTGGCTTATTTATTTACCATACTGCTTCTGCATTTGGGCTTAACCTTTATTACTATCATAACTATTATGTGTTACCTGTATTTTCTTGGTGTATTTTTACCATAACTGTTGCTAAAAATGAGAAAATCTGTTTCTGCGTTTGGTAAACAAATGATAATTCAAACTAAAAATTGCTATTAGGTAATCCACTGTTAAAAGCAATCAACAATAGGCCCGTGAAACAGAGGTGCTGTTGGACATATGGCTCATTTCTCAAGCTAATTCCTCACGATTTCACACAGCTCTGTTTATATTCAGTAGTGTTTATCTCCAGTAAAATTAATGGACTGCTGGAATCTGTGGTTTAGACTGGCTTTAGAGATTAAAAAAGAGTGAATTAACCCTTTAAAACCGGTCTGAGCAGGCTCTGACCGGTTTTAAAGGGTCAGAGTATTTTTAAATACTCTGTATTTAAAATCCCGGTATCACTGCAACCACATAAGCTAGCGCAATAATTTTTTTGCATATGAAACCGGAGGAGTTGTACTTACATCTAATGCCACCAGCTTGTCCTAGGTCACGATTTCCTTCCACATAAAGCTTTGCAAAAACTGCATAAAAAGTGCTTGCAGCAACAAAAACATAATATTCCAGATACAGGCCGGTCCGATCAGCTGTTTGTAACACTTCCTACATTGGAATAGACGCCAGAGTGAACTTTCGCATGTCCGCCATTACCTGCCCAAAACCGGAAGTGACGTCATTTTCGCGGAAATGTAGTTTTTTATCGTCCCGGCCTCATGAGCCTATACTGGTGTTTTTAAAAGTTATGTTTGACTTTATGACTTTCTGTGTCGTTTCTGGGATGCTTAGGACTCATATTGCACTGCTGGAAATAGTTTATTTTGATGCATATGCTGCTTTTTTGCCAATTTGCACTATAATATTTATTTTTGTTTTTCCTGCAGTATATAAAAATTGGTGTATTTCAAAAATAAAACTATGAAGACACTTAAAATAAATTTCCTGTGGTGGGAAACTATTTTGTGCAACTTTTTTGTATTTACAGTTTTGAGGGATAAGCCTCTTAAATTTCTCTAACTAGAAATATATGTTAAAAAAATAAAAACGATTTTCAATGTTTTTGTAGTTTATTGTACTTTTTTGCAATTTATGTAATTACTATGCACTTAATGCAGACATATTATTACAATTTGGGCTATAATGGTTGTATTGATGTATAGCAACTTGAAATGCTCCCAAAAATGGCTCCACAGCATGTAAAAATATAATATAAGCTCTGGCGGACTTGGTTCTATGGTAGGTCTTAAAGGGTTAAATGTATCCTACCTTTAGTGAATGAAACTCTATTTAAAATAATAACATATTCACTTTTCTATATATGTAACATTCTGAATGTTTAAATGTGATACCCATATTCTACTTTAAAGGGACTCTGTTATACAATCTACCTCATTTCCATTTTTTTGAAGAAACGCTGCTAAAAGACTCCAGGCTGCACTCGCTCTGAACTGACCTTGTGTTTACAGCATTGTTTACGTAGCTCAAAAACCAAAACGTGTCAGAAACAACAAATAATAACAACAACAGCAGGAAGGCTCAGTGGTAATTAACATTAGAGCACCCAGAGATCATACTGCCATGGCACAATAAAAAGGAAATTACATCATAAACGTTCAGATTTAATTGAGCATGCTTTTGTGTGTGTGTGTGTGTGTGTGTGTGTGTGTGTGTGTGTGTGTGTGTGTGTGTTTCTACAAGTGAATATGTCACAGTTTTTTGTGTGTCTGTGTCTCTTTGTATGTGCTTGGGGTGTAGGTTCTCTGTATTCCCTGGAGAGGCCTAATCAGACAAACAGGACTTGTCTCACTTGTGGTGTCTATGCTGTGATTCCACAACTGATCAAATGTGTGTTTGATAACTACAAACACAGGCACAATAACACAAATACATGCATATGCTGTAAAACAGACACCTAAAATCCAACACTGGTTCAAAAGTGAAGGTTTTCCCTTATATTTTCCTTGTATTTCACTGCAAATTTAATTCAGTTAAATTTTATTTCTACAGCACCAAATTGCAACAACAGTCACCTCGAGGTCCATTATATTGTAAAGTAAAGACCGTACAATATCAGAAAGAAGCCCTAGTAATCACACAACCCTGTGAGAGCAAGCACTTGGTGAAGGCGAGAAAGAAAAAATCCCTTTTTAACAGGAAGAAACCTCTGGCAGAATTAAGCTCAGTGAGGGGCAGAGACCTGCTGTGACTGGTAGGGGGTGAAGGGAGGAAGACAGAACAATAACTGTGAGCCTTATTGTGACACTGCAGGAAAAAATCACAAGATCACCTGAATATGTAGCATTTCTCATGCGGGGAATGTGAATGTCTGTCAAAATTGTATGGCTTTGATAAGAAAAAAAAAAGATTAGCATGTCCACAAACTTTGGCTCATTTTGAATGTCTCCCAATGAGCCGCTGAGGTGGATGTAGAGATGTAAACAAAGGTAAAGCAGTAAATATTAACACAGAAAATACCATAAATATTTATAGTATCTTTTTCCCCCAGTAACTTTACTTGAGCATCACCTTTATATTGGAGCACAATCACAGTATTTAGCAGAAATCAATGGTCCATAATTTGGAGATTTTCAGAATTTTATAGAGTCAGTTCACAAAACTATAAAATGCACTTCTTTTCAACAAATAATTAAAATAGTGCATAATAATTAGCACATGATAACCAGGTCAGTTGTTTGTGCTGACTTTTATTCAGTCTAGCTTACTAGCTGCTGGCGGCAGCTTATTTATTAGACAGGTTTTTTCTCCACCAGATCGTTATACAAAAATGTGTGACATGACATGGCATGTTATGGGCAGTGGAAAAGGTACTAGATGTGAAATTTCATATTCCGAAAGCATTTTTTAATTCAGTGGGACCAAACAGAATCAATCCTTTTGAGTCAGAGGCCATGCTCTCTCTCCTTACTCTCGATGCTCGGACTGTTCTGCTTCTTCCCTTCACCTTCTCCGTGTCTTCCTAACTTGGCTCCAAATTATCCTTCCTAAACCGTTTTCTCCTTGCCTCTCCTCACTCCTTTCTTTATCTTGGTTTTGTCTCTCTCTTTTCTTCCACGCCATTCTAAATTATTCTGTATTCATATCTCTATTTTCTTCCTTTTCTCCTTTTACTGTTCTCAGCCATCTCTCTCCTCCTCTCTTATATCGCCACACATCTTGCTATATATTTCCTCCCCTGCCTCACCACTCCCTAGCCATTCTCTTCTTTTTTTTTCTTCAGACAGAAAGCCAATTGGAGCTGTCTAAACAAATGAGAGGTGTCTGAGATCATTTAAACAGCCATAAATAACATCAAGAGAGGAGACAGACCATGAGTGGACCTTACTACTGAATACACAGACTCACATAAAATTACACATTCTAGGACACATACACACACACACAAACACACACACACTTAAGTGGACCCCATTACTAATTTGTCTGATAGCGTGTTAGGGGAAGATAAGCGCAAAGGCAGGAATCTGGCTTGCCTGGGATGCTCGCCTTGTAGTGTTTTCATCAGTCAAGCTATGGAAGCAGAGCACACTGTTTACTAATTTGCCTTTCGCAGCTATTGTTTAGAATGCTATAACTGGAGGTAACAGGTTTTGTTTATGTGTGTGTGTGTGTGTATGTGTGAATGAGTCATGGCCTTTGTGTTGATTTACTGCCACGTTGCTTGTAATGGTCTGAAACGTACAAATATGAAGCCTGCACATCACAAGCTAGTAAAGTAAGAGAAGAGTTGGATCTTAATTCATTAAGCTTGTCCATGTCTTGAAAACAAGAAGACGAATGGTGATTTTGTTCTGTCAGTCCCTGGCATGCGTCCACTCTTCTGGTTTCTGACAGCTCTCTGCCAAGTAGGACATTAAATAATAAGCTTCCTCCTTCTTCAATCCGTCTGTCCATCTCTTATGCACACTTTCCCTCCCCCATGTCTATCTCTGAATGAGTATATGTGTGTACTTTGTCTGACTTACTGTGTCTTTTCTGTTATAAATATTTAGCTAAGAACAACACACTGGCAGCTCCATGAGGAGTGAAACATATGCCCGCACACACACACACACACATACACTGTTTCTCCGCCAGTACCCTCTTAAATACTACAGAGTTGGCACTTGTTATAAGCCTCTGCACATCAGGCTAAATCCATTTTAGGAGTGCCAATTTCATTCTTGGGATGTTAAGCATCTACACCGCAAGGTCAAAGCATTCCAATGAAAGCCCATCTCGCTCTGTTGCAGAATTGGATGAAAATGAATGTTATTTCTTCTGTTGAAATAGCCATCATGTTTCACTGGTTCCCACACAGTGGCTGGCATATACTAATATACTGAGTAAATATTCATACAGCATGACACTAGTGCATGGAGCAGGAATTTTAATATAATTTGGGTTTTCTGTGTCATCTTAGGAATTATATTTGCACGGATATGTACAAGGATCATACTGGCATACACTATGTATGTATGCTTTTGCTTCAATGTACTTGTTATATTTTAGTTGGCAGTGTTTTAGTTTACACACAGATGTCACACATTGACAGTGCCAGAAGGTGCAGTGGGTGTGGGGATGTGGGTGTTTTGTTTTATATATACCAGCTTTGAACTCTCTGATTATGCTTATGATGTGTGTGACAGAGTTGCCTCTGGAGGTGCTATAGAGCACAAAGGTGCCCTGGAGACATAGCCTGTACATTGACAGGGGGTGGGAGGTGGACTGGAGGGAGTCGAGTTATTTTGTTACATTTCTGTGGTCTCTGTTTACTTTTGGCGAATAGTTTTGTGTCAGAATCAATCTCTGGCTATAGTGCTCATCTCACACTGTAATATCAAGTACAGACAAGGGTCATAAAGCAGACTGTACAGAGTGAAATGTTGGGAAATGTATATATATAACTCCATAACCCTATATGTTTAGAACTCTATATGTTTAGATTTCTAAAAATTTTAAATTCCATACACCGCTCATTTAGCGCCATATAACTAATCCACAGGGGTATGGATTGTTAACACCAATGCAGTTATCCAAATTTTCTATATTCTAATTCAGTTCAATTCAATTCTGTTTATTTATATTGATCCAAATCACAACACACACCTCAAGGAACTTTACATTGTAAAGTAAAAGACCCTACTATGACAGAGAGAAAACATCAACAGCCAAATGACCCCCCACGAGCAAGCACTTGGCGACAGCGGAATAGAAAAAAACCTTCCCTTTTAAGAATCCTCTGGCAGAATCAGGCTCAGGGAGAAGCAGCAATCTGTTGTGACTGGTTGAGGTTGAGGGGAGGAAGACAGGACAAAAGACACGCTGTAGAAGAGACCCAGAGATAAATAACTACAGGTTAAATGCAGATTGATGTACAAACACACAGTAAGTAAAAAAAAGAAAGAAAAGAAAGGTGAGTGAAGGAGAAACATTCACTGCATCATGGGAAGCCGCCGGCAGCTTATGCCTATAACAGCATAACTAAGGGAAGATTCAGACTCACCTGATTTAGCCCTAACTATATGCTTTATCAAAAAAGAGAGTTTGAACTTCCCAAATCCAAGGTGGGAGCTGGTTCCAGAGAAGAAGGGCCTGGAGGAAGGCTCTGCCTCCCATTCTAGTTTTAAATACTCTGGGAACCAAGGAACCAGCAGTCCAAGAGGTAAACGCTCTAATGGAGTGATATGGTACTATGAGATATTTCACATAAGTTGGGACCTGATTATTTAAGACTTTGTATGTGAGAAGAAGGATTTTAAACTTGATTCTGGATTTAACCTGGAGCCAATGAAAAGACACGAATGAAGGGGAAATATGTTCTCTTTCTAGTCCTGTCAGTACTCTCGCTGCAGTATTTTGGATCAAATGAAAGTTTTTTAGGGGTTTTTTAGACCATGCTGATAATAATGAATCACAATAGTCCAGCATACAAGTAATATTTGCATTAAGTAATTTCTCAAGATCACTCTGAGGCAGGATGTTTCTAATTTTAGAGGTGTTGCAAAAATGAAAGAAAGCAGTCCTATATGTTTGTTTTATATGCAAATATCCTGGTCAAAAATGACTCCAAAGTTTCTCTCAGTGTTAAAATAAAATGAAAGTTGGAGATTGGCCTATAATTAGCAAAGACTGCAGGGTCAAGTGATGGCTTTTTAAGTAGTCGTTTAATTAACTTTAATTAATGGTGGGATTTCTCTGAGTAGTATTGTAGGTAAGGGGTCTAATAGACACGTTGATGGTTTGGAGAAAGTGATTACTGAAGTTCTAAAGCTCTTGATAGGCTATGGAACTTGGGAAGGAAGCAAGTGGACTTCAGGTTTCCTGAGGATATTTCATCTCTCATCCAAGAGGCTTCTTCAGTTCTAAAACGACTCAACAGAGTTCGGACTCTTCGTAAACCTAGCTACAGTGCTTAAAAGAAACCTAAGATTGTTCTTTTTCTTCAGCGAGTGATGAATAGTAAGATTTCCTCACTTTAAGGTGGACTTTTTATAGCACAACAAACCCTAAAACAAACTCCAATTACATTATCAAAAAGGTATTTTGTGAGTTACAAGGTAGCTTGGGGGTTAAAGTGCAATTCGCTATCTGTACCTTCCTCAGCTTGTCAAATAGAAAAACAGGTTTTCTTTAGTTATTCAGCAATTGAAGAATGAAAATATTTTATGAATTTGTAGGTTATTGGGATTTTACTTGTCATGGCTGTTTCTGCACCTGACAGCTGAAGAACAGAAGCAACACAAACACATCCAGTGGCACTTTATTGAAGACGTTTAGAATTTCATTGTTTACATGCTACTAGTTTATAAAACAAAATCAGGATGCTAAAAAGTAATTGGGTACCAATGGGTATTTCAGATCTTGGTTGACCAAAAAAAAACCAAACAAAAAAAATCAATAACGAGGTTTCCTTCAAATAGAAATACAAAATGCATAAATATATAAAATATTTCTTACCATTTTTCAAAGTTCACTTTGATGAGTTTCCTTGCTGTAATGATACTTACCACTGAGTTGACACTTTATAAATAAAACTACTCCAGCAAAGCTAGACCTTAAAACTTTATGGCCGCCTTCACAGCATCCAAATAATTAGAAACACACAGAAGACACCCCCCCAAAAAAAGCTGGTAACAAGTATTGATTTGATTTGGTGAAGGTTGGAGAAAGGATCCTAGAGGGCAACTGCATCAAAGATGTGCCTTCAGAAAACTCTTGGCCGCCATCCACTGTTCTCTCTGTATTTCATGCCAGAATCTCAAGAGATTTACTGGCTATACTTTGGATTTGAATTCACAAATGGAGTAGGAAGGGAGATGTGGACACGTAGCTGGGTCTTATCTAAAAAACAGTCTTAAGAAGCACTGCATGACAGAGAAGTACTTAAAATTTTCTCTATTTTTCCACTCTAAAATCCTTGTAACTGAAAAGCAGATTTATACAGACATAAACACAGACAACTACACAACTCAAGTATCTGGATATCTTCTTAAGCAAACTTGTTTTTGTCCTTTAATTCCTTGATAAAGAGACAGTTAGTAATGCGATTTTGGAAGAAATGACAATCTTCTTGGGATTACCTTAATGCAATTTGAAAAATGTAATTTTGTCACTACATGCATTTTCGAGTCTATGGCATAATGATTAGGGTTTTGATTAGGTATCAAATGAATAGAAAGATGAAAGGTAGCAGACACCAGAGATGAGGAACAATAGATGGATGTGTCAGTAGGGACTAGAAAGGAAAGTGCAGCAGTGAGAAAAGAGATGAGTAGACAAAGGCAAGGGGATTGAAACACCTTAGAACCCTTTGAAGCTTCAGGTCTTCACCTACCTCTCCTGTTTCGCCCACTTCTCACATCTGCCCCATGGACATCCAACCCTGTTCTCTGTATATTGCTAGAACAGGGGAGCAATGTGGAGAGAGAAGATGAGGGGCAATGTGATAATGCAATCATCTCTTTAGCTTCTAAGTAGCTTTTGGCCCTGAGGTTCTTAGTTCTCTATTCGTTTTCACCCTAATGGTGCCTTCCTGTTCTCTCTCTCTTCTCCCTTTTCCTCTTCATCTCCATCTCCCTTATCCCCCTTTTTTCTCCATGTTTCTCATCTCTCATTCTTGAATTCTCTCTTCCTTTCAGCTATGCTTCGCCGTCTTCCGCCTCCTCCCTTTCTATATCCTTTCATTTCTGCGCAGCCCTTGTTTGATGCTTCCCCTCTTTCTCTTCAATCTCACCCCCTTTCTTCTCTCTAGCCTGTCCTCTTAATTCTCTCTCCCTGCTCATCATGGGGACAGTAAATCTCTTGGTGGTTGGAGCACAGAGCCACAGAGCTCTTTGATCGTTTGCGGGGAACCGACACTCTAACTGCCACTCTGGACAGAGCTCTGTCTGGTGTCTGCTCTAGTGGATTCTGGGGGAGGAGCGTTCAGTTCTCATACACAATTAGGTTCTCGCTTCCAAGAAATACACACACATTCAAGCAAATGCCGCCTTGTGTGTAATTAAATTCCACGGGGCCTATAAGAATAAGAGTTCATGATACAACCAAGCCAAATCTCTTGAAGGGCAAATTTACAAATAGTGTAAATTTGCCCTTCAAGAGATTCTTTCCCCACCTACAACATCTTATCTTTCCCTTTTCCTCTGCCATTCACACCGAATGCTTTATGGATCCCTTTATCCCAAATATGCTGTTTAATCTGGTGAAATGAGAAATTATCATCAAACAAGAAATATGGACTTATGAATACTGATTTAGCATGTGCTGTTCCCTTGCAATGACTTGAAATGTAATGAAATGATTCAGTCGTTTATAATGCATGAGTGCACGGCTTGTAATCAAACGAAATTGTGTTGTTCACTTGCTGGGGAAAGTGAAATAATGATGATGTTCTTCAAAATGAATGCTTTCTGGGATTTAATTTCAGTAACAGTGAGTTAGGTGAACTAATCTCATTGTATGTAATATATGATTTAGCTTCAAGACAGTGGGAAAATATATCCACATTTTTGTGAGTACAATAAGTGACTCAACAGCAGACTGGAGAAAAGAAACAAAAGGTGAAATAATTCAAACATATCACTCTATGATGCATTGGCATTTTGTTCGCCTTGTTGTTATTCTTTTACAAAGTCTCCACAGGCAGCATTTTTGTTTGTGAGACATTAAAAGGGCTTTTGGAAAATCAGAAAACAAACAGAAGCCTCTCAAATGTCATTTCATTTTTCTTCCTAATGTGAGCTGCAAGTCTTAAATATTAATACTATATTGCTCATGTTCTTCTCACGCTAATGGAATAGAAAGAATATACAAAGGACAGCACAATCCCTCATCTTTGAGTAGGCTAAACTATCTTTTAATAACGGCTGTCAGAGGATTCATCCGAAGTGACAAAATGCAAGTTAAATAAAGCACATTCCATCTGATATCATTATCACGTTTATTCATGACTGTGGTATTTATTTGGGGATATAAAAATCCATTTGTATTTACCACTTTGTCTCAGTTGTCAGATGTGGGGAAACAATATGAACGTTTAATAAAGGCTTGAATCCCCTAAATCCCTCTGCCTTTATCTGGCATTTGATTCAATACGCTCATTATGACAGCATTTAACATGCGACAAAGCCCCCGTACCCACTCCCACTTGGACACACACACGCAGGCATAGGAACAGATGGACAAAACACACACACCAATGTCAGTGCTGTTCTCTGTTAAGAAACAAGAGCACTGTATGAAAATTCATCTTATAAAAGCGCCACACAAACACACACTCATGCACACCCCACCAGGCGTTCAGTTAAGCCTGTGGAATTGATGTGCCCCTAAGCTTGCTTTTTTTTCATGCATTATGCCCCAAGGAGCGAGCTTCTGATGGTGGTGGCTGCCACTCACTACAGTATAAGCTTGGGATCAGGCTACGGAGGTAAACACAGACACACGCATTAAAACACACACCTACGGGGTGAATGAGAGAAAATTTAAGCGCAGAAATGCACAATTTCAGAGAGGAAACACATTTTGGGGGCAATACATTATGATACACACACAATCCTTTCCTCTCTTTATTTCTCTCTCTCTACCGCACATATAAACACTCACCTCTAAGCTAAGGGATGAAACCTGCACAGTGTGTCTCTGCCTCATGCTGGCTTAGCCACAGAGCTGAAGAACAGTGAGGGGATAGAAAGTGGAGATGAAGACATATGACAGGAAAGCTCTGTAAACAAGACACACACAAAGACTTATTTTACAAACACATACATACAGTGCACACACACACACTCGTGCTTCTCTCTTTCACTCATTTCTCCCTTTTGCTCTGCTACAGTGAGGTGTGGTGCTTTGTGTCAGACTGGGTGTCCCTTGCCATGTTTATGTCTCCCCCTGTCCTGTGTTAGGCATAACAGGGGCTGCTTGATGTCAGTTTCCTGCGAAGCAGTGACGGCTGGGTGAAGGGCTGACTAGGCCTCTCCCTGGGAAGCTTTGGCTTGTCTTTTAAGATGCTGCTAAACCTTTCAGACCTACAGTACCTACACTGCACGTCTTGCTGTGCTTGAAGAGGCAAGAAGAAGTGCTGACTTAGGGGTGTAGCGCATCTCCCTGTTAGTCTGTGGGTGTTCAGTACTCGTGTATTTAGTTCTGATATGTGTGAGTAATGTGTCTCCCTGAGCCAGGGGAAAACTTGATCAAGCACCAAAATTAACTATGACATTTTTTTTCATCTGACCTATGGAAACTATAGTAGTGCTATATTAATGAAGTGGAGAATACATTTTTTTTCACAATAAAAAACAATTTTGCCTTTCAAACATTTTCTTACTTTCACATGTTTGCTTCAGAAGGCATTTATTATGGATCATAAAGTTACATCACAAGTTCCAGTGATACCACTAGCACAGGTGTTGCTCTGGTGTGCTAGAATAGACACATTTTCCAAATTAGTCGCTGTGGGCCAAAATGAGCGCATACATGACAATTATGTATATATGATCTTAAAATTAATTTTGCATCATAAAATAACTAACTATTTATGACAGTCCAGATTACTTAACTGTACTAATAGTAATACATCAAATAAGCCCCTAGTTAATGAGGTCTTAATTACCCAGGTATCAGCATGCTACTCCCTATTTCTCTATTCTTTTAGAAAAACTTTATACAAGTCTGAGAAGATTTTCAGATTGAGCCACATGGTCAGACACAGATGCTGGCATGGTTCCCAGTTAACTTTCCAATTTATCCCAAAGGTCTTGCTTGGTTGGGGTTGAAGTAATAATTCTGTCCCATCCTAAGAAATTTTTTCACACAAAACTTGAAGAATTATTTTTCTTTATATGCCACAATTAGTTTCCCATCTAGTCAGTCCACTTGAAAGAAACAGTATGGTTAAATGAGGATAGTCAGAGTAGTCTTGGCACTAACACTGATGTCAAAGCAGAAATGTATAGGTGAATGTAATGACATGACATGATTCTATGAGCCAGATTTACTATGCAGAACAAATTAGGATGCCACATTGCAAAAATACACAAATGAAATTGAGGATGATTCTGCAGGTGATTGCAAAACATTGGACTACTTTGTACACATTTCTGTATGGAAATTGTGTGTCACTCTAAGGACTCAGACTCAGCTAGAGCGGAGGCTTTATCTGGAGAAGAGCTGTGTTACTACAAACTATTACACCATATAAACCTGAATTTTGTGTGTAATAGCTAAATTGTAAGTTGTGTAAGAGAACACAACATATTATTTGCCATCCTATTCAGTACCATGTATGTGTGTGTATGTGGAATATACTGTTGCAGTCTCATTTTTGTAAACGTGGTCCATGCTGTTGCTTTTTTCTGCAGGTTGTGTGAAGCAGTACATACTTAATCCAACACACAGACACAGTCCTACTAATCGCAGAATTTGACAAACATTTCGATACAAATCCAAGTTTTAAAAAAGTAATAAAAAGAAAGAGAGAAAGGAACAAGAGACTAGAGCAAAGTCTGTCTGTGTGTGCAGCTGAGAAAAGACAGAGACATTTTCTTTGTGTACCCAATCTCTGTGTAGAAATGTGACTAAAAGCATGCAAACCCATCATGTCAGTATAAAATGTAATGCTCCTATCCCTAAAACAGGATGCATCCTGGTATATTTCTTGAATTGGGAATCTGCTCCATCTGGGCCAATTATGCACTCTTTTTGATAACACCTTCCTTTCTCATTCCAAGAAACGAACAGTCATAGAACTATCACTATTATAACCACATCTAGTACAAAAATAATACCTTTTTTTCCCATTTTTTCATTTGTACTGTTTCTTTAGCAAAGTCAGACAGTAGCTTTTTAATGCCAAAAGGTTTTCCACTCATGCAAACTGTAAATTTTGCAAATCTTCTATGCATTGCACATACATGGACATTTCAGTGCTTAAGCAAAAGGAAGACTGGGAGGCCTGTGTTTTGATAACAAAGATTATGGAATGAAAAAGTGCCGTGTTCTTAATCAAATACATACATACACACAAACACACTCAGAGCAGTGGGGCTCTTCACTGACCATTACTCTTGGCAATGAGTGCTGAACAGAAAGTGCTTAGCAGAAAACAACAGGATACTTCTACTCCAACTGAAACAGCATCCATCAGCTATACAATGTATATGTGTGTGTGTGTGTGTGTGTGTGTGTGTGTGTGTGTGTGTGCGTGTGTGTGTGTGTGTAAGAAAGACAGAAAGAAAGGAAGAAAGAAAGATTTTTTTCCTGTCACTTCAGTAATGCAGGCCCGGGTTCACCAAGCAATTCTCTGACCTTCATGCTCAGTTTCAGCACACTTACATCACCCGTGTCAAACACAAGTCTTCATCAATTCTGAATGTTTGTGTGTGCTAGTGTGGGTGTGTGAAAGTGTGAGTATGAGACAGAGAAATGAGGACTTAATCTACATACAAGCCTCTTGCATACCGATCCTTATGTTACATAGATGCAGTTTTTATTGATCTGTGAGTCCTTGGAGACGAAGGTGTTTTCCTTTCGCTTTCATTGCCATTTCATCTTTGTAATCTTTCAATTTTAATTGTCTCTATCAGTTCTGTGGTTTGTAAACCAGGAATTTGATTTGATTTTGTTTTAATTTGATCAGTGCCCAGACTTTTCAGTTGTCTGAAAGTTAACACTTAGCAATAGAGTTAAAGATATGATTTCATTTCATGTAACTCACCCTAGCGGATTTTTGTGCTAAGCAGCTGGGAAGTGCCAGGGGAGGTCTGGACAATACGGTTGTCTCTTGAACACTCTGTGGAGATTTTCTAGGCATGAGCAACTAGGATGAGACCCTAGGATGAATTCAGGACATGCTGGAGGGATTAAATGTCCCATTAGGCCTCCGTGTACTTTGAGGATACTTCCAAAAGAGGAATGGAAGTCTGAAGAACTTGAAGGCAACAAGAAGCTTTACTTACCTAATTGCAACTGCAACTTATAAAATGGTTTCACATTGTCATTTAAATTACAATGTAATAAAGGTCTGAGAATTACAGACATGGTAAAAAGAAAGAAATCCCGTTTTAGTTCTTAGATTTAAGGTTTAACATAAAAACTGTAATATCTTGAAGTTATCCTTTTCTGTTTGACATTATTAGTCTTTCACATTGTTGTGGAGGATTTTGTTCCCACTCTTCTGTCCAAACATCTTCACTTTGGTCTTCCAGAAGTTCAGATGCAACTTTGGAACCCAAAGACAAGACGATGTCTTCTCCTAGCAACCCGTTCAAACAAGCCATACGTCTTCAGTGTTTTTTCGAATTGTACTGTCATGGAATTTTAAATTTAATATTAAAACTGAGCTCCTAAATCCATTTTTAGTAAGCAAATAATGCAAAAAATAAAATAAAATAAAATGCAAAGTTAGAAAATGCTAAGTGTGGTCTTGATGACGTATGGTTAGGGTTTAGGGTTAACAGCCTGACCAAACACTATGATGATGATTGCTACAAGCTCAACATAGATGGTCTCTAGACCTGCAGAACTATCATTACAAGTTAGAATTTGCACCACAGTCTGTTTACTTTTGTATAAAGAATCAAAGCTATGATTACCCTAGCCTACAGACATGCCGTGAGACAGTCTATGTATGGAAATGGCAATAGACCATTGATGTAAGACCGACAGGCCTCTACCTCTTTTTAAATCAGGCTACGTCCACACTAATGCGTTTTCGTTTGAAAATTACGAGTTGTCACGTACCAGAAACGCGAGATGGAAGCATGTAAATATAATAATAATCACTGCAGCTAAAAAGAGTGCTTGACCAGCCCAGTTGTAAGTAAGCTATTAAGTCCTCCGAAACAATAAGTTCCGTTGGAGCCTTTCAACGCCTCTCTCTGTCTGTTGACCCAGACAACAAAGTAAAGCTAGTTTTCTATACGAGATCGCTGCAAAAAGTGTAGCCTTACCTAATGTCCACCCTACCTACTGTTACTCATTTTATATTAAGATTTAAAATTCTAGTTGGTATTGGTATGACGAGTAACCTGCAGTAATAGTAATAAATCACACAGCAATAGTACACTAATGCAGTTGTAAAAAAACATGATAATATATTAAATAATCCAAAGTATTCAGAATACGTTACTCTCATTGAGTAACGTAAAGGAATATGTTACAAAATACATTTTGGGGCATGTATTCTGTAATCTGTAGTGGAATACATTTTAAAAGTAACCTTCCCAACACTGTATCCTGTTACACACAAGAGGGCTGGGGTGCCTTGTGTCCTAAAACCAAATGACCGTTTCACTCGTAAACAAGCAATAAAATAAAAGGCACGTGCAAATATCAGTACTTATGGCTGATAGTTCAAAGGGACAAGACCAAGTCATACAAAATCCACAGTTCACACCAGCGGATGGGACCACATGAGTTTTGCCTCTATCACACCGGCAAGATGTCCGTCTCCTCTTCCTGAATTAAATAAACAAGCTAAATACCAACGTATTTGCTGTTTCATGCCATTTCAGGAATAGCTAGCATTAGCTGAACACATCCATACAGAGCAGAGTATGAGGTTACAAGAAAAATGTTCGCTGCCCCCCCCCCGCGCGCGCACAAACACATCCTCCAACCACACACACCCATATTTTGCTCCATTGCGGTTCATTTCATACCTCAAACATTTAGTAAACAATTAAGCATATACAAGTAATCTGCAATAAATTACAGGTAGTAAGAAAGTAAACTACTAACTCTTTTACGCTACGTCCACACCTACACGGGTATTTTTGAAAACGCAGCTGTTTCGTCCACACGTAAACGGCGTTTCGAATCACCGAAAACTGAAATTTTTTAAAACTCCTTTTTTGCATTTACGTGTGGACGAGGAATACAGAGTTCGTCCCGCAACGTCAAAGGTATGTGCCTTTTTTCACGTCATGCTGTGTGCCACGTTATTGTTTACATGAGATGAATTGAGAATGGCAGATAGAGACAAAATACTGTTACTGTTAATCTGACTATCTTTAGGTTTTACACGCTTACATATACACATGCAGTTACTGTCCCTAGCTATGCTTCATCTCCTGCTTTGCGTTTGTGTGGGCGCCCCATGCTAGCAGTGTCCAAGCTTTTTGTGTCTTTTTTCCCTTTTCATACCGCGCCCCCCCTGCAATGGCTCTGTGCCCCCCTAGGGGGTGGGCCCCACACTTTGGGAAGCTCTGACCTCTTGGACGGTAACTGGTCGTCAGCCATGAAAGTTACAGCGTGTTACTCAAGTGTCCACTTGATAGCAGTAGCTTGTCTCTCCTCTCTCTCCGAAACCCTGCCAAATCCCACCCCTCTACCTGAAACTCTCACCAGATTGGCTGGAGCCACCAGAACTTTAGTACATGGCAATAAAATTAAAGAAAATAATAAAGGACACTTCAAAATGTAAACAAGACAGCTGTGAATCTAAACAACAAACATCACATACATTCCAAACTCTTCCACCTTAAGTGTGAATAATACAAATTATTACTTAAAATAGTTTAGCACATTTTTAAATTGTTCTTGTTTTTTAACCATTAATGTAATTTTTCAACATTTAAACACATAATGAACTCAAATGAATTCTTCAGTCATCAAAACAAATGATTTATTTTAGCACTACAATGGTATATCTCTGGATGCTGTAGCTCCCCTGCTCCTCAGCTGAGACATCCAGAACTAACTGTTGCAAAACTAACATAATGAGCTGTTTATTTACTGTAAACTTTATTAGTCCAACTGTATTCAGTATTAGAGCAACCACAGTGGAGGAGTGGAAGAAATTACCCTTCATAATAAACACTAATTCAAAAGATTTTCCTCATTTATAGAAATTGTACAAAGGAATCCATAAAAATGCAGCTTGAGCTATATTATCTGGAATGCTTTTTTTTATTGGATGTTGGCAGACTTTAGCCATAAAATCATATTTCAAGGTTCAGACATTTTTGTGATTCTGATGATGGTTTTGTGTTACAAGACGTGGGCCTGTGGAAGTTTTAACGTAGAGGCAATAATAATGAAATATTAAAGCACACTTCTACTAAAGTGCAACACGGGAATTTATGGAGACTCAGAAAAAAAGATTTATCCTTTCAATAGAATCACATTAGTTTATACTAATGCTCTATATTTTAGGATGCAAAGGTGGAGGTGAAAGCATACTAAGCTATATCAAAGCTGACTTTTAAATTGGTAGGATTTTTCTATTACTGACCAGATTTCACTTTAACATATCTTTAGTAGCATATCTAACTGTAGCTTTCAGTTATGGATCAGTATATGAAGGAACTACTTCATACTGTCTTCAGAACAGCCAAATATATGAGCTGTTCCCTTTTTAGGATATTATTATTATTATTATTATTATTATTATTATTGGGGCTTTCTTCAGGGAAGCTATTAATAATTGTTCATCAAAGCTGCAAGTCTGTCAGCTTACATGGTTTACCACTTTGATTCAGACTCTATCATTAGTGCAACATAGGAACCCTAATCTAGGACAAAGGTCAAATTTTTAGGGTGCTTGTGCTATAGCCAATATATCCTAATAGCAGATAACAGTTGTCTGGTTGACATATTGCCTAGAGCTTTGAGCACTTCATTGTTTACAAATGCAGATAAATTAATTTAAAAAAAATAAATAGATAAACCAATTTGTCCGAGACCTAAGTTGATTCTGGGAAATGTAGTGGCAGAAATCAGGAGAGATCTATTTATAGAGACAATCTCAGTAGAAACAGTTGGTTGTGTTTTATGAAATGTCTCAGCAACCATAAGGTGTATTATTATAGAATAATGGACAGGGTAGACAATTTAAGCTCCACTTTATATTTAATGATAATTTGCCAAATGTTAGCAAACTAATAACGCTTAAGCAAAACCAAGATGACAAATATTGTTAACATCATACATGGAAACATCTTGAACATGTTGACACAGCAACTTCCACAACCTCTATCTAAACCATGAATGTGATTGTATGCCATTGGCTTTTGTAAAGTCGAAACATATATATATATATATATATATATATATATATATATATATATATATATATATATATATATATATATATATATATATATATATATATATATATATATATATATATATATACACAATGTGTGTGTGTGTGTCTGTTGCTGTAGAATGTTGTTGACTTTTTAAAAGTTATTTTATAGACCAACAATTAAAAGTGAGAAAATATCGAGGGCAATAAAACAGGTGTTAGACTGATTCCAAAACCAACTGCTTCTTGGTTGTTTTGTTGTTATAACAGTTGTAAAGAACTTCTTAAAATCCGGGCAGTGTTTGGAAGTGTTTGTGCCAGTGTCGTGCCACACTTCAGAATAGTTAGTTTACTAAATTGTGGATGCTGTATTTAATGAATCCCAAGGACTGACTGTTGAGAATTATTTATCAGAATTTTAAGAATAACACCACTGAAGTAAATATCAGAAGGGTGGAGAAAACCTAAATCCTCTGATTTAAATACATGGAAAGACATGACACACAAATGACCTACAAAATAAGAGAGATGATTTGGGAAGATGGGAAAATATAAATACTTTAGGAAAATCACCTTTACATGGATATTTTTATTTTATGCAATTAGTATACATTTACAGCATGTGCACATATATCTATGAAGATCCAACATTGTGCTTTATGTATACAAATACAAAGCATCCAGAAAGTATTCACAGCACTTCAATTGTTTCACATTTTATTATATTCCAAAATGGATTGCATTTGTTTCTTTGTGTTTATAGGGGTATTGTATTGTAGAATTTTGAGGTAAAAAAACAAATGTAATTCATTTTAGAATATGGCTGTAACATTACATAATATGGAACAAGTGAAGCACTGTGAATACTTTCTGGATGCACTGTGTATACCATGCCCAAACTGTCTGATATAATTCCTCTGTTCATTCTGTTTTTCTTTTTAACCTTTTCCTTCTCTTTATCCACCCTTCGTCCCACAACTTCACACCACCAAGCCCAACCACTTTATATTATCTCAGGTGAGTTTTGTGTTGTTTTTATTTTTCCTTGCCTGTACCCTTTCCCAGCTAGTGTAGTGTCAACAAAACAGTCTTGCATCTATGCAGTGCTTTAGCAACACTTTTGCTATCTTGAATATTCTGCCGACTAAGTGGTCGGTCTCTTTATGAAGTCAGTGATACTTTGGCTGATAGACTGGTGGTAGGTGTTGTTTGTTATTTGTGCATGTTCATGTTCGTGGTGTTTGTGTGTGTGTCTTTATCTGACTTACAGTCTATGCCATTTGTTTGGATCCAAATATATTATCCCCTACTACTCGATTATTGGAGGTTTAACAGATACCCTTTAAATTTTCCCTATGCATCTTATATAACACATGAGGTCACAAGAAAGATGTACCTACTGCAAAGTACCTTAGAGTGGCATAGTTATGAATTAGTGCTTGTATGCACCTTGAATACAGTGAGATGATAATGAGGTACTGCAGCAAGAATGCCATGATGTAAGGGTGCTTTATGAAGCGTGGATACTAACTGGGCTAAATACGACATAAGAGAGGGAGAGAAAAGAAAAACACTTCTAACTGTCTCTTTGTCTTTCAGCAAGTCCACCCTCGATTAAATGCCATGTGCATTGTTTAATAGGATTGTTTGGCAAGGACCACCATGCTTATATGCATGTGGTTGTGTTGTAGGTGGCACTGGGGAAGTTTTAGCGAGATTGCTGGCACAATATTAATTTTATTTTCTCTTGGCACCACATCACATTGTCTGCTGGACATCATATCTTTCTCTGCGTTTCTCCAGCACCCACATATTATACATGTTAGAGAATGAGGAAGCCAATAAATGTTAATTCAAAGATAAAGACGGCTCTTGCTAAGGAGATAAAAAGAGATGGCAGAGATGTAGCTATAGACAGTAAGGATTCGTCTTTGTCATGTTAGATTTACCCATGATGGAAAAAAATAAAGTGTCTAGTGTAAGGTATCCCAACAAAGTTTTATCTAACTCATTTTGTCTAACAACAGGTGCTTGTTGAACTCTACAATTTTATTGTTGAGATAAGATTGAAATTTATAGTAGTTCCGTCAAACTCTTTTTTTTATTTTATTAAACGTTATATTATATAGGCAGAACTTGTATTTTCTGTTGTTCTGTTGTCTAGTTTATGTGAAAACAAAGGATACCGCTTTAACTTTCAAAATTTGAATTTAGATGCACTGTCATTGTGCGCCAGTCCTCCTGTATTGGCTCACATTTTCTGTCTGTCTCTCTTCTGTTCACACTCTCTCTCTCTTCTGTCAGTGTGTGTCTGTGTGCTTTTCTGTCTGCGTTTGTGTGTGAGCGTGTGTGTTTGTATTAACCACACCTTCTGTTGCAGGGGCCGGGCCCTCCTCTGTTTCCCACCATTCAGTCCAGCATACCGGTGTAATTACCTCACCTGTTGACAATCCTGTGATCAGTTTGGCTGCTATTTAAGGAGAAGAAAGCCCTTCATTCAGCACTGAATTGTTAAGCAGGAAGCAGTCAGTGTTGTTGGCTCCGCTTACCTGATGCGTCATGGTGTTTTGATCTTGTTTCTGCATCCCCCTGTGCAGGATTCCTGGATCTCCTTCTGATGTGAGTTACTGAGGGAGAGAGTTTTTTTTTTCTGGTGGGAAGAGACTGGATTTGCCAGAACTGGAGCCTCTCTCTTCACTTTACATTTTATTGTTGAACATTCACTGTAAATAAACATACTCAACAACTTTTGCCCTGTACATCTTCTTAGTTATGACATGTACATTGCAGGACATAACAGCCGTCACACACCAAATCACATAATCATGTCGTCTTATATACCAAAAAGAAATAACTGGTTATTGATAATCAAGCATCCAGTGAAAAATATTACCACCATCCTGCTACAATTATTTTTCTGATCTGGATTTGGGTATACCGTTTACGGCTTCATCTTAGTCTTCAACTTTTTTTGTGTGGGTGTCAAAAAAGCATTAGCTTGGTCTTGGATGATGAAGCTAAGTTTTCTGTTTAAATGTAGAGGCACTTTTTAGGCACTCTTTTCATTACCTTTGCTTGTGTTTGCATAATGTTCAATTTGTGTACATAAAATACAGCATTTAAAATTTACGTTAAAATAAATGTCACATTGCCTAAATATTATTTTTTAGCACATTAACAGTGAGGTTTAGCTATGCACAAAATAATGGGTAGAAATATCCTCCAAAGTGCTAGTTTTTACAGAGCCTGTAGTTTTTCCACTTTAAGTTGAGTAAATAGTTCTACATATTTACTAGAATATTTTTAACACCAGTATTTGTTCTTCTCCTTAAGTGACAAATATATGGTTTCCCAAACCCACACTATATTGTGGGTTGGGATGCTGTATTATTATTATTGCATCAACATATGTCTGTGAAGTACTTTGTGATTGGTTTCTTGAATTAACAAGTGCTATATAAATACATTTTACTTACATACTTTTACTATATAGTGTATCTAAACTATAGTATATAATGATATGTTTTTGTTTTCACTATGTTTGAAAAGAAGGTAGCACATTCAAATGTCACTTTTTAATATTATTTTACCTCAAAAGGTTAAATATTCCACTGCTTGCCTCTTCCCATCACTGTGTACGTTCAGTATCTTCTCAGCTTTTAGACAGTTCACCTCTTGGCTCCAGTTGGAAAGTTCTTCTCTTAAGGGATATTGTGATCTCATTTCTGTCAACAGCTATCTTCTTTTGAATGCTGTACAATCTAGTTATAAGTATTGGAGGAGCAATAACAGGCAGTCATGAACCTGAAGCATCTAAAGCTGTGGCCAACTTCACCCATCTCATACTATTTATGAAAACACCGTCTATCAGTCATTCTGTGTAGTTTCTGTGTGTGTGGGTGGGTCCTCGGTTGAGGCTTAAAATGGAGACAAGTGGCTTCTCTTTAGGTGGGTATGCTTACTCTGCACTTGATAAGTAAAAATGTGATAAATTAGAATCATTTATTAAAATGTGAATACAAATGTCCAATTTAGAAAATAATATGAAAGTCAAATAAATGCTCCCTATTAAAAGACAGAAAACACGATGTACTGTATTTGCCTTTAACCCTGACAGTCTGGGTCAAAGAATTCATATTAAACCGTCGTTGCACTATTTGTACTTTGTAACTGAATTTTGACCTAATTTTCTCAACACAAATTCAAATGCTGTCGTATTTGTACTGTCTGTTAACATGACTTTAAATTTTAGAATTTCATATGCAGCTCCACTCTTGAAATTTTATTTCACAATGATATTGTGTAAGTTCTTTTTTAGGATGACACAAAAAGGTCTGAAAGAACAGACCCTGTCTTATAAATAGATAGAGGGTGCGCGTGTGAGCCATAGCGTTTTGTTTATGTTTGTGAGAGCGGGAAAAATTACAGACCTAAAAATAAATGTACCACACTGTGGAAGCGGTTTGTATCAAGTAATTTCTATCATCAAGTGAGCAATATGTCATTATAGTTAAGGGAGTTACTCCAGCACTCCAGCAACATTCAACTAGAGCAGACTGACTGAAGTTAGTAGTGTAACAAACTGACTCTGGTCCCTGAAATTCACAGCAGAATAATTTCCCCTGGGATATCTGACCGTGGCCTGAAGCAAACCAAGCAAAGTGACATCTGTCAAAGTTGTGACAGTGAAGCATTCCTCTTCTAAATTAAAACCAATCAGAGAGTACTTGCAGAGCAGCATGGCAGAGAGGACACTGAATAAGATGATTAAGCTACAGAATCTACCTAGCCTGAGTGGTGATTTTGTACAGTTCAGAATTTGCCAGATGCTCTTTAAATACAAGAAGTGGACTGTTTTAGTTTGACTTGACATGTCTAATTGGACTCCTTTCCATCTTGTCAAAATTTGAGACCATTTTGCATAATTTTTAGAGACAATTGGTCAAATTACACTGCCATCAATATGTTCTATCATGGAAAACTATGATAGAAACTGCAGATGCGTAGTCATGCTTACATAAATGATACCAGAAACACTAAAATAGAAATAATTGGTTAAATGGCTCAGTCATTTATGATTGTTTGTGAAATATATGCCATTTGGGTACAGTGAGTCTATGTGGACATCGCATGATGATTTCCATTTCAGAGTTAAGGGGAGACACAGTAAAAAAAAAAAAGGTCTTGCTTTCTGGCCAGTCATAACTAGCAGCTGTCACTAGCTGTTAGTAACAGATGCTAACATTGATGTTTTCTATGCATTCATGGCATTTGGCACAAACTCACACATCTGAGTTACAACTCAGCATGTCAGAGAAGCTGAAGTGAGAGTTGACCTTTGGCAGTAATTACATCATCAAAGTCTTTATGCGACTAAAGTGTTTAAAAGAAGTGTATGCTGAACTAACAAACGTTTACTCGTTCTGTATAAGAAATTATCCAGTTATTGTTGTTGTCAATATTATTATTATTATTATTATTATTATTATTAGATTTTGTATGTCATGATGGATATATTTGGAGCTTGATGTCTGCTAAATACATGTGAGATTTTAAGTAAAAGATGAGGTAGAAGACCATTGTTCTGTGCAATACTGTCATGCACTTCCCTTACAGTGTGACAGTATTGCTTTTGGTAGTTGCTGTAGCATTGCTGCATGAATGATGAAATCACAAATGTAGATTGGTAATCATTCAGCAAAACTAAAAAAAAACAAGAGCATTCTGGAGAACTGGACATCTCAAGGTTCCATAAAAAAATTCCAACTCTCTCCACTCTTGTGCATCTGTGTTGTGTTTTCCCACTGCTGATAGTGGTTGGAAGGTTATTGCTGCACCTTGTAATTCTCTGTATTTATTGAATTTAATCCTTGGACAACTGATTTTTTTTTCTTTGTTTACATTGTTAAATTTGGATTTGGACTTTTTTGTAAATTAATTGGTTTAAATAGTCTAAAATCAATGGTGTAAAACTGATGGCTTAGTATTTAAAGGTATTGTAGGTGCCACTATGTCCAGTCACTATTCATCCCACCTCTTATAAGTTGATTATGAGAGGTGGGAAGTAACACAATACACTAACCAATATTTTGCTTTTACTCTCTATATTTGAATTTTTTTATACAAATAGCTCCACTTTCTACTACTTCCATTTTCAAAATACTTACTTAGTTTAGATTTAATGCACTTGAGAAGAGGTCTAAAAAGCCTCTTCTCAAGTTCATTAAATCTGTAGTGTATCCACTTTTCTTTTTTGGTGTCAGTCACTTCCTTGGTGTTCTGTGTCCATGTTCCCCATGTTTGTTATGGTTCGCGGTGAGTGGCTGAGATTTCCATGAGGCTCCTGAACTTACCTGGGATTCGCCCCTGGGCAGGGCCACTTACTCCAATTCCTGCAAACCTGGAGCCAATTGCAGGCAATAAAGCCAGAGTGATTTAAGCCTCACGCTGACATTCATTCCCCGCCAGTTTGTCATCAACCCATGTTGGTAACTGGCCCTCATGTGTCCAGTTCTCTATTTGATTTGCCTTGTTAATGAAACTTCTTGTGCTGCAGTTTCTGGATTCACCTTGGTTCAAACCTTTGGCTCACAGTCTACAAGCAATCATTCTAGAAATCACTCTGTGCCTCACCTACCTACCCTACCTGCCCTCCTGCCATCCCACTCCATCTGAAAACCCCGGATCTTGGGTCAGCCTTTCCATGGCAATCAGCTCCCCTGGATTCTTTGGTACCATTCAAGTGCTCGGCTTGGGTTTATTGAAACTAGCCACTCCCTTAAGACTGTTCCTCCCCCTGAACTAGCCTTCCCAGAGACTGTGCCTCCTTTGCCTAATTTGGCAACCCCTGACACTGTACCTCAGCTAGCCATTTTAGAGACTATGCTTCCTGAGCTGGATGAACTAGGTAACCCAGAGTCTGCCTCTTCACCTCGTCACCTAACGGCAAGCACCTGCCGAATTCAATCAATCAATCAATCAATCAATCAATCAATCAATCAATCAATCAATCAATCAATCAATCAAGGCTTTATTTGCCATGTGCAGGTTGCCCTGCAGTGAAATAGGACCCCCCGACCTTACACACACAACACAGACGTCACATGGGGATACAGGTCGGAGATCAGTAGCGTTACAGAAAAAACACTGGAATATACACTACAATGGGAAAGTACAAGAGGAAAAAAAGGGACCTCTACTCATGCTGGGCTCCTGGGAGGACAGCATGAGAACAGGAAAAAAACTCCTCTGCACAAAAAAGCACATAAATGTCCACAGCACAACATTATGGAACACGTGACAAGCCACAGGGTCGGGTAGGGGGTGAGGAGTAATCTGAAGCAAACACAGCAGCCATCCTGCCCAGCGCTACCATTCCAGCGCGGGCTCAGACCTGCCGTGTTCCCAGGAGGGAACAAGCATCGAAGGCATTTGGAAAGGGAGGGGGGATGAGTGTGTGCATATCAGTGTATATGTATGTGTGTGCGTGTCCAGAGTTCAGCTGAGACAGTGTCCTTCGCCCTGCTAGGCTAAGTAAACAGTCTTCCAGCCAACCCAGGTGGCCTTTCATGGAATGGGAAAGAACAGACTAAACACAGTCGTTATCAGGGTGTTTTTGTTCGGCTCCAGCCTTGCGACCGCAGCTGGCGCCGAAAGGGTATCCACATGAAGTGATGGTGCTTTTTACTTTAGTGCGAACAGCTCATATGAATTTCAAAGCAGTTGTTACAGTCCAACACTGGTCTCTTAATCTCCCGTTGGAGAGCCGTGAGCTTCGCCATGATGTTAAACTTGCGCTCTGTGATGTTGTCATTCTTGTGCTCAAAGAGCCGATTCTGAGAACTCACGACCACAGTGAGCCTCCCCAAGAAGTCATCCAATTTGCGCTCAGAGATGTTATTCCGAGCGAGCCCTTCCAAGATGTAATCCAGTCTGCACTCAGAGATCTTATTCTGAGTATTCACGGCAGCCGTAAGCCTCTCCAAGATCTTATCCATGCTGCACTCAATGAGCCCATTTTGAGAAACTCACACCTCTTCCCATCGTTTCAATCCCAGCGGGCAGCCTTGTGGGGGTTTGAACAGCCGGTTCCACTTTCTTAATTCTTCGATAAGTCAGGCCCAAGCCAGCTCCGATCAGCAAGAACCCTGTTACCATGGTTCCAAATAGGTAGATATCTTCAGCACTCAGGCTCACCCAAGCCCAAACTTCTTGTTGAGAAAGTGGTGTCAATTGCATTTAGGGACCAGTTGATCAAATCCATAATTCCTCTTTTGGGTTTTAGAGAACAGACTGTGAGAGAGAGTTCCAGGGAAAAGTAATACAAAAACCACAAGACTAGACAAGGACATAAGAAGCTAAGCAGGGAAGCTAAGGGAGAGGAGGAGAGGAGAAAAGTGCGACCGCCTTCGTCAAGAGCAAGAGCATTCCTCATCTAGGTCAGTTGACACCAGACCCAGACCTGCCCCTGCTCCTAGGATGAAGGGTTCTAGGCCTCACATAATTAGTATAATGACAAAAAAGGGCTATTCTGTTCTCTTCTTTCTCATCTGATCCTGTGTTGACTGAACAGTTGGAACCTGAACACAAGCAACCAGACCCTCAGCCAGTGGGTCCCATATTTTCTGAGCTGGCTCTCTTGGCTCAAGACTGGAGCAACTACTAACCGTCACCTAGCTGTCATCTAGAGAAACACCACCCAAAATACTGATTGGCTTGCTTCCTTGCCACCCACCAAGTCTCCAGAGGGGGTCCAGCCTTCTTTGCCAGCGGTCATCTGCCAAGCTTCTAAAGGTGATACACTACCAGTCAAACGCTTGGACACACTTTCTCAAATAATGTTTTTTATTTATTTTTCCTACTTTCTACATTGATCTTGATAATCCTACTGTAGAATGATGGACTTCCAGTTAAATAACTGATGTCTATACTCCTCACAATTGTGTTAATACAAAGCTGAATTCTCCAGAGCAGCACAATGTTAAATCTCCTGCTTTTATAGAGGTATTTGCACTTGTTGACGATGGCTTAATCAAGTGCATTTAATTATCAGCCCCTTTTTACTGATAAGCAAGTGGTTTATACTTATCCTATTAAATCCTATAGAAGCAGTGTATGCTTAGTTTTTCACACACTGCTTCAGCATTTTTGGCTTTTTATTTATTAAATAATTTATTAAATTATGTCATGTTTTGCAGTTTGTCTCAGGTTATATATATGTAATTTTAAGGCCTATGCGTACCAGAATCTTATTAAGATTTTATTAATATTATTTATTGACATTATTTATTTATGAAACATAAAACCTTAGAATCCAGAGAGGGTGTATTTTCTTTTTACAATGACTATATGTACTATATATATATGCATATGCATATATACATACATATACAAAAAAAAGTGAAATAAAACAAAAACCCCAAGACCAATAAAACATTGCCTGTCCCTCCCGGGCCCCTATGTAGCGTTTTCTTATTTCAGTATGAAATGATACATTAACCACTGGCTAGAATAAATTACTTTTTCGTGAAAACACAAATTCAACTTTGCTCATGGAAATTGTTTTAGAATAGTCCCATTTTTGACCAAAAAGAATGTGTGTACACACCTTCAAAGAATGAGTGAAAATAACCCACTCTTTGCTCTATTTTCCTTTCCTTTCTTAGTCTACTGTACTTTTGTGTTCCTTTGGGGAACTCAATGTACTCTGCATATACTGGTTTAAACCATAAAAACTCATGTAAATCCATTATGCAACCTGCCATAAATCTCTCAAAACCCTCTCTCATAATCCTAATCCCAGGTTGCATATTACATTAATCCAGTGTTTAGATCTAATCCACTATTCTCCAGGGCAGCAAATTAGACAGGCCCGAGAGATATATAATTATTGAAATCCCCATAATCAACCTTGCTTTATGTTCCCATTCACTTGGTAGTTTGTTGGAATGCTTTTCTGTCATTCCATGTGCCTCTCTGTTCACTTTCTCTTTCTCTACCTCTCTTTACTTCAGCCCCATAGGGAGTTCCCCATAGGGAAATATTCCAAGATGTAATTATGCAGTCTGCTTTTCATAATTTGAACGTTTACACTCCATGGCTGCATCTCTCATCTCAATCAACAAACACAAACAAATCAATTAAGATGGGATATCAGCCATGTTTACTTTGCCGCTTGACAGCAAACTTTGCTGGGGTGGTGAGGCTCCCTCTGCCTCCATCCTCTGTCTTTCTCAAATATCCAAAGATAAACTTGATTGTGCAGAAAACACACAATTTTGAAAACACGTAAGTACTGTAAGAAAGCACACATACAAATGCATATAAAACATTTATAACACATGAACACAGCATGTGAGCACAAACATATACTAAGAACAAAAACACAACTGTGTTACCACTAATTGCATCAGTTCCATCAAGCCATTCTCAGAGAGCCACAAACACAAATCAAATTAGCACTTCATGTTGCTGTGTCCCCAGCCTCAGATACTCCAATTAGGCCATGACAGAAGGGATAGATTCATGCACATACACATACTCACACATTTCAATAGTTTGGGGGGTATCTGTGACAGCAAACTTTCAGAAGTTTCAGTTGATTTTTGGTATTGTGATGAGATAAACTATGTGTGTATGTGAGCTGCAGGAGATAAGGGAACAGAATCAGAGACAGTCGGGAGAGGGGGGATAGGCCTTCAGAATGTACTGTTGGAGCTTGTTGTACACTCACACATTTCAGATTTGGATCATTAAATGACTTTGTCCCTGAGGCTTTTCCTTGCATGTTCTAAAATTTGTTAGTATGTTTATGTGGATTCAGTATGTGTCTATTAAGGCAAGGCCAACAGCTGCTGATTACAAATTTCATAACAAAGATCTGAATTCAAATAAAACATAAAGCCATATACACTGTGGATGAACTGCAGAGGTAATACACATTTGAAATGCAGTCGCCTATACAAGCATATGGCCATTAAACACTTGGGTTAAACCATGCCATAAACTCAACAAGCCTGACTTGCAGAGAAAAAATGTTTGGTTTTTTTTTGCTAAATTCATGACAAATTTAAACATATATAAATTCACGGCAATTGGCTGTTACTGTAAAAGTCTTAGCAAATATTAGCATTCATTTAGAAATTATAGAAATTATAGTCTATTACAGTTCACTGCAATGCAAGCTGCATGAGCCTCATCTCAGAATCATTAACGCATATGCACCTCTTAGGACAGACTGTATATATGTTTATGTATATCAGAGTGTGCATTTGACTAGACATCTCAGACTATACCTGATATTACTTGAGATGAAAGAATTGCTGTGAAGACATGCTTTTCTGAGGAGCCCCTGACCTCCCATGTCATTCTTGGTTTCAATTATTAAGAGCAGGAATCATTTAAACATAATCTCTAGCTCATCCAGCTCCTACAACTGCCTTAGATTTTTTTCTAAACATGCAAATTGACCTTCGTTTTTGTTTTTTGTTTTTTGTTTTCTGGGTATTATTGCACATTTCAGTAAATGTGCAATAGTCTCTCTCAGTTAAATTGTGTCCCAGTAACTGTGCCAAGAGAACAGATGGGGCATTGTCTTAAACCAGCGGTCCCCAACCTTTTTTGCGCCACGGACCGGTTTATGCCCGACATTATTTTCACGGACCGGCCTTTAAGGTGTCGTGGATAAATACAACAAAATAAAACTAGTACCGGTACCGAAAAAAAAGAAGATTTATTCATAACACACGTGAAAAGACCCAGGAAAACCGAGTTAACGATAAAAACGATAACAAAATAATGCTGAAAACCGATAAAAACCCTGAAAACCATACATTTCACACCTGAGCCTCAACTCTCGCGGCCCGGTACCAAACGACTCACGGACCGGTACCGGTCCGAGGCCCGGGGATTGGGGACCGCTGTCTTAAACTGTTTATTAGTATTTCAAATACTTTAGCAAAAGTGTTCAGGAACAAGAAAAACAGATTCTGTAAAAGATGGTCATGCTAAGCAGATGAATTAGTATGTTTACGTTAATGTGTGCAGGGTATGAAAGATTTTCTTCTTGTGTCCTTAAGCCTTTGAAGTTTCAAACTTTTCCTCTTTTCTCACTCCATCAGACAGCTGCTCAAATTCATAACACATAAATGAATCATTCTGTGTATCGCCATGTGTCATATGGATGTCTAAAGTTCAATAGATTACCTATACCAAAATTATTTCATTCCAGGGTACAGACAAATATCAGGAGAGCAAGAAGAGGAGTGTGTGTGTGTGTGGGTGCAGAGGGTACTGCAAGAATCAAATATACTCTGTCATTTCTATGGCTGTAATCTGAACTTAATTCACCTCTAAAACCCAGAATTCAGTACATTTAGGGGAAGCTAAATGGCAAACAGATGGAGGGAGGAAGAAAGTCAGGTGAAGAGAAACAGAGCAAAGGACATTCTAAAGCCAAGACAACTGTGGAGACAGATGGACATAGTGAAATCTAGAACCCATCTCCAGACACAGAAACTGAACCCCCTTGATAACACAGAATAGAGAGCGTTGGTGGGGGTGTAAAAGACCAAGGTTGCCTGTGCTCAGAATACAAGTTCAAGTGTGAATGACAATCCCTTGTGGACAAGTGTGTACATGTAAGTGTGTTTTTGTGAACATCTTGGCTATGCAAAACTAGGTGTGTGTCTCTCTGTGCTGGAGAGGACCAGACTCTCAAGCTCAAGGTTTCCCTTTAGTGCAGAATACAAACAATCCACAAAGAGCACCAATCTGTTTTGACCTATGGACTCTTAGAAGTGTGGAAGACACCTGGTGTCCTTTATCATGGCCAATAGACACTCTGAATAGTAATAACTTACTGTGTGCTAGGGAAACTGTGTTTGCTTATCCATTTGTTCATTGAATGCAGCAGTGTGACATAAAGGGCAGATTTTCCACATTTTCAATTCTCTTAGTACTGTAGCTATGGTAGTTTAAAGCCAGCTAAGATGGGCTTCTACATTTTTTAATTGGATTCTGTATTTTTAATAAAAATTATGTTAACACACATATAATTAGTAGATTATAGAAAATGCTGTCTTGTCTTTTTCATGCTACAAATGTTAACATGTCTAACTAAAACTGATAGTAACGTAACCCAAAGTATGCTCAATGATAAGATTAACTCACTAACATTTTGCATGTTACATGATAGAAACAATTGTATTGCAATATAAGCACTCTGTAGTATTTCCTCAATGTGTAAGTGAACCTCAGATAGTATTACAATGTAGTAAGTTCTTTGAAAGATGGTAGTTTTCTCTGTTTCTTTCCAAGCTTACTTGATAACCATTACTACATGTTTCTCTATCATCATATTTACAATAACATTGTTTAACCTTAGCAGATGTAGGAAAAAATGAATGTTCTGATTGTTTAAGCTTGAGGACTTGTTGCATTGTTCTTGCAAAATAAAATACAGCTAAATGTAGGTAAAAACAAAAAAAACTAACAAACAACATAAATATATTGTAAAACTTAGGTCTGGTGTCTGGCAATCCTACCCTGAAGTCCAAGCATACTTGGGTTATGTAGCAGGAAAAGATACAAAACATACAAGTCCACTTCTGAATGGCTAAAAAAAAAAGGCCTATTAAATGTTCAGATATGACTTGACCTTAAACAGGCCATACATGTTAAGAACCCTCCAATATGGCTGAATTAAAACAATTTTGGCAAATAATAGTGGACTAAAATTAAGCCGCAGTGATGTGAAAGGCTCATCGCCTGTTACTGCAAATGCTTGATTGCTGTTCTTACTGCCAAGGATGGCACAACCAGTTATTAGGCTAGAGAGAAATTCCTTTTTCACATGAGTCCAGGTAGGTTTGGATAGCTTTTCCCCCAATTAACAAAGGAAATCAGCATTAAAAAATATTCTTGGTCTTTGTACACTATTATTATTATACTGAGTATGTAAGTATGATGAATATATATATATATATATATATATATATATATATATATATATATATATATATATATATATATATATAAAATAGAAAATAGAAAATAAATCAGGAATACTTTTTCATAGCACTATATCCAGCACATGATTTTACTTCAGGGCCAAACAGATATAGTGTAAGACAAAAATCAATAACAAACAAATAAAAAGAATCATAAAATTATTTGTGAAACCTAAATAAGGCATTCATATAGGAAGGTCTGAAGCTACTGGCACATATATGTTATATGTTAGAACTTGATAACAAGCATGAAATCAGATTGTCAGATAGTCTTGTAATCAGATATGGGGATGGTATTAGTTAAGTTAATAAAATATTTTAATGCTAACATCTCAAAGATGAATAAACAGCAACTAAAGGAGACGATTCTTTACTACAATAACCAACTGGTTACACGATGTTGCTTATGGGAAACAGACAAACAATCACATGCAGATTCCATCTTTCCCTTGGCCTACTTCATTTGTCTCCATTGTTTTTCTTATGGGAAACACAAAAGAGCTTTGCTTTTAATAATTCATGAAACAGACGTGAAATAGCTAGTACATTAGCAGTGGGAATGGCTCTTTGTGAACCCGTGCCATCCACTCATTGTTTTTTTTCTTACAACTCTTTAACGTTTCCGCATCACCTGCTTATGCAGTAACACATGGAGACATTAAGACCCCAAGCCTGCAGGCACGCCAAATGTTCTAGCAGCATCTAGACACAAGAGACCAATTACAACATCAGGATGTGTGACCCTTAAAGAATTACTACAAGCACACATTTCGAAATTGTGCTTGTGTTACATAGTATGCAAGAAAAATGTCACTTCTTTACACCACTGTAATATGTCTCACTAGGAACATCACTGCATCTTGCTTTCCACCTTTCTTTTCTCTGTTTAGTTGATACTCTGCATCTTCTCTTCCCTCCCTTCCTCTCCTCCCTTGTGGCCATGGTAGGAGTTAAATAATGCACCTTAGCATCCATAGTTTCAGGGTCAGTTATTTTTATGTTCCATTAACAATCCCTCAACTAGAGGAACTGTAATCAGAGAGCAGAATCTTACTTAAGAACCAAGAGGTACCAATCTCTGAGTGCCATGTTGAAAATGGCAGGAGGCCTTAGCAGCAGCAGTGGGATAGGACAGCACTTTGAAGTGAAGCATTTGAAAAAAGGTGCCTGCGATTGATTTCACGCAAACAGGTCTGAGAACTTCAAAAGGCTAAAGAAGGTTTTTCCCTAGCTTTGAATTTACCACTCTCACAAACCAGAGAGATAAAACCAGGTTCAAGGAAGGACATTATGTTGCAGAGCTGAATGTGAGTCCTCAAATGGTCAGGTAGCGTTTACTTAAACAAGAAATTGGCCAGAACAATAAGGGGCAATTGAATGTTTTAGAATGCTTGAAAAACTAGATAGAAACACTACAAGTAATAATCCTGCAATTTTAGCTCTGCGACATCAGATCCACCTTACATACAAACACAAAGCAGAAAAACACAGAACAAGACAAACACCAAAGTCATACACACAGACGAGGTTTGATTACTGTCATCAATATTGTCTGTGTGCTAAAGAAATGGTGTGTGCTGCAGACCATTTCTTTAAGCCACAGATTTTCCATCCTAGGGCATAACTTTTAAGCTGCCCCCAAACAGCTTTCACTCCTCTGACAAGCTTGTCAATTAATCTAGCCAAAATGCAGTCATAGAAAAAAGTGACCATATCACCCAGGTCCCTGAAAGCTTGGATTATAACATAAAGCAGGAGATTTTAGCCTTCCTCGTGATGGATTCTTAGGCAGCTCCACAGCTTGCCTTTTGACAGCTAATTATTCCATTTAACATCTTCTAATGGTTATTTTTCATTTAACTTTCAATGACTTCAGCTGGTTTAAATCCCAGTGACACACAGAGTCCTTTGTTTTCAGACAGCTCAAATATCTGCTTTGTATTGGGGCTTTAGCTAAAAGTTTAATCAATCATCTAATTTTTTTTTTTTTAATTTTTGGTGGGTTCTGGTAGTGATTGCATGTCTTTAGGAGATTTTGTGAGGTTTACAGAAACAAGATCCAAATCTCACAATAACGTTCATCACTTTGCATCGTTGATGGTCTAACCACAGCAAAAGCCCAGGGCACTCCCACGCATGCTGAGAGCATTTGACTATAAATGTTCCCATACAACTCCCCTAATCTTTGGCTTTACACATGCAACCTGAAGCTTTTTCTAGCAGTAATTGCTTGTCACTGTCTGTCAACCCGGCACAATGACGGGGTGCACTTTACTGTATTCACTTACTAAAAGGCACCACAAATTCAGACACACTATGTACAACTCTGCAAACTATTCCAACAGCAGCTGAAGCTATATTTTTGGAGTTTTCAAAATACTACTTAAACAAAAAAAACATTATTGATAAACAAACAAATTGATAACTTAACAACTCTTTTCATTACACTGAATTATGTCTAAATAACATTTAAAATGGGACATAATAGCATGGATAGCATGGTTGTATTCAAGAGACTTTTCATCTCATGATCTAAAAAATATTAACATGTCTGAATTATATATATATATATATATATATATATATATATATATGTATATATAATTTTATATATTATAATTAATTATGTATGTATATATATATATATATATATATATATATATATATATATATATATATATATATATATATATAACTTCTGGAAACTGTGAAACTTTTATAAGACATTGTCCCACCCTGTCATCAATGGAGCTATTGAGGTCACCTGAAGCAAGGGGCATATGGGGATTGAAATGCCTGGGAAAGGATCTCAAGACAGTGGCGTTGTTCAACTATTGTCGTTCATAGTCAACATAGATGGCCTCCTTTACTCCTCGCTCAAAACGTCTGTCTTTTCAGTTAAACATTTGAACAACTGCATATTCAGAATAGTCTTTACGTGCAGGTGTACAGTTCAGACTTGTCCTATTGAAGTGGCTCTCCTATAATGTACCAATTCATTTATGGAATGACTGTTTAGTTTCTCCTATGTAAAGTCTGAGTACTTGTTACTACACTGCACAATGTGTGTTATGATATTCAATTTATTTATGAATGTTTTGTCCTTGGGAGGAGCCAGTTTACATACATAGAATGATAGATGGAACAACATTGTTGTCTGTTTCCCCTGGTTTTCTCTGCTTCCTTCACTCAGCACACAGGTGAAAGCCACTGTCCCTCTCTTCCCCATTTCGTGCATGCACCAACATGCAGTTGGGATTTAGAGGACTGCACAGGAGCATGTTTGCAGTGGGTGAAAACCTCTTTCCATACACTGTCCAAACTGAGAACATATGGAGACAGAAACATTTGTGGAACCATAAATTACTTTTAAGGCAGAATGGAACAAAAACAAATATACACATGCAAACAGCTGGAGCTTCGTTAAATCAGCAAAGATGCACAGGAAAAAAATCTTCGCCAGTTTGAGGCCTCAAGAGCCTCTTTGATGAGTAGAGAAACGCCTTCACAAACCATTTTCCTACTTTTTCAAGCTTTCAAGACTACGGTGACCTGGATAACAGAGGACCTACATAGACAATGCAGTGTTTGTTTTGTCAAATTAAAGGCATGCTGCATTGTAAATTGTAATTGGATAGGGAATGATTTAACCAAATATCGTATTTCCACGTGTTACGGCAGAGAGAGAAAAGGGGAGGGGCAAGAAAGAAGGAGAGGGAGAGGACAACACCACGCCCATACACTCCCACAGCCTCACAGGATGTAACACCACGTATACTGAACTGAATGTTTAGCGGCACATAAAGGTAGTGATGGTAAATTCGATTCTTTTCACTGAATCGAGTTTGAATGAGTCACTCACCAAAGTGAATCGGGTTTTTTGAGTCACTGAGTCAGTTGACCAGAGAGTGCAAAAAATGTACATTTTTACTCAAACTTAATTTGTTTCTCTTTTTATGTAAATCCTACTGCTAAGATGAGTGATTGAAAAAGAAAAAAATTTATAGAGCAAAAAAAAAAAAAGATTTCTAAAGGGAACATTTATTTTTTTTTGAGTGAGTCCTGAGTGATTCGCTTACGCTAAGATTCAGCACAGGACGGGAGGGGGTGAGTAACTCAAATGTGCTGTTAGCATGTTAGCAGAGCGATGCTACTGTGAACTGAGGAGCTATTGTCTTGATGTGAGCTTCTACTCAGGGTTTTTTCTTCCAGTTCAGAGCAGAAATGTTTTTGTTAAGAAACTGGCTGTTGTTTTTTTCCACACAATTTTAATTATTAGCTAGATATATTTCTACTAATGAAATTAGCTTGCTAACAGCAACACAGATGAGTCAGTAAGTCAGTTGGGCTTGTGAATCATGATTCACGAGTCAGTAAAGTGATTCTCGAGTATTGAACGATTTGTTCATGATTCGCGCATCACTAATAAAAAGGTGAATTTGAAATTTACGGTGAGCCATTTTTCTACACATATTGGGTGCTGCTATGCAAAGGCATGATCAGCCTTCAGTCATGTTGCCAATACACAAAATAATCCAGTGGATTTCTCCAGTCAGAAACATCATCATAGCTAGGGAAAAAATCAATCATATATATATATATATATATATATATATATATATATATATATATATATATGTGTGTGTGTGTGTGTGTGTACATGGCACATAATATTGTATTTTAAGGAGAACTATGCAATATAACACAACTCATTCGTAGAGATGAGCAAGTAACGAGTTACTGTAATCCGATTACTTTTTTTAAGCAACGAGAAAAGTATTTGCAAAAAAGGTAAGTAGATTACTGTTACTTTCCTGTAAGCATGCTGCATTATTGCGTTACTAAAACTGTGAGTATGCTGCCACGGAATGGGAAATTCACAGAGAAACTCGCGGATTCTTCCACTGACCGCTGCGGCACACGTGCACCATGGCAAACATCCGCCTGCCCCACTCCTGCTATACAGGTGAAAATAGAGCAACAGGACCGCTGAGTCTTTGATTTTATTCATTTTCTGCTGTGTTTCACTTGCATTTCTTTGAAAGAGTGAGTGTAAACACAAAAAACGTATTTTATTTTATGTGCTGGAATGTGCAGAAGATAGGTTTAAATGTTAAACAAATTTCTTCCAGTCAGAGAATGTTGCATATAATTTAATTTTTAGCTTGATGCATAAAGTTAAAAGATTAAGACTAATAAAACAAGTTTTAAAAAGACATTTGATTACATTTCATATGATGGATTATGCAGAAAAAGTAGAATTGGGCTGAAAGATCTATTACCTATTCAGGTTGTAAATCATGTTTTTAAAAAGTAACTAAGTAACTAATTACTTTTGAAAATAAATAATCAGTAAAGGAACGGGATTACTTTTGGGGGGAAGTAATCAGTAATTAGTTACTGATTACTTTTTTCAAGTAACTTGACCAACACTGCTCATTAGTAACAAATTTAAAATCAAGATGACTGATGGCTTCCATGGGGATAAACTTTACTTCAGGAACCTGACATTTTCAGCTCTAAACAACGTATCACTCACTTGCAAACTCTCCTTCTCTCGTATGCACATACAGTCACATACAACACGGTTTCAATCTGCTTTGATTGCCTCTCTCCCACTAGTCTGTTTGACTGGCCATCACTGTCTCTGCCTCGCCGTGTTGCATGTTTCCTTACAGAAGTAAGTGTCTCTTTTGCTTCATGTCTTCTTTCCCACTGGACCTTCTCTGCACTCCAATTAGGTTTGTCACTCAACTACTGTGAGTGGGATTAGGGGAAAGACAGAACAGGCAGAGGGAGGTGAGGAGAGAAGGGGAAGTCAGAGAGGGATAGAGGGAGAGTTCGAGAGAGAGAGAGGTGGGTTGGAGAAGCTTTTAAAAATATATAGAGAAAACACAAATTTGAGTCAGGGCAACTGAGAAGGAGAAGAAGAGAAAAGGGAAAAGAGAGACAGAAAATAATAGTGAGTGCAAGCAAGGGGCTACAAGCGAACAGCTGGATTTGGCCTGGAGGACTTCTGAATAATGTGGTGCCATTAAAGCAGGATTCATAAACTCACTACCCTCCCTTCTCCTCCTCTCACCTCTCTGCCTATTTTCTCTGTTTTATCCCTTTACTTTAATATTCCCATAACATACATAGGCGATGGTTTTGCATTTTGTCTTCAGCAGATTTACGGCTAGTCAAACCACACTTGGGCAATAATCCACAATGCTGTCTTATACCCTAGCTATTAGCAATGTATAGTAAAAAATGACAAAAGGGTAAATGTTTCCTATGAAGATGTACAGTTCTGCTGGCTTTGGACAGCCCTAGGTACAGTAATACTGCATGAATATTTGATATCTCAGATGTTGTGCGTATATTACTGTATGTTGATAATGTTGTTGTTACTAAGACCAGGGAGCAACACAAAATCAGCAGGAAGAAGTATACTGGTAGTTGTCAGACTGTTTGAATTCATGCTGCTAACCCAGTGCTGAACTTTGACCTGGTCGCAATACACAGCTGCTCACTTTAGTAGAGAAATACTTTATTTAAAATAAATCAGAGCACTGACATTCAATAGCTCTACATTTAACAGGTCTGGAGATTACAATGGTTTATATGAAGCATGCATTTAAGTATGCTATGCATACACCAACAGTGCACCATAAACACTATAAAGGAATAAATATACAATAACTTAAAAAAAAAAACAACAACAACAAAAAAACAGAACCTCAGTGGTGTACTTAAAGAAGTCCTTTGGTCTCAATGGTAACACCTACAGTCATGGCCAGAAATTAACATACACTCATCATGGGCATAGATGTCATGATAATTTTAGGGTTTTATTTATTTAAAAAAATATTTTCAATGGTGAAAGCCCAAAATTGCATGACATTTATGCCCATGATGACTGTATGTAAACATCTAACCACAACTGTATAAACTTGCATATTCTCAAAGACACAGGTAAAATGCAAAGTTTAAAACATGTTGTGGAGGTATAGTACAGACGACACAGGAGCTGTAACTTTCCATTCCGACTTTATTCACCTCCAAACTACAACTGGACACATTGTGCCAAAAAACAGCAGAACCCCTCCTCTTGACCTGGGTGTGAGTGGAGCCCTCTGGTGGGCCACCACAAATGCCCACCCCCGAACACCCAGTAGAACCGTCCAATAGTCCGAAGCCCAGGGCTTAAGCTAACGGCCAGAACGGCTGAACCGGGGAGGTGGAGAACTGGCTGAAGTCCCACTAGCTTGGGCCAAACCCGCCATAAGTTCCTTGATCACAGGGGCAGGAAGGGGCAAAATCCAATAGTGTGGCTGTAGATAGGCGGCCGCGGCCCGGGGGGCCCGGGCCGGCACCAACAGATCATCCTGCAGAACGTGCGCAGGTTTAAGCCGGTCAACTGAAACTACGTCCTGCCGACCCCCGAAGTCCAAAACGAAGTGCTTGTGGCCCGGATTAATAATTCTATATGGGCCGTCATAAATCGGACGCAAGGGGAGTTGATGAGCATCGTGCCAGGCAGGCAGTGGTGCATGGTGGCCCGGAACAGATAAGGGACGACCCCCAGGGGGTGGGAAGACAGCACAGAGGTATCGTTATCGACAGAGGTATCGAAACATGGGGGGGGGGGGGGGGGGGCTCTCAGGAAGAAACTCCTCAGGTACACGGAAGGGCTGACCAAGGACAAGCTCAGCCGGAGAAACCCAGAGGTCCTCCTTTACTGCGCTGCGCAATCCCAATAAAACCCAGGGAAGACAGTCAACCCAGATGCCATCCGTCAAAGAAGCCTGGAGTGTGGCCTTGAGTGACGGGTCAAACCTCTCACACATTCCGTTAGCCTGTGGGTGGTACACTGTGGTGCGGTGGACCTTGACCCCCAGGCTGTCAGCCATGGCAAACCAAAGCTCCGAAACTAACTTGGGGCCCCTGTCCGAGGTAATGTCAGCGGGAGGACCAAAACACGAAACCCACATCAACAAGAAAGCCCTGGCCACTGCCACTGCCACTGCCGTCGTGGAGGCCAAGGGGACTGCCTCCGGCCACCTGGTTGTGCAATCCATCACAGTAAAAGGTGTGTGAAACCTTGCGACTGTGGAAGAGGGCCAACCAGATCAACATGCACATGGTCAAAACGCCAACCAGGGATGCGGAAGGGTTCGAGGGACGCCTGCGTGTGTTTGTGGATCTTTGAACGTTGGCATGGAACACACGCCGCAGCCTAGTCCTTCACCGATTTCTGCGGGCCCAGCCAAACGATCCTGGCGCTGACCAGCTTGTCTGAAGCACGTATGCCCGGATGAGAGAGGGCGTGGACGGAGTCAAAAACGCGACGGCATCACGAAAGGGGACTGACCGGTGGAAACGTTGCAAGCAAACGCTAGGGATGGGATTTCCGGCTCTTTTTAGAGAACCGGCTCTTTTGGCTCGGCTCACTAAAAAGAGCCGGCTCTTTCGGCTCCCAACTGGCTCTTCAGGTTGTTTTGTTGCTTTAATTAATTTATTATTAACAACAATATAAAATTATGCACAAAAGGAATTACTAATGTAAAAGTGGTTTTATTTATATATGTTTATATATAAATATATACGGTGGCCCCTAGAGACAAACCATGTACAAACTCCAAAAAGCACATACAAACTCCAAAAAGCACGTACAAATTCCAAAGCATGTACAAACTCTAAAGCATGTACAAACTTCCAAAACAGAGCTACCTAGGTCACTTAAATTACACGATTGAAAGCATATTTGTATTGTTTGTGTATTTATACACAAGCACTCATATATATTCAAATTATTTAAAAAATGTTCCTTTACCTGTTATTGCCACACACCAAATCCAGTCGTTGGTACTTGCTGGCTTGTGTATCCACTAGGTAACAAAAGCTCAACACTGCCCCTAGCATCCTGGAGCACTTCTGATGTGTTTTGGCGTTTGTACGTGCTTTGTCTCTATGGGCCACCGTAAATATACTTTTATTTATTCACTCCACATAAAATGTAATAAATAAATCATATAATACAAAAACCAGCTATTTGCATTTCAACTTTTAACTATTTAAATTTTCAGCTTTTTCCTTTTAAACAAATTTAAAGTGAAAAAACACAAAACACTGCAAACCACAACACAATTAAATATAAATAAAAATATGAAAACAAAAAGAAGATGCACATTCTCTGTCATATAGGCCTGCATGAATAAAACTTCTGAATCCTTTATCATCCGCAACTGAATATAGTTGTGGATGATTACTATACCTTTCTAATGTGACGATGGTGTCTCTTGTTGTCCCTGGCTCTCTTTCTCTCCCTTTCCCTCTGGCTCTGTTCCTGTGCTACTGCGAGTGTAACTACCGCCCCTGCGCAAAGCACAAGGGTTGCGTGCAGAGTGAAGCGGAAAAAAGGTGCGAGAGAGAGGGTGAGAGAAAGAAAAAAAAAACGTTCACTTCAAAGAGTGATCCATTTCGTTCGCGACGACACATCACTAGCAAACGCGGACTGCCCTCCCACACCGGCGTATCCTCCAACACAAGGCCTGTCTGCGCAGAACAAAGTGCAGGTCAGCATGCTGCTCAGCGGCCATGGCGGCGTAGTCGATGCCGACGTACACAGGAGAAACCAACATGTGGGACAATCAGTCAGCGACCCGGTTGGAATTACCAGCCACGTGCTGAATGTCCGCCGTAAACTCCGAAATGGCCGCCAACTGGCGCTGCTGGCGCGCGCTCCAAGGGTTGGAAACCTTGGACATAGCGAAGGTCAAAGGCTTGTGGTTGACCCTCGAGGAAAAAATTAAAGTGCCGCGTCGAGAGGTGCAGAGCCAACAACTCTCTATCGAAAACGCTGTACTTGCGTTCGGCGTCACGGAGCGTGCGACTGAAAAAGGCGAGTGGCTGTCAGAAGCCGGAGATGCAATGTTCCAACACAGCGCCCACCGCGACATCTGACGCGTCAGTGGTCAATGCGATCATTCACTGATGGAAACGGGTGGGCCAGCGAGGCGGCCGCGGAAAATGCTTGGACACTTTCTGAGGACCAGTCAACAGGATCTTTAACCGTCTTACGTTTTAAAGCTGTGTAGAGCGACTGCAAAAGGTGGGCAGCTCTGGGGAGAAAACTATTATAAAAATTGATCATTCCCAAGAACTCCTGCAACGCCTTAACTGAGGCAGGACACGGAAAAGTCGCAACAGCCTTGACCCTGTCCGGCAACGGAACCACACCGTCAGCGGAAATGCGGCGGTGCCAGAAGGATGCGGTCCACTTCTTTTGCCAGGGAGCGGTAATCCCTCGCTGCCAGAAATGGGGAGTTGGCAATGCTGGTCCTCACGGCCACAGGCAGCTGTCAGAGGAAGAGATGGACAAAGAGGACTCCCCCGTCCTCCGATCCGTGCAAGGACAACATGCTCTCCATCAGTTCAAGAGCTGTGCCACCGCCGAGGCCCGAGAGGGAGAGAACCTTCTCGGCTCGCTCCGCATTGGAGAGGATGTATTGCCGCAGCAGCAGGTCCTTCAGGGCGACATATTTCCCATGTGCGGGTGGGTCTCAGAGGATGGTCATTGCACGGCGGCTGACTAGCGGTCGAGTGAGGCCACCACATGATGAAACTTTGTGTCGTCAGCCGAGATGCCGTGAAGAGCGAACTGAGCCTCCACGTGCACGAACCACAACGGGGCATTGTGGAGCCAAAAATCCGGCAACTGACGCGCCACAGCGACTGTAGCTGCGGCGGGACGCAGAGGACTCGCCGGTGCATCCACGGCGAGGCCAGCGTCATCCATTGCCTGTGACATGTCCAAATCTAGGGTCACCAATGTGGAGGTATAGTACAGACGACACAAGAGCTGTAACTTTCCATTCCGACGTTATTCACCTCCAAACTACAACTGGACACATTGCGCCAAAAACCAGCAGAACCCCTCCTGGGTCTGAGTGGAGCCCTCTGGTGGGCCACCACAATGTAACCATGCAAACATTTACCAAGAATCAGCAAACACAGATTTCAAGGCTGATGGGAATTTTATTCATCTTGTGGGTATTTTGTTAGAATTAAAATTAGTGATGCTTTTTTTCTTTGAGACATTTGCCTTTTATTTGATAGTGCAGCAGTGAAGAGTGGGCAAAGAGAAACAGAAGACATGCAGCAGAGGGACATAGGTAAATCTTGAACGTGGCATTGCATTTCAGCCAAATGGAATATGGTTACCTGCTCGACCAGTGAGTTAAACTAGCACCCAAGAGCTAAGGTTTTATCTGATCAGGAAAATAGATGATAGTTCAGTGCATCACAGTTAGTTCATTATCTGATATCCATCATTTTTTGTAACATATTTCTCCACCTATATCGTGCTTCTACATCTCCTAGAAAACATCACCAAAAATGTGTACTATACACTATTTGTACCAAGTTTCAGGGCATTTAAGAAAAATCCAAAATGCCAACACCATGTTTGTGCTAAAGGTATTGCTAAAGTCAGGGTATACTAGAACATGTAGCAGATGTGGCATGTTTTAAACAAAAATGCAAATTTTATTGTGGTTGTCCAAAGTTGTTGAGACGTTTAATCCTGCAGCAGGGTGGACTGAGCAAAACTCTCAAAATGCTATCCGTAGAGAACATGACAGAAGAAATAGAGGAAACTCTAAGGCAAGGATACAGATAATACCACAGAACAACTTGAGCCCCAAAGAAAATGTTTTTCTTCATACTACTACTTATTTCCACTTGCCCAGACTGCGCTACCTTAAATTAAGGGAAAGTTCAACAAGGCAAGTCTGTGCAATAATTTGAAACTTTAAGAAATATTGAGGCATGACCCATTTACTGCTAGGAGGCCGTATGGTGACTTCAAACAATGTTGTATTTTTATTTGAGTTTGCTTTGTGGTCTGCTTCATTGCCTGCAACCTGTTTCTGGGACAGTGATTTACAAATCTCCCCTGAGAGACTGCAAGGAGCCAAGACTAAACAGACTTTTGTCATTTTTGATCTTGTGATGTTTGATAATAGAGGTGAACAGGATGCAGTGTGGTTTTGTTGCTTGAAGTGTTTCAATCACTGGTTTCTGGGTTTAAAGAGAAACATTAGGTGACCAAAACTGCTAAGAACATGTAAAACAGGGCAAATCTGTTGCAACACGTTTTTTTTTCACTTGTTAAACAATTATATAGCTTTATTTTATCTACAAGTACATTAAATAAAAATTCACAAGTTAAGGACTTGAAATAGGATTTTCTGAACAAGCTCTTTTGAATGACATATGGGAGTCTCGATCGTTTCTGCCACGGTTTTCGTTCTCTCACATGAAAAATTGTAAGACTTTCCAGAGAACACCATGTGTCGTTTGAGCAAGCTGGTATTGTAACCTTGTAACCTTATACAGTCCTATAGGTCATCCCATAAATACTTGGGTAATTTTAGACAGTAGAACAGAAACCACAGATACTGCAGATGATGTTTTATTTGAAAGATTTTAAAAATATATGTTAGTATTTCATTTCTTCTCACTAGTTATTTGTTTAAATCAAACTGACCTATTGGCAATAAAATGTGATGACAGCTAGTTCTCCGGAGTCTTGAAGAACTTCCAACGGTATTCTTTGCATGGTGGCTGCTTGATTTTGTTTCATTCTTTGTCAAGATAATCCAACACTGCTAATCAAGCTTTGAGGAGGCAAACCCATGACTGACTCATTGTTTCTTTTTTTGTTTGTGTGTTAACTTTAATCCAGGTGTGCTTTTACTGCATTGACTGTGTTTTGGGGATCACTGTCGTGCTGAAAAATGAAGCTGTTGCCAATCATACTTTTCAGATGGTATTGTAGACCAAAATGTTATTATACTTTTCTGCATATACTTTTTTTCATAATTCCATCTGTTTGGACAAAATCCCAACATCGCTGGCTGACATGAAACCCCAAACCATCACAGAGCTCGCACAGTGATTTACAGACTGTAGACAGTCACTGTTGTATCTCTCTCATGACCTCCTTCATACATATTGTTTATGATTTGACCCAAAATTTGGAATTAATTTGGAATCACTAAAAAATGTATGCCCACAATGCTGACTAATTTAATTACATACAATATTTCCATGTTTCATGTCATCTAAGTATAATGCAAAATGTAAAATTTATTGGAATCTTAATTTGTATATAATGTGTATTTAATTTATTCCAAGCAGATTTTCCTCTGTGATTAATTGCTTAGTGTCTCAATAATATTGTTTCCCTTCATTATTGTAGTCTCTACCGTACAATATAAAGCAATATAAATTTTATTTTATTTTATTGTTATAACTTTTACACAATTAATCAAGCCAGTCATTAACATTGGGCCATAAATTTTCATCAACATCACAGGGGATGTCTTCATTGTTCAGGCACCGTGGGAAAAATCTCCTGGCATGACGAATCCAGGCTTGACATTGCTCAGCAGTTATATCACCACAAGCTTCACACATGGCTTGAAGAAGGGAGACATGCTCATGGGGATGGCGATCATACACCTTCCACCTCCATGTAGAGAAGAATCCACCATATTCCCCTTTCCTCAATTGGGTTGAGGAAAGGGGAATATGGTGGAAGATAGAGGGTCATGAAGCGAGGATGTGTTTGAAACCATTCCTGAACCAGCTGTGGATGGTGAAAGCTGACATTGTCCCACACAACAACATAGACGATGTCTTCTCCCTGACAGGCCTGCTCCAGTTCATTTAAAAAAAACTATCAGGTGTTCAGTGTTGTATGACCCTAGAACTGGTCTACAGCCTACCACACCATCTTCAGATATAGCTGCACACATTGAGATGTTTCCCCCACATTGTCCAGGGACTTGGATGGTAGCCCTTTGTCCAATAAGGTTACGTCCTCTGCGTCTAGTTTTTTCCAGATTGAAACCGGCCTCATCAACAAAAATATACTTGTGATGATTCACAGCAGCGTCCAGCTCCATCACACTCTAAAATGATAATTTAGTTAGGTTTTTTTTACAACTAATAGTTGTCAGTACTGTTACAGTAATTGCATGCCAGTTTAGTGTTGTACCTGAATATTTTCTGAACGCAGTTGTTTCACCCGGACATTGTTCCTCTCAAAAGGAACCAAGTAAATTTGTTTCATGGAAACCTGGTGCTTCTTCAAAAGCCGGGCAATTGTTGGAAGGCTAATTGGTGGCACATTGGCAAAGGTGTCATTGCTGTTCTCAATAGCCTGTTTGATTTCAGACAGCCGTATATCATTCCTTGCCCTGACCATTTCCACCACAGCCAACTCCTGCTGGTCAGTCAAAACACGTGGGCGACCACCACCAGGTTGTCTCCTGTTAATTCTGAGGACAATAATATACTGTCAATATTGAAGTATTACAAATTACATTACTGTAAACTGACAATTACATGTTGTTCATCTATACAATAGAGTACTATGTTTTAGAAGTGAAGTTGCTATAGCAGACATACTGGTTTTCTTGGCAAAAAGTTCTGATGATAGAGCTGACAGTTGACCTTTGTAAATTAGGCTGTACCAACCTGGCAGCCTCAGCCATGGTAAAGCCTCTGTTAACCACATGGTCAACAATGATGGCCCGGACTTCATTAGAGATGATGGTGCGTTGTCTTCTGCCTACATTTCTCTGAAGACCACCTATCTGTCGAGGAGCACCACCACCTCTTTCTCTTTGTCTGTGCCACCTCTCTGTCGAGGAGCACCACCACCTCTTCGATGAAGGTTTCCTCTCCCTACGAGACTATCCTGCTCCATATTTGAACAGTGCAAAGTTTCAAACACAGTTCTACTTATATGGTAACTAATTATGATCATCAGGGGGAAACAATTAGCAATTAGTATTTCTAGATTGAAAGCTCTTGCAGCAATGTGTAACTTACAAATGACCAGACAACAATCAGTCAAGTTGAAAATCCATGGACATAATGAATGATTCATTGATTAAACATTAAGATCAGTTGAATTAAATGACAGACAAATGTATTAAACGGAATAATTCAGAGATGGAAATCAAAAGTTTTATAGTGATAACATTATGAAAGGCAGTAACTGTGAACAAAACATTTATTTAGATGAAACAGTTATTTTGTGTAGTGAAAAGGATATTTTGTCATTATGTGTATTGTACTAACACAATTGAAAATATGCTGAAATGTTTGAAAAAGGTGCACTTTTGATGATCTCTTGTGATATGAGTACTAAGAGTTTTGAAAATGTACCAATTGCTTGTGGAAACTGCCAAACCAATAAAAAAAACTGTAAGACACCTCACTTCCACTGAGGTGTTGGCTAACATGAGATGATCAATTAAAGGGCCAGATGCATCTCTATCAGGTCTTTTCTGTATTGCATTCCTCAAGGACTTTCACATGTGGTTCATTTTCTGTCAAGAATAAAAAAATTAAGGCGTGCCAATTCTTCTTTTGTCAGCTACTTTTCCAGTTTCCTCAAAGTTTTCACTGACCATCAAACAAACAACCTTTATTTCTCACATACACAATTATACAGAGTACAACATGTAGTGAAATGCTTGTGTCCAAGCTGCAGATGTAGCTGTGCCGTTCCAGGGGTTGGTTTCAGTAGCGGGGGGGGGGGGGGGGGGGGGTAGCCAGGACCCTTACTGGATCCTGGGTGTGAATTGATTTTGTGACTCACACTCGAAAGGTGTGTAGTCTTACCACTACACTATCCAACTTGAGAATTGGCACCTCTTTGGCTAATTGCTCTTTAGGAACCACCTAGTTGGTGCTAAATACTACTTCATCTTTAGCATTTTACATTGACGTAACAACTTAAACTGGGACAAATTGTGGTTTTGTGACAGTCTGTTAGTAAGTGACTAAAGACCCAGTTGGAAATTGATACTGCACTGAAAAAAAAAACAGCGAAAAGGCCCATGCAGAAATATTTAATATTTTTAAATAGATTTTTCAACACATTTTGGGTTGAATGTGTTGTGTCATTTTTACAGTTCACATCGCTCTCTCTTTTTTTCTCTTTATGTTTGTTTTTAGCAGGGGGAATCTGACTGGTTGTCTTATTTAGTGATTTGATGTTAGTGATGCTGATTTATTTTGAAGAGACTGATGTTCTGTGACCAAAGGAAATAAAACAACAAACACATATATTTTTAGTATTTAAAATGTGTGATAAAATGTAATTATATTTAATTTTATTGTTTCTTTCTTTGACTGTGTGCTATTTAGATTTGTGCATCATGGTTAATTCAATATCAAAAGAAAAACATTAAAGGTGTTTAAGAGGCTGAACAGTATTTCTTTTTTTGTGTGTGTGTTTATGAAATGGGATAACTAATGATACTGTGCAGATTTTAGAGGAAAGAAATCCAAAAAGAAAAATGACCAGCACATAGACAGTCAACAAATACAATAAAAAAGCCATAATCCACATCATTTTTCTCAAGAATCAGCCTGAACAGTTAAGCGAGTTTCCTTAAGTCATTTATCATACCTATAATATAATGTAATAAAGAAAACCTCCGACTGTAGCTATAATGAAGTCACAGTAAACTGAAAAGCCACCTTAATTGTATTTTACAAATTAAAGAAAGTGGATAAAATAAGATTGGGTGGGTTAATGCCCTGCAACGTCCCTGTTTGTCTCCCCTTTTTTTCCAGTTGGTTCTCTCAACCAATCTTCTAAAGCCTCCCACTCTACTGCACTGAAAGGTTTAGGTGTATTTGAGAGCATATGTTCAGGTTCAGTAAAAATTTCTTTATCCCAGTTCTAATGCTGTAACCAGAGCGATTGCCTGCTTGAAAGATAGGCTGCCCCACTTTGAAGTGTATAAGGTACTCAGTATGCGTAGGTGAAACTGTAAATGTGCTTATCTTGTGTCAGTGTGTGTATATATGTGAGACAGAGTATATGTGTATTCTTTGTGTTTGTGGGTGCAGTTCAATAGATAAGGGGTATCCTGAATAGGTTGAGTAATAGCATTAGGTTGTGAACAAATTCATGTGAGAGCAGTGTGTTCCATCAGCATGTGTGCAAAAAGTAGTAAGTCACTCGTACAAAGAAGTCATACACAAGGAGTTCACAGAAAGGGACAAAGAAGTTCAGAAATATGTGTGTGCAAGAGAGAGAAAGAAAAAGAAAGAAATGAAAGTGAGAGGGGACAACTCAGGATGAAAAACAACCTTGGCTAAAACAGCTTGAAGCTTTTAAACTACTCAGAATTCTACACTGCACCTAAGTATTCAAGGACAATCATGAATACCCTGTACCACATACACACACTTTGTTAGGAGTACCTCCTCACAAACAAAACTTATCAGTCCATTTGACATGTGGCCTTTTCACCTCGTTTAACACCAAAACCCGATGACAACCTTCACGCAACCAGAATCTCAAGGCTGTGACTCAAACATCAAGCTTTGCTAATGTGATAATCAATGGAGAGCCAAAAGTGCTCGAGCTGATAAACTAAAAGGCCTTACAAACAGCAAGGTTTGATCGAGCAGGCCAAACCACAGCCCTTGAATAAGGGTGAGAAAGATGAAGAAGAGAAAAAGAGAAAACATGTGAGGGGCGAGGAGGGTTGTAGAAGGAGCAGAGGGGTGAGACACAAGGCCAGATGACGAGGGGAGAAAGGGAGCGAAGGGCCCAGTGGTAAATCTCTAAGGAGAATATGATGTGATTTATGGAGGCCATTACACTGAAGGACAAACAAATGGGGGTTATTAGCAGCATGCCAAGAGATGTACATACACATGCACTTATGGACACACACCTACAGCTTAAAATCCCCCACACACACACACACACACACAGACATATACGTGTCACAGACACGTATATGTCTGTGTGTGTGTGTGTGTGTATTTGCTTTAAATGATATATGCAAAAGTATTTTTGATTTGTAAGTAGCTCTGCCACATTTGCATTGTATTAAAAACACAGTAAGCAGTAAGTGTTTATAACAAGTAAGCCTGCAGTGACTATGTTTTAAGATGAGGCTACAGCAGAAGCATCACAAAAGCAGTATGATTGTATAAGTGTAAGTGTGACCATAAAAACAAATTTGTTTGCAAAGGAAAGTTAATAGTGTCGTTGTTTTCAGTACAGAGGTGCATCATGGTGGAAAACTGACAAGAACTGACAGTGAAGAGCAAAACAGACAGAGGAAAATAGAAGCGCAGAAAAAAGACGGGGGAGGAAAGAATAGAGGCATACATACAAAACAGGAGGAAAGACAGAGGCGGACATACAAAGCAAAGAGACAGGATGGGGGAGACAGCGAGAAAGAAAGAGAGAGAAAGAAAGAGAGAGAGAGAGAGAGACAGAAAGAGAACAAGAGGTGCCAGTTTGCAGATGAGAGGCTTGGAAGCCAGAAGGCAATTTAAACAGGCTTGGCTCCCTCTCAGGCATGACAGACTGCTCATTCCCCATCCTTACACACACACACACACACACACACACACACACACACACACACACACACACACACACACACACACACACACACACACACTCAAACAGAGAGAGAGAGGGAGAGAGCGAGAGAGAGAAATACAAAGTCATTCATGCATGCTGGCATACAAAACTACTAAGAAAAGTTAAACAACCAGAAACACTCAAGAAGCACAAGTGTGCAGGCAGTTGTCACAAAAAAGTACAAAAATGTGCAGATGCATATGCAAAATGCTCAAGCTTTATGGAAGTGCGAACCATACAGCCACAAAATCCTTTCAATCTCCCAAACTCTGCATATATACCAAAATGTGTGTGCTCAAGCAAAGACACACACATTCAGTGCTAACACAACACACACACACACACGCACACACACATATCTCACCTTAATCATTATCATTTCACAGCTTGAAACTGGGAGTAGATTGAATCAGCTATTGTGTGATGGCAGACATACTAATGGTTATTAAAAATCTACATTCAATGCACTCTCACTTTCTCAATTTGGGCAGCTTGCCACTCACCACAGCCCCCACAGATAATAACAGGAATTTTAGCCTAACTCTACAGCTGCTTTGTCTTTTCTGGCACACAGAAATGAAAGAGATGGAATCTAACCTGTCCCCGTGGCAGAGCGGTTACTCCAATCAACTTTTGACTTTGATTGACCAAAGACTCTCTTTTTATATGGTTCACTTGAATGCTGAGCGCAACACACCTTGCTCCTTTTTGTTCTTTTTTCCACGTCTGACTTCTATGTTGTTGGAGGTGAATTTATTTTCTTTGAAATTCAATTTCATCATGTCTGTCTGATGCTGTTGGTCTGTTTGTTAGTTCGTTCTCTCTTAGTTGTATGCACTCAAAGTGGCTTGTATTAATTATATATATATTTGCTTGTGTGTGTATCAAATGAAGCAACATTTAACAGCCTGATAATTAGATATCCTGCTGTATCCTTAAGTGTGAGTATTTATCGCTCAGTTGTTTTGAATTTAAAGGTTGATCCCTAATGGGAAAACATAATTTCAAATAGGCTGTGAATCATTGTGGTATTTGATAATATGTAAAAGAAAGTTTTCATTTTTCCTGAGATTTGTTTTGGGAAATATATTGAATAGTCTTAGACTAATGCATAGATTTTTCAGGTCTTTATGGGGCTTAATAAAATTCAGTCTATTCTTATTAAATATCTTTGCCATCTAATTGTTCTAGCAAAACTCGCTTATCCCTTTTAGTGGGCAAGACTGGATTACACTTCTGACATGTGGTGACTCTGCAAGAAAACAGTTCAGACAAATGCAGTTCAGACTTCAAATAAAATAAACCTTCATATTTGGAACTGGCTTGGTCTCACATTTTCACACTCCCCCCAGAAATTTAACACTAAATGTTAAAGGTTTTTTACTGTAATAAAATGAGAAAAATGGGAAATAAAATAAACAAAACATGATTATTGTACTACAATATTTAATTCATTCTGAGTGATGGAAATACAAAAAACGGAAAAGAGTTTAATCAATTATATGTTGATTATATATTTAATATTGATTGTAATTATTAATTATGTCTCATCATCAGGTCTAATGAAGATCTAATGATCTTTTACAGTAAATAATGTTTTGAACTGTAGTGAGAATTTGACACTTTAATTATTGTATGTTGATAAGTCAACATAATTTCATATTGGGCCAACTTGGTTGGTTATATTCAAACAATTAACCAATACTCAGTGATGAGCACTATAGACACATCAAATATACTTGTTTATATAGTCATTCATAATGCTATAACACTGAATGTAATAAACAGTAAAGAGGTCCCATTGAGGTTGGATATGGATGATACTTTTATTGGTGTGCAATATGCAAATGAGTGGAACTAATGTAACTAAAATCATTGACATATTAAAACTGAATTCATGTAATTATGTTTTTTGGACAGTGATCATTTGTAAGTTCTATAAAAGTACTTCTATGCATATAGTGAGTATACAAAACCAATTTGTATTACCAAGCCTGACACTACCAAGTTAGGCCTTGCAGAAAATATGGCTGGTCAACAATTTTACATGTCCATGCACAAATAAATTCCAGTGAGTGGGTTTACATGGACTGAGTGAATCTGAGCTATGAGTGTGTGTGTTTCTGTGCGTGGCCCTGGGTGAATGTGCAACTACTGCATATTCGCAGTACCCTAACACAAGGGGCTACAAGGTTAATGAAAACAGGTCCCAGATACATTTATACAGATGGCACTATGGATTATGAGTGACTGGCTGGCTGACAACCACCTATTAACATGTCTGACACGTTTTTGGACTGTCTACCTGGCCTGTTTGCATCTAAGCACACCCAGTTCCAGTCCAGCCTCTGCCCTCTCACATTGTCGCAGAGTATAAGTCTGTGTGGGATCACATTCGTGGATATGGAGAATCTCTTAATTATGAAGTAGGTTGGCAATACACCAGCAAGCATTTTGACTGCCTCACCATTCTCCAACAGAAACAGAGACTTCCAATCAACACGAGTACTGATTTATACTGAGGCCATCCATCCATCCACTTTCTGTCGCTTATCCAGGTTCAGGTCACAGGGGCAGTAATCTTAAACCCTTTAAGACCTACCATAGAACCAAGTCCGCCAGAGCTTACTTTATATTTTTACATGCTGTAGTGCTATTTTTGGGAGCATTTCAAGTTGCTATACATCAATACAACTGTTATAGCCCATATTTTAATAATGTGTATGCATTAAGTCCATAGTAACTACATTAATTGCAAAAAAGTGCAATAAACTACAAAAAAATTGAATTTTTTTTTTTTTTTTTTACATATATTTCTACTTGGAGAAATTTAAGAGGCTTATCCCTCAAAACTTTAAATACAAAAAAGTTGCAAAAAATAGTTTACAAGAACAGGAAATTTATTTTGAGTGTCTTCATAGTTTTATTTTTGAGATACACCAATTTTTATATACTGCAGGAAAAACGAAAAACAATCCTAAGATGCAAATTTGCAAAGAAAACAGCATGTGCATCAAAGTAAACTATTTCCAGCAGTGCAATTCGAGTTCTAAGCATCCCAGAAACTATTCAGAAAAGCATAAAGTCAAACATGAAATATAAAAACACCAGTATAGGCTTTTAAGGCGTACAAGTAAAAAACGACATTTTCTGTGAAAATGACGTCACTTCCGGTTTCGGGCAGGAAATGGCGGACATGTGATCGTTGGCGCTGACGTCTGTTTCAATGTGGGAAGTGTTACGAACAGCTGATCGGATCGGCAAAGCGTGTTTCTGGAATATTATGTTTTTGTTCCCGCAAGCGCTTTTTATGCAATTTTTGCAAAGCTTTATGTGGAAGGAAACTGTGACCTAGGACAAGCTGATGGCATAAGATGTAAGTACTACTCCTCTGGTTTCATATGCAAAAAAAAATTATTGCGCTAGCTTACGTGGTTCCGGTTCTACAGGGATTTAAAAATAATTACGCAAAACAAAGCGTGCCCACTCCAACCGGCTTTAACCCTTTAAGACCTACCATAGAACCAAGTCCGCCAGAGCTTATATTATATTTTTACATGCTGTGGAGCCATTTTTGGGAGCATTTCAAGTTGCTATACACCAATACAACCATTACAGCCTAGATTTTAATAATATGTATGAATTAAGTGCATAGTGATTACATAAATTACAAAAAAGTGTAATAAACTACAAAAAAATTGAAAATCGTTTTTGTTTTTTTAACATATATTTCTAGTTAGAGAAATTTAAGAGGCTTATCCCTCAAAACTGTAAATACAAAAAAGTTGCACAAAATAGTTTCCCACCACAGGAAATTTATTTTGAGTGCCTTCATAGTTTTATTTTTGAAATACACCAGTTTTTATACACTGCAGGAAAAACGAAAATAAATATTATAGTGCAAATTTGCAAAAAAGCAGCATATGCATCAAAATAAACTATTTCCAGCAGTGCAATATGAGTCCTAAGCATCCCAGAAACGACACAGAAAGTCATAAAGTCAAAGATAACTTTTAAAAAAACCAGTATAGGCTCATTGAGGCCGGGACGATAAAAAACTACATTTCCGCGAAAATGACGTCACTTCCGGTTTCGGGCAGGTCATGGCGGACATGCGATAGTTTGCGCTGACGTCTATTCCAATGTAGGAAGTGTTATGAACAGCTGATCGGATCGGCAAAGCGTGTTTCTGGAATATTATGTTTTTGTTGCTGCAAGTGCTTTTTATGCAGTTTTTGCAAAGCTATATGTGGAAGGAAACTGTGACCGAGGACAAGCTGATGGCATAAGATGTAAGTACAACTCCTCAGGTTTCATATGCAAAAAAAATTATTGCGCTAGCTCACGTGGTTGCAGAGTTACCGGGATTTAAAAATAGTTACGCAAAACAGAGCGTGCCCGCTCCGACCGGTTTTAAAGGGTTAAAGGGTTAACAGAGAAGGCCATACTTCCATCACCCCAACCAAAACCTCCAGCTCATCTGCTGGGACAGCAAGACATTCCCAAGGTAGACCAGAGATATAATCTCGTCAGTGAGTCCTGGGTCTGCCCCAGAGCCTTCTCCCACTAGGGCATGTCTAGAATTCTTCACCTAGGAGTTGTCCAGGAGGCATCCTAGTCAGATGCCCAAACCACCTCGACTAGCTCCTTTCAATGTGGAAGGAGCTAGTTTTACTCCCTCTTGAATGATTGAGCTCAATGCCCCCAGCCTCCACTGGAATGCAATCAAAGCTCTGCCGGATATGGGATTTAACGATCTTGCTGACTGGGGCCTCTGCCAAACAATCCCGGTGCACTCAGACTATACGGATGGGTCTGTCAGGTCTGTTCAGCATCCTCCCCCACCACCTGATCCAACTAACCACCAAGTGGTGATCAGTTGAAAGCGCTTCACCTGTGTCCAAGATATATGGCTGCAGAACTGGTGATCCAATAACAGAATACATTCAGGTAAAGATGAGGCAACCCTCTCGTAAACCCGGGAAAATCCCCAATGCACAGGCAGCAAAGTCGGGGGATACAAGTATACCCACGCCTGCCACCCCACCTCCACCTCTCACCGAGGGCAACTCCAGAGTGGAACAGAATGAAACTCCTCTCCAGGAAACTGGTTCCAGAGAATGAGCCATGCCTTGAGATACAGACTATATCTAGTTGGCATCTCACAACCTCACGCACCAGTTCAGGCTCCTTCCCCACCAATGAGGTGACATTCCATGTATCACAAGGCAGAGTGCCAGTACTTTCACCTCTGACTCCCACCAAACCCCTACAGATGCTCCTGTGAATGGTGGGCCCACAGGAGGACGTCACTTTTTTGGGATCTTATTTCTTATCCTACAATTTGCAAAAAGCACTTTATTTGCAAGTAGGAGACATTTTTTCATTCATTCCATACAGTAAACTCTGTAAATACAGTAAATTACTTTTTGCATGCCACACAATGCAAAAAATATTGCAAGAAAACACAAAGCTTGGGATGCTAACGAAGACTATGTCTTAGCATTGTCATTTTAATTTTTTGTTTTCATTTCAAGTAATTTAAAAAGAAAATCACTGCGAGGGGGCCCTTACTTTTGTGAGTGCACTTACTAGTCCATTTCTAGCTGTACTGTATGTCTTGTTATATGCAGGTTTTTACCTTGGACTGGTCATTGCTATCCTCTCCTTCTCTATTTCCTATTACTAGTGGGATAGTTTTTTAGCTCTTCCTGGTGTTTCTCATCTTTACCTTCATTGACCAAACTGTCTAACATAATCTTATATCTCCTCATAGGGAACTCAGCTGCATAGACAGATTAAAGCCTGCAGGTGGAAAATAAGGAGATGGAGTCTGAAAGATTGGTAAATAAAACAACAGCTTGGAGTTTTTTTCTCAGGTACTGGTAATAGGCACTTCCCTCTCTCTTTACTTTGTTCTAACAAAGGCAACTCACTTTCAGTTCTCTAATGCAGTTTTAGCTCGTGAAACCTCATGTTGCATTTTCCTCTCCATCAAAGCCAATTTAACATTAGTTCACTCTTTTTCTATGGCAATCCACAGGTAGTCTTAAAACCCCATTTCCAATGGTAAGCCTCTCAACTCTAATGCTCTTGCACTGAGAGCTTCTTTGTGCTTGTTAAGTGTGTGTGTGTGTGTGTATGTGTGTAACAGAGAGAGCGTGGAGGTGCATGTACATTCATACTTTATGTAGTAGTATAAGTATTTCTGTCTTTATTCCTGTGTGCCTCATGGATGGGTGTTTGTGACTGAGAAAAAGAGCTTTCACTGGTGTTTGATAATGTGGTGCCTCACCGTGTTGTTGCCAAACCCTTTAAACATGCTATGATGGTCTTTTTACCTCCACCCCCAACCCCCACCCCCAATATGCCACCCTCCATTCCTCCATACAGTTGCTATGGTGACCATCACGACACCATAGAGACAGCAGTGGGAAGCTGACTGGGAGGGTGGAAGGGGGGAAGCGGCACTTAGGGATGAGAGAAAGGATGCCAGATAGAGGAGAAGATTTTTTGTACACACACAAAAAAAAGTGGAAGAAATGCTCAAGGAGATGTCATAGTGGCGTTGTAAGGGCAGCTGTTGTGAGAGGGAGGAGGTTATAGAGGTGAGGGAGACACAGAAACGCTGGGAAGGAGAGAACCTGAGAGAGATTGTCATTGAGTGTGTTTTTATAACTAAAAAGCAGCACTAAAGGAAAGGAAAAATAAAAATCCATATTTAGGTTGTGTATATTTTCCACACAAAAAATGGGCTTCAGATGTGAAAGTGTGTCCTTTTTATTGAATGCTAACCTTGAAAACTATTTCAGAAACGCCATTATTCATCTAACCAGCCGCCATGTTCAATTTGAAAACTTAGTTCTCCCACCAGCCAAACACCATACTACATCGCAAGATGAACTCCAGAGAAATATTGCATTAGCTTTATTTACTCTGTGCTCTTCAGGAGACAGTTACAATCTGGGCCAGGAGTGGTGAGGATGAGGAGGAGTAAGAGGTGAGAAGAGTAGAATGGTGGAGTAGGATGCTGGTTGCTTTGGCACTTACTAAAAAGCTGCATTTAGTACAGGTAAATTATAGGCCCTATTTCTGTTGTGAGCCTGTTATGAATGCTCTAGCATCTCTGCAGTTCTTTTATGGCTGTGGCTGTGTTCAAGTGTGTGTTTGTGTCACAGCGAAAAAAGTGAGTGAAAATCCAGATTTGCTAACCATGTGTATATGTGTGCATCAAAATATGTGTGTCTTCACTCACCGCCCACAAATAAACCTCATATGCCAGAGGGCCAAACATCAAGGCACTGTTGTTCCTTATTAGGAGTCCCAGTGGCTTAACAGAATTAGCAAAAAGAAGCGAGAAGTGCCGCACCCTCAGATGAGCTGATTTCAACATTGATACCTGTCCCATTTAAAAGTCTCCGTCTGCAAAATCATAGACAATGAGATGTATATATGCAAAAGCAAATACATTAGTGGAAACACAAACCTGTCAGTTGCATTTCCCAAGCATGATCTGACAAGGGATACAGAGACAGGAGAGAACTCGACAGTGCACCTAGAATAAACAGAAACATAGTTTTTTTATTCATAGTTTTTACTTTAAGATAAATAATTATATGAGCACTGAAAAACAAAATAAGGCAACTGACTCTTTTTTTATTGCTCTGGTACAAGTTTAAATGTCATGATATTAAGACACTAAGAGCGTGAGGTAATGGAAGGAATAAATCTTAACTTGGTGACTCATATAAAGCTGCTTGTGGAGCCTAAGTACGGTACACATTTGTCAGAAAAAGAGAGAGAGGTAGTGCCAGAAAGAGAAAGATATCCTTATGATTGAGAGCATGATGACAAATATTTCAGTCTGGATGGAATGTGCCTTGCTGTTTCTTCCCCAACACATAAAACCAAATCATCTGTGTTTCACTGCCGAGGAAATAGGATTCAGAGCTGGGTTAAATGGTGTTTGCAAAATATTCTTAGCATTTCTTGATCTTGCTTGAAATAACAGATGAGTGGGGTTTGCAACATAGGAATGATGAATGTGTCTTAGATTAAATGAACAGTAACAACAAATAAATCCTAAAAAATTCAAGATTATTCTTGTATACATAATATGTTTGAAGATGTGTGTGATCTCACACACGTAGCAAAATCTGCACAAAGAAAAAACAGGAGATCGGTGACAATAAACATGACTGGGTTGCAAAAAGGGTTGCAGAGGTGGGGCAGCTCATTTCAACCAAACCGATTAAGATTAATTAAAGGCGCACTCCACCAACTATATAATTATACACATTACAGACACACACACTTTATTCATACATGCCTCTGAAGAGACTCAGTTACAAGGAATTAAATACCAAAATCGCAGTAAACAAAATAACAATTTCAAAACACCATAGATTGAAAAGTCAATATAAAATGAAAAATATATAAAATCAAAAAGTAACAATACAAAATTTAAAAAAATGACAAACTTAAAAAGATATGTTTTAAGACTGGCTTTATCAACTGGGAGAGAATCAACATTGCAAATATGGTGTAGGAGAGACTTCTAAAGATGATGGGCCACTTGGCTGAAAGCTCTAAAGCCCTTGGTGGTCAGACGAGCAGGTGGTATAATAGGAGTAACAGAGGGGGAGGATCTCAAAATATGCTAAGATCAGAGAGAGACTTGAAAGTACGATGCAAAATCTTAAAGTTAACATAGTATTTTACAGGAAGCCAGTGAAGCTGGGAATATGGAAACATGCAGACCTATTGACTGATATGTGCTTCAAAATTTTAGGTATTATTGAAAACAACACGTAGTGCCAGTTTTACTAAATGGGACATAAGAGCATGTGAGTGGAACCCCCATAAAGCACTCAGTGTGGTTAGTTTTACAGGTAAAAACTTGCACTGTTTTCTCACCACAGCTACAGTCAGTCATTTCAATATCCATCACAAAAAAGAAAGCATCCTTTTTTTAAAAAAATATAGCGCAATTTGGATTAAATTTCATATCACAATTCATGGAGGTCACTGCTGAGTGCAAGTCCAAGCTTCTCGTGTTCATTCTTCCTGATGTCACTGTCATTCGGCTACATCTATCACTACGGCCGTCTTCCTCTGCTTGTCTACCACTACTTTGTCCAGTTGGTTAGCCATTACCAGTTTGTCTGTCTGTATTTGGAAGTCCCACAGGATCTCAGCATGGTCATTCTTGACCACCCTAGGGGGCTTCTCCCATTTTGACCTCAGGTCCTCCAGGCAGTACTTGCCACAGATGTTTCTGTATACTATGCCAGCCACTTGGTTATGGCGTTCCATGTACGCCCTGCCTTTGATTGTCTCAGGGGCATATTTACACAGCCTACACCTGGGGTCTTGCCTGGTGTGGTAGACCTCTGCCTCTTGTGCTCACAGCTTGTTGCTTTGAAGTCATGATTAGTACCCCTGTGCTGTCTTTCAGTCCAGTTTTTCCCACCCACTGGTAGGATTTCTTTTTTTTTTTTCTTTTTTTTTGTCCCGTTTGGATCTTTAGCCATCAGAATTGTTGTCTTAAGGCCAAGAAAGATGCCAAGCGGATTTATTTTACCAAGTGAATCATCATGGCCTTGCCATATTGGTCTATTTGATTGACCTTTATTATAATTATGTATTTATTTTATTTTATTTTTGGTTGCTACAAACGGGACAGACATGACTGGGGGACGGGACAGGGAGAAAGAATGAAAGAAAGAGAGGGAGAGAAAGAAAACCAGAGGGGAGAAAAGACGGTGAGAAAGGGGGGAAGAAAGAAAGAAAAACAAACAAAACACCTGGATCACCTGTATGGAGAGGAAAAAAAAAAAGAAGAGAAAACAAACAAAAAAGAGCAACATAATAAATACAGCACCATCACAATAAACTAGCTAGCAGTAGATAACAGTAGATACTAAATATTAAACGCTATAGTGCAGCACGCAAGATAGACAGCGCACAATGTGCTTTGAGGCAGCAGCCATGAAAGATGTAGTCCGCGTCTGTGAACACCCATGTGTACACCTGTGTGCACACCTGTGTGGATCAGCATGCTTGTATTTCAAAGGTTTTTCCATGCAATGATCTGCTAGGGAGTGTGGGGAGCCATAGTCCCGTCCCCCAGGGCATGAAGCAGGTATGGAGGAGATCCAGGCCCCAGATATCCAGAGGCCCCAGAGTACGAGGACCCGAGGAGGACCACCACAGGGGGGGAACCGTGCCACACTCCTGGGAAGAGCTGAGTAGAGCCCCAAACGAGAGGTCACCCAGCAGCTACGGAGCTGAGGCCAGAGGGGGTTGCAGTGGCGTGCCCGCGGGCTCCGCTGGCAGCCAGCTGTGCCAGAGAGGACCGAGCTTCAGGCCCAGAGGCCAGAGGCCCCCGCCAATCGGCCACCAGGAGTGAGCCGGTGTGGTGGGATTTCTGGAAGTCAGACACTTCCCCTATCTGCTGGTGGTATATACCATGCAGGGGCCTGCCCTTCCATGATAGCTACTCCTCTTGCTCCTCCTTATTGGGTTTCTGCTGCCTGAGATATTCACTAAGCACACCGTGAGTTATAGCCATCTTCCTGATGTACTCCTGGATGTTTGTTGTCTCATCATGGAAAATGGCCGCTAGTCCCCGGCCTCCTTCCTTCCACTTCGCATACAGTCTCAAGGTGCTGGACTTTGGGTTAAACCCTCCATGCATGGAGTATTCTCGTTTTGATGTCCATGGCTTCTGTCTACTCTTTTGGCCAGCTTATTATCCCAGCAGGGTGCCTGATTATTGGCAGGACATAGATGTTGATAGTCCTGATCTTGTTCTTCCCATTCAGCTGATTCTTCAGGACTTGCCTGACCATGTGCAGGTACTTAGTGGTTGCAACTTTCCTTGTGGCATCTTTGTGATTTCCATTTGCTTGTGGGATCCCCAGGTACTTGTAACTTTCCTTGGTATCTGCAATGTTGCAGTGCAATCCCTTGATGGTGCACTTGATGGTGATTTGTGCTATAGGCTTGAAGTTGGCCTCCAGTGTTGTATGCCACATCCCTCCTGAGTTCCTGATAAAGGATTTTAGGGTCCTGTTGATCTATATATATGTGTGAGTTTGTATATATATGTATGTGTGTTTGTGTGCGTTTTATTTATGTTGACATGAAGCAGTAATGTATGAAAAGTGACTATGGAGTAAATCATGCAGCAGAAAATGCTTCATGCACTCCCACTGACAATTAAAAGTGGAACATGATTTTACTCAGGCTATCAGTGACATGGGAGATGAAAAGGAACCCACATTACAACTGTGCATGTCATCAGAGATAGTTAAATTGACAATTGCAGGTATGTGCATGATGTCAATTCGACAATGATGTTACCGCAAAACAAAGGAAATAACTTGACAGATAGGAAATGATGGTTTAGACCCCATGTGTTTACAGCAAGGAAGGATGTGTCAATGACAAACCATACTGATGCAACCTGGAGAAATAGAAGATGAAAAGCACACTTCCTGTGTGGCCTAATCAGGTTCTTGCCTGCCATCAGTTGTATAGACACAAGTCTCTCTAACCCAATTATTTCAGACACATTGAGGTGGAAAAAAATGTGATTGGAGATTAACAAATTGTAGTCTCCATTCCTTGTCCTTGACACCCCAAAACAATTTAAGTATAAACATATACAATTTATAATTAATCACAAAAGTAAAGCTAATAGAGAAATCAGCTCTGGGTGATTCTGGGTGCAATTCATGCTTGTGCTCTAGCGTGATGCCCTACAGGTAAACAAGAGAAACAAATGAGAAATGTTCAAGTGCACTCTTTCTCTCCACCAAACACACACCCCCACACATGTGTGTGCAAACACCTCCTCAGCTGTTGTTGTCAGCATGTTAATCAGGCTTTGGTATGGTTGTAGCCCTGAGGCACTGTGTGATATAAACACCGATAGAATAAATATCTAATTTTAGTACCTTTAAATGACTAACTTTGTTGTCTTTCTCCCTGATGGCTGACAGAAGAAAGTTTGTGATTAAGTATTTATAATGTTTAGCATTCAACAAGGCCACTTTCTCTCAGATGCACAAGCATTAAATCTAAAAAAAAAGAAAAAAAAAAGAATGATACTGCACAATGTACTGCTGTGAGCGCTAGTGACCTTTCTGCAAGAGGCCATCAGTGGCACATTGCTGGCATTTGAGACAAGATCATTACAGCTCTAGCTTTAATTGAAGTCTTTATCCTTGGTGTAATCAGGCCTAAATAAACAATGCTGGAATCATCCAAGACCCAATTAAGCCTATGGGGAGACATTTGAGCAGGGATGCAATGTGCTGCTCTTTCATAATCAGCTGAAACTAATACTTGATTAAAGTGTATGATATCGCTACCTGTCTCTGCGACTAATTGTCTATAATTAGTACTAGGCAGGGGTAATTGTGAAGGCTGATGTTATTATGAGAAATATCACTGGGTACAATATTTAAATTTCCTATTGTGTGGATCTGAATGCACATCTTTGGAATACCCTTAATTATTGTCATAACGGGCACTCTCGTAGGGGAATATTACAAAATACCATACGACATACCGAGGATATTCGCAATGCTTGAGCTCTGTTAGGACACTGTTGCCATATCCTAATCACCAGTAACACAGAAGATTCCACTGTAGTCGACAAGTGTTATTTTTTACTCAGTGCCAAAGACCTCCAAATGACTCCACACCTCTTTGGGCCAGAGATAAACAAAAATGAAAAAAAAAATGAAAAAAGAGGAAAAAAGAAAGACATAGCAGTGATACTACTTTCTAGTTAATTAAGTGACGAAATAAGCTTGGAAATCCCCTGAATCAAATTACACAACAGAGTGATATACACACAGTATACACACCACCGCTGCTGTGTAACAAATGGGCTTAATGCAATCACCCATCTTTAATGAAATCATGTGAATTAATGTCTTAGATCTTTGCTTTTATGAATTTGCCTCTGGTGGCCAATGCACCAGGAAGTCAATGGAAATTATTCAGCCATTGCTCGGTGGAACGAAGTCTGTGTGTGTCAGCACATGCCTAGGAGGAAACAGAGAAGTAATAGGACAGAGAGAGATGATGCACTTATTCCTTGATATTGCAATATGCTGTGTATATATGGGTGTACTTTTCATATGTTAATACATTTATTTCAGCAACGATTAACATACAAATGAGGCAATTACTGGTTCAATTACTTCTTTTTAACGTATTAAGCAATTTTTCTTTTACTGTATAAACCTTCTCGTTTTTCAGTAAAGTTTGTTGCAAAACTGGGTCACAGGTCTCTTTTGAATGACTGGCATGCACTGTATATTACTGAAAGTACCTTACTTGCTGCATCAGTTGTCAAAGTACTGCATGATCAACAGTTGTTATTTCTAACTGATTGTGGAGATGCCATTGAATGCAACTGTTTCAATGTTTTCTTAATGCTAGCTGTGAAATTAAAATCATTTATGCATAAATATACAAAAACTGTATTTTTTCATTATTAAGTTAGGATAAAAATATTCTATTAACATAATCTGTATAATATCTGTGATACTAGCAGTTTGTGTGTCCTTATTGTTAGTTATTTTAATAACTATTTTGTCAGCTACATCTTAAAAAGCTTTATTTGCAATTTGATTATTCAAGTCTAAAATAATTAAATCATTAATTCTAATAAATTTAATTAATTATTAAAGTTTTATCCCAGAGTTTTGTCAATTTAAGGTACTTTTACGCCAAAATATTGTGCTACTATTAACTGATAAATAAATTTTACATCACACAAAGACTATTACTACTACTACTAACTACCAACCACTATAGGCTGAGAGGTGGGGTACACTGGATAAACATACCATACACTGGATAGGTTGCCAATAAGTCACAGTGCTATGATGGTTGGGATGGGCTCCAGTCCCCCTGCAACCCTTATAAGGATGAGTGGAGGAGAATGGATGGATGGACACAAACTGTTAATAGTCAAAACTTCTAGGCTGTCAGATTATGTATGATCTTTTAAAGTGCTGCAATCTATCTATGAAAAAATGTATTAATTAAAAATTTAATTATAAATAAAGAGCACAGTTATTATTGTCAGACATTTGTATTAGAATTTGTAGTAATTTTACTATGGTAAGAAGCTTTAAAGGAAGCATTAAACTCCTATTTCATTAACAGTGGGTGATATATTATTTAAAATTATCTGATTTATTAATCAATAAGTTTAATAATTTCTGTAACAGTTTATTAAACATAAAGAATCCCATTTGTTGTAATGTAGAAACTCTCTTCTTGCATTTCTTTTTATTTAGAGACGAAAACCCATGATGATATGATAATAAGACTTACACATCTCTAGTTCTATCCTTGGCACAGTGTGATAAAGTACATCAAAAGCACAGAAATAATAAACTGAAAGCTTATGAAAGTGTTAAGAAACCTGTGACATGGCTGTCAACCTCCATCCACTATTCTCAACACTTGCTCGATCCTGTGACTCATTATAAATGCATTGAGAGGTAAGTGGATATGGAGTTGACTTTTAGCACTGAGAGAGAGACTGACTGTGGGTGTGATAATGATTGAAAAAAAAAAAAGTCACGCAGCTCATCTGATATAGCAACATAGCTTGCCATCAAGTCACCTACAACCCCACAGGGGTTATGTTACCATGCTCTTTGTTCGTTAAATGTCAGTGCCCCATCTGGCTGCTATCTTATACTGTCTGATACCCTCAGGCAGCCCTCAGAGATACCTCAGCAGTATCTCTGAGGGCAAAGGTTCAAACTCACGCACTCGGTCAGTTTAAAGTCAAATGTACAGTGTTGAACACCTGTCTGGACATGTTGAGGGTAAAGAGGAGTAACACCAACCTGCTTTTACATGAGGTTAAAGAAATTCCTGCAACATGCAGTAAATATATATATATATATATATATATATATATATATATAGTTTAATTAAAACTAGTTTTCCATGGCATGCCTTCCAAAATCTGAATACAGTAGAAATAAAACATAAACAACTATAAATTAGAAATTTACATTGTAAGGGTAACTTTACAAAGGTAAATATACTTTAGATGTGATTTTTGATTACCATATTTTAAAAAAAACAGATAACACATGACTAGAAAGATTGCAAGCTAATTAACACCCTAGACATCTTTGCATAAAAAATTTTAATAGTCTTTTAATGATAGTTATTTCATGAGATAACCATTGTGTATGTAAGTATGTATGTAAGCTGCTTAGATAGGGGAGCATTGTAGATATACACTATATTGCCAGAAGCATTTGTTTGTCTGCCTTCACAAGAATATGAACTTGACTGACATCCCATTTTTGATCCATAGGATTTAATATCAGGTCACCCTTTCCAGCTGTAACAGCTTCGACTCTTCTTGAAAGTCTTTTCAAAAGGTTTAGGAATGTGTTTATGGGAACTTTTGACCATTCTTCCAAAAGTGCATTTATGATGCCAGACACTATTTGGAAGCAGTCTCCACTATAATTCATCCCATAGGTGTCCGACTGGGTTGAGGTCAGGACTCTGTGCAAGCCAGTCAAGTTCTTCCACACCAAATGTTCCCATCTATGTTGCCATGGACCTTGCTTTGTGCACTGGTGCAGTGTCATGTTGAAACAGGATAGGGCTATTCTCAAACTGTTCCCACTAAGCTGGGAGCATGAAGTTGTTCAAAATGTCTTGATATACTGAAGCATTAAGAATTCCTTTTACTGAAACTCAGGGGTCGAGCCCAATTCATGAAAAACAACCCCACACTATAATCCTACTCCACCAAACTTAACAATGATTACTAAGAAAACCCTGATTCGTGACACATACGAGTGGCATTTTGCCATGGCATAATTTAGATTCACTTGTTCCATTAAAAGGAAGGTTCACTGCAAATCAATACACTGCTTTGATTACCCTTCATCCCATGATAAAACATTTCTATATTGATAGCATCCCTCTCTTCTGGGATGATATAGCCATAGGGATTTAGTGGATAATGAAAAAGATTGGAATCACACTGTGGACTATTAAAACCCAACGGAATGCCCATTGGAGATTCTGGAATGCCATGTCAGATAGCTCTCTCTCACCGTGAATCACAACTAGGGATGGGAATCGAGAGCTGGTTCTCAGTAGTCCAATTTTTTGGAATTGTTAGTCTGCTTGCCTATCGATCCTTATCGGTTCTTGTACTCTCGTTACCATTAACTGATTTCAGTTTGTGTCTCCGAGGAGGAAAATAGTGGAGCAGTCTACAGCGTGGATGTGGAGTTTTATTTTTATGGCAGTCAATGCTGAACCAAGCCCAGCACCGTGATAAGGTGAGCCACTATCGTGATGATGTATTTATCCCAGACAAAATTTGTTTCCCCTGTGTCGGGAGCATGCACTAAAGCCAGCAGCTGCTGAACGTCAACAGGTAACAAACTGATGAACAGTCAGGCTGAAGCTTCCGTTTCTACCTGTTCATGTTTGTATAGTGGAATCACTGTGGTGATCGCTTTAAAGTCTCTTTGTGCGTGCTTTCATCTTTGATCTATGCAGCTGGCCTTTTGTTCATACCTAAATACTAAGAGAAAGATCACATGTGTCCTCATTAGGATGGAAATTTGTGTTAATGTGTGGGGCTGTAACCTGTATGTTTATATTGTTAACTGGTAAATATGAGACAGTGCATTTCAGAGTAACATGAAAGTAACTTAATGATTAGTATAACAAACGTCCTTGTCCTGGGTAAAATAACATTAAATAACATACTGCATTCATTTAAAGAAAAGTGTTCTGTGCAATATGTGTAATAACTCGTTTTATGTTACTTTACTTATTAGTTTTTTTGGATCACCAAAAAAGATGGGGAATTACCTCCAACATGCACAAACATTTGGCCATTCAGCATATAACTGATTTGCATGACTGTAATGTCTTTGATATGCTACTAACAATTTGTGGTGAGTCTCAAAGTAGAGCCAGTGAGAATCGATAAATGAATCAAATCGATAAGTGATAACAATGATGGAAACAGAATTGCTAAATTCGTATCAATTCCCATCCCTAATCACAACCCCAGTTAAAGAAATATTTTTTACAATAAAAGAATGATATTCATCAAGTAGAGTTCCAGAGTTGGAGAATGAATTCCATTATAAACTTAAGCTTTTCTGGAGGCACAAAGTGGCCAAACAAAACACTTAAAGTTATTTTTTCCCTGGGTGTTTTATATTGTGTGGTTTTTATTAAAGCGCTATTCAGTCCTGTAATGATATTACAAGTATGTAAAAAAATTGTGTAATGGTGAGTGGCTCTTCACAAAGTTAGCCTACGTTTCCTGCAGTGGAAAGAGACTGGAAGTGGGTGCTAGATGTGTGCTTCCGATTACAACTAAAAGTTACAGCAGATTAAAAAAATGCATATTCAGCAGCAACAAAAAAAGCCCCAGAACATTATCATTACCCTTGCTTCATCTCCAGTGACTTTGTAATTTCCTCGTATTTCCTCTTGTGTCTTTCTGTGACACCTAACAATGTAATTTTATTGACATATGGCACATACATGCTACAACTGCCAGCATATTGAATGCGATTAGCATTCAATATGCGATTAGCATCTAGATTTTGACACACTGAATCCTACTGAAACAGCATGTCGACAAACTCTGTGTTCATCAAGGTAATAGGCACTTATTCTCTCTGTTATTTTTAAAAGTGTTCTCCCTGTGTCTTGCATCTGTTGTGCTTTTTATTCTACATCTGGTGGCACTCTCATAAGGTAAAGTTCACATCTTATCCACATAATCCTTTGATTGGTCTGAAAAAGTACTGACAATCAATACAAGTCTAACAGTTTTAAAGCATATTGCGTTATCATAATTTGTCTTGCCAAGATGTATTTTCAAACATGTGTGGCTTCCAGACAAGTTTTTTTAATATTCAATGTTTACATTCCCTATCAGCGAAATTCCCTTAGGTGGTGTTATGACAACGTATTTAAATAACCCTCCTGACCATGGCGCATTCTTGGTAGTATGGAAATTTGATCCCCTGCTGACTTTATAATTTTGAACAATATAGTTTCTGTTCTTGAATATCAAGAAGAAGAAAAAAATTTGAAATTGTCATTCTTATCATTGAGTGAAATAAGTATTTGATTCACTACAACCCAGCCACAATTTTGGCTCCTCTAGATTGGCTGTGTGCCCATGTAACACAATTACAGATACTCCTGATCTCACTTCATTATCTGTATGAACCACACCTGTGCACAGAATCAGTTTCTTCCACCAGTATTCCCCAAACCAAAGAGACATCAGTGGACATCACGGATAAGACTGTAGCTCTGCACAAGGATACAAGACCATTAGAAAGATGGTTGGTGGGAAGGTAACGAGTGTTGGTGTGATTATTTGGAAATGAAAGAATTGACCATCAGCCTGGAGTTCAGAGGTCCATGCAAGATCTTGCTTCGTGGGGTGAAGACATTTTTTCAGCACTAGAGAGGTTCCTGGACACAAGTGCAGATGCAGGGATAAAAGTTACCGAAAGAAGAGAAAACAGATCAACAATGATAATGAGTTTCTGTGAAAGAGTATGTCAAGGTTAGCAGGTGAATGGTTTCCAGAGGGCTTTGCTGTCCCCTCCCAAAACATAGTTTCCTGGCTCTGCTTAAAAACACTGCTCTCCTCAGTGTCTCTCCAAAACACATTTCCTTTCTTCCAAGGAAAGGGGCAACTGAACCTAGAAACAAAAGGTAGGTCCAAAACCTTTTTTACAGTAGTCACAATAAAGAAGTGTCAAACTTGTATATTGGATGGAGGGCAACAATTTGTCTGAAACTGTTTTTTTGTTTGTTTGTGTGTCTCTTGTAACTGAAACACATACTGAGACTGAAACAGTCTCAATTGGACTACCTCTATAAATAAAGGTGAAATTAAAAAAAATCTCATCAAATGAAGTACAACTTTCATCCTAAATAGGACACCGGTCATAAGCCCCAACAGCAATCAGATGTGTAATCAGCAATGTCTTGCAGGTGTGGAGCAAAAGAAACCAGGTGAATTCAGCCCCTAAAAAACACACAAGCAGACCGACACACACGAACACAGATACAGAAGGAAGAAAAAGAGCATGAGAGAAACAGAGAGAAATGGGTGAGTCAAGGAATGAGAGACCATAAAAATAATCACGAGAAAGGTGATGGATCAGCCTAAAACCACATGAGAGGAATGTTAATGATTTGAAGGCAGTTGGGACCACAGTGCCCTACTGTAGAACACAACTGGCAACACACCACACCATAATGGACTGAAATCTTGCAGTGCCTATCGATGGGTCTAATAGCATGACAATGACCCAAAACATGCTATCAAGGCAAAAAAGGAGTGGCTGAAGAAGATACACATCATTAAGGTCATTGAGTGGCCTAGCCAGTCTCCATATCCCTTTCAAATAGAAAAACTGTGAAAGGAGCTGAAGCTTCGAGTTACTAAATGGCAGCCAACAAACTTATTCAGAGATTTTCTGTAAAGAGGAATGGGTCAGGCTCTCTTCTGAGATGTGTGCAAACCTTGTAAACAACTCCAAGAAACGTGCACTATGCTGCCAACAGGACTTTCTCCACCAAGTACTATGTCATCTTTTGTTGGGTGATCAAATACTTATTTCACTCAAGGCTATCAATAACATTTTATTTGGTTGCTTAGCCCTGCACCAGCCAGAGCTGTAGCTTAGACATGAGGAGATGAAACGTGAGAAAGGTTGCCAATACTAGTTCAGTCTAAGTCACATGCCTGAGGTTATTTTTTTCCACTAATGCATGGTGTGTTATTTTTAATATGTGTGGGCTAGCCAGCATGCTAAAATGTAGTATTGCTCTCTTTGTCATCATAAGCTAGCGACAGCAGAACAACAAAAGTGATGGTTTGGTGTTGTATATGGTGTACAACAATAGTGGGTCCATTCTTCATCAATGGAAACCTCAAGGCCACTGGATATTTGAAATTGCTACATGATGATGTGTTTCCCTCTTTATGCACTGAAGCTGGCACGTTCCCTGAGTTTTTCCAGCAAGATGGTGCACCACCACATTATGGGTGCCAGGTCTGAGCATTCCTAGATGAACAGTTTCCTGGAAAGTGGATTGGTCGTCGTGGGCCAGTTGAATGGCCCCGAAGGTCTGCTTATCTGACCCCCTTAGACTTTTATCTTTGGGGTCATCTGAAGGCAATTGTCTATGGTGTGAAGATATGAGATGTGCAGCACCTGAGACTACGGATACTGGATGCCTGTGCTGGCATTTCTCCTGCGGTGTTGCTATCAGTGTGTGAAGAGTGGGAGAAGAGATTGACAAGCCAACACAATGGGCAGCACATTGAACACATTTTATAAGTGGTCAGAAACTTGTAAATAACTCATGAAAGAATAAAGTTACGTTGAAACCAAGCACACCATTGTTTTTCTTGTGACAATAAGTTTGATGTGTGCCATGGCCCTCTTCCGATTGAAAAAACAAAAGTTGTATCCAAGATGGCCGACTTCTAAATGGCCAGCATGGTCACCACCCATCTTGAGGAGTTTGCCCCCTCACATATACTAATGTGCCACAAACAGGACTTTAATATCACCAACCATTCCCATGTTATTACGGTGTATCCATATAAATGGCCCACCCTGTAGTTTATTTTGGGTGAAAAACAAAACATTCCTCTAAAATATATATACTGACATCAGCAATCAACATCATGATTGTAATTATTTTCTTCCCTAGTTCCATCTACTGCTCTGTGCACGTGTCAAGCACTACGACTGTATCTATGAATATAAATTCACCATATATATCCTGCAAAAATGTCTTGTTATGGTCAAAAAAGGCCAACAAACAAAGGCATTCAATCAGAGGTGAGAAATTAATCGGGAATATCAATTATAGGTGAACTATTCTTTATCTACTAGCAATCAAGCTTATTTAACTAAGAAGCTTGAGATATTTGAATGTAAAATAAAATAAATAAATAAATAATAATAAAAATAATATGATGTGATAAAAATGCACAACTTACATTAAGGACATCTGCAATTGAATCCACAGGCTAAAAGTAAAACAGTAAATGTGTTTGTACAGGTTGTAAAAAATAAAAAAGGCAGTAACTGTGACTCTTCTAGTGGGATGCTAAATGCAGAGATTTAAATTTACAGTATAGTACTGCATGTACAGGTAGCTGTGGTGTGAACTGTAACTGAATATCAGAGAATGTCAGAGAAGTTAAATGTATTTATTTTTAATGTATTTATTTTTTGTATTTGTCAATCATAAAACCGTCTGTTTTGTAGGCCTGTTACAATAACAACTTTTTGTTGGTCAGTATATTGCCCCATAAACAAGTAGGACAAGTGATGTTATTGTCATTTTAAGACCATTTTATGCCACTGAATGTATAATCATAATATAACACCACAATAATGCAAGATCTACACACTTTCAATTGATAAACCAACATCTAATTCTTAAAATATTTAGATCATGGAAATTAGGTATCAAAATATTAGATACCTTAAAAAACTTGAATAAATAGTAAATATTCTAACAAATAGAAAACAAAATGCACAAAGAACTTTTATGGAGATTTTTCCATCTACAGATTTTTCCCTATTTTTCCTCTGAAAAGTAAGATATTTTGCTGAAAAACACAATCCCTATTTAAATTTGTTTAATGTTATTGTCTTGTTATTATTATATTTTGTTTTTGTAATGTTTTTTTATGTAAATATAATGGCCGATATATTGCATCATCAACAGTTATTGAGGTCATGTACATCAGGTCATGCTTTAAGTCAGGCCTACTGTTTTGATATCATAACAAGCTTGCCAAACATGCATGACCACTAAGCAATGTCTAAGCAGTAGTACTGATCTGAATGACAACAAACATAGCTAGTATTTGGGAAAATCTGTTAGAAAGCAGTTATTATTTCAATATTTATGCTTAGCATTTGACACAGACACTGCATAAAAACTACAACAATAAATACTTACTTTAGGAGGATGGGAGAGGGCAGCATGAGGCTGAGACTTTGACATCTGTAAGAGAAAAATTCATGTATTAGAAACAAGTCACTTAAAAATACATTAATGTGGCAGACTGTTCCCTGTTCAGATGCAGTTTATAAGTACAATCAGGGCTGTCAGAACAATGGGGCAGGGCCAAGTGGCTGCAACCCTAGATACAATGTACAAGTATATATAATTACATATAATATATGTGAATAAAGCAAGAATCTGTTTAGGTTAGGCACAGTGCTGACTGATGCTTGCTAGGTTTATATGATTGTAAACTGCACAAAAACAACAACAGGAACAACATTAATGATAACAACAAACAAATTACTTAGATTTATGTAAATCTTACCTCAGGAAGATCTGCATTCGATTTCATGGGCTGAAATAAATAGGCAGAAACATTACTGCCAAACAACCCAAAAAACTCTAAAAAGCCTTAAAATTACTAAAAAGGCAAGGTAATGTGGAACATTGTAATTAGTGAATATTAATAAAGCATAACTGTGCTTTGTTTCTAACCTTGGTAAGTAAGTGCTCTGTAGCCAGAAAGAGAGTTGGGATTTCTGTGAAAGTCAAATTAAATGTAAATAGGTTTTGATAGTTATTGTATATAACAAGTGTAAACTGTTTTATTTGTAAAAAAAAATCCCTTTCTGAGAAGGCAGAATAATAAGAAAAGGCTAAAGTACTTGACAATATAATTAATTAAGTTACATATTTTGATTACCAAATTATGGAAGCGTGGAGCTGCCACCCAGGCAAAAGAAAAATAACAATATAACGTGAAAAGTTTATTGTTCTAACAATATGCTTTTCATGTTTGTAGAATATAATATCACTTTATTACAATATACAATATACATAATCACGTTCGTACAATATAAATATTAGATTTATTATATTGTTATATAATATTGTATTGTACGAACGTGACATAACTTCACTGATTTGCTGTGACTTTGAAAGAAAATTAAGATGCACAGCTGTACAGTAGTGAGATATTTTATTATTTTGGTTACTGTGTCAAACAGTATACAAAACGACAATTTAGCTGCTAGTGGAGCTGCATGGATTAGCACTGTAACTCTTTGCTCATATCATATGAAAGGTCACCTTTAGTCCACACCTTACATATTCTACCTCTTTGTTTTTTTCCCAACACGGCTACATATGATTATGTTGGTCCCAACACAGCCATCTACAACCCCTACAATTTACCATTAGCCAAACACTTTGAAAAGCCTGCAAGGCCCGGGGCCAGGTGTTTTACAAAAATCTGCTCAGTCTGTTGTTTAGCCCTAAGCAACGCTACAGTTGTAACAAAAAAAGAGCTTTAGATTGCTAGCTACAGATTGCCAGTTCCACAGGTACTACCACTTCAGATGTGTAAAAGAAAGACCCGAGGATAGGTCCAGCACAACCCGCCTTATAGGATTATCAATAATTCAAAATGACAAAAAGTCTGATACATGAGAGTAAAACACAGTTTGCTTTCTCCCTCCTGTGTCAATATTTTGACACTGAGCACGAAGACAAAATGAATCCAAAGGGAACTTTTCCACATAAAGTGTTCTTTCGTGTTTTGCAAAGTGAGTGCTACCTCTCCCTCTACATCCATGAAATAGAATTAAGAGGAAGCCACTGTGAGCGTACAGTCTGTTCAGAATGACTGACTAACTTAACGACTGACTGGCTGGGAAAATGACTGTCCCTGATGCCGGTCTCCTCTTGTCTGCAACGACTGCTGCTTCAAGTGTCTGCTCTGCTTCTAACTTCTGTTGTTCTCCCTTCATTTGAATTATTCTTACACACCTTCACCTCCCACAGCAAAAGAAAAGAGCGGGGGGATGGTCATTACAGTTATGAGGAGGAGAAAGTAACGCACAGGGAGATCGAGAACTGGAGAGATGAAGGGAGTAAGAATAAAACAAACAGAAAGGAGTGTATAAAAGGTAATGAGGCCAAAAGAAAGGGAGCGACTGCAAGGAGTATGATAACAAGATATTGCGCTACTGCCAGTGTAGTTCTGCGTTTAAACAAATCGACTCTATAATCTTCAACAGTTTCTGGAGGACTGTGGACGAGCCAAACCTAAGAAATGTGCTTGCTTTTAGAACTACATACTGTTGCGTCATCTAAAGCACTGTTTATCAAAGTTTAGGGATAGCAGTTAAAGAATGTAGTGAAAAGGCTGTCAGGCACATTTGAGTATCACACTGCGACTAATCACATAATTTTCCTCCTGAAAGTGTCTTTGTGGTGATATGTACGAACATGCACAAATATACAGAAAGTGAGATGTAGGGAGGTGCAAGCCACAAACACTTCTTTAATTATGCTGTGAAGTTTTCTCCCACATGACCTAGTTATTCCAGGGAGCAGTCTTTAGGGACACACAACACTCCCTGAAGTGGGTGAAGGAGGAGGGAAGATGTCCCCGGTGGCACCAGGGGAAGACACCGTCACTGCTCTCGAGGGGGAGAGCTATTGTGGACCTTGTTTTCTCCTTTCTCTTCTCACGCTAAAGGATGAAAAGAAAACAAGGCAGCATCTCAGAAATGCTTTTGTCTCTCTGGGAACACAATGATATGCTATATAAATAAATAACATGTGAGAATAAAGTCATCAGATAGGCTATTCCAGGCTCTTTCTTGTTGTCTCCCTTTAATTAATTTTATTAATGTAATAATAGAAAGGGAATATTAAATATAACAACCTTGTTACGTCTTTAAAGATGAAAAGGTCATCCATTCAGCAGTCAACAATTTGGCCTCGTGAAAGAGCTACTGTCAAGTAACCGATCTGGCTTGAATACACTGTAGTCTCATTTTCGGAAGTTTTGATCATGGTTGTATCACGTCTAATTATTTTTGCTCTTATTAAGTCTGGTTCTTTTGCTCATTTTTACTTTGACTTATTTGGTGTATTTCTGAAAGCTGTAAGCTTTCCTTTGTTACACATTAAACAACTGGATGAGACTGCATGTGAAGGGTTTCTTTTGAATCCTAGGATTTGTGCCAATAGATGGGTAAATTTAGAATAGTTTTAGAAGCTGCTGTTAAATAAATAATAAAAAGTACACCAACAAGTAATCACCAATTTTAAAAGAAAATCTGAATTTGCAAAAATGTATATTTGCAAATTCAGATTTTGCATTCAGATTTATTCTCTGATTCAAACCTTTGGTGTCTGTGCTCAGATGCAGCAAGTTAACAGTGAGACAGAATTCAATCCCAACTAAACATGTTTCAGCTAAGCTTCATTTTCCGATTTATTTTACTGAAGGGAAATTTCTTAATCAAAACCACAGACTTTTCCTTAACCTAGCATATTTAGTTCAAAAGCAGCTGATCCAGCTCACACGTGCCGTCTAAGAAGAAGTCTAAATATTTTGTGAATAAAGTAGAAATGTTGAGATTAAAGACCTCTACAAAATGCCTTGTTTAGGTAAATTTGTAAAATCATACTTCAAAATAGGATTTTATTTACAAGGAAATGAAACGAGGACTCTCCAGTACGTTGTATCACAAGACACATATAAAACAGCTGATCGATTTTTTTCACTAACTCATCTACACAAGACATTTTGTAGAGGTTGTCTTGAAATGACATCTGTTATATCAACATTTCTACTTTTTTTCTTGAATTAATATTACGGTTTGTATTTCCTCAAAATAGCATTTTGACTTTAATCTTGAAATTTATTCTCAAACAGCTCTACTACTTTGTAAATTAGCTATGTTTGTTTTTTGGCTAGCTTATGTTTAATTATTTTGTATTTCAGCAAACTTTGTGTGTGGACTCCCTCCTTGTCACCTACTCTCAGCCAGTTCTTGACACTATCCAGTATATTTAGTTTTCCTAAGTAAAAAAACACCTGAAAAGCAAGTGAAAAGTGAAAATAGTACAAAACACAGAGCTGTCAAATGGAACACAAATTGTGTGGTTTTTTTAATTGAAAACTACCTCCAACACTCCAACTGCCATATTCAATTCAATTTCAATTCAATTTTACTTATATAGTGCCAAATCACAACAACAGTCGCCTCAAGGCGCTTTATATTGTAAGGTAGACCCTACAATAATAACATATGAGGCCTTTATCCATTAAAAAGGATTGTTATTGCTCCATGTCTAATGTTGCTGTTAAAATCTGTGGTAGGGATCTCTATATAGCCTGGAGCATCTTACAAAACATCAGCTGTGACATGAAAATATGTGTTGTGTATGTACAACTTGCTGTCAGTTTGATTGCACACGATTCTAAGTGAGCCAAAGACACAAGTGTAAAAGAAACCCTATCACATTAAAGAAATCTAATATGAATGAGCGGTCATGACAAAGGATCAATAAGTTTGGCTAGAAATATTTTCTCTCTCCAGCATTTTCTTCACGCCTCTGGAAGTCGCAGTCCAGGTGAACTTCGGTTGCATCAGACGGTGTAACATCACTCATAATAGAGTGCATTTTCTGGCCCATCTCTGTGACAGCATCATCTCTTTGAGTGCCTCCTTTCTAAGTCACAGCCCACTGTGCTTTGGCATCGAACACTTATATCAAACCATTCCTTCTTATTCCTGCAGTGCTGAAAGTTTTTTTTTTAAAGATGGAATTCAGTGGGTGGAACGGAGCAATTGATGACAAGTTTGTGCAGTCAGAAGGGATTTCGTCGTATTTCACTTGCCATCACAGACATTTCTTTTTATAAATCAAATTGTTTTCATGTCTTTCAATGTATTTCATAATGCGTAATGACAAATTAACAGTTCTGCTCATGCACCCCAGTAAGCAAATCCTTACATGAAACAACATTTGCTATTAGTCATCGACATATGCTCACCAACTCTCAGTGCAATTTAACTTGCCATTAAACATTTGACCTTATTGCTGTACCCACATCAGCTGACTGTGATCTAGTAATTGACAAAATGTTCTGACTACTGATGCCAACTCAGACAGAGACAGAAAATAATTTGCTTGATATTATGACTTATATTAACATTTCATAACCAACTGGCCTGCAGCACTCATCGGCCAAGACTGCGATTTTGCATCTAATAATAGCATTCTACATTTTAATTTATTTTTCTTTCGTTTTCATGTCCCTCCTGTCTCTCCTTTTATTACACTGGGAGTAATTAAGATGTTCCCTGTGGACTCTGAGCTTCTCTGAGGAGTGATCTGAAAGACAATCAGCCAAAGAGTTATGGAACTCGATTATCAATTATCAAGTGATCGGTCATATCATTGATAATATACAAATTTGTAAAGAAAATGTATTTTAAAGTTGTCCCTGTTTTTAGAACTAGGCTCCCTACTAATATATACATATACATATACTCCCCACTAAATGAAATAATTAACATTAGTAAAAATACACAGACTGATGAAGTAAAATTTAAAAGCCTATATAAGAAAATAATCACACCTCTGTGTTAATGTAGCATGTGTAAGGAAGTCCTGCATATCAAACACGTCAAGATAAACAGATGGCACAAAACTGCAATGTTGAGATTTCACACTGTGTATAATTTACAGCTCCAGTGATAGCTAGCATCACACAGCTTAAGCCCTGTAGTACTGTGAAGTACAGACCCATCTGAAACTGTAAAACAGATTTTTTTATTTTTTTTAATTACATATTTTTAACCATAACAATTAACCCTTTTTTTAAAAGTAGAGATTTTGTATCTTCCTGTCATTCCTCGAAGTTTGTCATTAAAAGAGCACCTAAATTTCATTATATAGCCCTGTTGCCATATTTACTGCCAGCACTGTCAAACATTGCAACTTCAAACAGATTTTCTTTTTCCTAATGAGCAAAGGATGCATCCTGTTTTCAAATCCACCAAACGCCACCCCATCTGAAATGCATTTCCCTTTCTCTGTCTTCCAAACCATCCCCTTCATCCCTCCACCCCATTGCAATTGAACTCTGAAGTGCCGGCACTCAAATCAAGCACTAATCCATTTTTAAGCTGACAGGGCATCCTGATTACGGCGGCAGCTTTCTTCTTCAAACGTCCCATCGCCGTCATCTATCCAGGAACACATGTCTAAACATGAAAGGGTTCCCAAGTTCAATTAGCCGATCAATTGTTTGTTGATTGTGCCAACAAACTGGGGGCAAATTGTTGTACAGACACCTGAGCCCAGGAGTTTAAGCCATAGAGTTTGCATGAAGGTACAAATTCAGACAGTCTCAAACAGCTAAACAGGGCACCTTTATTTGTTGAGAAAAATCAGCCGGCACAAGCACAGCTGTTTTAATACCATCACTGTCACTTTGTTGTTGAATCCCTAATATTCATATCTTAAAATTTGAGGAATGAGACAGAAAGTCTTGTCTCTATGTAAAAGTAGGAGGAAGAAGGCTAGCATAAATCACTTTCATGATTAAAGTGTCTTTCGTCCACACTGCTAATGAAGCTTCGACTAACTTCACAAACCTTCCTTCAAGATTGAGTTAAGAAGCAGAAGAACTAGTACTATTAAATCCTTTATGAAAATAAACAACAATTTAGGCTTTTATTAAGCTCATTGTATAATTCTATTTATCACAAATCAGTTTTTTCCCATCAAGCCTGCTGAATGACTCACATCCATTGTTGCATAAAGCTTCTAAAGATTCTCCTCCAAAGAGAAAGAAGCCAAGTGAGGTGGTTCAAGCATCTGAATATAATGCCTCCTTGATATCTCGTAGATAAGGTATTTTAGGCATGTCCTACCTGGAGGAGACTATGGAGAATACATAAAACGTATTTTAAATAAAGACTTTTCAAGGGTCTTGTTGAAGATTTTTGATTTTGATAAGTACTCAACAATTTGAACACTGTCACTATTTTTATAATGTCATAGCCTAGTCTGGTATGACCTGTGGTTTAGCAAACAGAAGATGTAATGAATTATAATTTTAGAATTTATTTGTACCATGACTAAGCCTGGAAAAAAAAACTTCACGGTGTCATCATCTAGGTATTAGTCCACGTAATTTGCATTTGCTAATAACTGCTGAACTTTAATATTCAGTGATGAATTTATTGTTTTTAAAAGTTTCCACAGTGACTTTCAGTCCACTAAAGTTACGTAACTTAACATTTTAAATACACAGACTCTGGGCTCTGGAGAAGCCAGTCCATGATTGATGGTATACTACTATATATTCCAGGTATACATTTACTGCACTAGCAGTGTGCTTTTGTTTATTGAAAAAATGAAGCCACTGACAATCAGAAAGTTTCCAAATGGTATTTCATAAAGGAAATCCGACATTCCTTTTTCTGCTTTCATAATTCCATCAAATTTGAAGAGATTCTCAATACTACTGGCTGAAATACTTACCTCCTAACCTTTTCTACTGTGTAAGACCTGTTTCAGTTCTTGTATGATTTGTCATACTTCAGCTTTTCTTCTCCATTTCCTTAAGAAAGGCTTCTTGAAGATGTGACTTTCAGATACTATTCATTTGCTGAAGATGTGTTGCTCTCTAAAATAACCTGAAACACACTGTCACATAATTAGCAGTTAGCCGTATGAACCTTAGTCTACAGTCCCATTCACCAACACAAGGCCAAATCCTGGTGAGGACACATAGGACCTTGCTTGAAATTTTTATGCACAAACATAATGCCAACAATGCAAACCAAAGCTAAAACCAGCCCAAAGACACTGTGGAGTAATCACCATGGTGATGCCACTTGAGAAACATGAACAGGTAGAACGGGAACTGTTCATCACTGCCTTTGTTAAATGTTGAAGTTCAGGGTCTGGGCTGGGGTAGGCATACACTCAGCTTTAACACCACTTTGGGTTCTGTGCTTTGTGTAAGTGTGCTGTCACTACAGATTTTTGCAAAAAGCCAAAGTCACATAGCAGTATTATGCAGTTGTTTCTGTCTTGGACTCAGTTTATACTTTACCATCATGGTCAAAGGAGCTTGCAAAGAAAAGCGTCTGGACTTCTTTAAGTTGCTTGAAGACGTTTCACCTCTCATCCGAGAAGCTTCTTCAGTTCTAAGGTCAAATGGTGGAGAGTCCCAGATTTAAACCTAGTGGGAGTGTCCCCCCACAGAGGGACAAAAGGACCCCCTGATGATCCTCTAATTGCCTGAGCCAAGGTGTGGAACTGGGTGTGGGTCCCAATCAGCCAGAGTTTTGGGTGAGCTCATTGTGAAACCTGGCCCCACCTTATCATGCGAATTCCTGAGGTCGGATGGCCCAGGATGTGAGTGGGCGTTAAGGCGTCTGGGGAGGGAACTCAAAAATTGGATTATAGATGGCAGACAGTTGGTGTCGTAAACCACCACCTCTGTTCAAAGATGGTCGCTCACAGTGGACATAGATGGATTCTTTCACTCCTCTTTCAAACCATCTGTCCTCTCTGTGTGAACATTGGCATCCTCGAAAGAGTGACCTTTGTCCTTTAGATGCAGATGGACAGCTGAGTCTTGTCCTGTGGAGGTGGCTCTTCTATGTTGTGCCATGCGCTTGTGAAGTGGCTGTTTGGACTCTCCAATGTAGAGGTCTGGGCATTCCTCGCTGCACTGTACAGCTGCACCTTAGAACTGAAGAAGCTTCTCAGATGAGAGGTGAAACGTCTTCAAGCAAGTCCAGACGCTTTTCTTTGCAAGCTCCTTTGACTACGATGACCTGGATGACTGAGAACCTTTACAGACACTTTACCATCATGGTTTTGATCTTTCTGTGCAATTAAAAAAACATCATCTTCTTGGGACACCAAGTGAAATAAAGTTCACCAGAAGAAAAAGGCATATTTTCATCGTGTGTTACTAGCCAATGTGTTACAAGCCAATGCAATCTCTTGAGTAGTCTTCTACATTCCTACAGGTTTCACTTTATTAAAACATACTCATTTGGAATTTCATGCAAGCTCTGTGATAGATTATGACAGTACTAACGACTATTTCTACTATTTTTACTTCATCATAATGTCACCTTTTCTTCTGACAGTGCTTTGTAAGTGTCGTGGAACTCAGTCATGGTTTAGCACTGCAGCATAAATCATTGAGTATTAATGATGTGTTACAAATGTTCAAATTAACCATGATTATATCTACTCTGAACTGTCTTTTCCCATTGCAGCAATGCCTGACAGCCCAAATAATCGCCATTCAGTGTCCCTTTTTAGCCTTATCCCTCACAAACAAAGGTCTCTCTAAACTCTGCAAAGATTTTCATCATAATAATAAAAAAACAGTTTTACACAGAGAATGATATTCTTGATTTTTCTATGTATGTTTCTGAAATATTTCTTATTCTGGATTTTTTTAAATTGCCAGTTAGGTTACTGATGGAATAAACATGGGGTGGTTCGCAATGTTTTCCCAAATTAAGGTTCTGGCTCAAATTTTTGACTTGAGCTCTTCTTTGGAGTAGTGGTGGGTGAATCGATCCAAATCTCGATTGTATCGATACCAAGTCAGCATCAGTATCGGATCGATACTAGCCCGGTGAGATCAATTCTTTACTTTAAGTTCCGTTCCTGTTTGCAATGCTGGGGTCTTGGCAAAGATGAAACAGCCAGGTCGCCGGACTTGCCGCTCCTGTGTGAGTGCAGAGCAGGCACACTTTGTCCCCCCTTGTGTTAAATGTTTTTAAGTTGTTTACATATTATTTATATTTTGCTTTTGTTGTTGAGAATTTAAATTGTAATTTTTGTATTATAGTTTCTCAACAGTACTTCTTTGTTTTAATTTGTTTACTGGTTTGCGTGCACTTTTTATTTAAGATTTTTCAAAAAAAAAATTGATAATATTCATTTTCTATAAGCATTTTCTATTTAATTATAAACTTTGTCCTAATTATGACCTGGGTTTTAACTATTTAATAATAAAAAAGGAAACATCACAAAAAAATCTTAAGGTCATGAAAATTAACTGAGATTTAGCAATTCAATGACACATCCACCTTATTTAATGAAAAGTATCGGTATCAATATCGGCGATACTAGCCCATATTTACTTGGTATTAGATCGATACCCAAAAAAGCAGTATTGCACACCAGTTTGGTGGAGTTTAATGTTCACCTCTTTGTCTACATGAATTTCATTCTTCTTCCCTCCTACATGCCAAAATCCAAATAGGTTAATTGGTGATTCTATATTTGCTGTAGTTGTGAATATAAAAGTATAGAATGTCTCTCTGTCTTCACTTTATTGTCATTGATATTTATATTTAAAGTGCAATACTGTAATTTTCTGCTGCTCATTCCCGTGCAATATCCCATCTACCCTCCCGTCATATTTCTTTTCAAGATTTTATTTAATCACTAGTGTACATATATTTATATTTATAGATACATATATATATTTAGTCATCTTTTCTCTTTTACCATGTCTCTCTAATATTTAGCTCCTTACTATTTTTATATTTTTATATTTTATTTTATTATATTTTTATTATATTTTCTCCTACTGTATCATGCTGCTGAGTGACTGCTGCTCGTCAAACACATTTCATTGCAATGTTGACCCTGTGCTAACTTGCGTATGACAAATAAAACTGAAAACTGAAAACTCTGTGTTGGCACTGTGATGTATTGGTGACCTGTACAGGGTTGTGCCCGTCTTCTTGCCCTATGACAGCTGTTCTAGTATCCAGTGGCACTAAAACTTTAAGTTTGAGAAGGTTTAGAAAACTGATGGATATGCCACAGTCCAAGAAGCCTTTCCAAAAATGAGATGAAGTCCATTGCAAACCCACTGGACACCAAACGCAAACACTATACCTATGAACAATCACTTAAGTTGGGAATGGAGGGGCGTCTCTCAAGATGGTCAAATGATTCCCAAGGAAAAAATGAGTATTGAAATGCTCATCCCTGTTCATGACTATAAAGATGTTACTATGTTACTAGAATAAGGATGCTAATTGCAACTATATGAATGTTAGGTGCAGCTGGTTACATATACAACATATATACAAAGATACATAGCAAATAAACAGTCAAGTTTAAGAAAGTGACCCTGCACAGCTCAGTAGCTGGTCCCTGATCTATATCACAGCCTATATCAACCTACCATTCATGGACTTGAACAAAGGCAAAGGCTCCTCTGACGACCTAGTAGTTGTATTTCCAACTTATAAGAACACCAAAATAACTACTTCTGCTTCACTTCACTCTATATCTTTGTAGCAAAATTCTCAGCTGTTATTTATTTTTTATGACATCACTTTCCAACCCATAGTATTACTTTACAATAATTATACCCTTTATATCTGATTTAGAGAGTGCAAGAAAGTCACAATAATGTCATGCACATAATCTCATCCTTACAACTGCCAAATAACTTTGTTTCAAACACTAACTTTGATCATTTTGCTTAACAATAATTAAACACAATTTTCACCTGACCTATTTTATCTCACGTTTCTCCTTGCTGTCTCATTTGTCTCAATGCTTTCTTATGACTCAGCTTCTGTCTCTGTGTAGCACTGCCTGAAGTTATCTTCCTCATATTCTGTCTGTTTTCTTTTCATCATATTCTTGATGAATTTTCATCTCTTTCACTGAGGGAAGGGAGCAAGCAAATTCTCATTTGCTTGCTTCCTTTCCTCTCTATTTCTTTATGACTTGGCCTTTCATTCATTCTCTTTACCTTTCTCACTTTCCCCAACTTTCTTTGCAGGCAAGAAGTCATTGAGATCAAAGGAAGGAAGAAATGGAAAGAGGCAAACCTAAACCCCCACGCACACGTCTTTCCCATGCTTTCTTTTCTTTTCTACTAAATCTGAGTCAGTCTTCTTCTAAATATCTCTTCAACGTATCCCATCTTTTTGCCTCTCTTAGACTTTACACTTACTTGCACTGTCTTTTACCCATGCCATATCTCTTTTTGCCCCTTTTCTTCTTTTGGTCTTCTCTAATCAGAATATCTGCCATTACAGATGACATTAGCCCATGGAATCACTTAACACCATGCTCCAACACATGGGGAACATGCAAAAGATAAAGCAGATGTCCCTGAATGATTCACTAGATTCAAGATGAAACAGAGAAGAAAGGGGTTGGGAAGAAAGGATATGGACAGCTCCCACATATGTAGGGATTCTCCGCCCAAAGCTGCCAAGGGGGGCTTTCATCTCTTCATTATTCAACAGCCCTAACAGTGTCTGGATCTTTGTTTTATTTTTTCCCCTTTTCATTTAAAGCCGAGGAAGTACCATTTAGTGTATACACATTTACCCATAAAAACATCTTGAACAAATGGCAAACACAGACAAGCAAACCGTTTTACCAACACACAACACAGGAGCACACAGCTACACACATCACACCTACAGTGAGGTTCTTTATATGTTAATAAAGTCCCTCTAGACATCTTCTGTTCTCCAGGCTGCTTCATCTGTCCTTTTGTATTTCCCCAAGAGTGTTGTAGGGTCTCCAAACATACACCGACTCACACACTGTGTGCATGTGTGTGCTTGTTGAAATGTCCATTGAATCTATTCGCTAGTACTAGACATGACCAAACATTGCAGGAACTTTACAAAAATATTAGCAGTAGAGCAATGTGATGAAATTCCAAACACAGAACTGCAAATCTCTCCAGTATGTCACAAAGCTTGTACATGATAACTTGCTCAAAGGTGTCTCCCATCCACCCACCCCTACCCACCCACCTAAGTCCACTATGGGATACATCATCAGAGGCTTTGAATGAGCTTTGTTAATGTATTTAGTCATTTTCTCCCGCAGGTATACCACTGGGATTCTCCAGTTTGCTGTTCAGAGTGGTAATCTGTGGGATAGTCCTCGTCTTGTCAGTTAAATTTGATGTCAATTAAAGAGTCCCCACAGGAAAAGTATTGCAGGTGGACCAAGTGAGCAGCTCAAAGTCAAGGTTGAGCTATCTTAAAATAGAGTTATGTGCTTGTAAAGAGCTGTGATGAAAATTGATTCTGAAAGATTGAGGAGATGTGTATTTTTAACGGAGCAATTGCAATAACATGCATGCATGCATTCACACACACACACACACACACACACACACACACACACACACACACACTGTATTCCTCCAGTGTTTTAAAAGACACAGCGTGATTCCGTGCAGCTATTCTTTATCTGCCATGTTACCTGCCTACAGTCTTTAGCCGAGTCAAAGAGAACAAAGTCTCAGAGAGGTAAAAGAAATGTGGAAAAAAGACAGAAAAATAATACTGGCCAACAGTTTTATTTACCAATCTTTTCCTGCCCCCTCCTTTCCTCTTCTCATTTTTTCCTCCCTTTCCAATCAAAGTTTCAGTGCGCAACAATAAGACTGCTTACTCTCTCAAAAGCTGTTTAAGTGAATTTCACTGGCTCACCGGGGAATCGCCCCACTGAGGCTTTTGAAGGCATTGAGGCAGGGAGAGAAAGTAATTACTTTTTTCCCTAAACAGAAGTGGGGTGCGGCATGATGTGTGTATATGAGTTTGTGCTTGTGTGAGGGAATGAATTAGTTTGTGTGCACATGCAAATCTGTGTCATGCGTTCGCATGTGTAACTGTGCATCCCTGTGTTTGTCTGTGAGACTACACACACAGTAATAGAATAAAAAAGGTTTTCAAATTCAAGTGAGCCCTGTGAAACAAGTGCGTGTGTGTTTGTGTAAATGTGGTTCTTTTGCATATCACACCTGTGTAAATAAGCCCTGATTAGACCTTTAGAAGATGCGTTATATATAGTTTTTGAAACTAATTTTACATTAGAAATTTTCATACCATCTTTCTGATTCGAATATACACAGTGGTGACATGCTGCATGTCTATGAGCTTACATTGGTATATGCCAAATGAGTCAATTATGCCTCAAGGAAAATTGTTATGGGCCTTGCTCATGACTGAGGATGAGATGGAATTGACAGCATTGAAAAAAATGGATTGGCATGTTGACTCACTTAATGCAAGGGCTATAAAGGTTTCCTACAGTGAAAAGATGCCGAACCTCAAGGCAAAGGATGTTTACCAATTGATCTGTATATTCCAACTCTCGCCTATGTTCACAACTTAATAGTATTGACCAAAAGAACTGCTAAAATGAGCTTCCTAGCTTACAGGTAATTTATCCACATAATTACACAGACTTTGGAACAGAAACTCTGCAGTATATTGGAAGAAGTGATATAAAAACTACCCCCAAAACTATGTATTTTGCTAAGGAGGACACCTTTGCCTGTTACCCAGTAGGCAATGCCGGTGACCTCAGTGTCTGCCTTTTCAGATGGTGAGCCTGTATTTTTGCAATTACAGTGGTCATAAGATCCAAAAGTATGACATTACAGAACTATACTTATTTTGCTGACACCATGACCCAGAACTTAGCTATAGGGGAATCATAGCTTAGCTGACAATGAGCTCTGACCTCCAACTTCCTAACAGCTTGGGATATGCCATATAACATTTCATTTTGCCTTTATACTTCTTTGCTCATGAAGGAAGGAAGATTGTGATATATTCTTAAAAGAATGAATCCAGTTGGAAACTAGACCTTGTTAGACAAAGGATTGAGGCTGTGGATTCTAAAACCACGTGAAAATCTTAAATCACATCTCAGATAGACTAGCATCATAACTGGCCACACTCTTTTCTGTTCCCCCTTGTCTCGTTATCCGTTTTGCCTCCTCTTAAATCTTAATCCTTGATTATACACTCTTGCAGTTATGGACAGCTGGAGACATTCATGTTACATGTCTTTGAAATCTGCTTGAACTCCACTGCCTGGGTTTCATGCATAGTTGGCGCATTGTAATGTAAAGTCTCTGCAGATGAGTCCATGTGGTCACAAAAAAATGGCAGGCATGTGGACATAAGCACAGACCCACTGTCCAATGATGAAATTTACGTCACTCAGGACCAAATAAATCCCTGTGGAAAGCATAATCAAGGCTTTAAAGTCAGCGCTTGCTCTTACCTTCTCTTCTTGTCTCTCATTGTTCTTATCTTTCAAAGTTTGTCTACAAGTATTCAGTTTACAGAAAATACTTTTGATTTATACTCTACAAAAATGCGCTCAACGTTTTGGTTATAATAGTGGTTAATATAATTTAATGAAGATATTTGTTGATGTTGTTTACTAACATTACTTTTAATCAACATGTTCACTATTTTTATCTTTACTATTTCTTTAGTTTAAAATTAATGTTTGATGTCTTGTTATCAAAGTACAGATTGTGGATAATCCAAAAATAATCTGAGATAATTCCAATTTATTTTCATTTGTCTGAACTAATTAACACTGATTTAATATTACAAAAATTGAATTCTTTTAATGTTATTCTTTGTTAACCCGAGAGTCAATTTAATTCAGTTTTATTTATTTAGCGCCAACTCACAACAACAGTTGCCTCAAGGTGCTTGAGTGAAACTTTCTCTTTCCTATATGATTGTGTTAGAATTTTATTCTACTTTCTCTTTAAACTTTTAACATTCATCTAGGCATGGCAACATCTGGTAAAATCACCATGTAATGCATTCTTGTTCCTTTTTGTAAGGTGAAGTACAAGGAAGATCCAATTCTGCCCTTAAAAAAGGGGAAAAAACACAAACTCACTGCAGCATGTAGGAAACCTTGTAAGATACATGTTTTTACAGATTTAACACCTTGCCCAAAGTTTAGGTAAGATAAGCTAATATAAGATGAACCTTTATTAGCCCCACAAATGCTCTGTTATATTAGGGACTTGGAAGAACTGCTCTTGAATTTCCACAGAGAAAATTTACTTGAAATATATCTCTCACGGTATATACAGACATATTTGGGTGTTTTTTTTATCCTCATGAAAATGCACTAATAATGTCAAAAGGTGTTAAAAGCATGTCAAAGAAACATGTGGCGATATGATCCGAAATGTACACATAAATAGAGAAATGGAGTTTCTGAAAATTATCATCCTTTGGCATTGGTGGGGACGGATGATTCAAACCCCGAACCCTGCCCTGCTTCTTTTTTTTTCCTTTTTGTTTTTGCTTCCTAATAAAAAGAGGAGAAATATACTTGCCTAGATATGCTATTCTACATGCTTTTAAACCATTTAAAATTACAATTCATAGTTTTATATGTGAATTATATAATGTTAAATTACTATTAAACAAATGATTGACTAAGTCTTCTAGGCTTTAGTTTACTTCAGCCATAATCCATATAAATCAGGTATCATACAAAAATAAAAATAGCTTCATGAATATGACTTTAAGGACTTAACAACATTACTTCAGTTATAGTACACCAACATCTGTTATATTTTGGCACTAATGGAACACTGAATGACCTGGTGGTTTTTGTCCATAAAACTACTCATCTAAGATTACCACAAAGTAAAAGATCTCTCAGCAAAATTATGCAACATTTTAGGCACTATTGCCCCGATCAAATCAGTGAGCTGGGATTTTTTATTCTAAACATCAACTACTGTTACAGCAACAGACATGGACTACTGGTGTCCCACACAACAACTCAATGTCCACCATGTGAAGGAGCCAAACACATGCCTGCTCCTCTCGTTAACTGAGATAAACTGCTGGCATATTTGTTTTACATCTATACTGTCCAGTCTCTCCTTGTGGACATACAGCAGCATTGTTTAATCTCATTTGAGTCATTGTTAACCTTTGCCATCTTTTTAGTCTTCTGAGAGCACTGAAGCTTCTTTCAGCCTCAGTACATGCGTTTTATCCTCAGATTAAAATTATTATTCTGTGCTTGATGTGCCTCACCTTTGGCCCTGGCTCTGCCCCTCTGACTGCACTAGGACATATTGCCACCTGATAAAATAACACATTTATTCGTGCCATATAAAAAGTGAGACATGTCAATTCAGATTCTTTGTCAAATATACACTAATGAAACAATTTATATCAGCAGCCTAACAACTGTCATGATAATAAATACTAGTTAATCTATAGCACCAAAACATCAGTCAGTCACCTGACCTCGCCTCTTCACCTCTGTCTGAGCTGCAACATGGCAGAGCTGCCTCTGTCACCTGATAAATAACAGTGAGACATTCCAAATACCTCCTCCGTGAATCGCAACCTTATCGTGGTGGAGGGGTTTGTGTGTCCCAGGGATCCCAGGGGCTATGTTGTCTGGGGGCTTTTGCCCCCTGGTAGGGTCTCCCATGGCAAATTGGTCCTGGGTGAGGGACCACACAAAGAGCGATTCAGAAGACCCCTATGAAAAAAACACCGAGGGAACAGTTTACCCTGCCCGGGATAGGGTTACCGGGGCCCCGCCCTGGAGCCAGGCCCGGGGAGGGTGCCCGAGGGCGAGCGTCTGGTGGCCGGGCCTTAGTCCATGGGGCCCGGCCGGGCACAGCCCGAAGAGGAGACATGGGCCCATCCTCCCGCAGGCCCACCACCCGCAGGAGGCGCCATAGGGGTCGGGTGCATTGTGTGCCGGGTGGCGGCCAGGCTGGCCTGGGAACGCCTTGGTGTTCCCCCGGATGAGCTGGAGGAGGTGGCTGGGGAGAGGGAGGTCTGGGCCTCTTTGCTTAGGCTGCTGCCCCCGCGACCCGGCCCCGGATAAAGCGGATGAAGATGGATGGATGGATGGACATTCCAAATACATGCAGTCACACATGTGCTTCAAATAGTCATGAACCAACAAGTCATCATCCAATTTCACCTGTGATCTTGTATCACCATTACTCTCTGACCTTTGTGTTGGTTATTCTGTCACCTGACAAATAGGACATACATGACAATAAGAATAAAATGTGTAGCCGCTTCAGTGTTTCTGTCAATTTGTGCAGATCTTGACTCATCAGTAATGTTTGTAGGGTGAGTGCATTTTTAAAACAATTTGTGCAAACTGCACTACAAGGTGGATATTTGCAAAATCATCACTACCTCATGACATTTTGTCTCAAAGATTAACCCTATGAATATGTCAGTACCATTAGGATGAAATTATTGTGTAACCAACATTTTAACGTTAGACATATAATTTTAACAGCCTCTGTAAACTAATATCCTGGCTCGCTCAAGGCTGCCGTTTTCTCTGACAGTTTCAATCAAAATTAGAAATGCTACTCTGGGAGACTGAGATAACTAATAGTGCTGCCTGTTGTGCAGTTAGTTTCCAAAATACGTTATTCGTATGGTTACATACAATATTAGACTGATGTGGGCCAAAGCCTAGCATAGCCTGTAACATTATTATGACGGACACATTTTATGAGTTAATTTGGCTTTAAGTGACTTGCAGGTTTCTATGAAAAATACTTGTATGCAGCTTCTTCCTTTTTGCTGCCATCCTCCTCGCAGCGCAGGCTTGCCGCTGCTAAAACTAAACAGAGCTCCCTGAAAGATTTTGGGCAGATGAAAGGCCCAAACTGCGCAGAAAAAACAGTTTAAGAAAATACCCATCCATGTCGACAAAGGGTCTTAGAATTGCAGTGATGGCACAGTGAGACTCTCTCAATTCACTTTCCTTTGGCTGTTGTAAAAAAATGACCTGCCTTGAGTTTATTGTGGCTGATTTTAGTTTTGCCTGAGTCTAATGTTTCACATTATTGCATGCTTTAGTGGAAATACATTAAGCATCTGGATATTTTAGGCAATTTAAGACATTTTTGAGTATCATAACTGTTTAGATGAAATGAGGGATAACATAAATTTAAGCACAGAAGATTTTTCTTAACGCAGCAAATTGAAGGTGGGATGTGTGGTGAGAATCCCAAAAAAAATTTATTCTGACAGTCTGGATGATTGACTGAATCTGCAAATCAAATCAGACCTTACCTAGTAAAGCTAATGCCATCCAGAGGGAACTGCTGTGCCAGTACTATAAATTACTGAGTGGCTGTATCACTTGTGACAAATATCTGTTAAGTATTTGTAGGTGTTCATAATATTTTATTTATTCTATTAACATTTAAATACGATCAAAAGAACTTTCATGATTTCTATGGGGAAATGAGATTGTCACTGCAACAGCAAGGGGAGTGGGGAAATGAGCATAAGCACACATACGGAATATAAACATGGCAATAAAAGGTAGTATTTGCACATTTAAGCAGATTTTGAATCTTGAATAAAAGAAAAAAGAAGGCAGCAACTGTTTGTGCAGTGTGATTTTTTTTCAACTAAGTACTTTTTCCTACTTGAAGAAACTGAGTGCCTTAGCACCATCATAGTTTACCTCATAATCTTGCTCATGGCAGAACATGGCAGTGTATATAGTAATTAATGGACATATATGTTGAGAATGAAGTTTATGAATTTGTATTATGAGCAGAAATTTGAATAGAAACTACTGAAGAACTCTACACTAACAAATGTATATTTTATGCATGTCTGGTGTGTAGTAAAGAAAATATAATATGAATCAAAGGTCATGGTTATAATTTTTAATCTATTAAGATTTTACTTTCTGTATGAGTGTAATTTAAGAAACTCAGTGCTCACCAGATAAAAACTTGTTGGAAGTGCTGTAGATCTATTATATATACAAGCTCTTGAACAGGGACTAGATAAGACTTAAAGTGGCAAGGTTGTGAACAGGGCCTGTGACCAAAAGCTTCCTTCAATGAATGAAAAATGAATAGACTAATCAAACTTATGCCTCCCCACTCCTTTTGTTACATGTTTTAATATCATTTTTTTTTTTTTTTTGTTTTTTTGTTTTGTGTGTGTGTGTGTGTGAAAAAATTCCCACTTGTTAACACTGTGGTATTACAAGAGGATTCTGGATTTAAACCCAGGCAGGGATTTTTCTGCTGGGCTTCCATAGTCCTCCTGTGTTTGTGCAGGTTTATGCCAACCAACAAACTATATGTTGGGTTAATGCAACTTGTGACACTAATGTTGTCACTATTGTGACCCAAGGCATTCCTGGAAACAACACTGCAAAGCTGGTGATCCCTGTCAAATGCAATTTTTCGTGTGTGCTTGCAAGAGCACCTGAAAGAGAAGATATTGGCTAAGCTGACTCTTTGTGGCTGATTACCAAAACTATGTGAAGTACCCTCTGAAACTAGGGATTGTCAGCATTATAGACAATCCCTATTGCAAGAGCCACCAAAAGCAAAACCACAAGGAGTGTTACCCTCTGTGAAAGAGAAAACTAGAGGCCAGGTCAAATTAGCACAGAGGTAAGGTAGTCAATTGTCAGAGCTGCAGAAAGGTGTGATGACGAAAGACGAAGACGAAGAAGACTAATAAGAACATTAATAAGTATAACAGGCTTTCCATAGCTGAGGCTTTGGAAACTGCCAAACAAAGACTCACAGCCTTGGCTAGCCCCATGAAGAGGTATACCAGAGAGATAGAAGGCTTGGTTATAATAAAAATGACAGCAACAAGGAGCAGCACCCTCCATAAAGAAAGTAACTAGAGGTCAAGATCAAAGAATTATAGAGAAAAGTTAACTAAAGCCAACTATTAGCAATTAGCTATAAACTATTAGCTAACTTCATTGTACTCCTTCATTGTGCCATACTATATTATACTATAAGATTAGTAGGAGGCTAAGGTCTACAACACCAGGTAAGACCCCAGGTGGGGGCTCTGGAGAGATGTCTCTGACACAATCCAGCATATAACAGCAGAGTGCAAGAAGCGAGCAGGCAGAGCATACATGGACTACCATAAAGTGGCTGGCATACTATAAAGGAATGTTTGTGCCCAGCATGGCCTGAAAGTCCTGAGGCCGAAATAGGATATTACCTATTTAGTATTATTTATTCTGGATAAAAACAGATAAAGTGGTGATGGCTAATCAACTGGATACAGTAGCGGAGGACAGACAGAGACAGAGCGCTGTGATAGCCTGTAGCTATACCAAGTGATAGAAACATCAGGAAAAAATAACAGGAGAACTTGAGGCATACCAAGGTCTGAAAGAGGAGCCAGAGAAGATGTGGAGGGTGAAGACCAGTGTTGAGACTAACGCGTTATTAAGTAACGCGTTACAGTAACTACGTTATTATTGTGGTAACCTGATAGTGGTTGGAAGGTTATTGCTGCACCTTGTAATTCTCTGTATTTATTGAATTTAATCCTTGGACAACTGATTTTTTTTCTTTGTTGACATTGTTAAATTTGGATTTGGACTTTTTTGTAAATTAATTGGTTTAAATAGTCTAAAATCAATGGTGTAAAACTGATGGCTTAGTATTTAGAGGTATTGTAGGTGCCACTATGTCCAGTCACTATTCATCCCACCTCTTATAAGTTGATTATGAGAGGTGGGAAGTAACCAGTGTTGGGACTAACGCGTTATTAAGTAACGCGTTACAGTAACTACGTTATTATTGTGGTAACGAGCACGGTAACTAGTTATTATGCCAAAATCAGGAACGCGTTAGTCCTTACTGGGATTTAGATAGGGTCGTTACTCGTTACTTCGTGTGGTGGCCAGCAGGTGGATGAGGGAAAGGGGAGGCAGGAGGAAGAGAGACCCGAGGCGGCCGCCGGGTGTGAACTGAACTTCAGGTAAGAAGTTATGACCTGAAGTCTATCTGGGTCAGATATAAACCAAGTTTAGGTGGAGTTTATTTTCGTTATTCTGACTTTTTCCTACTGCATACTAGCTAGCTAGTTCCTATACAGCTGGGTGGGTGCTATGATGTTAGTGATGTTGAACTTTATTTTTTTCATAAGGTTAGTTAGTAGAGTTGCCAACCATCCCCTAACAAATGGAATCGTCTCGTATTCAGAGAAAATATCACGCGTTTCATATTGAGGTGAAAGGGAGCACAGTTTGTCCCGTACTTCAGCTACAATGAAAAAGACAAATAGCTGGAGCTGCACAGCTATTTGTCATTCTCACCCTCTCCCTCTCCTGTTTCTACTTCAATCATTAAACTGATCAATGATCAGCTGATCGGCTTTTCTCTCTTGTTTGTTTATCGCCCACTTTGCGCCAGAAAGAGGAAACCAGCGGATGTCGCGCTAAACAACAGCAGCACGTTTAAGCAGGTAGGGCATTAACAGGGAGAGGGGGGCACAAAGAAATACTTTTCTTTCTTATTCTCATTTAAAATGTCTAGCTTTTAAAAAATAATTATCTGAATCTTACATCAAACGATTGATAGATTGATACACATATACCATCAAAACAGTGTACATCACTGTCACAACAGCATTTGTTTTCATTCAAAGGCTTTATGAGTTTTCCTATAATGGTGGGCCAGTCTCTAGTCAAAATGCGCGGGCCGATTTTTTGTCCCAGTCCAGCCCTGTATGCCGCTCATCTGCAGTCTGGTGTTGCCTACATCTTCCTATTCAGAAGGCAGAATTTCCAAGTTCTGAGTACAATCAAAGCACCACAACTGCAGTTTTTGTGTTGGATGTAAAAAGTGCACATGACGCTGTGACGTAGGCTAGAATTATGGCAGCGGTCAATGACGGTCCAGGCGTGGGATTTCTCTCGTTGAAATATGCACATTATTTTTTCCTTTCTATTGGTAGGTGGCACAGTGCACTTGTGGCAAGTAAGCAAGCTAGAAGACTGGCAATCTTGCTGGGTATCCAGTTACGGAAGCAACACATTAACAAGAGAATTCTGAGTAAAACCAAAGTTTCCCTAGTAACTAGTTACTTTGAAAGTAACGAGTAACTTGAAGTAACCGAGTTACTTTTGATAGAAGTAACTAGTAATGAAACTGAGTTACTAATTTAAAGTAACTTACCCAACACTGGTGAAGACAAGAGTGGTCCTCGTGATAATCGAGAGTGACCCCCAGACTGGTCCAGTGGCTCCAGAGTCAAAAATGACTCCAAGATTCTTCAGTCTTTCACATAGATTCAAGTATCTCCACTGTTCCAGGGATTCCATGTGGTAAGTCCAGTTTTCGAATGTTATGGACATTTTAAAGTGTACGAATATAACTTGTAATTCATCTATTTAGAATTCAGTACTTAGTTAACTCACCGAACACAGTCTAGGGCAAACACACCTCTTCTCCCACGAGGCCACAAGAATCCAGAAACTGTTGCGCACGATATGAACATATGCTACGGTTGAGCTGGGCGATATATCGAGTTTTTAAAAAATATCGATATATTTTTATACGAGATATAAGATGTGACAATATCCTTTATATCGATATAGTCTATGTTACGTTATAACTATACTTGTGGAGCCGCAAGTTTGCCTCTCTTTCGTCCACTTTTGTCTTTACGCAACATTACTCGGCCTCGCCCCTCCTTCACTGAACACAACTCCCCCTCCTCCCCCATCGCTTCACCTGCAGGAAGCGACAAGATGGACACGGCAAATCTCCGTTAACGAGTTACTGCGCATCGCCCCGTGCGTGGGGCTGGATGCCGTCAACGTGTTAGCTAGCTAACCACGCTAACGAGCTAACCACGCTAACGCCATGCAGCCCAGAGGCCCTGCACAGCCTAAAATCCTTTCATTTTCTCAAAAGTTGACAGCGCGGCTTATGTATGAATTCTGGTTGTGCTTGATGGCCGCGAACCGATTTTATGTGGTACACAGCGCTCAGCAATCTGTCAAAAAATGTTTTAATACGACTTTGGTAAGCTACAGTGCTGCACCGGTTGATGGATTGTCAGAGCATTACGGCGACCGAGGAGCCTCGCGGAGTGATACGTACTGTGCTTCAACGTAATATTACCCTACTGTGTATAAGGACCATAAATGGCACCTGTTAAGAGACGTGGTTATGAAGAGGATTTCAAACTCAATGCTGTCAGTCACACAGTAGAAGTTGGGAACAGAGCAGCTGTGAAATCTGTCTTTGTTATTATGCTCAGCGTCTTTTAGTTTACATTTTGACTGCACAATTGTGAGCTTTTTGTTATGCACAAAAACAACATTGTTTTCTTTTATTTATGCAACATTATTATTTAATAAATGTTCATCATTTATTTTTGAGTAAATTTTATGTACATCTATGCTCTATGTTAATAAAAGTGCCTGTGTGACATCTGGGACTAAGAACTCTCTTTTTGTTCTTACTTTATGGCTTAAAATGGCTTAAAAAATATCGAGATATATATCTTATATCGCCGTCCAGGTAAAAAATATCGAGATATGAATTTTGGGTCATATCGCCCAGCCCTATGCTACGGGGTTGCCCTCTGCTGTCTGCATGGTCTCACACACACCTATGGCTAACCAAAGTGACCACCAGAGTAACAGATTTAAATAACAGCAGAAAAAAATACATCCCTTTTTCTTTTGTAGCGTAACAACTAGCATAACACACGGAGAGACACAGTCAAGTCACAGCATGTAGCTGCCATTGTCAGACTAAAACAAATTTAAAAAAATCTACACAGATATAGGAAAAAACAATATTGAGCACTGTATTAGCTGGCCAAAAGGACCAGATATCTATCTAATTTTCAAAATTTATTTTATAATGCTTAATTGCATTAATACAAATTCTTTGTAGCGTGACAAATATATTTTGCATAGTAAACTTATATAACCAGTACAATAAAATAAGAAACTTACCAGCTAGTGTTGCCAAGCTCTGCTTTTTTCTGTTTCTTCTTCTGTTTTTTATGGCAGTTGTAATTATTTTTTCATTATGGTCCAGTGTATGGGCAATTCAAACAGGAAGGATGTTGAAACTCATTTTTACATGTTACACAAATGTAATATTTTCTGTTGTTGATGACAAAAGTATTTTGTTCAATATACTGAAACGTTTAAGTTAAGGAGCTGTTTTTAAATTTTTGTGTTGCACTGACTTTTAACATTGATTAGTCAACTCACTGAAGCATGTACATGTAGTCAACTTTGCTTTTTTGTTAAGTTCTACCTACAAACACCACACATATTTTTTAGAGTGAAACCTCTTCACATATTTTTTATGGCAGTATATTCTGACTGTTAAACCCACATGGTGCAGTGGGTTTTACTAGTTAAACTACTCAAACTGAATGACACTGAGCCATGCCCCCTCCACTTAGCCATGCTCCAGCTAAGACCTGACACTCCCTACTTGACAATCGCTCGCTTGGCTTCCCTACTAGCCCTGTCTTTATACTTTTCCTGCCTACGAAGTGCCACTCCCTCCTGCTCTCTACATGACAATATTCACACCCTTATCCTCCTCTGACAACGGTGACCTCTTTCTCCCTCATTTATCCCATCCTTCATTTCCTCTCTGGCTAAGATCTGCCCTATCCCCACAGCATACGGAGAAGCTAATGTTAATATGACTGGCGAATCTGGAGGGTGAGAAAGAGACAGGCATGGAAACAAAGACAGTGAGCGACATGACCACATGCATATGTATGAATACACACATATGCATAATCCCAGAAAGGAAATAGTGTAAATACGCATAGCCTGCACAAAAAGTCTAAGCCACAGTGGAGCATAAGGTGCACACACATCTAAGAGAAGGGATACAGAATGTCAGCCCTGACATGTGCGTCTCTGTCACTTGCTATTTTAGCAAAATGCAAAGGAAAAAAATGTGCGTTTCTGAGAGATTATGCTAGCATAAGTGATTGTGTGATTCATCAAAAGTGTATGTCAGTTTATGTCTTTTTTTCTGTACACATGTGCATGGCAGTAAGCCATCAGACCCAATAAAGAGGCAAGCGAAGCATTAAAAGGCTTTGTGCCCTGTGTTCTTAAATAACTGTGATTCATGGATTTTTGTTTCATTTGACCCAAAATAGCAGGCTAGATTAATTTCACTGATTTCCACATAACAAAGGACGAGGTAGATTCTGTTGATTCTGTTCATCTGGACATAGCATTTTTAGTGGGAGAAACATTTCATCACTCATTCAAATGACTTCTTCAGTCTCAGCTCAAGTTTCCCCAAACTTATAAACAGTACATTTGCATAATGACTGAAACTAGCATCACTGATAAACTATGGGCTGTGAGGTCAGTTTATTGATCATTAATATGCAGTTATCATGACCACTGATAAATGGCCATGATTGCCATTTACAAAGAGTTGGGGAATGGCTGCAATTACAATTGTAAGATGGTGTACGATGTACCCTTAGAACCCTCCTCGATTCAGAGATGGTCTTTCACTTTTCACGTAAATGACCTCCTTGACTCCCTGCTTAAACCAGCATTCCTCCCTGTCCAGGATGCGTAAATCCTCATCATTGAAAGAGTGTCCACTGGCCTGTAGGTGTGAATAGACTGTAGAGTTCTGGCCTGATGAGTTAGCTCCCCTGTGTTGTGCCATCTGCTTAGCCAGAGATTCCCCTGATATATAAATCATGGCATTCCTCCTGGTACTTAACGTACACTATATTACTCTATTTGTGCCGGGAACCGGATCTTTTGGGTGGACCAATATTTGATGCAGTGTGTTTTGGGGTTTGAAAGCCATGAGATGCCAGAAATGCAGTGTTTAGAGAAAATGTGTCTCAGCTGTTCCCTGGCTGCTGTATATGTGGGGACGGTATTAGCTTTGTGTTGTAGTGCCCTGATGACCAACACCATTCCCAAAGATACAGAAGCCAACATCATATCAAGAAGGACCTGAGTAGGGATGGGTACCGGTATCCGGTGCCATCATGGCACCGGTTCTGACATAAACGGTAGTAACCAGACCGAAAAGCAGCGCGCATTTCGGTGCTTTATTTGGGTGCTTTTTTTTCCTGAGCTGTGATACACTTTCTTCTTCCTTACATTTCTATTGGCGGTTGGCAAACAACTGAAAGGTGCATTACCGCCACCAACTGGTATGGAATGATACACTTTAGATTCTAGCCAATCATTTTACGTTTCGAGGATAGTAGGCGGGTCCAGGTACGTACGTTCTTTTAGAGCAGAGCTACAGATTAAAAATGCCCAAGGCAAAGCGGTCAAAAGTCTGGCTGTACTTCACAGCAAAAGATGCAAACTCAGCAGCCTGCAACAAGTGCTTTAAGCTGATACTGTCAAAGGAGGTCACACTTTAAATCCGATGAACCTAGCCCTGCCAGTGTAGCAGAAATGATGATGGCAGCAGCAGCCGTTCTTCTCTGCGTGAGTAGCTTAATGTTGTTCGTGTGTAATTTACGTTGAGTAAGCTAACCGCGTTATTAAATTAATGCATGTAACGTGAACTAGCAAACACCATCATAGCTACATGCGGCTGTCTTCTTGTTTGATGGCAGATACTCCCTTCACCCTGGCCAAAAAGGCTAAAATGACCGAAGAAAAAGTGGAAAACAGCTAAACATGAGAGGTTTTTGGACAAAGTTTGTGTTTGTTCCATTGTTTAAGCACTGCTTCCAGCCCAGAGTGATACCATATATGCCCTATACCTGCAGAAAAGACTAACATTGTTATCTTTTTACAAAAAAACAGCTGAACATGAGAGGTTTTTGGACCAATTTTGTGTTTTCCATTCTTTAAGCACCGGTTTGGGCACCGTTTAAGCACCGGCACCGTTTCAAAAGTACCGGTTTGGCACCGGTATCGGATAAAACCTAAACGATACCCATCCCTAGACCTGAGTAAATCTGGTTTTCCCAGCTGGACATTTGCCAAAGTTGGGAAAGCAGCTAATTGTCCAGGTGATCCAGGAGAGAAGAAAGACAACTTCTGCCTAGGTGAAAACCTTTACTGATCCTTTATGTGTCAGAAGTATCAGAACAGCTGAGACACATTTTCTCTAAGCACTCTGTATTTTTTAAATTAGCAACCCAAAATTGGTAAAGATCGAGTGCTAGATTCTGTACGGCAAATATGATGCAGGGGAGTGTTCTTCGTTTGATGAGAGTATATCCAACTTCTACAACTGGATTTACTAATCTCTATTCTACAGTATAGTAAAATACTTCTACCATGTATTAGACTAAAGTCTTACAGAGGTAGTTCATGAAGAAGAAGAGTCATTCAAGTGTTTAATTCACAGCTTTTACTTCAACCTGTAATAAAGCCTCAAGGTCTAAACAATATGGTGATGTTATGTATTATTATGATGTATAGTGGCACGAACAGTGCCTTTACCCAGCGCAGAAACATTAGTAAATGAGCCTTTATGGGAGAGATTGTCCAGATCAAGATCTGATTGTCGGTATGCTGTATCATACCAAGCATTTTCTTTTCTTTACAGATGGTGCACGCTCTGTTGATATTATTATCCTCCAGCACCTATCTAGAATTTGTTTCCAAAGGCAGCCATCTAAGCAAATGAGCCAAGGTACTGTGTCCACTAACAACTTTGTGCAGCTGCAGCTCTTACCAGTGGATTCCATGGCATTCCCAGGTGGGAAGAAATTAATAACCCCTCCAGCCCTCCCGGGGTCCGCCCCATGGTATCCTGCCAGTGCTCAGAATGCCTTCCTAAGGAGTTGTCCAGGAGGCCTCCTAGTCAGGTGCCCATACTGCTGGCAGGTTTCTAATTTCCTTCTTTACTGATGGTGCATGCTCTGTCACTGTCATGGGTATGTCAGAATGAAGCCATGAGGAATATTAATGTAAATGTGATCTATATCTGCGAAACAGAATGTTGTCACTAACAGACTGATTGAGACAGCTCCTGAAAATGTTAAGCTTGACTTTCATAGGGGTTTTAATAGATGTGTGAAAAGTGATTTTATTATACTTGATCTGATCACATTTCTGGATAATCATGTTCCACCTGATTTTGCTTGCTAATACCAGTAGGTAGATTTACAAACATAGCAATGTATATTATAATATATCAGAAAAATAATTTAATTCTTCATAGAACTGATAGTGAGTAACCTTTAGTGACAAATTTAACTGGTTAACAGATGGTTTGACAGTATCACAGAAACCCCTAGTAAATTTAGGGCTTGCATGTGCTGTGGTTCAGTAAACCAACTCACCTACACTAAAGCACTATGCTGAAATTAGGTTTGGTGAGCAAGAATGCTGTGTTTGGGTAGTTAGCATCAAATAAACATAGTTTCACATATACATATTCACAGGGTCTGTTTAGTTAGTCACTCTGGTTAACCACTGGAGACTGTCTCCACATGCTCCCCACTGGTGTTAACCCCTCCACTTCTGGAAACTTTGACATTAATTAGCATTTAAAATACATTTAGGAAACACGCCTCCTTCCTTTTCCTTCTTGGAAGCAGGTTCATTAAAGTATATCACCCACTGCACTAATGCAACACAACTGCTGTGACATATGGCTAGCCCACCCATTTAGGCAGAGAGAAAGAGCCACATACCAACATCCAGATATGTGTTGCATTTGTAAATGTGAGTGTGTGTGTGTGTGTGTGTGTGTGTGTGTGTGAGAGAGAGAGAGAGAGAGAGAGAGAGGGAGAGTTGATATGTGCTTGTTTGCTTGTGAGTAAGGTAGAATCAAGGCAACCTCTAATTACCTAGCTACTCATTAGTGCCCAGGAGCCAACTTGCTATTGGCAGAGGCTAAGTCCATGCAGGCAGCCAGGGTGACATGTTAATGGTGTAATTGTGCTGACCCATGTACCTTGATGGTTGATAATTACCTTCTCCATGTATTTATAATGTGAGGGATTAAAAAGAGAAGGCCAACTAAAAAACAGGTAAGATGGATCCTGAGACACCTGTGGGAGGTTCACAGGGTGCAGTTTAGTGGTTATGACCAAATTAAAGTGCAAAGAAAAAGCCTGGTGTGTGTTTCACAGCTGATCCAAAAATGCCAAAGCATAATACTAATTTCACCTCATATTCTATATATATTTAGAAGGAAAAACATTGATTTGATAAAGATAATTATCTGTTAATGGTTGAAAAAAACCCAACCCCATTTTATCAAAACATTGATACGACCAGGAAATAATAACTATTGCAATCAACAATTTGCTAAAAATGTATTGGAAAAATTCAGTATTTTCAGCACAAATAAAAGTTTTGTAATAATTTGTGTGAGGTTCACTTTAATAGTCACTGAGAGACTTAATTGAAGAATCCCACCCCATACAAAATCCCATACATTGCATTGGCTTGCTAAGTAACAATGATTAGGCATTATAATTCTACTTGTCTGAACACAGACTGAACCCTTTAATAGGGCTTTATGGGTTTTAACTGTCAAGCTCATAGTTTTACACACTGAAAATTTGAATAATGCTCACTAAGCCAGCCAATGATAAGCCCTCAGTTTTGAGCCTCATATAACTAACCACTGTATCCACTTAAGTTCAGAAACTAGTGGGGTAAGAGGCCTTATGGGATTAGGAAGTGAAATTTCATACCAGAAACTCTGTTGACAGTGCACACCAAGATCCAGCCTATGGGTCAAGTGGATGGGTTACTATGAATATAACAAATATAATAATAGCCAGGGGTGACCAGTCATGTGCCAAAGAGCATTGAGCCAGCCATCTGCAGGTTTTCATTACAACTAAAGCCTTGACTGATTAGCACTCTTTCAAGTAGCAGGGGAGAACCCTTCAAATAAATAACCTGTGGGATCAGTAAGAATAAAAGCCAAGTTTTGTGGCACATGGTTGGTCAGTCCCGCTGAACAGTATTAGATATTACTATGGACCTTACATACAATAACTGTGCTGTCATAATGATGAATGTTGGTTACAATGCTGACCTTGATGGGGAAAACAACTTAAATTACAAATCTCTGCGGTCCTGCAGAGGCACTAGCAATACTAATAATAGCACCAGATTTACCCCAATTCCAGTACACCCATGTCGCTTAGTAATGCAATGCATAAGTCTGAGTATTGGTATTGTAGGTGGTCTCCCGTTGTTTCTTTTAGTGTTAGATATGATTGTATAGCTATGTTGTCAATATGCAAGACATGACATGATGTCAGTTGTATAAGTCATACTCCTCCTTCGTGCTTTATATCAGGCACCACCAGAAATTCTTATTGAAAAATGATTGAATTTTTCATCAGTGGTACCTGGACTGATGAACAATCCAACATTTGCAGCACTGGAGTGCTATATGACAGATAGTTTCCCTAATGATAAATTGAACAGTTCATTTTATTTTAACTTTTAATGGAACAGTTAGAATACAACATGCAGCCAGTTGATTGCTTTAATGGAAGAGTATGTGTTCTGACACCTAAATAAGATGGTTAAAATCCTTTGTTTTCTTGAAATGTCACCGGGTTGGATCACTGCACATGAAAAATCCATACTAAGGAAAAATAATCAGTAGGCTTAAATAGGTGATAGGTGGGTATAAATAAAGGGCAATGAAGTACTTCCTGTAGGTTTACAACCCCTAGTAGCTTGATTGGATAATGTGGGGATCCTCAACCTAGTCTATGTCCCTGCTACTGTTATGATCAGTCAGAATAAATGAGTCCAGACAATGGAGCACACTTATTCCCTGGTGTGTCAGTGTCATATCCACTTACTTTAAAAAAAATTGTTGGGTGAGTGGAACAATTGCATTTGCTGGCTAATCCACTGAAGGTGAAACAAAGACTGTTTTGTGTGTTGGTATCCTTGAAGACCAAAAGCAAAATATTTCAAGTCTGTATAAAGACTTCAGGACTATATAAAGACTCTACAATGTCATCCACAGGTGAGCAGGTTGTAATTATATTATTATTAGACAGTTTTATTTTACTGACATTTATGTTTTCTTGGTTGTATTTGCACATGAATTAAAGTATTTTGTCACATCCAACTCATTACATATTAAGCTTGGTCAAGACCCTTAATCTGCAGATTTTAATGCACTGGGTGTAGTTAGAAATGTTTTTCCTACATGTAAGGTAATGATCCAGAGTAGAATACTGTAGGAAAAAAAAACCCAAACAACAAAACAAAGCAAAAAAACCCAACTTTTTTTGTTGAAGTTTTTTGGACCTCCCAACACAGCTACAAATGTATCCAAGGGTACCCAGTGTATCACACCAAGGTGTCTTGTCTGAACATTACTTAGTGACAAGTTCAGAGTGAAGCTCTTTCCTTCACTGCATATTTTATGGGTGGGCTAAAGCCACAGGGAGAACGATTACTCATTTGGAGCAACTCTCTAAATAACTAATAAGCATTAACAACTTAAGCTATACTATACAGATAAAGATATGTGCCACCTACGTATTGCACCTACAGAAGCTGCTCAGCCAGAGAAACTGATTCCACAAAGTGGTACACAGTTTTTGTGTTAATGTTGATCCCAGCAAAGATTTGAAACTCTGCCGTTTTTGAGTCAGCAGAGAAATGGTGATTTTTTTACACACTATTGGCCTCAGCTCTCGTCAACGCAGCTCTGTGCCTTTATGTGGTCTGCCACTGCATAGCTGTGGTTTGCAATGATACATCTTACAGTTGATTAAGAAATAAAGAAGAGTGAAACAATTAACAAACGGACTTTTTTTGTGTCTGGCTAGCAGCCTAACTAAACAGGGAAGGGAAAAAGTGAGGCAGAGACAGTATAACAAGATACAAGATGTAAGAGTAATTTAGAAGGCAAATATAGAGAGATGATGGAAAGAATTCAATTTATTTATTTATACAGCGCCAAATCACAACAACAGTCGCCTCAAGGCGCTTTATATTGTAAGGTAGACCCTACAATAATACATACAGAGAAAAACCCAACAATCATATGACCCCCTATGAGCGAGCAATTTGGCGACAGTAGCAAGGAAAAACTTCCTTTTAACAGGAAGAAACATCCAGCAGAACCAGGCTCAGGGAGCCCCGACCGGCTGGAGTGAGAGAAGGAAGACAGGACAAAGACATGCTGTGGAAGAGAGCGAGTGATTATATGATTCAATATAATCAAGTATGATTCAATGCAGAGAGGTGTATTAACACATAGTCAGTGAGAAAGGTGACTGAAGAAGATATACTCAATGCATCAGAGGAATCCACCACCCACCTACACCTGTTACAGCATAACTAAGGGAGGATTCAGGGTCAGCTGATCCAGCCCTAACTATATGCTTTAGCAAAAAGGAAAGTTTTAAGCCTAATCTTAAAAGTAGAGATAGTGTCTGTCTCCCGAATCCAAACTGGAAGCTGGTTCCATAGAAGAGGGCCCTGAAAACTGAAGGCTCTGCCTCCCTTCTACTTTTAAATACTCGAGGAACAACAAGTTCGTACAGTCCCCAAATGTTGCCAACAAAGAATAAAATGAGCTTCAAACACATGTTTGTAACTGTAAGTGTGTAATTTTCTAAACTCTCTTTTACCATGGACACTGGCGGTCCACAGAATTGGATAGTACCAGTAGTAGTAGACTTTCACAGTCCTTCATTTCCAGTTTAGAGTGTAATAAAAAGCATTGATACAATTGGCTCAGGGGTAACACTCAACACTTCTAAAGGAAACCAATGAAGACCATTGAAAACTCAGGCACACCTATTTCAACATGAGAAATGGTGGTGAGATTAGAGAGAGAGCAGTTTACCGTTGTTTGAAAAACAATATTTAAACGAAGGAGAACTTCATGGTCATAAGGACATTTGTATACACGTGCATTACAATTTCTGTTACATGTGCCATTGCGCACTGATAAAACTCCACACTTGATATTTTGGTAAACTATGCACATTATTTTAGAGTCATTCAATAAAGCTCATTGTTCCAACAAATCCCTGCTTTATATTCCTGTATAACCTTGACTGCCTCTGCATTGAATGCACCAATTGGGGATCCAGGGACTCTCTCTGTCATTAGGAGCTGTTACACAGTAAATCTGGAAACTAGATTGCAGGGCATTGAGCTGTGGCAGGGTTCAGGAAGGTAGCAGCAAAGGCAGGATTGACAGCATTGGCAGTTAAATCAAACAGATGAGGCTGAAATACAAATATTTGACTAGAATTCAATTGGCTTTTGATCAGACTCAATATGAGGTGTTATAAATCAAGCTACTTGGGGGAGGAGACGGAAAGTAATAGGATGGGCAGTGCCCCTCTGTATCACCACAGTGACAAACAAATTTCAGGTTATTAGCAGATAATGCATTAGGTGATAGAGGAGAAAAGGTTGACTGAATGAGATAAAATAAAGAGTGAGGGAGTGAATAAATGAATATTGCAGATATGCAATGCCGGTGGGAGTGTTTGGAGGAGACAGGAAGACATGGAAGCAAGGTGAAAGCTGATCAAGGATGACGTAGCATGACACCTTTGATGCAGCCACTAATAAGTTGATTTTGTTTTGATCTGACTTCGATTTTGACCCAAAAGAAGGTGATGAGGAAAAAGTGTGAATACTTACTTCAAAGACAAGCATGAAACATCAACACCAAAAGGTGAACTAAATTAGCAAGATGGGGAAAACACAGTGAAAGAAGCAACTTGCCTGAAATCACGGAGAAGGGAAGATTATCTTAGAGTGATTGATTAACATGTCTTCATTAAGTTTAAGCAGCAACAAAGACATCACTGAGCAACTTAGTGAGCCCTGCATTTCTTACGCCTACACCTATAAGGCTGTTAATCATGAATCAATCACAGTATTTTAAAATTGTGAAGTCAAACAGATTCATCTGTGTTCCCCCAGTATTTTTGTGTATTACATGAATTAATATGCTTATGTTAGAGTAAACTCATAAAAAGACAATAAAATATCATTTTTTTAAATAATAATAATATAACAACAGATTTGTGAGATTAATTAAATCTTCAGAAATCAGTCAGTTTAAAAGGAAAACAGTCCACACATGATAGATACTTTATGGCCTAATCAGGGAAAATCCAACAAAATAAATGAGTAATTTTACTACATGTTGGTAAATACAGTCTTAAACTACTGTAAATGTTGTACAAAGTATCATGTCTACATGTAAATCGTAAATGTTGCAATTTAAATTAGTAGGACCCTCCTCACTGCATCTCTGACTGGACTATTAAAACTAACCTAATGTTGTGTCAAAATTCTTACTCAGTTATTGGTTTAAGTACAACTGTCCTTCAAATGGATTTTAGCAGACCACTGTGTCAAGTGGTGGAAACTAGTCATTAACCTGTAATAACACCCCTGTTTTATAGATGGCTTATGCCAGGGGTGTCAAACTCAAATACACAGTGGGCCAAAACTCAAAACTGGAACAAAGTCGCGGGCTAACATTAATATTTATTGAAAAAAAATAATCTTCCTCCAGATATAAGAATGAATCTTTTCTTATGGACTCAAATAAATTTTGCTGGAAAACTGAATATGGAACAAGCAAAGCTTAATACTAAACAATATATATATTAGCTGTATAATACCAGTAGGCCAGCTCTAATAGTAATTTGGTATGGCTTCGCGGGCCAAATGTAATTAGGCTGCGGGCCAAATTTAGGCTGCGGGCCAGAGTTTGACACCTATGGCTTATGCAATGCTTTTCTTTTCTACTTGAGTAACATGTCTCAGTCACTCATTCACTTTTTTTCTACATCTAAGTGTTTGCCCAAGTTTATTTTGGCATGCAGACTGGAGCAGCCAGGGGTCAAACCTACCAATCTTCTGATTAGGAGAAGCCTGCTCTGCCTCCTGATCCTCAGCCACCTCAGGGAAACAAATCTAGTTATTTAGTACCGGGTTGTCCAAAAACATGAATGCGTGATTGGAGAGGGGTGACCATCATTCGGCCGTCCCCCCAGCCCAGCTCTCATTCACCAGCAAGAATAGGCTAGTTATCTAAGACAAACTGAAGATCCACAGCACTACGGTATCACTGCTACAGGATTCTGACTCTGAGGCTTTTAGTCACAATCCCACAGACAGTAGCTTCACACCACTGGCTCTTCAGCCAAAAACAAACACCAAATGTCTGCACTAGTTTTTGTACTGAGCAGGAATGCTATTACAACAATGCATCATTAGTATGGTAAAATTAACCTCTCTTCCAACAGTCAACCTGACATCATCCAGAAACCTAATCAGTTTGATATTTGTCCACACAGATCTTCGTTTTGTCAAATATTTCCATTGCAGTTTCTCAGATATGTCAGCAATTAATCCTACAATGTCTGTGGCATCCAGCTGCTACTAAGTGAACACAGATCAGAAGGTTTTGGTATGTGCATAGGCCTGTGATATGAAACCACAAACAAACACAGCAAGCAAACAATAATGTAACTGTGAATGAACAAAAAATATTGGTGGTCAATATGGCCCATTAATGGCCAGCAGGATAACCCCACCGTGTTAAAACGAGCAAAAATATTGCTGAAGCGTTTGAACTGGTATATTCACAGGGTTACATGTGAAATAATGTCTCTTTAGTAGAGTCCCAGCCGTGAGAAGGACATATCTGAAATTGTTTTCCTGGGAAGATAAAAAGGCAAAAACTTAAAACTTACAGCGTCATTACAGTATACATTGGAGCTGGTTTGTTTTTGTTTTTCAAAAACCTGGATGATCATAAGTATAAAGCTGCAGTTTTGGAGACATGAGACATGAAACACACTTTGCATGTACTAACCATGCTGCGCCACATTTCAACCATTTCAACTTTCCTAATTAGGCAACATTAGGTTTGTGTTAGTTGTGATTATTCTAATAAGGTAATAGTGAATTATCTATCAAAGACTACACTCTAGTACAGTACGGCATGCCCCCCCCAAAACAAACAAACAAACAAACAAACAAACAAACAAACAAACAAACAAACAAACAAACAAACAAACAAACAAACAAACAAACAACAACAACAACAACAACAAAAAAAACAAACAAAACAAAACCCAAAAACTGTTGCCATGAACATGAAACAAACATGGCTAGTTCATATTTTCTCCACATTATCATTTATTTTGATCCTATTATTATTATTATTATTATTATTATTATTATTATTATTATTATTATTATTATTATTATTATTATTTTATATATCATTCACCTCTCTTGCTCAATGTTTATATAATTATGTGTTATAGTGTAACAGAACTAGAAATTAATGCCTTTTCCCCCCTTTTCTTTTAAAATGTCAAGGTCAGCAAGGTCTGGGCATGTAGTTTTTGTTACCTTAAGATAAGATAAGATAAGATAAGATAAGATAAGATAAGATAAGATAACCTTTATTAGTCCCACACGTGGGGAATTTGTTTTGTCACAGCAGGAAGTGGACAGTGCAAAAGTTATGAAGCAAAAATTAGAATACAATAAGAATAAATACAGTACACAACTGTACAGAATAGAATAAAATAAAATACTATATACAATAAAATAAAATAGAATAAAATATACAATAAGATAAAAATAGAATACAAATGCTATATACAACTGAGTAAAAATACAACGATGCCAGAAAAGATTATTGCACATTAGTGTTATTGCACATTTGTGGATGTGTGTGTTTGATCAGTTAAAGTCTTTGTTGTGGAGTCTGACAGCAGTGGGGAGGAAAGACCTGCGAAATCTCTCCGTCCCACACCGTGGGTGCCGCAGTCTCCCACTGAAGGAGCTGCTCAGTGCTGTCAGAGTCTCCTGCATGGGGTGGGAGATGTTGTCCAACAATGATGACAGCTTAGCCACCATTCTCCTGTCACTCACCACCTCCACTGGGTCCAGAGGGCATCCCAGAACAGAGCTGGCCCTTCGGATCAGCCTGTTCAGTCTCTTCCTGTCCTCAGCAGAGATGCTGCCACCCCAGCAGACCACACCATAAAAGATAGCAGAGGCCACCACAGAGTCATAGAAGGTCTTCAGGAGTGGGCCCTCCACTCCAAACGACCTGAGTCTCCGCAGCAGGTACAGCCTGCTCTGCCCATTCCTGTAGAGGGCGTCTGAGTTATGAGTCCAGTCCAGTCTGTTGTTCAGATGAACACCAGGGTACCTGTAGCTGTCCACAGCCTCAATGTCCATACCTCGGATGTTCAGTGGTTGCAGTGGAGAATGCTTGTGTCTTCGGAAGTCTACCACCAGCTCCTTGGTTTTACTGGCGTTGATCTGGAGGTAGTTCAGCTGGCACCAGTCCACAAAGTCTTGAGTCAGTCCTCTGTACTCCTTGTCGTCCCCATCAGTGATGAGGCCGACTATTGCAGAGTCATCAGAGAACTTCTGCAGGAAGCACTGGGTGGAATTGTGGGAGAAGTCTGCAGTGTAGATGGTGAAGAGGAACGGAGGCAGAACCGTTCCCTGTGGGGCCCCCGTACTGCAGACGACCCTGTCCGACACACAGCCCTGAGTCCTCACATACTGTGGTCGGTCGGTGATAACATGATAACATAATTTATTCATGTATTTCAATTCCAATGTCAAGCTTGCTTTGCTCTGAATATATCGCTGGTTAAACAGACTTAATAAAATAGACCACAAAGCCAACCAAACTGCGTTCCTTAAATAACCTCTTAAAAGTAGTTGCCTACTGAGGCTTTATGTAGCATTTATATCCAAGTACTTTTCATGCTATTGTGAATTATTAGCAGATTAACAGAAACATTTTAATAATACACATAGAAAAGACGTGTCTATATTTCGGTTGTTAAATAATACATACAAATAAAAATGATAATCTATACACGCAAGAATAAAGCTCTGTGCTCTGATTTTTTTATAGACTCTTCTGAAAAGACAACTGTGTTGTGCAAGTGACAGTTGAGATAACGCATGATAATGAACATTCAAAGTGACAGTGAAGGGGCTGATTTAGACTCTTCACAGCCTCGATGAGAGATGCTGTTTATCTGTCAAGTGGACCTCAACATCTGGTCCGGATGAAAGAAGAGATGAGATGAGATGGGAATGAAAGGAAAGAGAAGGAGTGCGAAGTGGCAACAACACTAATTCATGTTGACGTGCTGGTTAATTCAGTAGTGAAACACCACAACGGTCACTGTTTGTTTGATAAATAAATTCAAAGTAAGCAATTAATTTCATACCATTAATTTTATGGAATTGTAAGTCTCTTTTAATTTAATTATCGGGTAGCAAGGCTATATTATGGCTATAGCATTACAAAGTTATTCCACAGACTATACTGTTGCATTGTTTTCTTTCTCTCTGTCTTACTTCCTATTGTGTATTTCTGTTATTTTTTATTGTGTTATTCCAGTTCTCCTGGACTCTGGCATTGCCTTTTTAAAGAGCGTGTCAGGTGATGCAGATTCAAAGCGGCTGAGTTGACTCTTTTCTCAGCAATAGACTCAATTCAGCCAACTAACTAACAATCCTGTGTAATACAATCCACTATGCCAAAGAAAGAAAATAATGTTTATTTCCATTTTACTATAGCCCTAACATGATTTACTTTATGGGTATCACTTTTTTTTTATTATTTTAGAAAACAATACATTTTTGATATTTTGCTTGGACAAGAGAAGATGGAGCAGATTACCTGAGATTAAAAGGGACAAAGTACTGGTTATTAATGAAACTGTGACATTTCCATTCCCTTTGCAAAGTAATTCCTCTCATTTAGCCAGCTGCAGCCACTGCTTATATTTTGCCAGTTTGTTATTTTCAGCCCCCCTGGTGTGATTAACTAAAATTAAACCAGTGTTTTTCTTAGTAAAAAATAGTCTGTTCATTTTGCTATAGTTCAAACAAGAATCTTTGTTTAAAAAAGGCATACTTTTGACCAGATAGCTATCTGAAACTCCAAGCTGGTGGCTTTTTACAACTTTAAAATCACTGCTAATCCAACTCGAAAAAACGTAATAAAATTTCAACAAGAATGTCAAACTAAATGCAATTTACCTTTGCCTTACAAAAAGTCAGGTTCAGTTTAGTTGACAGCAAGACAAAGCATTGAAAACATTCAAAATACAGTTTACACTTGACATTTTATGTTTTGCTGCCAAACCCCATCCACAACACTACAGTGCTGAGCTTCTCTGCTGATACTCCTGTCAGCCTTTTCAAACTAGGAGCATGCCAGCTGCTCCTCTGGATAATACACAGAATATAGGTGAGTACCACCTATAACTACACTTGAAATGATGTCAATCATCCATTTAATTGCAGCATTTTACCATCAACAAACAGATTTAGTCTTTGAAAGTGATTTCTAGACAATCGTAGGGGGCCCGGAGGACAGATTATTCATGCTAGACCTATATCTTTCATTCTACATACTGACAAAAGTTTTATTTACTTATTTTTAAATTTGAACAACTTGCAGCAAAAGAGTTCTTCTTTTACACAGGATGTTGGTCATAGAAGATGGGTCATAAAATATTTTGTTTTCTTATGGTGAAGATGGGTTCCAATATTGCACACCCACATTTGAAGGTCACACACAGCTTGAACTCACATTTTCTAGGACAGCAGCACCTCGTTGCCCTCAGCACTTTGAAGACAAAAAGTGAAACTGAAAAACCCTGTTAGCAATCATACAGTTGGCATGATGAGAAAAAGAAAATATGAGTTATCAAAATCAGTGAAGTGTGTCTTCATATCAGGCTGAAATTACCTTTGTATAATATCTGTGACCACCTGATTCTCTCATCTTTTGCTGACCCACATACATACTCATATAAACTTTTGATAGAAAGAGCATCGGCTCCCACATTTAAAAATTTTCCGTCTTTTCACCGAGATTGTCATCAGCTGCAGTCTCACGATACCTGTTCATTTTTTGACAGTGACGAAGAAGCCGGTGCTGTTGGCAATCATGTTCTTAAGGTTGATTGCTTCTCTGATGGAGCTTGTGGCAGTATTTAAATAAGTAGCTTGTCTTGAGGTTTCAAAGTCTAGCTGTAATTCAAGCTGTGTCTGAACTTCAATGATGCTTTGCACCCATAAAATCTGAACTCTCCATCTATTTAATTCAGCTGTGCTCACAGTTTGATTTTCAGCTCCATCTGTTCAAAGGACAAATCATCTTGTAGCTCCTGTGTCTCCAAATCTAACCATGAAGTTGATATAGCATGAGCCTATCATTTATTCCCCAACTGTAATTTATTCTCTACCTTCACCTTTTCACCACTTTCAGAAGTCATCACCACCCAGAGAATTACACCTAGGGACGGCATACAAAAAGAAAAAATCAAAAGAAGCCCCTTGTGTTTTCATCATATGCTCTGAGGTATGTTGAGTAACCACAGGAAAAAGTAATATGTGTTTCTCTGTGAAAGGGTTAAGCCCTGTCTCCTAAAAACCTGGGGGCTATTTTAAATGAAGAGGAGAAAGACTGAGGTGTTCTTCCCCTGCAGGGCTGAAGAGGTTAAACATTTCACTGAGGTTGGGATGCCTGTTTGTTTCGCCTCGATGAGCTTGTGTGCGTCTATGGCTGATGATGAGTGTGTATGCTCACTTTATGTGTGTTTTGTATGAAAGAACTGAAGTCTATCTGGTGTTGCGTCTGAATGTATGTGTGTTTCTGTTTGCAATAAATACACAGACACTTGAGCATCGCCCCCTGGCTCTTCTCGCTTTAGTGCTTCTCAGACTAGCTAAGACCCCTGGAGCCAAACATCTAACTGGATCTGTCAATATTAGCACAGACGGAACACAATTTATCCATATTTTCCGTTACAGAATATAATCCTTCATGTTCAAAACTTTACATTGGAATAAACTGCTTAAACTGCCACACATTTTTATTCCCCAAAACAGATAAATCCTTAACCTTGTCAAATGTATTCTCTTATACACTGCCAATTAAGAAATACAATACTCACCTTTGCCATGTTGTGATGTCTAGGCTTTATATGTATGTATGTAACAAAAAAATAAATAAAAATAAAAAAGAGGCATTGTGAAAGTCTAATCTGTGCTTGCATAGTTCCCAATGAAAGTTGGATAAGTTATTTATCTGCTGACAAGACAGCGTTTAGATAATATAAATTAAATGGAATGAAAACTTTATTTTATGGAATAAAAGTAAGTATGGTTTATTTATAAAGTGTTTTTGCAGACATATAGTCAACAAGCACAGTGCAACTAAATAGCCACAATCAATAATGAAATTATGAAACTTGAGTTTGTTCAAATCAAACTATATAAAATAAAGCTTGAAGCAGATAGAATAAACCAGCTACAAATGTCTGTCTATTTCTCTCTTTTCAGAGCTGTTATTTCAGTTAAAAAAAAAAAAATCCATAAAAACAAAAAAGATGCATCATCTACTCTTGGTGAAAACCATTCCGGTTCCAGTTCAACAAAGAATTTGAAAATGCAAGTGCAATTTAGAAAAACCAGGGAGTCTTTTACTTGGATGACATGACATGTTCAGTATTCTGAAATATCTATCAAAACTTCTATTCGACATGTAAGTTAAAAACCAAAACAAACCAAAACAAAAAAAAAATGAAATGAGGAAAATGACCAGTATCCAGAAACAACAAGCTTGCTATTACACAACAGCACAACGGATAACAACAAACAAAACATTTGGGTGGATTCATTGTTGATGATGTTCTAACAATAAAAGCTTTCCAAGTATCTCATCTGCATTACTGACTGTGTCTGTTTCACCACTACGCACACGCACAAAGAAATGTGGGTTCCCATTAGTCACACTGCTGACTTGGCTTCTGAGGACAAAAAATAATTTTTGTTTATTGTTTTTTTTAATACACAAAGTTGTATTTGTGTATTTAAGTATTTTAGTTTAAATATGGTAATAAAAAGTTTAATCACTTTCAGATAATAGCTAATTTGTTTCAAGATTGCATTTTCTCAAAGGCAATCCCTTTTTTTGCTTTCCACGCAGACAACAAGTGACAACACTCCTGCTCAAACACGATTCAACAGAAACTGGACAACAAATACTTTCAGTACCAGAAATCTTTTCCCATCCACATAGATTATGTATATTTGAATGCAGATATCTGTTTATAGTGATGAATAGTAAAAAACAAACAAACAAAATAACAAAGAAAAAAGAGGCCTTCAATTCAAAATTACAAAGTTACTGAATTCTTTAAAAATAAAGATATAGATATAGCATCTCACAAGCATCTCACAAAGTGACACACTGGTGTCTCTGTTCGAACTCTCAGTTTGGATTAGCCGTCTGCCCAATCTCTTGCTATACAAAGGCCTCATTTCTCCTTTCATCTCTGGTACCTCCTTGCACATTTTTATTCTCTGTAAAACTATTCAAATGCATTTCCTGTGCTGTGTACTGCATTAGTCATCTGGTCCTGGTGACACTTAACAGGACTAAAATGGAAATTAGTAGTCTGTGTGAACTATAGCATTGACTGATTGATATGTCCCACTAACAGTCCTGAGAAGAACACTTTAAAATGTTGGTATCCCCTCACATGCAAAGGTCTGTTTTCACAGCAATAATATTTACCACCTCTTGCTGTCAGTCAGAGTATTATCCAATCAGACAGTGACATATGGTGTGAAATAAGGCCTTTGTCTTGTGAGATCTAAAGATAAGAATCAGATTTCCATTAAATCAATGAGCTGTGCTTTACTGCAATGAATAATGCATCACCTCTTCAAACCTGCTTCTCTCACTCCTATACTTTCTCATTCACCTCTCTTGCTCAATGTTTGCAATGCTCGCCGTCGTACAGTGTCTCAAGTGTTTTTGTACCTTTGCACTTCATAATAAAGTGAAGGTCCCGATCCCTCTGCTCAAGTGCTACTTCATTTTCTCTTAATGATCCTCCCAGGTTGACTGATGAGGACAGCACAGTTGTGAACCAGAGATGTCAGTGATATGGCCTTTGAAATAATGCACTATATAAAAACTGCTAAGTAACTATTTATGCTTTACGCTCTCAAAAACGTCTCTTGGATATTGAGTGAAAAAGAGACTCAAGTGGATGCAAAACTGCCTGAACGCATACTGTGTACTGGCACTGAAGTGGAATCCTTGCAACACTCCACATTAAACCAACTACTAGCAACCAACTACAGCTTTCATTCTTTTGTCTGTCTCATCTTCAACACTCCCACCTTACCAGATCCATTAGCCCCATTAAGTCCCATTCACTGTCTCCCCTACTGTGAACTTAAACCAAGCCGACATCCTTTACGCCCGTTCCCCCTGACAAGGCTGCTGCAGACACAATGGGCCTCGTCCCACTTCCTTAATAACTGTGTATAGAAGTCTACAGGCGCGTGTAAAGCCCTATTGATCCCCTGTAGAGAGGCGAGACTAGCAGTCCACTGTGGTGTGCAGCGTTGACCTTGTCTCCCTCCATGTAATTAATTAAAACTTCACAGCAGGACTGACGGCTGATGGATCACCCTCTTGTTGATTGTTACTGTTGTGTTAATCACACACAGATAGACACACTCATACACAGACACACTCGGGGAACTGAGGTGTGTCCATTCGCACCATGTTGACAAGTATTGGGGAACACTGACGTATAAATGCTAATGTTGTCGTTTGTTAATGGCGATGCCAGCAGTGCAGAAAGGTGTTTGTGACGTGCGAGTGTGTGTGCGGAGTGATAATTGCATGTTCAATTAGAAAAAAGAAATAAAGAAAAAAAGAAAAAACAACATTTGCTCCCCTATTACCATTTTCACACTCACTAAATGTGTATTTGTGTTTTGGTGTTCAATTCCTTATCCTTCCCACACATAACAGCCCTCTGTCTACCTGTGTCTTTGTACTCTATCCCTTACCCTCCCTTCATCCCACGCAGCCAACCAAAACTACAGTGTGTCAGCCCCGTTTCATCATTTTCTGTTCACTTTTTCAAAGCAAGATCCCTTTTTTTTCCCTCTTCTTGCTCCCCTCTCCAAGCCACACTGAAGCCATTTGAACAGGCACTGATCTGATCTAGGCCCACAGAAAAATTGAGCTTTTGGATTAATATTGCAGATGATACATTTAACATCAGTCTTCAGCAATCCAGTGTGACTGTAGCTACTTGTAAGAAAATATGTTACTTTCAATATCAACTTATGAATCCTTCTGTGTTTTTTTTCGTTTACTCTATTTCTCACTTTATCAGATGTACTGAGAGAGAAAACTGGAGCTTCCTTCAATCATACTTTCTCATGCAGTGTCGCTTTGATAAGGCGAGAGGATATCAAGATCCGAAAGAAAAGTGTCTGGCAGTAAACAGAATGACTCTGGCTCTAGCAGCCGTTTCTTAGCTTCATTCTTAATCAAAGTTTATTCGGTGCCTGCAATCTATACTAATCGACTGTCCTCTATATAGGTATGAACAGAGAGATCATGAGGAAGTGTGTTGAGAGTTTTTACAAATATGACTAAACCTTATACATGAACTGAAGCTGTGATAAAGACGATCAAAAAGTGGATCACTTTGTCATTGTCTTGCAGCAAGAATATATAATTTGTATATAATAATTAAAAGATATACAGACCTAATCAGACTATCTATAACTGACTGAAACTTTAGTCTTTTGCCAAGGGGTTTTACACCGATGAAGTGTCAGAAATACAAATACAGTAATACAATAAAAAGGCCTCGTGAAGACAATGGCAGAAAAAAAAAAAAAAAAAAGAAAAGAAAAAACCTAAAACATAATAAAAAGCTTGCTTAATACAGTGCACTTATGCAGAGTAACTAAATGTAGCAAAATGCAATAACTATGTTGTTAATTTACTGTTTGGTACATGCAGCCAAAGAGCAACAGGACACAAATGAACAAAAACTGTGATATAGTTATATAATCAAATTTTTCAAACATTGTCAATGTCAAGTAATAAAATACTGGTATGTTATGTGTTCATTGTCAACATCTTAGCTTTTAGCTGAAAGTCGCAATAACCCTACAAAAAGCCCCACAGACCTACTAGCACAAAAATGGACTGTAATTTTGTTGAAGATAATTTCATATTGTTTATTCCTTCAGCGTTGTTGGTTACAGTATCGTTTCAGTAATTTATTTGACCAACTAAAATTCCTCGGTGAAGATTACAGGAAGATAGTGCCATTACTACAACCACACAAAACTATCCATCCATTTTCATCCGCTTATCCAATTCAGGGTCATTGGGGGGCTGGATCCTATCCCGGCTGGATCCTATCCCGGCTGGCATAGGACGAGATACACCCTGGAGAGGCTATCAGTATGTCACAGTGCTAACACAAAGAGGCAGACAACTGTTCACACTCACACCAATGGGGGTATTTGGAATCATTAATTAACCGAAACCCACTAACCGCACATCCTTGGACTCTGGGAAAAAGCCAAGTACCTGTAGAGAACCCATGGCGCATGGGAAGAACGTGCAAATGTCACACAGTAGAAATTTGCATTTGTCTTTATAATTGGTTTTATTCTGATTTCAGTGTTTATTTTTGTGGGTAGTTTTTATGTGCATGATTTTATTCAGATACTTGTATTGCATGTTTTTTGTGTTTTATATGACAGTGTTGTAATCCACTGTGGACTGGCTGGGCTAATTGGCTACCAGGCACTTAAGGCCCTGATAGGCGCTGAGGTGGCCTATCAGCTAGTGAAAGGACCTGTTTAATGAAAGCTGGCACAGCTGCATTGAGCTGCGGTGCTGCATTGAGCTGCGGTGCTGCATTGAGCTGCGGCCGCAAGGTGGTTGGTGCCTGTCATGCTGGTAATCCCCGAACCAAATGGTGGACACTAGGGTGAAGGGAGCCACCAGGCTGAAGAAGGAGTCCTATCAGGCTTGGTTAGCCTGTGGGACTTCGGAGGCAGCTGACAGGTACAGACAGGCCAAGCAGAATGCAGCTCGGGCAGTGGCTGAAGCAAAAACTTGGGTGTGGGAGGAGTTCAGAGAGCCATGGAAAAAGACTTTCGGACTGCCTCGAAGAGATTCTGACAAACCGTCAGGCGTCTCAGGAGGGGAAAGCGGTGCTCTAGCTGCACTGTGTATAGTGCTGGCAGAGCGCTGAAAATCAGGCGGTGGAAGGAATACTTCGAAGGCCTCCTTAATCCCACTGACATGTCTTCCGAGGAGGAAGCAGAGTCTGGGGATGAGGGGAATGACCCGCCAATTTCCGGGGGTGAGATCACTGAGGCAGTTAAACAACTCCTTAGTGGCAGAGCCCCTGGTGTGGATGAGGTCCGCCCCAAGTTCCTGAAGGCTCTGGACGTTGTAGGGCTGTCCTGGTTGACATGCCTCTACAATGTTGCGTGGAGATCAGGGGCAGTACCCCTGGACTGGCAGACTGGGGTGGTGGTCCCCATCTTTAAGAAGGGAGACTGGAGGGTGTGTTCCAACTACGGGGGTTCACACTCCTCAGTCTCCCTGGGAAAGTCTATGCCAGGGTGCTGGAAAGGAGAGTTCGTCTGCTAGTCGAACCTCAGATACAGGAGGAATAATGTGGTTTTCGTCCTGGTCGCGGAACACCAGACCAGCTCTTTATCCTCTCAAGGATACTTGAGGGTGCATGGGAGTTTGCCCAACCAGTCTACATGTGTTTTGTGGACTTGGAGAAGGCATTCGACTGTGTCCCTCGGGGTGTCCTGTGGGAGGTGCTACGGGAGTATGGGGTGTCTGGCCCATTGCTACGGGCCATTCAATCCCTATACAACCGTTGCAAGAGCTTGGTTCGCATTGCCGGCAATAACTCGGACTCATTCCCGGTGGGTGACGGGCTCCGCCAGGGCTGCACTTTGTCACTGATTCTGTTCATAATTTTCATGGACAGGATTTCTAGGCACAGCCAAGTGGTGGAGGGCTTACACTTCGGTGGCCTCAGAATCTCATCTCTGCTTTTCGCAAATGATGTGGTTCTGTTGGCTTCATCGGGTGAGGGCCTCCAGCTCGCACTGGAGCGGTTCGCAGCCGAGTGTGAAGCAGCGGGAATGAGGATCAGCACCTCCAAATCTGAGGCCATGGTTCTCAGCCGGAAATGGGTGGAGTGCCCACTCCGGGTCGGGGATGAGTTCCTGCCCCAAGTGGAGGAGTTCAAGTATCTCGGGGTCTTGTTCGTGAGTGATGGGAGCCGGAGATTGACAGACGGATTGGTGATGCGGACGCTGCACCGCTCTGCCGTGGTGAAGAGAGAGCTGAGTGTAAAAGCAAAGCTCTCAATTTACCGGTCGATCTATGTCCCCACCCTCACCTATGGCCACGAGCTGTTGGTAGTGACGGAAAGAACGAGATCAAGGATACAAGTGGCAGAAACAAGCTTCCTCCGAAGGGTGGCTGGCCTCTCCCTTAGAGATAGGGTGAGAAGTTCAGCCATCTGGGAGGGGCTCAGAGTAGAGCCGCTGCTCCTCCACATCGAAAGGAGCCCACTGAGGTGGTTCGGGCATCTGACAAGGATGCCTCTTGGGTGAGGTGTTCCGGGAATGTAAAGTAAAGTAAAATTTTATTTGTATAGCACCTTTCAAGACAAAAATCACAAAGTGCTTCACAGAAAAACTAAAACATAAAAATAGAAATCAACCAAAAGCAAGTTTAAAAAGATAGGTTTTTAGCTGTTTTTTAAATTAAACCACTGAGTCCACAGATCTCAGGCTTAAAGGAAGGGAGTTCCAGAGTCTGGGGGCCACAGTTACAAACGCTCTATCGCCTTGTGTTTTCAGCCTTGTATGTTGGACGACCAGCAAGCCCTGATCACATGACCTCAGGGACCTGCTGGGGATGTACTGATGTAAAAGATCTCTGATATAGGTTGGTGCTTGTCCATGCAGAGCCCTGAATGTCAAAGTCAAAATCTTGGCATCAGATAAGATGCCAACCAGTCCAAAGCAGACCCTGATATACCCACCCAATGTCTCAGCCTATCTAGCAAAATGTGATGGTCAACAGTATCGAAGGCAGAGGTCAGGTCCAACATCAGCAGGACAGAGCATTCTCCTGCATCATAATTCATCAGGATGTCACTGGAGACTCTAATAAGTGCAGTTTAAGTGCAGCTTTCTACAAAAGCCAGACTGGAATATATCCAGAATGCTGTATTTATCTAGAACAGCTATAAGCTGCTTAGCAACAACCTTTTCTAAAATCTTAGCAATGAATGGTAATTTTGAAATTGGTCTGTAGCTGCTAAGAAGAGAAGCGTCAAGCTTAGGCTTTTTAACAGAGGGTGAATGACAGCATTCTTACAATAAACAGGGACCTGACCAGAAACCAGTGAAGTATTGATAATTGTAAGCAAACAGGGACCGATAGACTGAAAGACATTTTTAAACAAAGATCCAGGTAAAATATCAAGAGAGCAGGAGGATGCTTTCATCAAATTAACTAATTTGACCAGCTCAGGTAAGGACACAGGTAAAAATCTTTCTAAAATAACAGGCCTAGGTGGGGTTGGAGCAGACAAGAAAGACACAAAAGAAGAGATATTGTTCCTGACATTACTAACTAAGAAAGACAATTTTCACAATCTTTATCCGAGGTAATTGAAACAGCAGGTGGAGCAGGAGCAACAATATCACTAATGGTGTCAAAAGGTACCTTGGGGTTACCTCTGCTCTTTGATACAAGGTCTGAGAAATAGACAGCCCTCGCATCATGAACTGAAATGATAAATGCAACTAAAAGGTCCTTTAAGTGAAGGAGATGAACATGTAAATGGGTTTTCTTCCATAGTCGCTCAATTTTGCGACAGGAACGCTTTAAACAGCGAATGCTGTCATTTATCCAGGGGGACAACTTAGAAACAGGAGCTAATCTGGTTTTTACAGGACAAATATTGTCTAAAATAGAGAGACAATAGTTATTAAAAAGATTTGTCAGTAAATCAACATCATTATAAGGAGGTAAAACAGACACATGCTGTGTAAAATGGAAAGAGTCCATGAGGCTAAGAAAACCTCTAGCAAAGGGGTCAGAGTCATCATCAATGTGTATATTAAAATCCCAGACTATAGCCAGTCTGGACAGCTTCAAAGTGGAGGATAAGAAGTCACAAAAATCCTTTAAAAACAGGCTATTAACGCCAGGTAGGCGATATACTACAGCACAATGAAGCGGATCTTTATTTCCAACTCTAACCAGCTGTAGTTCAAACAATGAAAAGTGTCCGACCATTACTGAACTGGTATCCAAACACCGCAGCGAGACCTCCTCAACAACTGGACGTCCGAGGCTGGCCGACGATGGAATACCCACTCGGGCAAAGTTCGATGAGGGATGTATAGTCACCATCACGCTGCCAGGTTTCAGTTAGAAATAAAAAATCCAGTCTTTTGGAAAGAATAAAATCATTCAACAAGAACGTTTTATTGGTCATTGATTGGGCATTAAGGAGCGTAACGTTCAGCGATGTAGAAGTCGGATTATTACGAGAAGCAGCCCGATTTAGTGGACGTAGAAACTGAGGGTTTGATCCGCGACGTCTGTAAATTCCACTCACCGTGGGGATGAAGCGCCAAACACCCAGAGAGTCTGGATGAACACTCCTTAGGTAGCACCGCCGCGTAGATCCAGGTACAGCTAATCCCCGCTTCCAGAGCAGTCTGAGTCTCACCTGGACACCTGTTCTTTTGCCTCTGTTCCTACGTGATTTGTGTGGACTCAGAAGGGCACTATAGATGACGCCTGACGAAGATCCACGCACCGGTGTCGGCAGCAGAGGATGGAAAACACCGTCACAGGAGAATGAGGTATCTTGACCCAACATAGAAGATCGGATGGACAACAGCGCCAGGCGATCATAGACTAAGGCAGCCAACACATCAGTGACAAGAAGCGATAACAAAAGGGCAGAGAAAAACAGCACAGGAAAATTACGACCAGCAACGGCAAAGCCAGACACAGGCGCCATCTTACCGGAAGCATGTCCCACCGGGAGGAGGGCAGATCCAGAACACGCTGGAGAGATTATATCTCTTGGCTGGCCTGGGAATGCCTTGGTGTTCCCCCGGAAAAGCTAGAAGAAGTGGCTGGGGAGAGGGAGGTCTGGGCTTCTCTGCTTAGGCTGCTGCCCCCGTGACCCGGCCCTGGATAAAGCGGAAGAAGATGGATGGATGGATGGATGGTTGAGCACAGAGACAGAGGAGGCCCAGACATGAAGAGGAGGAACGCGTAGAAGCCAGGCATTGGAAAAATTGTGCCGCCTGATCGTCAGGAAAGGACCGATCAGCGTAACGTGGCAACTCAGTTCCGAACAGTGGGAAATAATGCATTTGATTGATAGCAGTGCAGAGGTTGTGAGTACCCCTGTCTCCACTGTTGTTCACCGGGTGCAGCCATGTTGGGGGAGGGTCTCCGTGGCTATAGTGATTGAAAATGTGATGTCATTCCGGGGTAAAACCGCAAAGGATTCTGGGAACTCGTGGCAAGATTTACTAGCGCACACAGGATTTCAATTGAAATCAGTTGTTGCAGTGACCTGAAGTTGCTAAACTTCATGAGTGTATGCACTCACTCCAAGAACCGTATAATTATAAATATGAACGTGGTGAAAGTTGGGCAGCACGCTAAGGTCTTTTGTCTACTCTGTGTGCTCGTAAGGGTCTAACCCTTTCACTCCTTTGATTTTTTCCTCGTATCTTTTCTTTGACTTTTCATCAAGTCCGTCTTTGTACAGACCGGCATTGTTCTCCTTCGTTTTGTACATACCTTTTTGGGGGGGCAAAGAAAAAGCAAGAAGGTATTGGAACCGGAGAATGAACGTTTTGCGGTGCTGCAAATGCTTGCATTTGATGCGGTACTTGGATTGTTTTGCCACGAGTTTCCGGCATGCAATGCGCGAAAGTCACGTGGTCTGTCAATCTCTATTAGCCAGGTTAGCTCCCCGAATGATGGTTCTGTCCAGTTCTGTCTGTTCACAGGGTGATGCCACGAGGGAAGCCACTGTGGCGTCGAGCAACAGACTTAAGTGCGACAAGCCCGGTGGAAGGAGAAGACGAAGATTGGAGGCTTTTCTTCGTCCTCCTGGGAATAGGCTGAAGTGGTCCCCGCTACGAAGAGAAATTTCTCTTCTGTGTCCTGTAGGACAATTGCATCGCGGGACTGTGGGTGATTTTACTGCACAAAGAGCACATTGTACCAGCTTTAGAATAATGTTTATTGCACAAATTTCCCCGCTGTGGGATCAATAAAGTCTTATCTAGTCTTGGTGGGAATCTTAGCATACTGAGAACATTTTATTGTATACGTTTTGTTTTTTAGAAGTTTGTTTTTATTCCTACTGTCTGCCTTGAGGAATAAACTTTTTCTGATTGGCCCTGTAGCATCTCTGTGCCCTGGGTTTCTGATTCATTTGCTCCCCCCTTTTATTTGAAGAACCCCCTAGTATGACATTCTGGCGCACCAGCTTTAGTGTCTACACAAACTCCACACATAAAGGCCTCAATGTGGTGGATTTTCTTGCTGTGAGACAACAGCGCTAACCACCATGCTATTGTCCACCACACAAAACCAGTCTTTAAACACTTTCTTGGTGAATTAATGGACTTATTTGTTTATTTTTGGTCACATCGAATCAAAAGTTAAGTCTACATTAAACATCTTGGTTATACTATATTTCAAAGTACAGGATTAAATCATAAAATGTTATGATTACAACATTGAAAATAAATATGTCAAGGCCCACCCCAAAAAAGTCCAAGTGACTTATTCAGTCCCAAGACTCCACTTATGTGTGTGAGTGACGAAACCTTTCTCCCAATGAAAATGCAACATTTAGATGAACAGAATCAACTTTTTGGGATTTCCTTATCTGGATGATTGAGCATGCATCAGGACACTTATCTCATGGTTTTAAATCAAGCTTTCAGAAACTAGGGGGAGATAGCTACATTCATCTTCTATACTGTCTATGCATAAAACATTAAAATTGAATGTTTTTCATGATCATGTAGCCCCCAGTTTGCTCAGTCTTTTGTGCTGTGTTATCATATCACATACATCCCCCCACCCCCACACACCCTTCTGATACATTATACATACAATATATACATTAGAAATTTAGTCAAACTGAGTTCTTCTAAAATAAGAAACCCATTTAATGATATATGAAACTACAGCACTTCTTTGTGAAAGCATTTTGGCTGACAGTGCAGGGATAACATGTTCTGTCATAAGAGACCACAGATTCCTTAGTGTTACATCTAACCTACTGCTCAGCTGGGAAACATAAACAACTTTAGATACATATTTAGTTTTAGCTGACACAATATCCTTGTGTGTGAGGAAGAGCTACTGTTATAACCAAAGTTCTATATTTTAATGCCACTGCACCGCTGTAACAATAATACTTCTATGCCCTAAGTGAACACTTTCATATATTTTAAATAAATCAATAGAATAGCCACCAAGCTATGACATTAAATCATTTTTCGACAGTTATCTAACTGCTTCTTTTAATAAATCAAAGGGTTTTCCTTGAGCATTCATTTAATATTCTGGTTTCCTGTACACATGAGGCAGTCATCACACTTAAATCCACTGGCTGGGCATATGAAGTAGGCTTTGCAACTGACAGAATCCTCAGTAAACTAATGACAGCTACAGGAAAGTCAATGCTAAATTCTGGTCTTCTTCTGTATCTACCGCTTCTTATAAATCCTGGAAGATATAAAGTATGCAGCAAAACTATTGAATTCCTATCATCTGAGCTTTCCTCTGTCTCCAGAAGACATCCAAGCCTCAAATGTACAAATGATCTCCAGTTTTTCTGCTGAAGAAATGTTGAGGAGAGGATTATGCATTCAAGACTTAAGAGATTCTGCTTGGAACGTCAGTGAAACCACAACAATACCTCAGTGTCTCCCTCTCTGTCTTGGGGGAGCTGAGTCGAGCTAATTAGCCATAATATCAGCAAGCAAACTCGCCTCGCTTCGTTGACATACACAACGGCCCCTAATTGACTGCCAGGAGTTTTGAGGCTTTAATACAGCAAAGAAGCAAGCTGTACCTTGGTGATTATGAGGTTTGGGGATATATTGCATTACATACAGCAGATTCTTGCAGAACCAATCCAATGTCACGAAGTTCGAATGCAACACTGCTTGAATAAACAAAGATGTGTTCAAACATTCATAAAAGCCCAAAGGAAAGTGAAAACATTCTCCATAGCAGTTTAAAGCTAAAGACATTTGTATTTTGGCAGATGCTTTGAATCCCAACAACAGAAAACACACACATAAACCTTCAGCTAACTTGAATGCTCTATCGCGTCTGTAGTTTGCTCAGCCATTAGACCATGAATCCTTCAATTATCACAGCGGCAGAGTATCAGGTTATATTTATTGTTCTATCTCCTTGTCTTCCAGCTAAGATGGAGTGCTTAGATGATATTATATGGGCAGCCCCAAGACATAGCCCCCCATCAACAATGGTCTCTCTCTCTCTCTCGCGCTCTCTCTCCCTCAATAGAGATCGATCATAACTCATTATGCCAACCACATAACAAAACAATTTCAGAATTGAATGTGGCTGGGTTGCAGGATGAGTGGAGTTGGTCTGGGGGGAGAAAAGCAAGCATATTGAACATAAACATCTATTTTCTAACTGGGGATTTCGGGTGGGGCAGGCAACCGCTTGAGTAATTTAGAGGATTCATCCATTTTTAAAGGCGATTTGATAGAAACCAATCCCCCTTTGTGAATCTTTCAACCATTTCCCCCAGACTCTGGCTGTAATGGGGACCTCCCTCACTGTCTCACTGTCAATCAATTTCCGCACACATGGGTCACTTTGAGCCTGCAGGTGCAGCACGCGCATGTACAGTATATCTGCATGAATATTGACTGTTGTATTTGTTAAAGTGCCTGTGCTGTCTTTAGTGGATTAAATCTTTCATTTTCTCAGAAAGCAAGACGGAGAGAGACAGCGAGAAAGAGAGTGGGAGGAATATGATGGGGGGCCTCACCTAACCTCCGGGGAAAGGCCAGTGCATTAAGACAGAGAACAGATCAGTTCCAGCTAAGATGAATATGAGCATATAGATTGGTCTACTGTCTGGGGAGACTCAGAAATGCAGTTTTGTGTACGCTGAAGTTCCGAGGCTTGGAGACAGCCAGTAAGAAGGGCAGGAAAGAAGGCAATCACTGCATAACCAAACAGACCCCGAGTGGAGCACATCAGCAGGAAGGGCCAAGCTGAGACAGATACAGATTGCTTATTGAGCTTTTTTAAGCATGATGGTATTACAGCATACAGAGGAAGAACTTTTCTTTTTTTCTCTCAGAATAGCTGAGGCAATGTGTTGTGGCTTTAATAATCTAACACAGGTGTGTGTGTGTGTGTGTGTGTGTGTGTGTGTGTGTGTGTGTTTTACGGGAGATTGTATAGTAATTTTTCCACAGTTAATGATAATGATAATATCGCTGCATATTTATTGTTTATGGCATTGATGATCTTTACCACTCCCCTCCTCCATCATCCCTGTCGTCATCATCATTAGTGTAAAGCAAGTATGACATGCGTAAGGTGTTCACTTATCAGTGCCATCAGTTACTTGTTAATTGTCATCATTATCATTTCTATTACACCAACTGCTTTTTTGTGAAAGATTAGGCTATTTAAAGCCACAAATGAGTAGCAAAGAATGCTAAAAATGTGTTTTGGTTCATTTAAAATTTCTGCGTGATTTTGAAGCAGAGCCACTATCTGAATGACTGTGTGAAAAGATTTTGCTCATACCAACAAACGTACAGATAATCCAGCCCGTTCTCACTCCCGAGGCGTAACATGCCGACGTTTTGTCACGTCCCGCGGCGTTCCTGAGGAACGCAAAAGGAGACCTTCGGCATTCTTATGGTACGCGGCGGGTTATGGGCGAAATCCAGTGCAATGACACTCCCGCGGTAATAGACGTTCGAGCCCTGTATTCCAGCCCTAAACCTAACCTTATCCCTAGCCCGAACCATAACCTTTTTCCTGAGCCTAACCATGACTTTAATGATGTTAAATAGCGTGTTTCTAAGCGATTTGAAGAAAAAGAGCGAACATGTGTAGATTGAGTCCATATGGTTCTCATATTTTCTCATTTTTCCGAGGTCGTCATTTAGGAACGTGGTGGGTAGCCGAAAACGTAATATGTTGACGAGTTGTCACCTAGCGTAAAATGTTACGCTTTGGGAGTGAGAACGTGTTGGATAATCATCATCAGACTTTTGTGATGCATTTCAAATCACATGCTTTCATTTGTTGTTTGTTTGTTTTTTGAGAGAATAACTGGATTCACACTGTCAAGTAAGGCTACATAAAGCGTACAGCCTGTACTCATAATGATCAAAACGTAGTGTGCAACAAAGCATACTTATTCTTAACATAACAAAGTTATCATGGCAGGTAGTGATGTGGACACTAACAAGCTAGCTTACTGCAGCAGAGGTTTTTTTTTTTTTTTTTACACGTGTCGTGACATTCTTTGGTATTTGCCAGGTTAAAGTGTCCTCACTATAAGATCAATTTTAAAATAAGAATTAATAACACAACACCTGGTTTTGGACATTATGAAGCACTTAACAACTGAAAAGAAAAAATGCATTTGTGCTAATTTATTGTTTGTGCATAAGCAATTGCTTGCTGCCACATGCATTACTGCAATGTCCTGTGGTTGATGGTTGTTTACAGCCTGTTGTGTTGTGTAAAAATGGCCAAAATACAAACCAGTTATTCCTGCTTTAAGACCTTTCGACTTGTTGCACAGTACCATTTGGCATTGTAAAAGGACAAGAATGTAGTCAGTGAGACTGAATACCACATGTAAATGCAAACACTGCTTTTGAGTAGAGCCACTCTAATATTGCCTACCAAGTCCAAAGTGCCACTAGCAAAGTATGTTTTTCATGGTTTGCATCAAAGAGTGCTAGCTGGAGTGCTGTGCAATTGTTGATGTTTTTGTGTGAAGTTACTTGTGAAATACAGAAAGAAAACCTGTTCGCCTACTCTTCTTTTTTAACTATGTAAATTTTTTCAAAAGATTTGGTAACTAATTTATTTTACTTTGAATTCTGCATTCTACACTTGCTATGTTTTATGTTTATGTAGTATACAGTTTGTGTTTTTAAATGCTAACAGATTTTTTTATGTTCTCTCTCTCGCTCTCTTTTAATTTTTACATCATGTTGAGAAGCAAGGATTGAAAATTATCACTGGCAGTTACTGATGTATTTACAGAAATGGTGATGGATTCTCCCCATGAAAATAAACCAATTACCCAAAGTAGCATCCTCTTCTGCCTCCTCTTCCATTTCTTATCAGCACTATTCACTGCTGTCATGCCCAGATCCCATATCACCATCTCTCCACTTCTTTTTTTTCTTCCTTCACCTCCTCTCATCTCACTTTAACATTTCAACCTCTCGTGGCCTCTGTTCCTCCAACCATTCCTCTGTTCCCTCTCACTATCTTGTTCATTTTGCCCTAATGTGCTGTCCGCTGCTTCCTTTGAGTCCTCCTACTTTCCTATTACCCCTCTCTTTTTCTCTCCACCACTTTTTACACCATCACTCCATCCATCAGACTGAGTAATGGCCATCAGGGCAGGGAGTCACCCTGCAGCTGTCTGGGACAGACACTGATCACACACACAGTCACTCTGGGCTGAGGGCACAGCCATCCATTTTGTACATGGTCTCATCCAGCTTACAACACACTGTAATTTCTAAGCTAAAGCAATTACAGGAGCCCAAATGGTACAAATGGTTTGCGCTGATCATACTCATCTAGGGTTAAAGGGTGAATGTAGTGTGGTTTTTAATATGCAACTGTTTGCGGATTTCACATGAAAGCCCTGTGAGACAACTGAACAGAATTTCTTCAGTAAGAGTGGGGTAGTTATTAAGAGTGAATTGTATTTGCTACGTATTGATCAGTTTTCTTCTCAAGCTTGATTCTTGTGACACTAAGAAGTAACAGCTCTGTTCTACACATTTATTTTGTTTGTTTATTGACCTGTTTCCATTTGTATTACAGTTTCTTCAGCGTTTATGACCCCAGAGCTTCAATAAGCCGATGAGATAACACAGTCAGAAATTAACAAGTTTCTTTTTCCTCTATAAACTAACCATCGAGAGTTAGTTTAAACCAAGTCTGAACTAATTTTCTGGCCACGATTGTGCACTTAAATTCAAACACAGGCTTTTGTTGACATATTGAAAGAGACGATATCTCCCATTTAGCAGTTTGTCACTGGGCTACAACTCATCTCATTTAAGTCTCTGAAGTGCAGGCTGCAACAGCGGTTAGGTACAGGCCTATCAAAGGGCACTGTAATAAGCTTGAGGTATATCCTTTGGGTGCTAACCCCCTTAATGATATCTTAATTGCCTTTTTGTTCATATTATGAAATTTTAATGGCCTGCTGAGCTTTTACCTAAAGACCAGCCTTAGTCTGTTAGCCTTTCACATCATGGCTAGTTATGATATCATTTGTCAAAAATTATGTCCCATTTGTCATTTCGGCGCCACTAAATTATAAATGCACCGAGAGTGAAAGGGGAATTAATATGGCTGTTGTTCTTGCACGGACACAAGGAGTCAAGTGAGGAATTAAATGGAGCTAAATGAAGTTAACCAAAGTCTTCAAATTGTGAATTTTTTGTAATCCTTTGTAGCATTGCAGTTATTTAAAAGAAAACTCTTTGAGAAGATCAATAGGAATATGAATAGTAAGCTATAGACAACACATGATTAGTATGAAGACAGGAAGAAGTGTGACTTTCTCGAAGACTAAACAGTCCATAGATCAGTCCTTAACCTCTTCATCTTCTTCATCGCAGCTGGCTTCTCAAAAAAATACATAATATATGTATAACAGCATAATATTTAGAGTGAGCAAGTTAGGGTCCCATATTTACACATGCTTATATACAGTCCAGGCTTATTTAAACTTGGATTTATTTATTTATTAGTTTGTTTGTTTATGTGTTCAGTCATTTCTTAATTACTAAATGTTTGAAGTTTTCATGCTAGCTGTAAATATCTTTAAAAAATGTGTTTTTAAGGAAAAAACTAACCATCTAGGACTGCTTTCTCCTATTTTTTTTTTTTAAATCAATTTCTTTCTAAGGATTAGTGTTTAACAGGCAAATATGAAGTAATATTGATTCCCCACTCTCATTCTTGGTAAGAAAATAAATGTTATTTCACCCATAATGTCATTCTACTGACACTTTTAACAGTGATATTGACCCTGTGCACGAGAAAATGCTAACTTCCTGGTTTGAGACCGGATGTGGGGTTGTGCATTTCCGGTAGCTTTACTTTGCGGTCAATCGCTACTGCAAAGATATACTCCAAAATCATGTCCAAAACTCGAAAACGGAAAGATCGTGTTAAGTTACAAAGAGGAGAAGGTGGGAACACTCACCACTGTTGTGTCATAAAAAATCTAATGATCAGCTTTGATGTTTAAAGAGTTTAGATTGATCAGTTGTTTACATCACTCAACACAAGCAGAACTGCATCACCGCATGCAGAAGCACATCTCTGTATAGTGACTGGTCTTATGATTTAAACAGGCAAATGTTCAGCATTCAATCTACAGGTGAAGAATAGTCAAACCAGATGTTTCCCCCCTTATGTCGATATCAGCTAGTCAAGTACACACCTACACAGCATGTTAACAAACCGTGAAAAAAAGCCACACAAAAAATTAATGATTGCTGGTAACGGTTTCTATACATTAGTATTTACGAAGGGTATGTTGTGACTTACCTTCAAAATTACAGCGGTCCCTCGCTATAACGCGGTTCACCTTTCACCTCGCTGTTTCGCAGCTTTTTTAGTGCAAGTTTGCATGCTTTTTTTTTACATCACATTGTGTCCTGCGTCCTGATCGCTGCAGACGATCTCCTCCGTGACGTCTCTCCTGTACAGTACAGAATCGCTGCATCGATCGCTAGCAGTGTGACTCTGAAGTGCAGTACTGTATGTCCACGATGTCCACGAAACGTTTTGCACCGTCAAAAAATAAAATTGGCTACTTGATTTCACCTATCGCTGGTTATTTTTAGAACATAACACCCGCGATAAACGAGGGACAGCTGAGAAATATAACATTTGGATCCCTTTTCTCTTTTGCTCTGAGGCCCGGGGAAAAAATATCGACAAGTCGATGAACATCATTTACAGATATATTGGGTAAATGCCCAAGACATCTATAGAAATGTAAATCGCCGCTTGATTCATTCATTTGCTTAACTTGTTTTGGACCGTAAACAAGGCACGAATAGGACACTGGAAACAAAGCTCCCCACAGGAGTTTCCGCACCGGAAGTAGCATATGCTAACGTGCACATAGTCAATTAACTGTTAAACACAAGAACTACTAAAGGTCTTTAACTCATGGTGGCCCTATGATGCTTAGATGTTTTCCCATATTCTGGCTGAACACATGACTTCTTATATTAAGCCTGTGCACAATAAATTCAGTAACACTGAGTAATTTTGCATTTAAAATGACTTTTTACTGGTTTTACATGGAACACACTATGAATGCCACATTAGGAAAAAACAAAGGTGTAACGGTATTAAAATTGGTTTAAAAAGGTAATGTTTGCTTATCAAGGGTCTTTTTACTGAGCTCTGGAATTCAAGTATGCTCATTTACTTAAGCAGCACAATTAAAAACAACTAAGAGGCTAAGTGTTACCTTATTATTATAATTCATACTTCTAATCTGATGCATTTCTAAATAGGTTGCACCTTCTCTCTGGAAGTCATTATTATAAAATAAAGTAAGGTTGTCTACAGAACTATTCATGATTCCACACATTCATTAATGCCATAAGTGCCAACTAGCACTGTTTCCATAACTCAAGGATTGTAGTTGTCTCTCCAGCTACAATTAAAATGAAGTAAGCATAACAATGAATCTATAGTATAATATTTCCAGTATTGACTTGTTTTATATCTATATACAGAGGTTTTCCTTGCAATAATACTGCTATTGTTACTTGAATTAAAAAAAAAAAAAAAAAAAAAAAATATATATATATATATATATATATATATATATATATATATATATATATATATATATATATATATATATATATATATATATATATTTCACCGCTGTATCAATAAAAACCAGCAAGACTTATTAAACGGACAATAAGATATAACGTTGAAGTGGAATGAGCAACAAAAGAGAACATTTCAGTAGAGTTCAGCAATGTAATATGTTGCTTTCCTTCCACGGAACTGGGTGAATGTTTCTGTTAATTAGAAAATAGCATTAACGGTTCTGTTGGCTCTTCTTTATCAACAGAATTTTTTAAAAGAAAGTGGGCTAACGCAAGGGGGCGACGTTGGTCTGTAACTCCCTGACAGGGACGGAGAGCGCGACAGAGAGAGAGCTGGAGAGAGAGGAGATGCAGAGCGCACCGCTCTGCGATTCGACTCCAGTGTCAGCTCGATTCAGTCACACAGCTCCAGCTCAGACATGGGTAGAAATTCATCTAACGTCTCCTCTTTGTTTCTCCTGACTTGTATGGCGAGATGCAGAATCGCGTATCACTCGCTGTTTAATCCACTGCACAATGGGCACGTCGTTTTGCATTACGGCCGATATTGTTTCGCTCCATCTATTACATTTGGAATTAGAGACTTATGCTAATTAGCCTCAATTACGCTCTTTTTCATCTTTTTGTCATCATCCCCCAAATGGTGTGCAAGTAGTTAGACCCCCACTATTCGTATCTCTCTCAAAACTCCACCATTTGCATTTTTAATATGTGCTTTATGAATTAAATTAGCGCATGATGCAACGTTAACGTTAAGGCCATCATGTGAGGGGGTTAATGATAAAAACGGGAAGATGGGAGAACTAATAGGCTTCAGGCTATTAGCAACACGGTAGGACTAAAGTACAACGCTTCATTTCTCTGAATTAAAGTAAGTCATGTGTGATCCTGCTCTGATGGAACCTTGTATCATACTGATACTCGTCAGGAAATTGCATTGGATATATGTATACTTTATTTAAAATGCTTTATTTTTTCCTCCAATATCCTGTTGAGATGTGTGCATTTCAGAGAGAGAGAGAGAGAGAGAGAGAGGAGAGTGACCACGGCACTTTGGAGTATTGCGTCACTAGCTGTCTTTACTTGCGCAGGCATTTTACATGGTGGTCTTTGGCTGTGAGTATGCTTGGTACAGTCTGACTCATGCTTTGCTATCAGAGCAGCGCTTTAATAGCAAACTGTTGAAATAATTGCGTCAAGGACAGCCACACGAGGGTCATGGCTCTTCATCTAACAAGTTGTGAGATGTTTGTTATATTGGAACAAAAAAGGAATCCTCATGATAGTAATAAGAATAAGGTTAAAAAAAACTTTTCAAAAAATCCACTATTTCGACCGAAGCTTCAGTTTTATCTACACAGCCCCGCCAACGCCAACTAGCACCCACTATTATTCAACTTTCTTAATTCACTGGATGTGTAAAACATTTAATTTCCCTGCTACAACTGAGGCTGGGCCTGGAGGAAAGAGGGGAGGAGAGGAGAGGAGAGGAGCGCAGCGGCACTTAACTGGTTTTGTTATGAGGGTCCGATGTGTTCTCTGGCTGGCGTTGCGGAGCCCCAATCAGGTGCCATTACACCCGCTGTTTGAGAATATCATTGGCTGGTGGGGAAAGGAGCTGTGCGCAAAACCAACCTCGCTGCTCACACTTGCTTTACAGAAGCCGAGCTGAGAACATCATCCGCTTTGAGCGCTTAGGCGCAGTGATTACATCCTCATAGAGAAAGATAGGGAGAAAGTCGTGTTATTCGCCTGGCTTTCTTTAGAAGTTATATTTGTTGCTGATTTCGGTTGTGCATAAATAGGACTTTTTGCGTTCTTTCTCTGCTGGTGTGGAATTTCCTGTTTTGTTTTGTGACTTTTTTTTCTGTGAAGAAGGGGCAGTCTGTTCTGTGCAGAGGCTATGAGTTGGCTATGCGTCCTGGCTCCAGCCTGCAATGTTTGCGCTGACGCCAAAACTCACAGACCGGTGCTGAATTGATTAAAACAGAGAAGCTCGGATCAAATGGCTGTGCTTCTCACAGCTGAAACGACACAATGTTCCACTGACCTGAGGCAGAGGAGAGGAATTTCAAAGTCGTGCAGCCTTGTTGCTGTTTATTTCACTGCCCTTTTACGGACAGAGAAAATTGGAAATGCTCATTTCTTGTGAGAAGAGGGAATAACATTTATTTTTTTTCCGTTTTGAAGTGCACTTGGACAGAGGCAGGGGAGATGATTTGGTTAATATTCCTGCTCTCCACTCTGGATGGAGCTGCCTCTCAGCTACGCTACACGGTGCCAGAGGAGCAGGAACCGGGCTCTGTGGTTGGGAATATTGCAGAGGATTTGGGGCTGGACATTACCAAACTTTCCGCTCGCCACTTTCAGACTGTGCCTAGTTCACGGACACCTTATCTGGAGGTGAACTTAGAGAACGGTGCGCTCGTGGTGAAGGAAAAAATTGACCGGGAACAAATTTGTAAGCAGACCACCCAGTGCCTATTGCACCTGGAGGTGTTTCTGGAAAATCCATTGGAGCTCTTTCGCGTGGAGATTGAGGTGATGGATATCAACGACAATCCACCCAGATTTCCTGAAACAGACATTTCTGTGGAAATCTCGGAAAGCGCTATTCCCGGGACCCGTTTCCCGGTGGAGAACGCCTTCGACCCTGACGTTGGCACAAACGCGCTCAGTACATATGCCATAACGAATAACAACTATTTTTACCTTGACGTGCAAACACAGAGCGACGGGAACAAGTTTGCGGAGCTGGTATTGGAGAAACCGCTGGACAGAGAGCAGCAGGCAGTGCACCGCTATGTGCTGACGGCTGTGGATGGGGGCATCCCGCAGCGGACCGGGACAGCTCTCTTGGTCGTTAAAGTTCTGGACTCTAACGACAACGCGCCCACGTTTGACCAGTCCGTGTACACGGTTAATCTGCGGGAAAACTCACCCGTGGGCACTCTCGTGATTCAGCTCAATGCTACTGATGTTGATGAGGGACAAAACGGAGAGATCGTTTATTCTTTCAGCAATCATAACACACCGCGGATAAAGGAATTATTCAACATTGATGCCAGAACGGGTAGGATAGAGGTAGCGGGTGAGGTGGACTATGAAGAGAGTGTCACGCACCAGATCTATGTTCAGGCTAAAGATCTGGGAGCTAATGCGGTCCCCGCGCACTGCAAAGTGCTTGTCAAACTCGTGGACGTGAACGACAACACACCGGAGATCGGTTTCAGCACTGTGACTGAATCTGTGAGCGAGCAGGACGCCCCGGGCACCGTGATCGCACTTTTTAGCGTCTCGGACAGGGATTCTGATGAGAATGGACAAATGAGCTGTGAAATTTTAGGGGATGTTCCTTTTAAGCTGAAATCTTCCTTTAAAAACTATTACACCATTGTGACAGACGGACCCTTGGACAGAGAGAACACAGATTCCTACACCATAACCGTGGTGGCTAAAGACAAAGGTCAGCCTTCCCTGGCTACCAGCAAGTCAATTAAAGTGCACGTCTCCGACGAGAACGACAACGCGCCCCGATTTACGCAGGCTGTTTATGATGTATATGTGACTGAGAATAACGTGCCCGGTGCTTTCATTCACGCTGTGAGCGCTTTGGACCCCGATGTAGGACAAAATGCTCTTATTACCTACTCCATATTGGAGTGTGACATACAGGGCATGTCCGTGGACACGTATGTGTCAATAAATCAGGACACTGGCTACCTTTACGCACTACGCTCTTTTGATTACGAGCAGCTGAAGGAGTTCAGTTTCATGGTCCAGGCTAAGGACTCAGGTGCTCCCGAGCTCTTCTCTAACGCTACTGTAAATGTGATCATAGTTGACCAAAATGACAACGCTCCTACTGTGATAGCCCCTATCGGCAAAAACGGCACAGCCAAAGAGCACCTGCCACGCTCTGCAGAACCAGGCTATCTAGTGACGCGCATTGTGGCCATGGATGCAGATGATGGAGAGAACGCACGCCTGTCATATAGCATCCTACGGGGCAACGAGATGGGAATGTTCCGCATGGACTGGAGGACAGGGGAATTACGAACAGCCCGCAGGATATCTCCCAAACGGGATCCCCAGGGCTACTATGACCTGCTGATCGAAGTGAGGGACCACGGGCAGCCACCTCTGTCCTCCTCTGCCAGTGTGAGTGTAATTTTAGTGGACAGCGTGACTGAAGGCCGCGGTGTCGATCGCGGCTCAGCTTCCAAGACAAAAGAGACCTCCCTTGACCTCACCCTAATTCTCATCATTGCCCTGGGCTCTGTTTCTTTTATCTTCCTCCTGGCCATGATCGTGCTGGCAGTGCGCTGCCAAAAGGACAAGAAGCTCAACATATACACGTGCCTGCTTGCTGGTGATTGCTGCCTGTGCTGTGGCTCGTGTTGCAGCAGGCAGGCTCGTGGCCGTAAACAGAAAAAGCTAAGTAAATCCGACATCATGTTAGTTCAGAGCACCAATGTAACGTCAGGAGTCGGGCCCGTGGGGCAGGTGCCCGTGGAGGAGTCTGGTGTAGGCGGCGTAGGAGGGGGGTTCGGCTCCCACCATCACCAAAACCAGAATTCCTACTGCTACCAGGTGTGTCTTACACCGGAATCTGCCAAAACGGATCTGATGTTTCTGAAACCATGCAGCCCCTCTCGCAGCACTGACACAGATCACACCAACCCCTGCGGCGCCATAGTCACTGGTTACAGTGACCAACAGCCGGACATCATATCTAATGGCAGCATCCTGTCTAATGAGGTAAGAGAGGCCTGAATCAGCATTAGTAGTCTCTCTGGGCTACATTTTGAGCTGCATCAAAAGAGCACAAAACCCCAATTTCAACAGTTAACCCAGTTTTTAGACATGAAAAGCTGTTCTAATGTCAAACTCTCTCAAAAGACTTATAAAGGAATGTGCCATTGGCTGTTGTGCTTAGTGGCCTTTAACCGCTGTCATGCTTAATGGTGACTGGACATGTCAGTTTTTAAATCTGGTAGTCGTTTTTTTTTTTTTTTGCAACAGATTGCTGTGAAAAAGTTGAGTGCGCCAGATATTTTTCTTTACTTGCCAATTTCTTTAGACCACCAAGTTGAAAAACGTGTTTTATTTAATGTTTATTCTTTATTCAGTAAAAACGATTTAATTTGACGCACATATTAACCAGTTCCCACTTAAGGGCCTACAGTGTAATTTGTGAATTTTACAAATGTATTTTAATAATTAATGAATTTTAGGCTACACATTAGAGAGTTGTGGAACTTATATTGGTCATTCAAAGAAATTATTTTTTTTAATTACACAGAAGGGAGTATGTCATCAATAAAGCACTATAATGTGCAAAAAAATTAAAAAATCGCCCGGAGAGCGTTTCGTTCTGCTGGTTTAGCAACGCCAGAATCTTTCCCTAACAGTGGATCTTTTAAAAAATAAATAAACAATATACTGCACATGTCCCCAAAAGGTTATAAAGTTTGCGTGGCAAATATAAGAATCTATAAGAAGATATGAGACCAGCGGCTTCAATAGACTTGATGTGCTCAGTCTGTGCGTTCTGCCAGCGGAGCTGTGGAGTTGGGGCTTTTTGTTGATTGCGGTTTGGCTGGACTGGAGCCAGACAGCCAGTCACAGCCTTGCCTTTTCTGTGCGTTAAGTATTCCGTGCACAACCCAGCACGGCAGCACGGTGAACAAAGGTTGTTCAGTTTCAGCATCGCGCAGCTCAATCATTTACGCATTCAATCGCCTCCCTAACCTACTCTCCCCTACTCTCGTCTCCTCTCGCCCACTCACTCGCCAAGTGGATGCGCGCACCGTCGGTACCCCGCCTCACATAGCCACAACTTATTCTACACAGTTACACGTTGACATCAAGTATATCCATACGTGTTTTTAAATGCATCTCCTATTTTGAAACATATGTCTTTCTCCTCTGTTTATTCGGCATCACATGTGACCAATGTTGTCTGTGGCTTTTCTAGACAAAACACCAACGAGCAGAACTCAGCTATCTTGTGGACAGACCCAGACGTGTCAACAGGTAGTGAAAAGCACACATTTAGCGACACATGCACAGACACTGAAACATCGTCAAATCACAGAGCCTAAAGAGCCACACACAATCCACCATCAGAAGACCTGTAACATTCAATATGCCTCATGGAGCCACAACCTATTCATATGTCTATAAAAATGAATATTACAACCATCAGTGTGAATCCCATATATTCTGCATCCTTAATTGTGGCGTTGAGAGGCTACACTGTTCCCAGTGTATCCATAACACTCATCTTCAATTTGGCATCAGTCCCATAACTGACGGAGTAGCGTCTATTAAAGCTCTAATGCTGGATTTCATTACATGCCATGTGTAACATCCAATTTAGACTCTTGATGGCCACCGTGACTATATTAACGTGGTGTTGATTTCTGACTCTCCCACTCCTTCTCCTTTCCCTTTTAATCCTGGCTTCTCTCTTCGTCTCCTGCTTCCCTGTCTCAACCTCTCTCCTTCTGCCCTATTACTATTTTCATACCTCAACTCTCTGCCCTCCCCACTGCCTCTTTTAGTTCGGCATTTCAAGAAGCAGATATTGTTAGCTCCAAAGACAGTGGTCACGGTGACAGCGAACAGGGTGACAGTGACCACGATGCCACAAACCGGGGTCATTCAGCCGGTGAGTTACCCCACATAATTACACCAACATATTAGCCCTCACACACCCTACCCTGATCTGTTTCAATAGTGTGTGTTTGTTATTGTGAATGGGATAATGCTGAATTGTTGGTGCGGACCGGTGACTTTTAATTTCCTTAATTTGAGAGAGTGCGAAGGCCTAGACTCCGAGGTTGCTTGCTGGCACGAACTGGGCCCCAGAGGTGTTGATTACATTTCACAGCCGGGTGAAAAGGAGGGACATTTGGGAGGAAATCTTTTCTCTTTCTTCCTTCCTTGCATTCCGACTTCTCTCGTTTTAAGTCTGCTGCTGTTTCAGCATGAAGTGGTGCTGAAAGGACAGCAAATGGCACTAAGGCAGTGTGAGGCCTATAGTGCTTTGGTGGCACAAATCAATATCCTCACTGAAGTGAAATGAAAGGCATTAAAGCTAAATTGATATAATGAGAAGCATTTCAATCAGCATTACACTTGGGGTGTTGTACTACCTTTGATGTATAGATTCTGCTTATCAAAAGAAATTAGTACGTTTTGCATTTTTTTGTAGCTTTTACAGCTAAAATAAAGGTAAAATATCAGGATTATGTAACATTTCCCCACCTACACTCACACTTCAGGTCTGTTTACTCACTCATTTCTCTTTTACACTTTAAAACAACGCAGATTTCTTTAGACATGTCTTCGGGTCTTATCATAAGGCTAGCCTTGTTCTATCTAAAATTCTATTAGGTTTTTACCTGTTTATTGATCAAAGTGGAGTCAGGCAAAAAGTGGAGCAATACAAAATCTCATTTCATATTGAACTGCCCTTTCCTTCTGAGGGATTGTTCCACACGACGCGTGTAAGACCCCTGTCTAGACGGGAGCCAGCCAAATATCATATCAATGCTGGGAATACAAATAGAAAAGATCAGATAGGTGTTGTAGGATAGTGAATGGTCCCTCATTAGGCTCTCCTGTGTTTGACATTATTAATGAACGAAGCCAAAATAGAGAGCCAGTATGCAGCAGTGGTAGTGTCACTCTCTGCCCTCGCTCATGAAACAGGCTGGGAAGGTCAAACTGTGCGAGACTGAAATACAGGATTGGAATAAATCCAAAACTCCCTTATTTTTTTTAATCATAAAAAAACCTTGTGAAACGATTAATGGGTTTGCTTAAACATACACCTCTTGTTGGAATGCATGTAGCATTTGGCTGTTCTTCAAGCATTTTGCCCAATGTTAACCAGCAGATCAGATTTCAAAAAAAAAAAAAAGACAACAAGGAACATTGGATGTATAAATATGTGATATATGTCTCAAGATATTCTGCTAGCCAGTAGCCGCAAACTTCAGAAAGGAATAAGTCCTAACATGATCCTGGACAAGTCTGAGACTGTACTTTAACACTTATTTTATGTGGAAAATTGTCTTGAATTCCTTTGTGACGATTTGCTAGTATAGTTACAGACCTACATTTTTGAATCTGTAACATGTTTCTTCAGCTTTATTTGGCTCCTAGAAACCTCATTTGGCACTGGTCTGGGAGTGTACACAGTTGGTGCTGTACTCTGTATTTCATACCAGGAAACCAACATTTGGTCCGCATGTTGGATTTAGAAGGGAACAGCTTAACACTCCATGGGAGGTAATATCACACGACTGGTATTTTGGAAAGAGGGACACTTGAGTTTCTCAGACTTCTGTAAACAAAACCAGATGGAGTGGGTGTCTGTGTAGGTGTAAAGGTATACCATTGTCTGATTTAATATGTAGGTGTATACATGATACCTGCATTGAATCTGCTTGTGTGTGTGCTGTGTAGAACACAAGGCTCAGTGATGATGTCTGTATTGAAACGGCTTTCTCCTCTGAGACGGTGCTGTGTGAAGCTTAAATGAGATTCAGTTTAAGAGGAAAGCAGTTGGCACTTTGCCATCTATATATATTTTCTCTATATAGGTGTACATACGGCTCATTTGTGTCTCTGTTTTTCTCTGTGTTACTTAATAATATACAGGGACAGGAATGCTGTTGGTTGTCTTATGTGGATTGCATGCTTCTGTAAGTTTAGTTGTGTTATTACGTGCTGTTTCCTGTATGAGTTTTGTGTTTAGTGCGAGTAGAAAGCCAGACGGCCAAAGCCTGAGCCATGATGACTTTATACTGACCTGATGTACTTTTATGTGTTTCTTGAGAACCTGTGTTCACAACCATATGTTTGGCTGTGAACACACACACACACACACACATATATACATATATATGTGTGTGTTTGACATGACTATGCCTAGATAACACTTCATATGCTTGCGTTCTGTGTGTGCATGCGTTTGCCTGACACACACATATTCTTTTCTTGGGTTTGTGGCAGGGTCTCATCCTTCATTCTGTCTCCCCCACACGTTGGCTCTCCGCAACACTCGGCTGATCAGTAATTCATTTCTAGATCCTTTGCATAGCAATTATCAAAGGAGGGTTAGAGGCAAGGTTTCCTCATGGGACCGCACAGCACACTCTCCCTTTTTGTGCACCTCAGAATATTTCAAATCAAGGGAAAACCATTTCCAGTTGGCATATCATCAACTACACCTGCCTTAGCTTTCCGCTCGGCCGCTCGGCTGACACTTTAGAAAATAAGTCTCCTGACGTGGTTTTAAATCAAAGGGACACTGCCTGTGAGCCACCAGATACCTTTAAAAAGTGGGCAAATGGCTTTTTCTCAAAGCAGCGTGTCTGCAGTGAGGCACTGGTTCATCAACAGCTGAAGCACTATTGACTGACTGCCACACCTTTTATATCCCAAGTCTTCTTTTTCCCAAATTATACACTGCTCTCCCATCATCTAAATTGGAGGTGACAACAGGAGTGAGTGAACGTAAAAAAAAAGGTGACACTTAAGAGAAGATAAAATATTCATCAGGGGAAAAAAATGGCTTCACAGAAACATTCGATCAGCTGTGGAAGACTGCGTGACGGGTGGGAGACTGGAAATGATCATTATCATGACGTTTGTTATGGTGAGAACAACAGCCGTGACAAATGAGACAATTAAATCACTGTGGCAACGGTGTATTAGATGGCTGATTATGAATTAGTGGCGGCCACAGTTTTGCAGTTTCCCATGTCAGTAAGCTGTCAGAGGAATTTAGCACACAGTGTTTTGATACCACCTTCTCTCATTGTCCCAGACACTAAAGGGCAACTGGTTTGTATAGAAATATAGATTTATGCCAAAAGAATGTCATAAACAAACAAATGCAATCTGTGAGATGATTAAGAGAACATCTCAAGTTTTCGTTTAAAAGCTTGCATAAAGGAAAGTCGAACGAAGAGGAGTTGAGGGGAAGAAAATACACAAATGCATTCGGAAGACATTTCCTTTGCTTAGGTGAAAATGACAAACAAAAGGCAAACAGTCACAACCGAAAAGCTTTCACTCATGAAAACCTTTTCAAGTCAGTAGTTAAAATAGTAACACCAGACAAAGGCTGCAATTAACAATTATTGTGTCATCAGTTGGCTGTGCATCATGCTTTTCATCATTCATTTAGTTTAATTTCCGACTGAAATCATTTCAAAGCTCTAAATGGTTTAATGGCTAAAAACATTGTTACAAAATTGCTTGTTTGTCTTGACCACCAGTCAAGGATATGTAGTTTACTATCATATAAAACAAGCAACAACACTGGAATCAGCAAATGTATAGCAATTTTGTGCTTAAAATCACTGTTCTTAAGGAACGGCTCTTTTAACAAGAATCAATGACAACAGAACAATTTCTTAAATGTGAAACCTCTGAAGGAAGATGGCATGATGGAAGTTTGGTGAAATGATTGTGTAGATCCACACTTATTGCCTTTGAAGTTGAAGAATTTGAAAAGAGCTCGCTGCAAAATCATCTGCAGGAAACAGAATAAAAAAAACCAAACATTTTCTCATTAAAAAAATACTTTGCGTTCTACCTGAAATAGGCGGACATGGCATCTCTTCTACTAACACGACTCATTTGTTGAATTCCAAAATAGTCGATACAAATCAGAGCAGAGAAAGATAAAAGAGAGTTCTGGCAATCAGTTTGATTAACTAATTGACGAGATTGCTCAGATTCCTGCAAGATGTCTTTCTTATCTCTGAGTAAGCACTTAAACAGTTTCCATTTTGAATGACCTCTTTGTAACGTGGCTAAGGTAGATGGAAGAGGATTCTCTGTGTGAAAAAAAGAAACCACAATAGGAACATGTCCTGCAGTGATTACTAATACACTCAAACAACTTCAGCACCTTGATGAATACCCTCTTCAGTATAAATAGGCTATGGCTTTTGAATGAACTGAATGTGTTTTTAACCCTGAAGTGATTGAAAAAAGAGGACACAAGTATGGCTGTAGTGCCTGTACATGGACATACCTTGAATCCGTTAAAAACTCAAGATCAAAAGTGAAAGAGTATTGTATTCTTTTTTCCTCACATGAGGCATTGAAAAATTCGAAGTAAAAGGTAAGGCCTTAAGACTATTTGAAAACTCTGGGGGAGTCATAAACATGCTTTGGCCATGAGTAACACACATTTTCTCTCCAGAAAATTAATGTCACTGAACATCTGGTCTAGCTTTCCTGAATAAACCTATTAAAAAAAGAGTAGGACGTCACGATACATAGATTAGGCAAAATATTAGAAACAATAGTCTCTGAGTGCAATTTTATAATAACATGTGAAGGCCAGAAATAAGAAAAGAAAAGCTAAGTAGTAATAAATCAGAATTTTGTAGAACGATGCTGTCAGAAGTTTTATTGTCAAAGAATAGTTATAGCTATACACTGTAATTCTTGGCATTCAACAAAGGTCCAAATCATACAACCTGTCCCTTTGCACGTATGATCTAAAGGGTGATGTTAATCAAGCAGTGACTGTTACAAGAGGGGCCATCTTGGCTCTCCATCTCAGCCTAGTTGCTGCCTAACAAACATTGAAAATGGTAGCTAGGAACAGTCTTTTCTGTCTGTCATTACGTCTAGAATTGTGAGAGCCATCTTGTTCTGTTTTGGCCCTGGGAGGTCTCTGGTTTACTCATCACAGCCTCTCTGGCCAACTCATGTAAGGAAGCTCTGCTACTCCCCTGCCGTACGCTGCTGCTGTCCAAATATTGATGTTTTGTGTCTGTATTCTCTCTGGAGCAGTGGAGGACAAGATGAAAAACAGAGGTATGGATAGAAGACACCCTCCACCTGGGGGATTAGGAGTGCTCTTTTTTTAAGGGTGGAGAAAACAAAATAAGGAGAGAAAAAGCAACAGGAGAGGAAAGAAGGAGAATTACATGTGACAGAAAATAATGAGAGACAGAGGACGAAAGGAAATAAACTCATAGGGACTAATAGAGAATGAGAGACTGTGAATCTAAGTGTAAACCCGCAAAATGAATTCAAACTAGAGGCTCGTGTTTTCCTGAGAAATTGTTTTCCTTCATTTCCCCGCTCCCTGTTGCTGGATGTATGTCAGACAGCGCAATTAGTCAAATCACACCAACAAGGGATTTCAGAAACATGCAGTGTTGTAATGGGGGGCAAAAGGAAAAGAAAAAAGAACGGAAGCGCTGATTGCTTATTAGCAAGTAGATCACGTTTTTATTGTGTAGCATCGTTTACATTGTCTCCTGCATGCGCATGTGAGAGTGCGTATGTGTGTTCTTCCTGCCTGATGAGGTCACAATGAGAGATAGGGCTGCTGGCAGGGCCTGTCATTGCCAGTCACTGTTTTGGTTGTTGTTTTTCTTCCTGCCTGAGGAGGAAAAGGTGCTTCACGGGGATCAACAGCTACTTGGTGTCATGTATGCATGCCCTGTCTGTTTACTCATGTAAATTTACATATCTCTGTATTAATGGAGTATTGCAAGCATGTATGTGTGTTTGCAAACATATGTGTTCACGTTGTCATTTTTCAAGAGTGAGTTGGCGGGCAAAAAAAATCACTGAGCATTTCGGAAGCTGTGACACGACCCTCAGCCTGATATATGGTAAACAGTGCAGAGCAGACTATATTTTTACATCATCTGCAGAGTACAATGCGAACTGAGAAATGAGAAATACGGAACAAACAGACCTTTTCTCTTATAATCCTTCAGTATTAACTTTTTATTGGTATGCAGGTGTGGGTACATTGTGGTTTCTGCCAAATATATGTCTGGTTTACGCACCTGTGCTTCAGTCTTCCTGCTCGTTTGTTTATACATTTAAGAATGTATATATGTATGCATTATGACACCCAGTCTCTTTATCCACACAATACCTTAGAAATGACAGAAAGTGGCCTGAGGTCAACGCCCTTCACGTGTGAGAAGAGACATTTCTGAATAGTCCATTAAAAGGTTAAAGGGCAAATATAAAAGTGGGAATTAACAGAAATACCATAATTTATATGCACCCAGCCTTTAAAGACACCATAAATATACATTAGTTCTTGGGGTGAATTGGAGGGTAAATTGAAGTAAACGCCACTCAAAAATGGAATCAGCATTACAAATATCTCCTGGAGCAGCTTTTCCTGGACTAGTCCTGATGGAATTGAGAGATTCTTCATTTTCTTCTCCATCGATTCGGTTTGTGCTGCCACTGAGCCACATCCCTCCTATGATAAAAAACAAATGCACCCTTTGGCAGCAAAAACCTGTGACTTGTGCTTACTCATGGGGCAATCAAACCAGACAGTGTATACAAACTAAAAACATATCTCATGTCTTTAAATCTTTCGCAATCAAACAAAATATGTAAGGTAAAATACTAAACAAAGAACTTGTCAGCTAACACGTATCTATTTTTAAACGATTTAAACTCGGATAAGGCAGCTGCTCCACACAGCCTTGAATAATTAGAATTAGAAAAGTGGCATCTGAATGAATGTTTAAAAAATATTTGTGAAATAGGGTTGAAGCACATGAAAGCTAATGTTTAATTGGACATTTGTAACGCTGTTTCTGGTAAATCAAAGCCAGCCTCCAACTCAGCCCACCTCTCTCTAGCCCTTTTCCCATCTCCATCTGTAAGGTTTGGGTCTCCCTTGTCTTTTCTGGCCATTGCTCTTTCCATCTGCGATCGCCCAGGTTTCCCCTCTCGTTCCTTATGGTTCCTGCAGTCTTGCCGTTTCGCCCGCCTGCTGTCTCTGTTTCTGAAATCTGTGACTCCCCCCAGTCTGCTTGGCCCTTGTTGTCTGTAGCTCTCTGGTCACTGCAGTCTTGTGCCTCTCTTGCTCCCCATGAGGCATGAATTAGCAAGATTAGATTCACACAACACGCACAAATAGAGGGAAATAGGATCTGTTGTAGTGGTGTTTCTGACAATATAAAGACTGATATTGCTGTGTTATTTACATGTGCAGTAGTCAATATTTACTATTAAAATAACTGGCGATGTATAACACAACAAAGTCAAAACTACAATAATGTTTTTGTTGTATGTTTAATAATTTGCATCGAATTAGATTTAATTAATTTTAAGATTATTTCAAAATACGTAACCGTTTACTGGCTGTTCTCATCTCATCATTTTTCAGCCTTTTTCCCCGTCTTCAGTATTTTCAAGGATTACCTTAGTTGCAGTTCAATAAATAAATACATAAATAAATAAATGCATCCATAAACAGTGAAACCAGTTATCCCACTTAACATAGAAATGACAGACAAAAAAATCCTACCTAAATCTCAGCTTTATTATTAATGCATTAAGCCTACATAATACTTTCCAGATGATGAAAGATACTGTATTCTGTCTCCACAACAAGAGAATCAGCTTTATTGCATTATTTGTGCACTTAAGATTTAGTCTAGCATTGTTCAGAAGAACATTAACTAGAACTACAATTAATTTATTTTAATTTGATAAACATGAGAAGGAGGTACAAGTGCTTTTTTGCCTTGACTAACATCTGCAAGTATGCATACAGCCTGCGAGGTCACCAAAATAAGTTCAGAAAGTGCGGGTTGTACCTTTTGTTGCTGACGATTGCTCAGATCATTATATTGAACACATGGAAACAGGGCAACTTAATTTTGTTTATTTATTTATTTATTTGTAACAAACAGCAGAGCAGTTGCAATCTACCAGACAGAACGAACAAAACTTAACTAACAATATGAACCTCATGGATACTTTCTTCTGTACTCAGTTCTCGTCTTTTAGAAAATAATGTATAGGTTCAAATGATCTGTAATCCATGACAGGTTGTGGAAATGGCAGAAAAAAACATGCTATGTAGACGGCAGATAATATTAACACATTTATTCGTTGACATGACTGCACTGATCACTACTGACTATACAGACTCTCCCACACACCCCCACCCTCTCAAAAAAATATGAAAAGAGTCTAGCTTCTCTGCTTTTTCTCTAACATTATTTTGTTTGTGTGTGTACATGTGTAGTGTTAGTAATGGAGCAATAGAGACACTATCAGTTGAATGGATCAGTAGAATAGATCTGAAACCCACTCAGCCACAGGGAATTATCGCCCACTTTCTTTCCCTTGCTCTTTTTTTCCCTTTCCTTATGAAACAGATCTCTTTCCTCTTCTCACCCAAAACCGATCATCTCCTGCTTTGATCGCGCCATTTGAAGGCTTTCCTAAACCATCCACATTTCACTGGAGAGCCGGGAAAACTACAATCCACTATGCACATGAGCACACGCACACTCTGACACAGAGACAGTTTAATTAACACAACTGGTACTTCCTTCATGCTTGGTGTTTATGCGCCAGTGTGTTTGACATTCTATTATATCATTTCAGATGTTGATTTGATCTTTTTTATGTGGTCTTTTGTTTTTGGCAGAAGCTGTGTGCCAATTACACACTTTGTCGGCTGGTATAGGGATGATTGACATTAGAGTGTGGTTATGTAGCCAGTGACTATTTTGTTGGTTTTGTGGCACATTTCTTAACATAATTATCGTTTTTTTGTGTACTGACGAAGGGATATAGATTCGCATTTTGTCTCCTGGCGTTTCAAAATCAATTGTGAGACTGAGGATGTTGATGTCGGGGGGTGGGGGGGTTGAAATGTTTTCTCAACACCACATCACTTTGATTGCACATTTCATTCGGAATGAATGGGGTGAGGAAGAAAACAAACAATTTGCTTCATCAATGTTGGCCTTGTCTCTGTGATGAATAGCTTTTGCAGCACTTTTTCTGCTTGCAACATTGGCAAATGATTGCTAACTTGTGTTCTCTCTTCTTCTTTCACTCATCTCTCCCTCCATCTCCCCTTTCCACTCCAAATATTTGTACGGCTTCTTTGATCATGACCCCATTCCTTTTTTCTTACTTATTGTCCTCCATCAACATTTCTGGCTTTCCATTTGTGCTTTCTTCATTCGCACTTGGCATCCTCTCTCTGAATGCTCTCTATAGGCACTGACCTGTTCTCCAACTGTACAGAAGAGTGCAAGGCCCTGGGTCACTCCGACCGCTGCTGGATGCCATCCTTTGTGCCATCAGATGGGCGCCAGGGGCCGGACTACCGTAGCAATCTGCATGTCCCCGGCATGGATGCCACACTGCCCGACACTGAGGTACCCTCCTCTGTCAACCTCTCCGACCAACTCACCATGACCTCGTCCACTGCCTCGTCCAACGATAGGTCATTCTCCACCTTTGGCAAGGACGGCCAAAGGTCACAGTCACACCACAGCCTTCACCATCATCTCCATCAGCAGCAACAGCAGTACAGCTCCAGCACGCTAGAGAGGAAAGAGTATGATAGGGGGACCCTACCATACAAACCCACCTTTCTCTGTGAGTATCAGTATGAAAGGTCCCTGGGACCCTATGACTTTGGTCTGGTCCAGTACAGATACCAAAGGAGGGGACAATGAATCTGCCTCTTGATTCTGATCTGGACTTTTTTAATGATGTTCATCAACTTTTATTTCTTCTTTTATTAAGGAGTTTAAAATTACGGCTTTATCTTTTGTTATATCGTTCTGTTAAGTTTTTTTATTTTTTTTTATTTTTTTTTTGTAAATTATCATTAATTTTATCAATTGTAAAATGTAAACTATTTCTAACTGTCCTTCTCCAAAAGACACTTAAATTTTTAATCAACCTCACCCTAACCCTAAATGCTGCTTGTAATTATGTGACTTATTCTAAAATAATAATAAAAAAAATGAATTGGACTTGTGGTAATTTGCTGTTGCCCCTTTCTTTTTCCTTTTTTTTCCAAATTCTCCCCTCAAAATCCTTTTTATCTGATGCTCATATAAGTAAAGGTTGTCAAAACAAGCACACGTCATGTTTCCACATATCTACATTGTGTGATTGGAGCATGCAAAGAGCAAACAAAAGACAGATCATCTCATGATGTAGGGGACATCTTTTTCCATTTGCTCAACATTGGTTTTGCTCGAGCATGATGACTTCCTTACTGAATAGCTCAAAAGGTGAAATACAACCCACGCTACTGCTTCTTCTTCACAAGGACTGAAGTCCATTTTGTTCTACAAAGGAACTGTTGAGTATCTATATTTGCTTGCTTGTGGATCAATACATGACATAAAGAAGAGTGGGTGAGATGGGCTGTCAACTATGAGGTCAAACTATTTCAGTTGGTAATGTCACGTACACAAGTTTTCTGCAAGAAGGCAGGAAACTATTGCAGTATAAAGTAAGTTTAATTTGGCAAAAGAAACATATTGATAATCACTGAACCACTAAAATTGAGACTTCAGTTTCCAGTTTGCATTTCTAAGGAAAGCAAGGGGGAAAAAGGATGGCTGGACACTTCTTAGCACCTTCAATTGCTTTCCAGGCTCCCACATTACATGAATATTCTATTAGCTCTAAGAGTAGAGAATGGATTTGATATACACATTCAGTAGAGAAGTCATTTCCAGTCAAGTCACCATCATGTTAACCACCACCCTCCATGATACTGCATGCTGACTGTGGGCTGTCTCTCAGGTAAACGATGAGCACCATAACCTGCTTTTTTCTTGTTTGTGACTTAACAGAGGCAAGCAATCTTCTTCTTGCACATCAGGTCTGTGTGAAAAATAATTGGTATTTAGCCTTTAGGTGCTAGAGCTTGTTTTGCTCCAAATATAGCTGCCTGTGCGTCTGCTCATCTCGTCTGCCTTGCAGGGTTAGGATAAATGTGCTCCATATTCGCTCAGTCCAAAACTCACAACTTTATTTTATTTCAATTTACTTTTTTGATGTTACCTCCATTTTTTCTTATCAGTTGAAATAAATGGACCCGCTGTGCCACAGCAAAGGTTTTGCTGTTCATCATTCTGTAAGAAAATAGGCTATCAGAATAGTCCCAGAAGCTGAGACTTTATTAAACAATAGGCAATATATTCTACTTTTAAAAATAGCATCTTATGCTGCTATGGCAATACTCTGATCACCAGGGTTGTCTTGATAAAGTATTTATAAATGTTTAATGATCCATTTATAGATAATTAATGAATCAATTAGTGCTCTGTGTATTTTCTACGCATGCATCATGTAGCCACCAAATTTTGGAGCATTTATCTTCACTGATAGACATGTTTTTACCCAATTCCCAAATTAGTTTTACAATTATGCTGTGAGAACCAGCCTCTAGGGTGTATAAATAACTTCACAGAGCGTCCTTTGTGGCACGTATCCTTCAAGAGATGGTATTTCGAGCCGCCTGTGTCACTAAAAAGCCTCGAGGGAAAGGGTGTCATTTGTCTTAACGAGTGTGTTCTCTGTCTTTTCAGCCCGCAAAAGGATTTGCTAGCTCATTCCATGTGGATCTGTCGGAGACAGCGTGAATTCCTTTACTAGACCACCAACACTGATGCTAGAGACAGCGAAATAAAACTAAACAAACGGCAACCTGGACAACAGCAACCTTGGTTAAACTTCATTATCTTGGGTGGCGAACTGTAACGAAGCCTTGGCTGTGTCTGCTGAGGGAGGAAAGGAGAAATAAAAACTGAGTAGCTGTAAACCTCTAGATATCAAAGGAGCAATCCAAGGCCTTATTTCTCTCAGCAGGACTGAGACCGGGGCCGAAACTCTTGACCATGTGAAAATTACAATGTCATCAGCAGACAGAGGAAAGGAACTGAAACAAACGGAGGAATACAAATCATGTGTGATGATGAGGGAACGGTTAAGTCAAGAAGGTGTTTTTGTTGACTGAAGAGTTAGCCTCTAGAAATTTGTGTGTGCCTGTTTACATAAAGAAAAAAAAACAAAAAGAAAAAAAAAACAAATGTTTCTGTACAAACTTCAACCAACGTCACACGGAACCCTTTAGCTATTTCTATGGTCACCACTAAGCCAGCTGTACAGAGACTGTGTTGCGGGAAGGAGACAAACTGCCAGAGTGAAAGTGAGAGACAATTAGAGGCGAGAGACAGCAGATGTTGTACAGGTATGAAAAAAAAAATCATGGTAAAGAGGGGCAAGCAGAGAAAATGTGAAGTATTATAAATTCTGTATCTCTGGTTTTTGACTTGACTGTCTTTATATAACTTCTCTTTTTTGTTTCTGTTGTTCTTTCTGTGTGGTTAAAGTGTGCAAACTCTAAAATATTCCAACTTGCAATTACAGACAGGAACATGTGGTCTAGCGCTGAGTTCAATCATCTTTCCAGATAAGCCACTTCAGGAAGGAGCTCTGAACAAAAGCACTGCGTAGAAAAAGAAGCTCATTAGCCTCACGTTCAGTTTATCTATATAAAAACACACACACACACACGTACACACACGCTCACACACGTACACACACACACACACACACACACACAAAATGAATGTTCTCATTTCTGAAGTAGTAACAGTTCTGATGTTCCTTCCTGAGCTGACTGACTGCAGAGAAAGTGAAATTTCCTTTGATAAGGGTGTGGTTCCCTTGATGCCATTGGCCTATACATAAACAATCAGACACATTCAGTGGTTTTTATCATGTGTGCAAAGTGTTTACTGTGCTATTTTAAAAGCTTATAAATGAATATAAATCTATATATATAACTATATATATATATACACATACAATATACTTTTTTCTGAAAACTGTGTAACCATTGGTTAGTTTCTACACCTCATATCGTCATTCAATCTAATAAAACCAAGTGCTACAAAATCAAGATGATTAAAGTGAAGGGAGAGTGCTTCAGAAAACCCCTTCACATGAACCAAGAATTAAGTTGATCTTATTTGATTGTTACTTTTCACCACTTACAGGTGCTGGGCCTTGCTGTGTGTAGCAAAGAACCAGTTGAGTTGTTTTGGCCTGTTGTGTATTTTTACTAACAGAACACTTGATCATGTACAGGACAGAGGGCTATCACGGCAAGATATCGAAGGGTTTTGCAATCATACAGGGAAGGCATACACAAATACAGTACATATGAACATCAAAGATGGTGCGGCGCAAAGAATTGCACACACATATACATACACAGACCAAGTGGTGATAAATAAACAGTGTCATTGAAGTTATTTAAAGTGTGTTTTGTTGCATTCATAAATCAGTTAATGTTTACTCAGTTCACCATATCAGTTTAGTTATGGGTGTGCTAACATTTGCTAATTACCCCCAAAAAAAGTCTGGCTGAGCTGATGGGAATGCCACAGGTTTTTTACAAGTTGATTTGAAGATGGTGCTGATGAAAAATTAGAGAGCTGCCAAATTCATTGTGCATGTTCGCAGCAGATTTTGTGACAATCCACCCAACAGTCAGAGACATTTAAAAGATTACACAGGTGTCATTAGGATTTCTCCTCTGGGGGATAGTATTGTCTGAATCAAATCCAGGCATAATGAAAGTTGGAAGGATTCAAAGGAAGAGTGCCTCTACCAAATCACACAACAGAGTAGTTATAAAACTGGCAAAGTCACTCTCATACTTAATAAATCGTAGTCTAGTGTCACTGATATGGTTAAAACCACATTATAAACATTAACAGTAGCGCTTTTATATTCTTATGAAGATTTTTTTTTTTGGTGAACCTGTGAACCATTTGTTCCCCTAAGGCAACGAAACAATTTATAACTTCGAATCTTCACAGCCCACTTCAACTGCTTTTGCTGTTGTTTTTAGCACATGATTTTTCGTTTTAAAAAATGCATAGCTCTATCCCAAAAGATGTCTTGGATTTTCAAGAAGTAATCACCATGGTTTTGCTCTACTTTCCCCATTCCCTGACCTCAATAGCTTTTCATAAAAAAAAATCCCTATCCCACCCTTTCACTCCAGTGTGATCTTCACATGGCCTGGCACAAGTTCAAAGACACATGAAGAAAAAGAAGAAGAGAAGAAGAGGAGCACTGGAGTCTGAAATCATGAGGGAAACAGCAGTCCCTCACTTGACGTCCTAAAAACAGAGATGATCTGTTTGTGTCGATCACAAGATAGCCCTCATCAAAGAGCAGGGATACATGTGACCAGAGTATGTGACTAATCTGGTGGTTGCCTTCATGAATGAATTGCCTTTGGGGTTCTGATCTCACCCAGAAACAATCCAGGGTATGTTTATTTATGAGACTGGAAAATTAGAGGAAAAGGAATGAAAAAAAAAGAGGTCACAGCTTGGATTAGTCTTAATATGGTAAAATAGGGTAATACGTTGGTATCAACAAGTTTTGGGTTGTTTTTTTTTTTTTTCGTTTTTAATCACGGTTTCTCTCCTGTTAACATTGTCCCCAAAATATTCTCATGAGAAATTTGGGTTAACATTATCCCATTAATTTTGAAAGAACTGAAATGGCAAAACTTAAAATTTGTGAGCATTAAAATCTATTGTTTAACATGGTTACTACTGACATCTTCTGACCTTGAAACAATTTCAAGTACGGCATGAATATTTTTCCCTGTAATTACCTCATTATGAAAATTTGATCTGAAAATTATCATCATGCAATCATGCAATTATCATTGCCCCACCATTACCCTGTTGTAACAAAAAAAATTGGGGGCATTACCTTTATTAAATAGGTCAGGTCAGGTAAACAGGTCAGATAAGACCAAAATCTAAATTTGATAGATATGGGATCATACGTAAGAGAACCATTTTTAATGCTACATTCTAAACAGATGTGCGTGTCAATGGTAAAGAATTTGAGGTATCATTTTGAGTCACTTAAGAAAGTAATCCAATTTAATTTGTAAATAACCCAAAGGCATGAGTCTTTTGTGTTTCTTGACTAGGTTCAGGCTACTGAACTAGGTTCAGTAGCCTGAACTAGGGGCGATCGTGGCTCAAGAGTTGGGAGTTTGCCTTGTAACAGGAAGGTTGCCGTCCAAGCCGGTTCGAGCCCCGGCTTGGACAGTCTCGGTCGTTGTGTCCTTGGGCAAGACACTTCACCTGTTGCCTACTGGTGGTGGCCAGAGGGCCCGGTGGCGCCAGTGTCCGGCAGCCTCGCCTCTGTCAGTGCGCCCCAGGATGGCTGTGGCTACAATGTAGCTTGCCATCACCAATTCCAACCAGTGTGTGAATGGGTGAATGACAGGTTGTGTAAAGCGCTTTGGGGTCCTTAGGGACTAGTAAAGCGCTATATAAATACAGGCCATTTTACCATTTTACTGTTTATAGCTGTTACAAATGGCTCTGTCAAGGACAGAAAGAAGCTGTTTTCACAGCTCTGATGACTTCACCAATCATTGCATTAAGTGTTATTGGACTGTCTGATGGTTAACTGTTTAAAAAAAAAAGAAAAAACACTGTTGTATTTTAAAATGAATTTAAACATTTTCTCGTTGCTATTACCACGTTATTTCTGTGTTGTTACACAAAATTACTACAGTTCTCATCTCATATTTTACCACATTTTGTTGAAATAAGTCCTAACTTGAGGAATACTGAATAAATATTTTGAATCAGTTTAGTTAGATAAAAGGACAGATGAGTAGCTAATAAACTAGTTTGCCTATAAACAGTTTTTAAAAAATAGAAGTGTTTCCTGATTTATAATGGCTTTAGTTCAGTAAATAAACAACTCTGTCTGCTTAAGTATTACTTATTTAGGTGTTTATTTTAAATGAAAATAAAAATGACAATATAGACAAACATCTGGACTTCACCAAGCAGGCTACATAATCTGAGGGTTGATACTGACATTCTATCAGTGGCTGTAAATTGCAGTGATGTGATTCCTCTTCTTCTTGATGGCAAACAGAGAGAATACAAGTCATGACAAGTGATATGTCTTATGCATTTCGTCTCGCCATAAAAGGTTGAGTGAGGTGACCAAGCTGTCTGTCTTAGCCACACAGCCTATCCCACATATTTCTCCCCTGGCAGACCTACTTCATTACTCTCGCTAAATAGACTTTCAAGAGACCTCATCAGCCATCATTTACACAGCCTGGTCCAACCACCTTTCACCATGGCCATCTCATCAGACATATACACACCCTGCCGTCCACACATGTATGGCACACCCATGCAGACTTCCTCCTTTGCCTTCTTATCCCTGGCTACCTCATCAGTCTACATGAGCCCGCACACACTCTCACAAAAACACTCCCATATCCTTGGGCTCTATTCCCCAGCCACCTCATCAGGCCAGAGCAGACAGCTATTACAGTGTGCGCTTCAATGCCTATTTCTACTCCTATCTCTTTCCTTATCTGTTGGCAGGAGAGGTCTGCAACAACCTACTGACCGGAGACGTAGCCTCGCTGCCCTGTTGACCAGAATGCATTTTGTGAACATTCACATCACACAACAAACTCCATTCAACAGCGGTTCATTTGATTCATTTCACCTCATGTCAGGCAGGGTTGGCATTGTGCTTGCCATCTAGGTCAAATATGTTTCTAGATCATACTGAAATGTCAATAAGATTTCAGCTCACTATAAAGAAATGATTTCATTTCTAATTTGAGCAGAAAAAACCCCATTTAGAATCAAACATTTAACCATCAAACTTACTGGTTGCATATCACTAAGTGCTTAGAGCAGCTGGTCCTAGCACACTTCAAATCCTGTCTCCCCCCACCCTGGACCCCCACCAATTCGCATACCGCCAGAACAGGAGCACAGAGGATGCAGTCTCCATCGCACTGCACTCTGTCCTCTCACACCTGGACAACAACAACACCTACGCCAGAATGCTGTTTATAGACTTCAGTTCAGCATTCAATACAATCCACCCCTCACAACTCATCAGGAAATTGACAGACCTGGGCATCAGTTCCCTCATCTGCAAATGGTTACTGGACTTCCTGACCAACCGCCCCCAACATGTCCGGCTGGATAACCACTGCTCATCTACAATCACAATGAACACCGGTGTACCACAAGGCTGTGTGATGAGCCCTTTCCTCTACTCCCTCTTCACCCACGACTGCAGACCTGCTGATGGTTCCAACACCATCATTAAGTTTGCAGATGACACCACGGTGATTGGCCTCATCAGTGACAACGTTGAGGCCGCCTACAGGGAGGAGGTGGATCGTCTGGCTGAGTGGTGCGACAGAAACAACCTGCTGCTTAACACCGAGAAGACCAAGGAGCTCATCGTGGACTACAGGAGGAATGCTGACCCACATCCACCCATCCACATTAAGGGGACGGCTGTGGAGCGTGTGAGCAGCTTCAAGTTCCTGGGAGTCCACATCTCCGAGGATCTCATCTGGACGACCAACTGCTCCAAGCTGGTCAAGAAGGCTCACCAGCGCCTTTTCTTCTTGAGGACTCAGAGGAAGAACCACCTGTCCTCAGACATCCTGGTGAACTTCTATCGCTGCACCATCGAGAGCATCCTGACCAACTGTATAACAGTCTGGTATGGGAACTGCTCTGCCTCGGACCCGAAGGTGTTGCAGAGGGTCGTGAAAACTGCCCAGCGCATCACCGGAGCACCACTTCCTGCCATAAAGGACATTACAGGAAACGGTGTATGAAAAGGTCTGGGAAAATCATCAAAGACCCCAGTCAGCCATCACATGGAATCTTCACCCTCCTGCCCTCTGGGAGGCGCTACAGGAGCCTCCGGACTAAGACCACCAGGTACCGGAACAGCTTCTTCCCCACAGCTGTCAGACTCCTGAACTCTGCCTCCTGACATCTGACCCACGTTAAACTCATGGACTGGACATACACACACCCACAACCACCTACACACACACACAATGGACAACTGTACCCTCATACACACAATAATAACATGGACTGAACCACCACTCACAACCACTAGCACTTTATATACCTCTGTAGAAATTATCCACATATCTCACTTATCTTAACTGCACTACTGTATAGTTCTGTGTAAATAATTATTCTGTACATACGATCATTTTTAATCCTACAACTGTTTATAACTTGCATAGTTCACATTTCTGTATAGCTGTACATCTCAGATTTCTGTATAGTTTTTTTTTTTTCATATTTATATCCTGTTCATAGCTTGTACTCACTACAGCCTGTACATACTTATAGTTATAGAATATTCATAACATACTTCATACCGTGTACATTACAACATACCATAATAGACCCATTTCTGTAATATACTTACATATCTATATTATTGCTAATATATATTGTAATATATCTATATCATGGCTAAAGCACTTCTGGATGGATGCAAACTGCATTTTGTTGCCCTGTACCCGTGCATGTGCAATGACAATAAAGTTGAATTCTATTCTATTCTATAAATCATAATAAATTCAAAGATTAATCTTTAATTAAATTACTTATGGAACTTACTGTAAATATTTTCAAAGTCAGAACAAAGCATTTTTAATTAGATTTCTGGTTAGACAAACTATGATTAATTAATCAGTCAGACTCAGCTCATCAGAAAATGAAGAGTGTGAAAAACAGGCACTCTATTTTCAATCATGCTGTTGTTCATTTTTCTTAGGCTGTATTAGATACGGAGTCGAGACCCTCTTTTACAAGACTGTAGAAAGATTGTGATAGAAATGTAATTATTTGCTTGGAGTTACACATGGTTTGCCTAAAGCTGCAGTACAGTTACAAGGTATTGCTTGTTGATATGGTCACCATGTCAGATTAGGCACAGATTATGCAGTTGTAAGTTTTTGACTACAAAGACAAATGTAGACAAATGACTACATGTTGTATCTCAACCAATCATAGCTTCCTGTTTTTCACACCAGGAGAAGCCAAGATCCAAATACAAAAAACAAAGATGAAAACAGACAATAGCATCAGTGATACAAGCACAGACACATGATGGTGGTTGTCGGGGAAAGCACCGAAAGCAAAAAAAAAAAGGCAACTCCAGTCCAGATCGTTTGCCAGCTGTCATAAACAATGACATAGTTCTTTTGGTATTACAAATGTCTATATCTATTTATTTCTGTGTTCATATATTTGCTTCAAACCTTTTTCGCAACATTGTTTAAATAATCATTACGTTTTAGGTTTTAACATTGACTCTTGGTCAACATACTGTAATGAAGCAGGCATTTTTATATGTTTATTTTTAAAGCTACACTGATTAATATTTGTTAGAAGACTGATGAATCAGTATATATACCCAAGAAATCCATTTTATCTTACTTAAAAAAAAACAAGCACAACAATTATTAGATAGTATATTCACAAACTGCATCTAGCACAATCACAATCAGTTCTCTGGCCTGTGTCCTTTCAGGACAGAAAAAAAGTAAAACAAACAAAAAGAGTTATGGCCTAGATAACAATTGCTCTGCTTTTCTGTAACACAACAGACACATGGTCACAGGGCCTGGAACGTTTTGCCCTCAGCCACCTTCTCATTCTAAATTCTGGACAGGAAGTACTGAGTTGGTAACCTGGGGTGACGGAATCAGGCCTCTGACTCACACACCCTGACCTCAAGGGAGGGAACAACCCAGTGAGGACAGAGCTCAGCCTCCAGTGCTAGGCTACTGCAACGTGCCTGACAGAAACAAACAGGCTAACCACAGGAAGAAAAAACAACAACAACTCATCACAGAGAGCATTTAAAAAGCCCCCCAAAAAAACCAAAATACAAAATGAAAAGAAGGTGGCTTGATGTTCATACTGTACATTAGTGGAACAAGAAATGGCATTCATGTAGAAATATAAGGGGAAGTAAAATATATTAATAGTTGTTGAAATTGAATTTGAAATAAATAGTGTAAATAATGTAAGTTATATGAGTAGCAAATGCATCGCTGTATAAGAGAAAACTAACAGGAAGTGCATAAGTGCCAAAAATGCTAAGAAAAAAAGGATAATGCATACCTTGTCCCCAGCTGTCACAAAACAGCTTAAAACAGTAAAAGTAAAATAAAAACAGAATATACCTGACCAGCTAGGGGGGGAAAGCAAGAAAGAGGTTGGTCTATAGGAAAGAGAAACTTGAATTGCTGACTCAAAGCCTGGCATTCATTTCAAGGAGATGTGTCAAGCGGAGGGAGAGGGTGTTGCTGAGGGCATAGAGGTCTGCTGTAGGGTGGTGTAACAACAAAGCTAGTAACCTCTAGAGACCAACCTTATCTGACGCCTTGTCTCTCCCCCTCCCCACCTCCCAACCCTGCAGTTGCAGGTGCAGATGCCAAGTGAACATGAGGGCAGGCTTTTATATTTTTTTTCTTTGCAGTCATGCCCCCTCAGAAGAACACCTGGTCCCCACAGAGGAAAGGATAGAATAGGGGGAAGGGTTGATCTGGTGATAACTATCCCCTATGTATGTCTACTTATTTGCCCATTTTTTCCCATTTCTTTTCACCTTCCACAAATTCAGGCCCTGTCTCCTCTGCCTCTCTCCCTTCTTCTTTCCTCTCCTGTTCTGCTATCTGGCTCTCAGCTGTCAGACTTAGAAATTGCAGGCGAGACAGGACAGGGGTCCTCTGCTGTTGGAGACGTGCAAGAAAAGACAGAGATCTTCAGTCGCACAGTCTGAGTTACATTTGACACACATATAAAAGTAAGATTTAGACCAGTCCTCACTTGCCAACCTGTGCATCTCTTGTTTTGTGTATGATAAAACAATCAAAAGAAAATGGATATAATCACTACTATTTTAGCTAAAATGACATTTGCTACTTATGAGACTTGCAAGGGCTCTTGATTTTGTCTGCACTCTCTCACTGTGGCCCACATTATGTGTATGAGAAAACATTAGAAAAACAAATTTTCTAGAGAGATATTTTATGTTGATTGCAATCAAATTTGAATGAGGTTGAAGCATTATAATTGTGATTCAGTGATGAGCTCATTCGCAGAATAGCTGAAAAATAAATAAATAAAATAATCCCAGTTAAAATATTCAGTAAACACAGTTTACAGCAGCTTAATAGTATGGTAAATAAAAATGCATATTTATTAGGTGTTTGAATGTCTTCCTGCCATAGGTTATAACAGGTGTCGGGTGTAACATGTTCCAAAGTAGCATGTTAATATTGTGTCCTGTTCTCCTAGAGTGTTGTCTGTCTCCTAGAACCTCATCATATTGATGTACCATCCTGGAGGAGTTGGACTACCTGTGCAACATCTGTAGATTCCAGGTATTATCTCATGCAACTAACAGTGAAACTGACCCTAGCCAAATGTGAAACTGGTTCAAAACAGCCAGAAAAGAGAAGAGGGAGGGAGGAAATGTCAGCAGCCTCCAACTGCAAAACCATTCCCAGTGGACTAGTTGTTCATTTTATTAACACCACTGAAACTGATTAATAATATTATCTGCTATTTTTGTGTTGATATGCTAACTGACCACATCGATATCCAAGAGTGTTCATTTATTTACTTATAGCAGTGTACTCGTTTGTAACAAGATGGCATAAAGGAGGAATTTAGTGAAGGAATCTACTGTAAGCATCAACATCTTAAACTCAAATCTCTGCTACACAAACCGAACACTGACCATGAACATCATACCCACTGTGCACCAGTCCAAAATAGAGCTTTACACACAGTATAGCAAAAAAATCTGTTTGTTTTACTTTAAAATGCTCACTATTTTCATGCAAACTTGTAATAAGTTAGTATATCTCAGTTTGTTCTCCAGAATGTTTCACAATGTTAAAAAACAAAAAACAAACTTCCTGTCATATACAGATCCAATATCTTTTTTAAAAATACTGACGACTGCCAGTGCTACACCTCAGCCTCCTAGTAGCTACACCTATGGTATCATTTTTAAAATCCTATGTTGTCATTGTTCTCAAGTTCTTCTCAAGTTATCACATTGACAAGATTTTTTAGAAAACTTCACCTCTGACCGCTGAGGTCAAGGTCACCAGGATTCAAACTCATCTGAGAGTTTTAGCAGATGCATCTATAGTATCAGTTTCAAACTCTTATATTACCTCTTTCATAAGTTGTCACATTCACAAAATTTTCAGAAAACTTGACCTCCAGCCTTGACCTTGAGGTCGAGCTCAGTAAGATTTTTAGGAGATACAACTATGATATCAATTTAAAACTCCTACTTTGCCTCGTTCTCGAGTTATAGCATTCACAAACGTAAGTGTCCATGCCGCTCGTCTGTCTAAATGACTCCCAATGGGGTGACAACAACACCCCATCATCCTTTCATGGCTGAGAGGTAAAAACTGAGGACATTGCACATAAGCTTTAGAGTTCCCGTTTACAAATGCCACTGAGCAGTTCTTTCCTTTAAATCGCTCCTGTCCTGTCTTTCTGACATCTTTCTCCATCTCTCATCCTTTTCTCTCTCTGGGAAATACAGTAGATGTAGCTTTAGGTAGCAGACACAGTGTGTGACAAACTGCATTTGTGTAACAAATTTGTGTTTGCTGAGCCGTTAAAAATGTTGTATTTGAAATTAACTGCCACAACACATTAATCCATTTACACTCAATCCTCTTCTGTAGTGCTAGCTAGACAACTAGATGTCTGCACCACAAATGAAGTTCTATATTGTTTCAACTGTCATGGTTCCTGGGTCTGAGTTTCAGTGTTACTTTCTCTTTTATTTTGTTAGCCACCTGTCTCATGTGCGTGTCTGTTCAGTTCTGCTTCCCCCGTCTCGTTAGTCAGATTTAGTTCACCTGTGTTTCCTGGTGTTTCATCTCCCTGATTATGTCATGTAGGTATTTAAGCCCTTAGTTTTCTTCAGCTCCTGTTATGAGCTTGTTCTCCTGTCTATCGGTCAACATTAGTTTTGAGTGAATTTTCTCTAGTTTTACTCTGTTTCATGTTTTATTAAGTCTGACATTTGCCAGCTAATAAAACTGTACTTTGAGTTCAAGTCTGTCAGCAGAGATTTGGATTTGGGTCTGCACTCTGCCTGTCATACACAATTGTCAAATGACACCAACCCACTTAACCCCTGATTTTAATGTGTTAAAATGATACAGAAGTTTTATGGTTTTGCCTCTTTAAGTAAGTAAGTAAAGTTTATTTGTATAGCGCTTTTCACAGACATATGTAACAAAGTGCTTTACAAGAAAGGTAACAAAACACAATACAGTCATAAATGCATAATTAAAAACCCTGGTCTAATTAAAAGCTTTTTGAAAAAAAAATGTCTTTAGCTGCTTTTTGAAGGTCACCACCGAGTCCAGACACCGTAGAAATAGAGGAAGCGCATTCCACAGTGTGGGCGCAACATCTTGGAAAGATCGGTCACCTGGAGTTCTGAAACGAGTGTGGGGGACCACTAAAAGGTTTTGATTCGATTACCTCAGGTTACAAAAAGAGGTATGTATAAGAATCAAATCAGCAATATAGGGAGGGGCCTATCCCTGTAGTGCTCTAAAGGTTAAAACTAGAATTTTAAAATGGAGCCTACATCTGACTGGAAGCCAGTGTAGCGACTTTAAAACAGGAGTCATATGAGCTACCTTTTTTAAGCGGGTCAGTAGCCTCGCTGCACAGTTTTGAACAACCTGTAGACGAGCTAGCCCTTTCTTGATTAGACAGACTGTTACAGTAGTCGAGTCTTGTAGAGAGCTCTTTGTATTTGATAAGTTGTTATGCAGAGTGAACGGACTCTTTGGCAGAACACACAGAGGCACAGGGAATGCAGGAAGTGCTCTTTATTTACAGTGACAGAATTATTAACACAGGATGGGAGATTATGTACACTGATAAATAAACCAGGGACGGGGGCTGACACGCACTCTGAGGTAAAGGGGTAATCCTTCGCAAGCAGGGTGGATCTATGGAAAAAAAGAAAACAAAACTTCAGGGGAAGATACCAAACAACCGGTAAGAAACGGCAATAAATATGGGGAGAGTTGAAGAGCTCACTTGTCACACTGGCTGTACAGGCTCGAGCGAGGATTTCCGGGATGCGAGAGTAAAGCTGAGACTGACCTCTGTAGTGATCCCGGAAATACGGCTTCACGAACAGCTGACAGGCAAGCGGGTGATGGATCCGGTTAAGGATACAGGACAACAGGTAAGCAAACAAAATCCAAAACATGGGTTGGCCGTAATGCACACCGTGGAAATTAACAAACACGTTACCACTCGGGGGGTGGGGGGGATATGTCTGTCGCGCTGCTCCTAAATAATGCTCTATCAAATGACGTCTGATGTGTGCCAGCATCCCGAGACACACCGGCCCCGCCTACCTGTGCTGAAAACAGAAGCAAACCCATGACACCACACCAGAGAAACCCCACCAACTCTTAATATAAGTGATGGATACACCTATACGATTGTTTATTTGTTTATGTTACTGTGTTCTCCATTTAGACTCGAATTGGTATGTTTGAAGTAATATCCTCAAATTCCTCAAACCTAAAGTAACAAGCCTGTTTTGACACTGAGTAGAAAATATAGGTATTTGTGTAAAAATGTGACACTAAAAGTAAAAAGTTGTCAGAAAAATAAACACTCAAATAAAAAAATTCTACTTAAATACAATGATTTGGTGCTTGTACTTGCCATCTCTGTTCTGTCAGTACACTATTTTCTCCTTAATGCGTGAGCCAGTCTAAAATACAGTTTGCACGATCATTGTGGCACATATAGTGATTATTAGCATCTATATGTTTTAAAAAATATTTATGATAAGTGACACTTCCCAATATAAAGCGTCTTGAGGCAACTGTTGTTGTGACTTTGCACTATATAAATAAAACAGAATTCAATTTAATTCAATTTTGGGGATTTTCCTATATATTTTGCTAATTTCATCATCCCCCTGTGTGCAATGTTACGTTCTCTGTTTGAACTTATATATCACGTTCAATGTAGATTACCGATGTGTAACTTAGGTCACCCTTTTTATTTTTATTTTTTAAATATGTGACATTTTTTTTCACCACAGAGTATGGAAAGACAAACTTGCAGTACTGTAACCTCCATTTCTATTTGTACCTTTTTCTATAGTACAATCACTGTGATGATCGCTTTCAATTCTCTTTGGGCTACTTATCAACTTTGGGTTATGTTGTTAGTTTTGTGTTCACATTTTGTGGAACTGTAACCAAAGGTTTATATTCTTAACTGGTAATGCGTCTCAGGTCATTTTATGGAGTAACACGATAATAATGTAATAAGTAATGATTACTGTAATTCATTTCTTTCTCTGGTGATTGCTTAAGTAAGATACTGAATTACTTTTGAGAAAAATAACAAGCAATACATTAATTTTATTTAAGTAACAACCCCAATAGTATCAGATGGATATAATTTTGATGTCTGAAAAGTGAAGCCATTTCAGGAGGTCAGAATAAAGCAAAGTCTGATTGTAAAGACAGTTGTAAAACAAAAACTTATTACTTATAAGCTCAGCAAACTCATTGGCGATGAGCTTATTCTCTCGCTTGCTAGGTTTCAATCCTGTTGAACAAAATATAATGTTTGTTTTACACTAAATCAAATGATAAAACCATATTTTAGAATACCATCAAAGTGGTTACAGCCATCATTTTTAGAGATTATATATTGTTAGAAGGTCACATGAATTCACTGAATCTGGCAATTTGGATCTAGTCAAGTTACTGTGTCACACTATTCTATACTTTGGGCAGTGAGGCATGTAAGTCGTTTCTTCTGCTTGCAGTCTAGTTACTAAGACATGAGAATGATGCTAACATTTTTATCCAATTGTCAAAGTGAGCATAAAGAAAGTTAACAAATTGAATGAAAATACAATATAAAATGTGTGACGAATTATGTAGGAATAGTTAGAAATTAGGTCACTATGAGACCTCTGAACATCATCAATGTGCCTTCCAAAGAATTATTCCTTTTTTTGGATGCTTGAGAATGTTGTTCAAAATCTCACATAGGTCTTTTACTGTTTTGAGATCTAGTGACTACAAAGGCCATAGCATGTTATTCTCATCTGAATATTATTGACCCATTCGGTAACAACGGATGTCCTGTGTGTAAGGACATTTTTATTCTAGAAGAGCTCACTTCCATTAAAATACCAGTTTTTCAACACATGATACATATTTTCAGTGCCTTCTATCTAAGGGGCAAACTTGGCCCAAACCATGCCAGTAAAATGCCTTCCTCTTCATGCAAGGTTGTATAAACACTATTTTTAAGTCACATATGAACTACTCACTGGTGCTGTTTTTCTGGTAAGTGATAGACTCGGATCTATTAGATCAAATGGGAATATCTAACCAGTGAGCTCACAGCCCATTCAATATCAGCGTGACATGCTGACAAGATCAAAGAAAACCTACACACTGACTGAACTTTGTTCTGCATTTTTTTCAGACGGTGTGTTAGGCAGACTACTTACTTGTTGCTCAATCATCAAAAACAGGACCTGCTCTATTGATGATATGGTTCAGAACTGATGTAACCAAAAGTCCAAAATATATGCCTCGGAGTTGATCAAAGTCTTTTTCTGCACAATACACAATATAGAATATCAGTGAAGCTGCTCCCCTGGGGGCATTATGATAAAGGAGAATCTAAGGCTTGGTTATTTTGTTCCATGACCTGCTGACTTTTATGTTGATTTTAAAAGGTTTTAAAAGTCATACTGGAAAGACTGGCCTACATAAATGCTAAAGCATTACTAAATCGACCTTGTCTTTTTTAGCCTGGAAAATATAAAACAAATTGTCACGTAGCTGCTACGCCATTGCACTTCTTTTAGAAATAAATTCTAATGGTCTTCTATCTTTGAAAATTATAGAAGACCATTATTGCAGAATAAAGACTGGAAGCGGGAGTTTGATGTTCAGTAGTTTCATTTTAAGAAAGAGAGACGGAATCAAAAATTAGGGAACACACCCCCCCCCCCCCCCCCCCCCCATAAACTGATTTGCATGTCATTGAGTGAAATACATATTTGACCCTCTTTAACCATGGGCACAGAGATGGCAATCAATCAATCTATAGATGCTTCTGATCTCAACTTGTTACGTGTATAAAACACACCTGTCCACATAATCACTTTCTACCATTTCAACCTCTACCACAATGGTCAAAACCAGCGGCCCACAACCCCCGGGCCACCGCGCCGCGAGAGTTGAGGCTCGGGTGTGAACTTTATGGTTTTCAGGGTTTTTATCATGAACTCGGTTTCCCTGGGTCTTTTCACGTGTTGTATTGTGTGTCTTATTTCGAAAGAAATGTTTACGCATTACCATAGCGACCAGAGAGCATTAAGGGGCAGAGAGGAGGATATTGCTCTCAATGTTGATGGCGCATTTCAGGAGGAAGCTGCTAATAAAGTTACAAATTACACAGTGAATTCATGTCTGTTAATATATTTACAAAATACCGCAGTTTTTGTGTTGGTTGTATCATTTTATTTTGTTGTATTTATCCACGACACCTTAAAGGCCGGTCCGTGGAAATATTGTTTGACATTAAACTGGTCTGTGACACAAAAAAGGTTGGGAACTGCTAGTCAAGACCAAAGAGCTGTCAAAGAATGGCAAAAGAAGATAATGCTTGTGTAAACCGAAGTCAGTCGTGATTACTAGAGTGACTGCAGATGCCCTGCCAGCCTACCCAGCACTGCCTGCTGCACCACCCCTCCCCTGCAGCGGAGCCAAAGACCACACCTCCTCTACACACCCCCACCGCCTGACTGAGTCCAGGATTCATTGGCCTATGGACAACCTTGAAGTTAAAGGGCCACAAAGCCAGATACCACTGGGTGATCTGGGCCTTGAAATCCTTCAAGGGCCACTGCAGCGGGGCGTTGTCTGAACAGATGGTGAATGAGTGTCCCAGGAGGTAATAACGAAGAGAGTCGATTGCCCACCAGATCACCAGGCACTCCTTCTCCACAGTGCTATATTTGCTTTTACGCTCTGTTAGTACAAGATTGGGCAGTTGACCACCTTATCTGCTGGGACAAACCATCCCCCAGCTCTCTGTACAAACATCGCCTTGCACCGCTCCTTCTGCTAGATCACATCTGGAGCACCATTTCGTGTGAATTCAGTCAAGGGGTTGGTCTGGTCTGTGAAACCAGGCGGTGGTGGCAGCAGTGGTAGTACCCAGCCAGTACCAAGAACCATCTCACCCCGTTCTTGTTCTTGGGACAAAGAACACAAAGCTCCGGATAGCAGCCGTGGCCAGTGTTGGGGAGTAACGGAATACATGTACCGCCGTTACGTATTTAAAATACAAAATATGAGTAACTGTATTCCGTTACAGTTACCGTTTAAAAAGGTGGTATTTAGAATACAGTTACTTTGTTGAAATAAATGGATTACACGGCGGTACTTCCCTGTTTCCTATTGTGGCGGGTCAGGCCTGTTTGGGTTTTGTTTGACAGCTACATTCTGTTGTTCCAGGTGGCAGCGTTACGGTTGCCATGGTTACAGGGTGACGCTCTCTCTCTCTGTGTGTTTCCTGGGTGAGAGAGGCCTTTTTGTTGTTGTTGTGCTAAGCTAATAGGCAGAATGCTACAGGCTTAGCTCTAAAGAATGTAGCCTCATGGGCAGTGTAGTCCGTGCTGCAGGGAGAATGGACTGCCATACCCGTTATGTGTCTGTGAGCGAGGGAGGGAGAAATGGGAAAAGTACGAGCTGTCATCGAGCAAAAACGGGAGCTGGAAGCATGTAAATATAATAATAACCACTGCAGCCAAGAAGAGTGCCTGACGAGCCCAGTTGTAAGTAAGCTATTAAGACTCGACTGTACACCGTGTTCGTGTTTTCCTCCGAAACAATAAGTTCCATTGGAGCAGCCTTTCAACGCCTCTCTCTGTCTCTCGCAAGCAAAGTTGACCCAGACAACAAAGTAAAGCTATTTTTCAGCTACGAGCCCGACACGGAACCCACTGTATTAGCCAGAGGTCCCTTTACTACGGTTCAGAGCCGCGGACCTTCAGTAACAGTAATAAATCACACAGCAATAGTACATTCACGTAGTTGTAAACAGCATGATAATATGTTAAGTAATCCAAAGTATTCAGAATACGTTACTCTCATTGAGTAACGTAACGGAATACGTTACAGAATACATTTTGGGGCATGTATTCTGTATTCTGTAATGGAATACATTTTAAAAGTAACCTTCCCAACACTGGCCGTGGCGCCCACTCCGCCTCTGGCCGTTGGCACACCTCTACTGTGGCCCAAAACAATTCCAGGAACACCTGGGGGTCATCATTCGCCACCTTCCAATGCAAAGTCACCAATAATGGAGACCTTGATCACACCTGGAGTAGCCTACTCTGTCTCCAGACCTTTATCCAACAGAAAATATTTGGAGAGACCTAAGACGCGAAGAATCAGCCAAGAAACCAAGATTTAGTGAGCTCCTGTAAAGAGGTGTGGGCAAAATCCCTCCTGAGATGTTTGCAATCCTGGTCACTACACTACAAGAAATATCTTGTCTTCTCAACAAGTGATCCACCATCATAAAATTAGAGATGTTTGATGGTTGTGAGTGAATGACCAAACTTACAAATTCCACATGGGGGCACATAATTATTCTCCCAAATGGACAACAAACTGTAGCTTGCTTGTTTAATTCTGTCATAAAAACAAAACGTGTCTAGACAGAACATAATGTAATCACTATTTATTGAGTAAAACAATGGTATAAATATTTACAGTTACTTTTAGAAGATTCTCCTCAACCGTTCAGTCACTGGATGATTCCTCTTCTGTCCATTGTGATCCACAAACTCACCTTTAATAAGAAGATTGTAATGTAAGATTATTCTAAGTCCTTTTTGTAAAAGCTTACAGCCACAAACTATTTCATTGTTCTATTAGGACACTGTATCTTCCTCAATTTATGTTCCCTTTTTTGAAAAGCATTACCATCATGAAATACTATACTGTACAGAGACACAGTTGTTTAATAGTAATGCATAATTCCTCTTAGGATTATATGGCTCAAGGCTCTTTCTTCCCTTCCTGAGGTGTCGTCAGTGAGCCTTTGATGGAAAAACATGGTGTGTTAAGAAAAAAGGGAGCAAATGAGCATTTATGTTTTTATTCCTGCATTGTATTGTATTGTTAAATGCTAATGGGAGATCAAAGTGGGTCTTTGTTCTGTGAAACATTTGTTGAAGTCTTGTCTACTTACTGTTTATGTTGGAAAGGAAATAAACTTTTCTTTTGACAACAGCTTCTAAAGGAAAACCAGAAAAATTGTAGATTGAGGCATGTACATCTGCTGAAAATGTATACACAAAAGGGTTACACATACATGAAAGAAGAGACTGAGACACAAGCAGTGGAGGGAAACATTGATATCTCATACTGTCAGTCACAATGGGAAACCTCTTGTGTGATACCCCTGTGGCACTTTACCCCCACATTGCCAGTGGAGACAAGAGGCAACAAGCCACATCCGCCCTCAGAGAGAAGAATCAAGGTTTTTCCTGGCCAGCAAGTAGATTTGTGAATAAAAAATGTCAGGAAGCAAAACTAAATAAAACTACATAAGCATGCTTGTAGAAAACCCAAATAGGGAACCTTTGGATGTCATTACATCATTTTTTGTAATCTGAATTATATCTGCATTGAACAAAACCTTAAAAACAAACAAACATGAATAGAGGTACCCTGCTGCTCGGAGATATGGTGGGCAGGTTCTGGCATATACAGTAATTAAAAAACACTTCCTACTGATACATGCACATGGACACGAGCCAGAACATGTTTTATCAATTGGTTGACATTCACCATGACCTCCATGACAAAAATCCCACAACACACAAGTTCTTTTCTCTTTTTTTGCGCATATGCATATTAAGGAAACACAAACTCGAGTACATGTACAATGAATATATCACACTGAAAAGGCCTCATCTAGTATGAGATTTCAAATTAAATATCTATTTAGAAAGACACTGAGTTCATGTATTTGTGTGTGTGTGTGTGGCTATTCAGCTGCTTCATTTACTTCAGAGAGTGAATTGTGCAATATTTCTTTTACAGTACATTTCAAACCAAAGGCTAAGGCCATCTATTGCTAGACTGTTTCTTTCTTCCTCTTTCGCACATGTGCACATGCACACATAAAATTACGCAAATCACAGGTTTCCTATTCACAGTCATTGTGTATTACTTGCAGCAAGCATTAACAGTGTCAAAGATGACGTGACTTTCTCCTATTTATTAACACTGACTAACATCAGAGGTAATGGAGTGAATGGATGCAGCTTGACTTTAAAGATAATACTTTCAAACAAGACTCCCCAGACCCCAGTCAAATGGAGCTAGCATATCAAAAGACTCCCCATTACAGTAACTATGCATCTCCTGTGGTTTCCTCTCACTGTATTGCCACTTAAAATATGTAGCAACAAGGAATAAGGTGACAAGGCTACCTCTTGGCAGTCTGGGTTTGTCTGAATTTCAAAGAAGCTCTTTGAAAGGAGGTTGTTTTTATTGGAAGCATGAGTTGGTACAAAAATAAGGGCCAAAAAAGAGAAGAATTGATTCTGTTGGTATTGCTGGAAAAGCAAGACAAAATGGGCTATAGGAGAATTTTTTCTGACTTTGTCTATATTTTGTTGTCTGTGCACCGCATCTGTTTTGTACCAAGTTGAAAAGAAATCAACAGCCTTTTTCCCTTTTTTCTCTTTGTATTTAATTTCACTCAGCCTTTGAGGTTCTGATGAGTGAATAACCGTGAATAACCAATAGAGAATGAAAAAGCTAGAAACGTCAAATGTCTCCTTACCTGGGGTGGCAGAATTGGAGCTGCATGGTTCAAACTTTTTAGGCATAATCAAGCATTCTAGGTTTTATCGACAAACACGAGAACACAAACAACAAACAACCCTACAGGAGCACTGAGAGCAAAAATGTGTCAGCCAACCAGAAGCGGGTTTCTAAGGCTACATGCTGTATTTAATCCCCTGAACCCCCAATAGGCCCGATGGAAGAATTTTGTTGATGTCTTGGGCTGTCTACATTGTGTGTGTCTGTGTGTGTGTGTGTGTGTGTGTGTGTGTGTGTGTGTGTGTGTGTGTGTGTGTGTGTGTGCAGTTCCTTCCCTCGAGCCACAGTTAAACTCCTGTGACATCAGCAGCCATGTCTTATTTCCTTATTACAAAGGTCCCACTGTAACGCAGTGTGTCAGAGCAGGGACTACTTTCTCACAAACACACACATGCTCATTAGCAGACATAGTGTATCTCCATCTCACACGTACATGTGCACACACACACACCTACAGACACACACATGCGCGCACACACACACACACGTACGGACACACACACACACACACACACACACATTCATCAGAAGGAGTAAGCAGGAGAGCAGAAAAAGGCACAAAAACAAATTAAACCAAGCACAAGATAGGGCTTTCATTATAATTACCATATTCAATAAAACACAGATTAGATAAAGGAAGAGAAGCTCTGGGAAGGAGGAAAAGGTTTCGGTCTCTGTGTGTGTGTGTGTGTGCATGAGTGTAGGTGTCTAGGTCAGTGTATGTGTGTGTGTCTGTCTGTATTTGAGCATATTCCTTCACAGACTTGAAAGATGAGTAGAAGACTGCATAATTTACACTGTACTTTTCAAAGAGGCCAATATTCCACAGATGGTACAAATTATGGTGGATGTGCTCCTCCACTCAGTTTTACTCAAGCATCTAAAGTCTCTCTAAAGTACCGAACCTGCTGTAATTATAACATCCAATCAATTCTAAACTAATTTTAGGTTTGGCAGTTAGCTGCGTGGCTGTTTTGTAGAGTTATATTTTTTCCAAGTTAGTTAACTTTGCAAGTATAAAGTTATTTACACTCACTTGATAGGCTGCATGAATTTAGTTTTATAATATATCCAAAGAGTAGGAATTTGATTAATCTGTTATCTTTCAATCATTTTTGCTTTTTAAACATTTACATTTCCTACTACATATTTCTTTGTGTACAATCAAACATAATTACAATGTTGCACCAGAAAAGTGGGACAATATTTTTGTTTAATGGCAGTTACAATACCTTAAATGTGCATGTACTCAGGTGTACAAACATGCATTATTTCAATTATCTTAAACAGGACAAGAATTCTTTAGCCAAGTAGCGCTGTCTTGTGCTGGACTGACATTTCTATCATGCATCATTTGTCTCATTTGATAATGAAGCTACTGTTAGTTGAAAAAACAGAGTGCATGAAGGTGTGACAGATCTAGATATATCTCGGAAAAATAAATAATTTGACCTATACATTATAATAGGCTTATAATGACTACTCTTAGTTGCAACACTTGAAAAGTGAGCATATCTGTTGAAATACTGACTAACCACTTTATGCATAAAATGTCAGAAATAAAGGGAAAAAAAATGTCCATCAAAGATTTCAAGAGCATAAGTTGATGAAATGCAAAGATCAATATATTTACATACATGTGAAACTGGAACCACAAAGTTGAAATAACCACATAAAATTTGCTTGATAAATAATTTTAATATTTAAATTTTAACATTCACATAAAATATTGTCATAAAGAACACTATATTGTTTAAGGGCTAATTTGTCCTTTGAATTTGAAACATCTCCAAAAGCACCCTTGATATCATTTTAGTCCTTAGAGATAAACACTAAATGTACTAAATGCATTGCTGTTATTCCTGTCATTTTGGTAATGTTGTGATTTGACAGATGACAAGACATCAGACATGACATGACTGTGACAGAATTGTTAAAAAGAAAATAAAGAATAGATTATTACAACTTTAAAATTGAAGTAATGTATCCTTGTTGAAATTGGTTTGTACATTCATGACAATTTAAACCGAATTAGAAAAATAGATGGTAAAAGCCCCAGTACTGCTATGACAAAATATAATGCATTGGGGGCAATTTGAGGCTTAGGATCTCGCCCAAGGCGATAATTGAAACACCAACCATTCGATCAGTAGATAACACATTCTACCTCCTGAACCACAGCCTCCACAAAGCTATGTAACATGTAAAAATATTTTTTTATATATACCTTTTGTTTGTTTGTTTGTTTGTTTATTTGTTTTGGCTGAGTCAGAGCTGTGCAACAGCATGGCCAGTAGCCTATTAAATATAGAATTACCAGCTGTGCATATAATTTAAATATTAGACATATGATTATGCCTTAGGTCTTTGTAACAGTGATTTTCACAAAGGCCTAAAAATGTGTGGTTCCTAATCTATGCGTGAAAAAAGGAAACATTGTCAGTGAATATCACAGCTAAACAGATCTAACAGTCCCATACTGACAGGCAGCTAGCTAACAGCAGAGTTGCTGAATGGCAGTGTATTTCATTGACTGGTTACAGATTCATGCTGCACACTGAGTTTTGCACTGTGGGACTGAACTGCATCTAGATTCTAAGTGTATTTAAAATGCTGCAATTAAAACAATTTAGTGTTATCCATTCCAGCCAAATCAGTCCTGATCCTTTTTCAAAGACTATTTCAATACAACTATTAAATGGTGCCATCCATTTAATTTAAAATTATACACAATGTTAATAGTCTACACTCACAGTAAACAGAAAGTAAAGTTATTTTTTTTGAGTCAGTGTTATAAGCAATAGTGACATTTATTGAATCATAGGAATCAAAACTATTTGACATAATAATCAAAATTGAAAGCAAAACTAATAATTAAAAAAATAATTCTGCTGCCTGAGGTATTCACTAAGCACACAGTCGGTTCACGTTTGTTGTCTCATCCTGGACAGTGGTTCTGACACTCACCAGTCCTCTGCATTCTTTCGCTTAGTGTACAGTCTCAGGGTGCTCCCTCCATGTATGGTCAGGCGCGTCCTTGTATTGATGTCAGTGGCTTCTGTTTCCTGCTTTGGACATCTTATTATTGTAGTGGGGTAGCTGATCACTGGCAGGGTGTACCTGTTGATTTCCCAGATCTTGCTCTTTCTATTTAGCTCACTCCTCAGGACTTGCCTTACCCTCTGCAGGTATTTACCCGTCTCAGTTGAGGGTATACCCAATCTGGTACTAGGGTAATGATAATGTTAATTCTTAAGTGTATTCTTTAGAATCAGAAATTAAGAACATTAATCTACTATAGTTAACCCTTTAAGACCTACCATAGAACCAAGTCCGCCAGAGCATACTTTATATTTTTACATGCTGTAGAGCCATTTTTGGGAGCATTTCAAGTTGCTATACATCAATACAACTGTTATAGCCCAAATTTGAATAAAATTTATGCATTAAATCCATAGTAACCACATAAAATGTAAAAAGTGCAATAAACTACAGAAAAATTGAAAATCATTTTTGTTTTTTTAACATATATTTCTAATTAGAGAAAATTAAGAGGTTTATCCCTCAAAACGTTAAATACAAAAACGTTGCAAAAAATAGTTTACAACCACAGGAAATTTATTTTAAGTGTCTTCATAGTTTTATTTTTGAGATACACCAATTTTTATATACTGCAGAAAAAATGAAAAACAATCCTATAATGCAAATTTGCAAAGAAAACAGCATGTGCATCAAAACAAACTATTTAAAGCAGTGCTATTTGAGTTCTAAGCATCCCAGAAACTATTCAGAAAAGCATAAAGTCAAACATGACTTTTAAAAACACCAGTATAGGCTTTTAAGGCCTACAAGTAAAAACCTAAATTTTCCGCGAAAATGATGTCACTTCCGGTTTCAGACAGGAAATGGCAGACATGCGATAGTTCGTGCTGACTTCTATTTCAATGTAGGAAGTGTTACGAACAGCTGATCGGATAGGCAAAGTGTGTTTCTGGAATATTATGTTTTTGTTCCTGCAAGCGCTTTTTATGCAATTTTTGCAAAGCTTTATGCGGAAGGAAACTGTGACCTAGGACAAGCTGATGGCATAAGATGTAAGTACAACTCCTCCGGTTTCATATGCAAAAAAAAAATATTGCGCTAGCTTACATGGTTCTGGTTCTACAGGGATTTAAAAATCTGACCCACTCCGACCGGCTTTAAAAGGGTTAATTTAAAAATATAATACATTACAAAGTTACCAAAATATAACAAAATAGTCCAATAAATACAAATACCTCTAATTATAAATATCCCAGTATGTTACACAAAACTGAATATATATAGTTGACAATGAGGCATATCATATTGACTTTGTAATTTTCTCTCTAGAGGATGTGATATTAAGTCATTTTTCTTGTAAATACAATGACTGTGTGTAGAGCTTAGTACTATCAAATGACCTATGCACAGTACAGTGCCTGAACACATCCTGTGTAGAGAGAGGACTGAAGCTGCTTCTGCTGATCTGCAGATCCTTCAGCGTTCCACCTTCTGTTTTCGTTGTATTACTTTAGGGTCTTTACCTTAAAACATAAAGTGCCTTGGGCCAACTGCTGTTGTGATTTGGTGCAAGAAAAATCTAATTGAAAAAAAAACCTAACATGGTCTTAGTTGAGTGGCATGTCACGTCCAGGTATTTTATCAACCTAGTCATTTAAAATAAACTAGAAATCACATCCTAAAATTTTAGACCTCCATATTTTGCATTAATCTGTTTATTTGTGTGTGTCTGTGTGCGGGTATGTATTTATGTATTACCACCCTGCGGTGATGCATTTCAAGCTGATTTATTTATTTGCTCCTTAATTTGTCAAACAAGGTCAAGCGCCCAAATGACATTTTATCAAGACTTCTTTAGCCATTGTTTACACCCTAGCCAGACATGCACACAGATAGACACACAGGCCCACAGTCACACAGCCTTTTTATCTCCCAAACATTTACAAAGCTGTCGGTGCCCCCCTGCCAGCCAAAACTCAGCATGTCCTCCTTATAAAGTCAATGAATTTCATGCAACAGCCGTTGTGACATCTGACTATCAGTTAGAAGGGCTGTACAGTCCCATACTAATAAACCATAATCATCTCCTGAAAAACACTCACAGCGAGACACTGAAATCCCCGCGTATGCATGCCAAACCATTTCCACATTCCAATTTCAGAAATACTCTTGTCTCTGCATTTCAAACACCTCCCAAGAATACACCTGCACAGATGCACACAGATATTGACAATACTATGAAAGCAAGTACATGCTCAAAATGCACATATATAGACAGAGGCCCCTCCGAGTGCACGCAAATTTTGTTCAGAAGTAAACACTGTTGATCAGTTGCATTCTCCTGGGTGGCTCATTGCAGCTAAGTCTCTTCCTCTGTGGGGTCTCCAACTGTGACTGAAGCAGAACTAATGCAGTTAGCCACGGAAGTCTGGCAGACGAAGTCATGAACATTGTGCTGTACCTGTGTGTGCCCACCCCACACACATACTTGCACATCCCTTCATTTTCCCTGGCACTAATGGATAAGCATGCCTGGAAATGGCAACAGGACTCTATATTGAAAAGGACATGAGATTTTTTTTTTTCCTGTGATATGTGTGGGCAATTTTGACTGCGTGAGTCCAGCTGGAATATTTTCTCTGATTTCAAGCTTGTATGGAAATGTATGTATGCTGCTGATTGGTGTGGGCAGTGATAAACACAGCTTCACTAATGGGTTAAAAGTAAAAAATAATAAAATGGAGTGTGCAGAATTTGGGAAAAGGTTATGTTTTGCCCTAAGGTCAGAAGGATGACACTTTAACTAATTAGAGGGTCACTTGGGTCAACAACAAAAGTACTTTCAGGGTACTTAACCTGACCATACCAGGTAACCCCTTTGCCACCAGCTATTATATTAAGGCAAAAATGGAGCGCAAAAATATCACATCAGTGCACACACATACCTGATAAATGAATGTTTAAGAAAACAATTTGGCAAAATGGTGACAATCGTCCATCCCCCGTGCATGCCACTGCTGGAGGCACAGTCACAGTTAGAACAATCACCAGAGTCCTCTTGAAAGGGTACTTCAGTAATTTAGTGTTGAAAATTTACAAAGTTGTGGGAATTGGTTGAACAGGTTTAAAATCGATGGTAAAGTCAATCAGTTAACGATTTTCTGCCTTTTTGTCTCTCAAATGGGGCAAAGATTAAACGGCATTAGATCCTTTATCTCCAATAAATACAAATTATGCTATATAATAATTCTTTATAACTACAAATATGTTAAAATACAAGCAATGCGATGCAGGTGTCCCTGGTCAAATTGACTTTAGATGCATTTTGCAACTGTTTTCACAGGAGTATATCACAAGGGGAGTAAGTTGACCTTTGTATGTAAAATAAACATAAATAAAAAAAACAAATAATTTTCAAACCCCCATGTTTTGGTCTACAGAGAACTGCATGAAAACAAAACCACAAGAGGAGACAGTTTCCACAAATATTACAGAGCTCAAGAGACAATAAAACCAATAACAGGACTGGGAAATGGGGGTTTGGAGTGTGCCAGAGCAACCCAAGAACAAACCTAGATAATAAAGGAACAGTTTACCAAGAAGAGTTTTATGTTTATGCTCTATTTAATTAGAGGTTTTCATACTAGGTATACATATTTTAAGCAAAAAATGTTTCTGTCCTTAACATGAACTCTACTTAATTTAGGAACGCTTGTGATTTAAGATCCATCTAAAAATTCAGAAATGCAACTCTTTGTCTAATACTTTGTGAAATTAGTGAAAAAATATGAATATTAATATAAAATATTAAAAATATTGTCTCATATTATATCTTTCGTTTTTACCTTGGGAACTAGTAACAAACAGCCACATATTTCTTAGTATTTTTCATCCCAGACTACATTGAGAACATTGTCAGGTCTGAACAGAAAACTTTATGTATCTCAGCCTGTGATGGATTTCCGGAAAGGTACTTGAGTTTAAAAATGGAATGAAAAACCCAAGTCTCTGAAATGGAGTCATTGTTTTGTAGTACCTGTGAGAGGCACAGAACTCAGTGCAAAAGTGACTCTGAAACATGGTTAGTTTGAAGGGCTGATATTGATGATGGTGGTGGTGGGAAAAGAGGAGGGGAAGGACAGGGTGTCAGTGAACTAGCTCCAAATAAATGGTTTTCAAGCATAAAAACACATTTCTTTTTTAACAAGCTTTATAGCTGTGGTTAAATACAATCATCTAAAAATGCTAGTGAGCCTGTAAGGCTTTGATGTGGAGACTGACTGATGTTTCTGTGTAATGTCCACCATCTTAGTTTAACCTAAGATTTGCTAATCATCTCTAAACTTAAACTACTGATTATACTAAAGAGAATACCAGTAGTTTTGCAAGTCATAAACTGCAGTATTTTAAATAAAAAGTTAAGAAAAAGATGATTAAAGGCCTACATGATAACTTTCTAATTATAAATTATGAAATTCGTTATAAATTTGTGGACCTTGAACATCATCTCATATTAAAGCAGACATTTCTGACAGACTGACGGACATAATAAAGGGTGTCACTTCAATGTGATTCTATATATGTTTTTTTTTTTTTAAATTTGGTGTTTGTGTTTGTATTTTGCTGTTTTTTTTTGTATTTTAACTTATTAGAATCTATTTTAATCTATTGTTTTATTGATGTCTTTTTCTCTTTGTAAGGTGACCTTGGTTTTTAGGAAGGCACACTCAAATAAAATGTATTATTATTATTATTATTATTATTATTATTATATAATTCCCCTCTTGCCCCTACGGGCGGTCTATCCTTCCAGCTTGGGTCCTCGAACAGAGGTTGGAAGTTTGAGGGTCCTACGAAGTATCTTAGCTGCACTTTTCTGGACATAGATCTCTGACGTTGTTCCTGTGATCTGTTGGAGCTTAGGAGTCACTGCACCGACTAGAACTGGGACCACTGTTACCTTCACCCTCCACATCTTCTCGAGCTCTTCTCTGAGCCCTTTGTACTTCCTCAGCTTCACGTGTTCACTCTTCCAGATGTTGCTGTCATTCGGTATCGCTACATCTATCACTACGGCCGTCTTCCTCTGCTTGTCTACCACCACTATGTCCGGTTGGTTATCCACCAGCATTTTGCTCATCTGTATGGAAGTCCCACAGGACTGTGTAGCTCGGCCAATCTCCACCACTCTAGGGGGCATCTCCCAATATACATTATTTATTTATTTATTTATTTATTTTTGCAATGTGTGGAAACTCAACAAGATCATCCATATGCCTGTCTGATGTGACAACAGGTACCAATCACCTCACTTTATATGCCTTGAATACAATTTTTTACTTGCAGTTTGACTTTGTGCTTGGGACACAAGCATATATCACTGTTGTGCTTATAGAGCATGCTGAAAAATCACTTGAGAAGAGAATTTAATTAATGACTTGTGCTACTTGAGACCAAATGAGTGTTTCCCTAATCTATTAGCGTGCATGATAAATATACCTGTCTGAGTACTGCTGAAGACATGTCATATTAAATATCATTTAATGGTGTTTTTGCTTTAGAAAAAGCATGCTCTGGTGACAGCAAGAGAAACATATTGGTGTGCTCGCTGTTTTGTTTTTTCATGCTCACTAATCTGATACACTACGATTGTTGTCTGTGATACCTTTGAGTCATTTGGTCAGTAGCTGGTAGGCAGGTCTGGTAATGCACAGACATAAAAATCTACACATGTCTTTATCAGATGTGCTTTATTATTGCACTAGGCTCTTGTTTCATCGCCAAACACTGCAAAAGCAAACCAAGAACCTGGCAAAATAACTATATATTTTCTAGGCTTCGGTTTGAAAGAATCAATATGTGAATTCAAAATGCACTTCTTGCAAGAGTTTGCTTCATCATAAAGAAAACAATGTGTCAATAACAATATCTGCCTACTGTTGTTTGCGATCGCTTGTCTCTTCGAACAAAGAAGCTTTTGGCCAAATGCAGAGAACAAAGACACGCAAATTATAGTACATCAATGTGCTGCCTGGAGGGATCCATAACAGAAGAGCAATACAGAGAAAACCAATAGCCTGATTTTGAAAAGCTAGATTGCCTCTATCCAGATAGATTATGGTGCTACCAATCTAAGAATAGAGCATTTCACTCGAGTGTCTATCATTAGGTTGGCACACAGAAGAATGGTCACCATAAGCTACGCTCACAGGAATCTGACATTACTGCCATTACCAAGATGGATCAATGTCATTGTCCTTTAATGGACAGGTGACCCATGTCACATTTGTGCGAATGTTTTTTTTTTTTCTGTAGTTCCAAAGAATGTGAAATTTATCAACACTCATTCTGACCCCATGATTATCAGAAGTTTCATAGCAATTCACAAAACTCCATATAACACGAGCATTCTTTCTCTTAAATTAATTAACTTAAATTAGATGTCAAAATGGTTAATTATTATGATGAATGCTTTATTGCAATAATAGTGAGAGGAATTAGAACAATGTTAAATCGGGGTGCACACACTCAATGCTGAGTTGTCAGAGAGAGTAATGGGTATAATTCATTTAATGGGAACAAAAATACCCACAGATTTTAATAGCAAGGACAGAGTACGTGTGAGAGAGAGAGAGAGAGAGAGAGAGTGAGAGAGAGAGAGAGAGAGAGAGACAGAGGAGAAATAATGAATGCATCCGAAAATGCAACTCATCTCCCTTTGTCGTATAGAGCTAAATGAGCAGAGGCTGTAGAGAGAGTCTCTCAGCTCAGCTGTATTTGCCTTGCTTAACACAGAAGCACACTTTGAATAGAAATGAAGATAAAGCCCTCTCATAGCAGTGCTATAAATTGATAATAAATTATGCGAATGCTTTGACAACACTCACAATATTAAGGGGTAATGACTGAGCTTTTCTTACATCAAGCACAGCTTGAGTTTCATATTTGTTATAGCCACTTCAAAGTCTCAGATGTTTCTGCAACTTAGTTCCAGACCTCTTATTATGGATCCAGTTTTATCTCAGGGAAAAGATCTAATTAGGAAGTAAAAAGATTTCCAAATAGACAATGGAATATTTCAGCTGTCAGTCTCTATTCTTAACTTGCCACTAATAGATATGAAAGGGCTTATTAAAATGATCCTCATCTACAAACTACAAATTATTTATCTTAACAAATGCATCTTAAATTGTTGTATGTTGATATGAGGCAATAAGACACAGCCTCTTTAAATATATATCAAATGTGTCTTAATTCAGTTTATTTGAATTTAGTTCAGTTCAAGTTAGTACACCCCATCAATCCATTTATCCATCCATCCAAATTTTTAACCAGCAAATGCATACAACAGCTCTCTACATTAATTAGCACGTGCGTATGTATAGTACACAAAAGGAAAAATACTGTTAATCAAACAAAAATTAACCTCAGGTTGTACCCTGCTTAATGTGTATTTTATTAATCCCATAAGAAATTGCTCTGCATTTAACCCATTCACTCAGTGAAGCAGTGGGCAGCTACCAATCCAGCGCCTGGGGAGCAGTGTGTAGAGACCTTGCTACAGGGTAGCCGTTCAGTGGATTTGAACCCCCGAACACTCTAGGGGTAGGCAACTCCAGGCCTCGAGTGCCGGTGTCCTGCAGGTTTTAGATCCCACCCTGGGTTAACACACCTGAATCAAATGATTAGTTCATTACCAGGCCTCTGGAGAACTTCAAGAAATGCTGAGGAGTCATTTAGCCCTTTAAATCAGCTGTGATGGATCATGGACACATCTAAAACCTCCAGGACACCGGCACTCGAGGCCTGGAGTTGCCTACCCCTGCTCTACCTATTGAGCTATCCCTGCCCCTATTTTTACATTATGACTAATTCCTTGAATGCCTATAGAAATCTAATAATTTTTCTGTACTTTTTGTCAACTACTTATTAAAAAATCTGTTAGGATGCTAACAGCTAAACTAAGTAGTAAACATCCAACTTACTAAACATCGGTGCAATAGCATTGTCCCTGAGATAATGTCACACGGTAACAATAACATTTATCTGAGTAAAACGATCTCACAGAGATTGTGTCTCAATGACTTTAGTGTCTCAGTGGCAGGTACAGTCACTGTACCAGCACAGCGCAGAGAGAAAAAAAATTAAATTAAAATAAAACAAGCAGATAGCTTACCCCATTTTGTACTCGACATGGCTGTAATAGATTAACTGTTAAAAAGGGAACATTTGTTTCCAGCTGTGTTTTGATTTTTTTAACAACACAAAGCTGTGTTCAGGTTATAATTTGCAAAGAAATATATTAATTTAATATATCTAATAATATTATACCGTACAAATGTGACTTCCTATCGATTTATATTTATTATATTGCATGCTTTGTGGTTTTGAAATATTTTCCTGAAATGTACATTCCTCCAACATGTACTGTTATATCATATAAAACACATAAAACATGACATTCCATGAAATTTGTGTGTGATGTTTCATAAAACCTTTTTTCCCCCCACATTCCCTTACATAGATCTCCTAGGTTTAAGCTTTTGTGCTGTTTCATTAAACAGCATGAGAATTTGTGCTGTTCTTAGTAGATTTTACTAGTCACTGCTAAGTGTTTTGGGAGATTTGGGGGGTAACACTTATTTCTTCTGCTTTGTAAATCTGTTATAAACCTGATATAAACTTACAAAACAAAGCAAAAGCATTTTTTTCACTTATTTAGTCTGGACAGTATTCCATATTCCAGAACTGTTCTTCCGTCGAAGACTGTTAATCTCAAAAGCCTTTAAATTACTAGAAATGTGGCAGCTGGGAATTCTCTGGACAATTACCTACTCTTGCACAAGGAAGATGTCAGGGCAAACTTTTCACCCCAAACTGATCTTGATGCAACTGATGTAACTTGTGGTAATTCTGCCAAAATCTAATTTCCTCCAGTTCCCTCTGGAGCTTCAAAAATGCTTTCTATAGCTATTCTCACACATGCAGTAGTATGCAGACCTGAGAAGAATGCTCCCAAATGTGATAGTACATTAGCTGTGTTAGGGATCATCTATGCTTATTCTAATTCATTTATTAGCAAGCAGAGAATATTTAGTGTCAATGAGCTCCTGTGATCAAAAGTGTTTTGAGGATTCTCTGTACTGAAGAACAACATTCTGAATGTGGAAATATATGTAACCCACATTAATTGTGGTTGTTCTGCGGTATGATACATGATGAATTTTCTTTAATTAAAATATACATGTAATTGTACACTGATCCTCAGGTTGCATTTTAGTCTATCCCATCTATTATACAGAAAGCAGATTAAAAGTTTAATTAACTAAACTGTAATCAATTCATTAGTTACATTTAAAATAGACTGCAATTAACTGATCCAGTTACTTAATACAGTTAACTCTTTAAAACCCACCCAATTACAGACATGCATTCTTATCAACAGTATTTTATCTTAAGAGCCACATTAACACAACATTAAACTAAAATGCTTGATTCATCCGATTTGTCTAATCCAAGTTATTTGAGGATACAAAAGTTTGTCAGGCATTAAAATCTTTCGCAAGACAAAGTACCCAGCACAAGGTGTTGAGTACAAATGCATGCTATGCAGTGTTTGTGTGCATGTCTGTGTTGTGTTCTTTGTATTGTGAGACGTGCATTGACGTGTAAGGGGGTGTGATGAACTTAGGATCATCTCTTTCTCAGGTCATCTCCGCACAGTCTTTGTGCTTGGACTTCCTGACCTGACTTGTCCTCCTTTATTAGTCCAAATAGGGTTTAAGCTGTCTGGACTCACCATATGTTGGCTAACAACATTCCTGCCATGAATGACCCATTAACCCCTGCCTCAAAATCCTCATACATTTAAACATTGGACCATAGTACATGATGTGTGTCTGTGTGATTTCTATAATGTAGACCTCAGTCACTGAACAGCAAACGTAAGTAAAAATTATAAAGTCTAGATGACAACGTACACAGCAATTTGAAACAGATTTATTTACAGTACTGAGATCAAAAGCTCACATCTTCCTGTGAATCCATAGAAAAAAGTTTTAACACCAGACAGATGATTGAAACCTCTCACCAAGTGGCCAGGGTGCTGGTAAACGAAGAGTCCTCTACTTAAAATAAAAAGGAGAAACAGGCAATGGTACACAGCAAATCCAGCATGTCCAAATTAACACTGTCAGATTTGATTTCAACACTTTTAAAGTGTCTATATGGGTCCACACCAGAGAGTGTTAATTTAACTCTTTTTGGAGAGTTGGTATGTTAACTCTGATTTAGTGTTAAACACCAAATCTCTCTGGAGTTGATAATTTAACACTTGGTGTTAAGAGTTTATATATTAACTCTCAAAGAGTATTTTAGTTTAACTACGTAAGAGTTATCTTCTAATTAATTCTAAAAAGCAGGAATTTTACTGTTCTGAACTTCTAGAAATTTCTTTTGGAAATAAACATTTACTAAAAAGACGCAATGGTTTTTGAAAAACATTTATTCTGAACTGTGCACCACAATTTCAAAACATTTTCTGAAAGATGTAACAGTGTACATGTTCTCACTTTCATTAGAATTTCGTTTATCAAAAGGTCTGACATAGGTGAGCTGGTAAATGCAAATAACAGCATTCTCATCACTTATTTCAATAAATACAAAATACAATATGCATGTCCTTCATTCATCACTTTGTGGAACTTCAACGCACTTCTGCTCTCCCCCATATTCCATCTTCACAAGCATATCCTATGTGGAGATTGAATAAAAATTAGTTGACACTAATTAATGGCACAAATCAATTGCAGCACAGTAAAAAAAAAAAAAGGAATCCTTTTTGAGACATTACTTGTGTAAAGTATTTTCCCAAAAGATAAGGACACAGGCAACAGGTAGTACTGAACTAAATGTAAAACCTCAACCTTTTTCATTTTTACCTAAACCGTGTGCACAAAACTCTGGAGGGATCTAAATGCTAACGTAGAACCCAGTCAGGACATCTGCTACTGCTGTTTGCTCGTTTTTTATGGGAGATCGTTTTCAGGCTTCAAGTAGCACCATTATACCAACATTTCACATTCTAGACATTGTTTTAGGTGTATTTGACCAAAACATTTTACCGAAAATTCACATGCAAGCTTTTTTTCAAGGCTGTGGTATTTGCCGAAAACAATACCTTTCAGCTAGCTAAAACAGCGAGCGGTGCTATCAGCGAGCAACATGGCTAATGCCTTTCACACAGCTTTGTCTCAACTCCAAAGAGCCACAGAAGTAAAAGCTAATAATAATAATTGAAACAATCTTTGAAAAAATGACTTACCAAGCATGGCAAACAACTCAAATATGTAGAGCAAAATGTTCTGAAACGGCTTCACTTCAGCTTCGATTGGAGCCGTGCTGGGGGCGGAGTCTGTGAATTTACTCTATTAGCGTCATAGCCCCTCTAGGAGTTCAGAGTTAAGAGGTCAAGAGTTAATGTTTCCATTGTAACACCTCCAGATTTGAAATAGAAACACTCATTTTTAACACTCGATTTTAACTACTATCATTTTACACCTCAGAGTTACATTAAAAGCATGTGACTCTACTTAGAGTAAAATTAACTCTAAGACTACTAACACCAAAACATTTAACACTTTTGAATTTGCTGTGTAGACACACTCAAATCTAGCAGCAATTTAAGAACAGAACAGAGCCTTGGTAAGATATTTTTGTCAAATTTTTAGAAAGATCTGCAAGAAATTCTGGAAAATATACTGGCGGTTCCCTCACTTAATGACCACACCAGAGGAGAGGGCATTCAATCATTTCTCATCTAATTGCTTCATAAAAAATCAGTCAGGACTTTTTGCTGAAAGTATAACTGACTGAAAATTCTAATTGTCATAGTTCCCCTATGTTTAATAATATAACTTATTATAGTATAAGCTTTGATAAAACTCAGATGAGGACTTTTGAATTATTGTTGAATTATATTTAGTTGTAAATGCAATACACAAATTGTTCCAGTAACCTTAAACTCAACAGGAGGGATGAATATCATTCTTGTTGTTACAAAGTCCTATTATTTTAACTTATTGGATTAATGGTGGAAAAAAAAAGATATTTTATTGTTGCCCTTGAAAAAATTTTAAAAGTCATCCTAAAAACTGAAAATTCCTCCAAAATTACAATACGTAAGAGGAAAAATATTCATTTTTCTTATTTATTTTTAAGTTGAAGTTGAGGTCAAAACAGAAATGAAGCAAAAAACAGAAATTTTTCTTTCTTTTTTCAGTGCAAATAGTGTAGAAATACAACATGTTGCATAGAAGATAAGTGGAAATAAATTACAAATGTAAAACAATTTCCTAGATGGAAGATGGAAAAATATCAGTGTCACTTCTTTGTTTGCATATTTTAGGAGGGTACTATATTTTTGACGCAAAACATAAACCCTAGTTTAAGTCCCTACACTAGGAAATACTATAATGTTTAATATTGTTTTCATTTAACAATGCTTATTTGTGATAATTCATTCCTTACTGAATGTGTTTTCAATAATTTTATGACATTTTTAAATACTCCTTAACCTGAAAAAACACATTTTGGTGTTACCCTGCTAACAATTGTCATGATGGCCTCTTTGTACATTCACAGTTTGTAGTGAACTGGTAATGGCTATGTAGTGGGCTGATAACATCAAAATGAGCTGCACCCAAATGCGGTGCGGGGTTTTGGTGTAACTAAATAGTTTGCACCAAATGGATTCAACATGAATGTCTGCAATAAACCTGCAACTTAGGGGGTGTATTCTGGGTGAACTATCATTGACATTGAAATAAAACCAAAAAATAAGAGAACTGAAGATGCTAAAATGAAGCTCTTGACACAGTGACAGCAAACTAGTTGTTTAACACTTTAGCCCTTTATTCCAGATATGTAGGAATAGATGATGTATACTACCATTCAAAGGAAAAAGATGTGTTATACCTTCTCATACAGCTGTACTGTAAATGTGAATGTATAATCCTCTAAGTGGGATGAACAGACGGTTCTGTTTATGTTCCAACAATAGCATACCTCAGCGTTTCTGAGGCTCCTGCGAAAGAACATCTCTCAAAGTAGTCTTTTGAAGTTGTGATCAAGATGCAAGATTGCATGTCTGCGTGTCTGATTTGGGTTATGTCTTCTCATCTGGTCTTGGCATTATAGAGTCAAGCTTGTTTTCTTTTTTCTCCTCCTTTGCCTCGCAAGTTGCTCCCACCATCTGGCACTAGGCTTTGAAAACCAGGCCAAGTCTCTCCCACCAGAATGGCATGAAAATATACCCACATATACACAGCCATCCTGTCATTCTCTCTCAAGTCAACCGCAGACTATGAGCAAAGATAAGATGTTTTGTGGACTAAATGGAATACAAAGGAATTTCGTTTGGTTAGGGGAGAAGAAAGTGTACTTTCGGAGATTGTAAGTATACTTGAAAATGGATTGCGGCAAATTGTTCAGTGGTAGCTTTCAATCCAGAACCAAGGGTGCCATTCAAAGACTGCTTGGAGTCTATTTTTGTTTTTGTTTTTTAAATCAAGCTCAGAGCTTTACAATCAGCTGATAGTTGCAATAATTTGACCTAGACAGACTGCAAAAAGAGACAGAGGGACTGAAGGAGAGAACTGGTTCAAAAACCCAGTGACTTGTTTGTGTAGTTAACTTTCTGCTCCCGTCAGCGTGGAGGAACTCCATTGACTCCCTTCTGTCGGAGCCCAGGATCATTTGCATAACCTATTCCCCTCCCTTACTGCCAGTTGCCTTAGCCTTTCCCTCAGCCTCTGTTTACTCTGTGCGACCGAGGCCATGTTGGATCACTCCACTGCTGTGCTGTGTCGATTCCCTGGTCCGTGGCTGGGCTTTAATTGCCTTGGTTTTATGCTGGGTCAGGCTGTCTGTGATACACACTCTTTAGCAGGCCTCATTGTGACAATGACCTTTAAATTACTCCCTCTCTCTCCCTCTCCCTCTCCCACACACACACACGCACACACACATGCACGCGCACACACATGCTGTGCTTGCATTCTTGAGTTTCTTTGGCTTTTTTCATCTCTATTTACTGGGAACTTGCATCTTTATTTTTAAGAGTGACTCATAAGTAGGAGCTTCATATGTACATGTATTGTCATCAGCAGCACTGGTGCACTATGACGAAGGTTAAGACTACGTTGCAGTTCATAACATTCCATGAATTTTGTGTGTGATGTTACAGAGCACACTAACAATCTGGTGATATCACTCTGTGGCAAAGCCTGGCTGACTGGGAAGTTTCTGCCCATAGCAAGAAGCAAGGTGTAATTTTCCCCACTATTGATGATCCACTGTGGATTTGTCCCTTAAAAGTTAATATACTATCCTCAACTTTTGAGCATAGAGGTTGCACATAATCATTTTCTTCATTCCACCTGCATGTATTCCCTTTTACCATTCAGTTTATCTGGAAATATTAAAACACATCGGGGGAGGAAGTTGGTCAGTGACATGGAAACCCTGCCACTCATCATGGCAATGCAATCATGGCTACTTAGCTTTTAGAATTGAAAAACCTGCAATTGGCTAGTCATAAAAAATGTATACTATAGACATCAAAACCATCTCCTGTACAAGATTGGCTCTAATATTACTTCAACAAATACAGAAATATGCCATCAAATAATGTGCGGTTATTTGATGTGGCGATAAGCAATGAGCAAGCATGTCTTATGCTGCATGTATACTCCCAGTAATGTGTGCATCTCTCGGTGTGAAACAAGTTGGTAATGAGGTCTGGGAAAACATGAATAACTTTTGGTAAAGTCTGAATTGTGGAAATGACATCTTCTGACAGTTATGTAGCACTGGCACAGGTAGAAGCTTGACTGAATGCCACCCAGTTTAGTGGAGCAGCCAGCATCAAAGATCAAAGAGACAGACATCAAAAAACTGGAAGACTCAAGGATGGTGTGTTTCTGAAGTAACACCGCATTCCTTTTCATTGTCTTCAATGCATCACCGTGCCCACTTATGTACTTTTATCACTCTTGACTAACTCCACAGAAGAGGTACAATGAGGATGCCAGAACTACTTTCTGCATGAACTCTAAAAAGAGAAGAAAAAAATGAATAATACAACAAGGATAAGAAATAGGCAAGATGTGAGCTGAGTGGTTGGAATGGGCTAAGATGTTCTTGTTGGCTTTTGTAAATCATTACTCTGTGGAGAAAAAAAAAATAATGACCTCTTGTGAATGTTAGATGACAAGTTTGACACTGCACCTATGTCCGAAAAAATCAATCCTGTTACTTTACTGATTACTTATTTTCAAAAGTAATTAGTTACTTAGTTACTTTTTAAAACATGATTTATCCCCTAAATAGGTAATAAATCTATAATAAATAGATCTTTCAGCCCAATTCTACTTTTTCTGCATAATCCATCATATAAAATGTAATCAAATGAAAAAGTCTCTTTTAAAACTTATTTTATTAGTTTTAATCTTTTAACTTTATGCATCAGGCAAACATTAAATTATATGCAACATTATATAGTTACAAGTAACGCGTTACTGCCCATCTCTGGTGACGAGAGATGGGAGAACTCTAGTGATCATCATAATCTAAACAAGCATGATTGGCTGGAAGACATAATTTTTGAAAGGATGCATATTTATATATTTTTTATGATTGAATGGGATAGCAAAACTGCCCTCCAGTATTGTACAATGTAATATTTTTGGCATTGGTCATAATTCAGAATACAAATTCTTGACTAAAAACTAATGATATACTGTATGTGATTATGTTAATCAGATATTTGTCGTGTGACCATTATGTCCATCAAAAGTCTAATGTAAAATAGAAAACCAAACTTTTTTCAAAGCTAGCTACTGTAACTGATTACGTTTGCTGGCCTCAGTTTTAGCACACAGCAAATGATTAGGTTATTGTTCTTAATATCTAACTAAAAAACCCCAAACAATCCAAACAAAATCACACTTTTCAAAATGCTGCCCAGTTGCTAACAAATAAGTCAAACTTGTTCCTAAAGGATGCTGAACTCCACCGAAGCGGATGACGTAGTTCTGTCAGTGTCTTGAGGGGATGACCTCACATTTAAGTGGTAGGAACAGAACAGAATACACTTTTATATCCCCAACAGAGTATATTCAAAGTATGGATAAAACTTGTTCTGGCTTCCAAGTCCAAGTTACCAACAATATAACCACATTGAAGCCGCCACATACATACAAAGCAAAACAAATCTAAATTTGTGAATAACACTTACATCAAAATCAAACATCATAAAAGAACAGTACAGAAATTAACACAGAATACCTCTGCCTTGTTATAACACACAGTGTTTCTAAGGTGATTAAGGACTATGATGAACTTTCTGACCTATGATATTCATGACTGTCTGCACCACTTCTAGCAACCTCAACAATCTTAAAACACAGTTTTTGTGAGCTGATGACTTACCACAAGTGTTTGTGATTGTCTGGAGATGAATATATGTTACCATGGCTATCTGGGGTGATACCACAAGCTACTGTAGCTCTTGTCCAGAGGGGTGTACTACAAAACATGACTTGTTGATCTGTTGTTCTTAAACTTAATGTCACAAAGGTAGCTCTCTTTCAACCTATATAATCATGACAACTAATGGTAACTAATGGTAACACATTAAATAAACAGCAGGGTTAGAGTGTAGAGTTTTGGTCACATTTCACTCATTTTTGTTTTTTCTTGCTAAAAGTGTGGACTAGATTACATTTATTGCCAAAATTTTCAGTTGATTAATTAATTTGACTTTGATCTGGCATCAGACTAAAATAACTTTAATGTCTCCCTCAGACTATATGAAACAATGAGAATGATATATATTAAGTAAGCTTTAATGTTTAAATACACCAAGTTTAAAGTTTCAAAGCTCAAATGTTTAACTGTCACACTAGAACAACAGTAGCTACAAGCTACAAAATGTATTAATTTATGAATTTACAAAATTAATTATTTTCTTCCAGCTTTGCTGTTTTGTCTTATTTGCAACAACAGTGTTCCATTGTGTTGTTGTATTTTTATGTTCACAATTTGCCCATTTTATGCTGTAGGTGAGAGAGAGGCCCTTTATGTGCCTGCACACATAAGACCGGCTTAACAGAGAAAGTTCATAACCACCATTGTGATTCTTGTTATCGCTGACTGCGCTTTTAGATTTTGTTGAGCCAGCTTACGCCAAGAATGGTTGGTTTCACAGAACACACTTCTGATGAAAAATCTACTTGAAATTGGCTACTTGAAAGTAGTGCAGAAACAATACCCAGTTATTCACGTTAATCTACAGACTTGACAATTTTTAAATCACAGCTTCAATAATTGCGTTAAGTTTATAATATGCCTTATAAAGTGAAATTAATTGGTGAAATGTCACAATGACATTTTAGGTGTGTTGATGTGTTCATAATGTTAACTTATGTTCCCAATAACATCACAGAAAATCTTCCACCTTAAAAAATGTTGTTAGCTGTTATCCTATATGTTAACCAGTGAAGATGAGAGACATCACATGATGTTTTGAAATTTTGAAACCACTAAACAGTAAAAGTTACTAAAAAATAACATTGGCTTCCATTATTTCTCCTTTATTCACACAAAGTGCCTATTTCATCTTCCAGAACACTGTTGAATGTAACTGTCCATTTCTCATTCTATATGTTTAAAAAAGTATAATCAATGGAATTTTATCACTTTTGATCCAATGCCTGTTTTAATTTCAAATTAAAATCTCTCTGTCAGTGGAATTTCAGTGGACAGAAACTATTTATTTCTTAACATTGCTTCCATTGTCAAACATTTGCATAGCATCTTATATATTACTCAAATGTGTTTTTACAGATTTTGTAAAACAGTGCATAAAAATATCTTTGGGTATATCTTGATCCCAACTGGTTACTAATTCATGTAACTCTACCACCAACCCAGACAATTGATGTGTGTGTGTGAAAGAAATGGAGAATAAGCTGAGAGAATGAGTCAGTCTAATATGTGATTATGCACTCAGAAATAGATGACTAATGTACGTAAACTTGCCACATTACATCGCCTTACGAAGGAGACACAACTCCAGTTGTTCACCTGTCTTCCATACTTTATCATCCCATGTCATGACATCCCCTCTAAACAGCTGCTGCAGGTTGTAGCATCACCTTCAAGCAGCCATGGCATCACCACCAACAGCTATAGCAATACCCCCAAAGCCTGTGGCATTACCTCCAAACAGAAGTCACCTCCATGGCAGGATATGGCACTACTCCCAAATGCCACAGGATCACCCCCAAGTTCTATGGAATCACCCTCAAAAGTTGTGCCTTACTCAAAAAAACTATGACATTACTTCCAAATGGAGCATCATCCCTAGATGCTATGGTATCTCCTCCAAATGCCACAGCATCATACACAGATTTTGTGGCATTACCGCCAAATGCCATGACATTACCCAATTTGCACCTGCATTACTTCCAAAAAGAGACCACTGCCACAGCAGGTCATGACACCATCCCAATATGACTTGACATGAACCCCAAATGGCATCAACCTCAAAAACTGTGGTAGTTAGTGGCTTCTGAGGTTGCCACCAGGGCTTCCACAGTGATGTGCCACAATCTGAGCTTGCCCTTTTAACTGAATAGAGTGTGACTGACTTGTGATATGATAGTCTGGCATTTTCACCACATTCATTATACAATGTTAAACCTAGGTCCCTAATTGTGTCAGCCGTTAAGTCTCCAGTTTCAAAACACCAGGAAATACTGAAACACTTGAAACACTGTTTCAAAACAGTTTCTTCACTGGGACATTTTCAATCAATCAATCAATCAAAATGTATTTATATAGCACATTTAAAAACAACAGTTTTGATCAAAGTGCTTCACAAATTAAAATAAATAAATAAATAAATAAATAAAATAAAATAAAATAAAATAAAAATAAGACAAATACAACGCAAGACGAGACAAACATAGAAACCAACCAAATGATAATCAAACTATCTTACATCAAAACCAGAGTAAAAAGATGGGTCTTTAAACGAGATTTAAAAGACTGAACAGTCTCAGAAGAGCGAATGGCAATAGGGAGGTTGTTCCACAGTCTAGGAGCTACAATAGCAAAGGCACGGTCGCCTCTGGTTTTCAACCTAGACTTAGGTTGCATTAAGAGCATCTGGTTAGAAGATCTTAGTGCTTTTATAGGGTTATACAAATGAAGAAGATCTGTTAAATAGCTAGGGGCAGTGTTTTTAGATTTTAGATTTTAGCTAGAGACTTCATGAAGTCCCACAAATGTTTGGAGTTGGATTTATAAAACTGTTCCTTTAAAATATGTTCATATTATTATATAGATTATATAGATTATAAATGCTACCTCTCTGTACTGAATGCAAGGAAGGTTTCTTCCTGTGAAAAGGGAGTTTTTCCTTGCCACTGTCGCCAAAGTGCTTGCTCATAGCGGGTCATATGATTGTTTGGTTTTTCTCTGTATGTGTTATTGTAGGGTCTACCTTACAATATAAAGTGCCTTGAGGCGACTGTTGTTGTGATTTGGTGCTGTATAAATAAAATTGAATTGAATTGGATCATGATTTTAATTTTTGTTTTGATTTTTTAAAATTAGTACCACCAAGTGTGTGGCCATAACTCTGAGCTGGAAATTGCTGGAGTGCCTACTGTGGAACATGTTGTTGCCCTAAGTGGAAGAGTTTAGTATCTCTAGGTCTTGTCCATGAGTAAGGGGAGCGAGGAGAGTAAGCCTGATAGATGAAACAACAGGGATGAGGACACTATACTAATCTGTTGTGGTGAAGCAAGAGCTGAACATGAAGCTGTTAGTTCACATTTGCAACATCACCTATGGCCTCTTTGGGTAAGTGACTGAAAGAATGAGCTTGAGATTTAGAATAGAGCAGCTACTCCCCCAGTTGAGGTGGCTGGGATATCTAATTAGGATGCATCCTAGACACCTCCTAGGTGAGGTGTTTCAGGTATGTCATACTGTGAAGAGGCCCCAAGACAGACCCAGGACACAATGAAGAGATTATATCGCTTGGCCTGGCTTAGTAAAAACCCAGTTGTCCCCTGGGATGAACCAGAGGACGTGGCTGGTCTTCTGGATGGATGGATGAATGGCTCTCGGAAGACTTCTGCCTCTCCAACACCACTTGAAGAGAGTCCAGCTTTGTCCCAGCAATGGATCAGTTTATTGAGTCTGTTGGCATTTGTGAACCTCAACCTGTGGCTCCAGCATGCAACACTGTGTGGCACTGCCCACAACAGACTCATAGAAAATCCTGAGCCTTGTCCATCTCAGAAAATAGAGATAGCTTTCGTCGTTCCTCTATGGTGCAGTGGTGTTTTTAACCCAGTCCAGTCATGGATGGATGACTATTTAAAAAATACTATTAATTAAAATGCTTTGGATAGTTCATGAACTACATTATCAAACTAATTTTGTTTCTGACTTTTGCAGTTGGCATCTTATGAATTTAGCCCCAGAAACAAACATTGCTCCAGTCACAGTCAAGTATAACTAGTAGAGGCAGTACTAGACTGTAGTTATACTTTCTACAGTCAAATGACTAACATTTTTCGTGTCATACAAGATAAGAAAAGAGTGCTGGAAATTCAAAGGGACTTTAGTTCAGTTTCTTAGATTTGTGTTTACTTTAGCCAGTATTATATTCAGAAGACAAAAAATGAGCTAACGTCCCCATGTTGGCACTTCAATATAGCCCTATTTCATATTGATTTTTCCTTTAATATGAGATGTAGGATAAGCATAAGAAAGCGGGTAATAGCATGAGACGCAACAGCATGTTGGCACAGGTGGTCTATAACTGCTGTGTAAATGGATTGGGCAGTCATCTTATCAAGCTCTATAATGAAGTGGAGAAAAATATGATTCACACTGTGAAAAATAAATGTGTTTCCTTTACAAAGGATAGTGAAATGAAAATATGGGTAAATAGATGTAAGAGGACATAGCATGTATCTGTTTACTGCTCAAGTGGAGTCAGTTTATTTTAGAGACAGATAAAGTAGAAAGGGGCATGAATAATGGATGAGGCAGGGATGGAAGAATGGATAGATGCAGGGTAGAAGAAAAGATTAATGAATTTCCACTGTATATCAAATTAAAGTAAAAGCAGAGATGGGATAGTTTTCAGACATTATAACATATCCCTCAGAGGGGGGGAAAAAGCATGTAGGTTAAATTTTGTATTTGAATTGTATTTTAATAACTTTAAATATACTTAGTATGAGCCTGTATAGACCAGTCAAGTCCTGTATACTGAGTGCATCACAATTAACAATAATGGGATGGAGTAGTAGTCTTGAAAATAGAAAGTTGCAGTAGGTTTTTGATTTTATTCCCAAGAAATTTTCAATCACCTTCATCTTAAAGGTCGGTATAACAACTGCAATGTAAGATCTATGGACGCTAAGTGCTCCCCATGAAAGAGGCACTTGTCCAAAGATGAGTTGGGTGTTATGGAACAAAACTTTGTAACATGTTTTACAGGAATCAGACATATATCTGGTTAAAACGTCTGGAATTGGACCATTAGTCCTAAAGCCAGTCATGCACTTTGACTTACATCTGCTGTTTGGTTGCTGGTCTGATAACAGTTCAGATTGTCTTAATTATTTGAATAATCTGTGTGTGTGTGCATGTGTGCGTGTGTGCTTGTTTGTGTTTGAAACCAATTAAATGCAAATGTTAAAAGCCAGCACATTTTTATGAAAATAAAAAAGTTCAGCCTCAGGAAGCTAAGAAACCCTGGGTATAGTGACAAGTTACCAAAAAAAAAAAAAAAGGTTACAAACAAGAGAAGGTGGGAGCATCCGAGAGGGACAGCATCAGTAAAAACAGATCTGATCATATGCAAATAATTACCACGCTAATTACCACAGCAATGTAATTTTCTTGGTAATTAAAGAGAAACCTATAGGCTGAAACAAAAACCTGGCACAATTAGTGTCATACTATGCTAGTACTGCTGATACTGTGCAAAAATAATAATAAAGCTGTCCATAATCTGACACGTCTTGGCAGAAGAAACAAATGAGGGATCACAGATTTTGGTATTGGCAATAAATTCACAGGAAATTACAGAGTGAGTAATAAACATAAATGCATTATTCCCTGACAGATAATTTATTCTACTATCCACTATCAAAGTTTTAAACCTATTGTTTTTCAATTTTTGCTTGGCAAACATCTTAAAAGGAACAATGCTGCCTTCCATATACAGAGGAAAAAGGATTGGTGAATGGTCTGTGCAAGCTAAATGATCGATAGCATAGTGTCACAATCTGTGAAATTACATCTGCTAAAAATGTGTTTAACAAAGCAACAGATGATACAATGCAAAAATGCTGTAGCTGATTGCAAAAAAAAATAAAAAAATGAAATAAAGACAACAATGCACAAGGTTAGGATGGAATTTAAGGCCACAAATAACAGTTACTTTAATTACACTAATCTCTTAATTAATTTTCTAATTAATCAACAGCTTGATCTCATTAAACACCTTAACAACGCAATTAAACAGCTTAACCCAAGGCTATTCAGTTTCAAATGTTGAAAATGAAAGTGGCAAACGCATCTGAAAAGCAAAAAAGAGATATTCCTAGTATTTTTTCCACTTATCCAACTGAAGAGTACAGAGTTTGTAAGATGTATCTTTAAACATTTATTTGAAATTTTGAACTTTGTTTCAACAGCTCCAAAATCATATTTCTTGCGGTCTTAAATATAACATCAAACTCACTAATTCATCTAAGTCTTTGACAATAAAAAAAATAGTTTTCTGGCTCTGTTTAAGAGTTGACTCCTGCAGAGGTTGAATAAGTGCTATCTGCTGGGAAACTTTGTCAACATCATAATCATCTTTGATTGGTGTTTAGTTGCAGTAGAGAACACAACAGATGCTGCCTCATTACATGTACAGTCCTGTCTGAATTTGTGCGCACACAGACACACACACACACACTTACATATGGGAAGCATTGTCATGGTGAGAAAAAATAATGTAATGTCAACAACAATAAGCAAGGTTTGCTTTGCATGTTGAGTATATGTGGAGATTCAGTTCCATTTATTGATAATTTATGACTTCCGATGATTCAACAACATGAATACAGCACAAAATGCATGCGGGTCCCGCCGACAGAGAAGCGGTGGAAGTGGCGCACCCAGAGGTTTATGGATTAGTATAGATTTAAGAAGATTCCAGTGTTTGTAGATCTCTTAGCAAGTGTGTGTGTGTGTGTGTGTGTGTGTGTGTGTGTGTGTGTCCCATATCAAATTCAGCCCATCTTTCAGACAAGTATAAAGATGATGTCGTCACTTGAGATAGAGACCTTTTCTTTCTTCTTCTTCTTTTTTTTTCTGTTTTTCATTGGGGGAGGGGTTCTTTATTTTTGGTTCCAGCAGTTACTAGCAAATGTGGAAGAAGTAAAGACATTCTTAACTTGTAAGCAGAAATACAGACACTTGTGCTAAAAGAAATACTCTGGTAAAGGTTGAATGACTCATAAAAAAAAACAAAAAAGCACACATATGCAAACACTACCAAAAATACAATTATACTATAAAATCAAATACTATTATAATTATATGATTATATTTTTCATTAAATACAAAAATAAATGTTTGGATTTACACAAATTAATTCAACAAGATGTAAGCAGCTAACTTGGCTGTCTTTATACTAGACAGCTTGCCATTGTTATAAAGGTGGAATTGCCTGAATTAAATTCAACTGTGTTTTTAATTGTAAAAAATTAGCAGAAATACAGATACTTGTGTTTAAAAATACTATGATAAAGGTTGAATTACTCATAAAAGAAACAAAAAAAGAGTAAAGCTAAATGAACCTTGGGGTATATTAGTAAAATAAAACAATAAAACAAGAACCACGTGCAAGAGCACAAGCCCACAAGTTTTCTTCGTTCTTCTTAAATCGATGAAATACGAGACCTTTTTTGTGCAGTAAATATCAGAAAAGGTAGCATGACATGTTCAGTACACAATTGTTATGTTGGAGAAGGTAAACATGATATTTGTGTGTAAGCTATAATGTGATATTTAGAATCCCAATATACCAGGATCATATCCTACATTTTGCCAATACAAATAAAGGCAGTAGAAATTTAAGCTTAAAGATTAAAATAAATAAATAAATTATTCAAAACTTTCAGAGCTAAAGTTTTTAAAGACAGAAGGAATGGCACACATGTACATATGAAAAACAAGTACCAAAAATACAATAACACTATAAAATCAAATACTAGTATAATAATATTGTTATATTTTTTATAAAATACAAAAACAAATATTTCTTTGTGTACAGACTGTGATCAGCTGACTTGTGCTGCTGCTCTGAGGTCATGGTCTTAGTGGATTTACACAAATTCAACAAGATGTAAGCAGCTAACTTGGCTAGTTTCTATTCCCTACACTAACTAAATACTGTCTTTATACTAGACAGTTTGCCATTGGTATAAACGTGGAATTGCCTGAATTTGTTTCAACTTAATTTTTAATTCAAATTAATTTAATTTTATTTATGTAGCATCAAATCATGACAGTCACCTCAAGGTGCATTCCAATTTAAGGTAAAGATGCTACTGTCACGACAGACCTTGGTTGTGTTTTGGGCCTCTGTTTTCTTTCTTTTGCAGATCAAGGTTGGGTTGGGCAAGGTTGACTCCTCCTTTTGGGAGGAGCCGTCACTGGGGTCTCTGGGGATACATACCTGTGACTCATTTTCCTGATTTGGCCAGTCAGTCCTTAAGAGCTAGTCCAGGCATCCACTCTTTGCCAGATCATCTGCTTATCACCTGCCAAGTGGTAATCAGGCCTCTCCATGAATTCTCTAGTGTAGTGTTTCCTAGTGTGCCAAACACTGCTCTTCTTCCAGTCGATTTCCCAGTGGATCAGAGGAATCACTGTCATCATACTGAACTCACCTATCTCTGCTATTCCCTTCAGAGAGTCTCTTAGTGCCAATTCTCTGTGTTTTGAAATCAGTGCTCTTTACAGTAAAGTTGTGAATTATACACCTCAGCTCGGTCCACTCTTATCAGTGCTTGCACCTTGACACCAACAATAACAGAGAGAAACCCCAACAATCAAATGATCTACCTTTGAGCAAGCACTTGAGAAAACAAGAAACCCCTAGAAGTACCATCTCCACCGATTATGGACATCTGCACCAAAAGCCATTTCTGATGATTCTGTGTGTTCTTGTATCTTTGCTGTAAATAGCCTGTAGTCAACAGGAGTTATGAAAGGGGTTATAAATTAAATAAAGAAATTACCTGTTTTGCGAGAATCTGAGTGCATTACTGTACCTACTCATTTTAATCAACCAGTTCTTTGGCTGCTCAATATGTCTTTACAGAGCTGTGATGTTTTGTTTATGTCTGCTGCCCTTAGACATCTCCCTTGAAAAAGATCATTTTAATGTTAATGAAAGTTTTTAACTTGATAAAAACCGCTTTGACAAAAACTGATTGCTACCTTGTAACAGAAATATTCTTTCTGGCCCAAAATGAGCTGATGTTATTCATGAGCGATGTTTGAGATATGTTTGACAGCTTATAGACCAACTCTTTTAAACGGTTTAAATACCAGCGATCATTTTTTGGCACTTTTTGGCAGATGATCATTTTTTAAAAATGATACATAAAATAGGGGCTTTTGCCCCTTTTATCTATTTGTATGTGATAAGTCTCGGTGATGGATAAACTAACAGGACTGTTTTTTTATGTATTGTTCCCTTCATTTATGCTCCAATCGGTTTGATGTTTGAAAGCATGCACTGGTGGGAAATCAAAACTTCCCTCAAATGTGTTAAACCTAAATGAGCCTGTTTTGAAATGTAAGGAGTAGAAAGTACAGAAATGTTTGTAAATAGGCAGAAAAAGCAGAAAATATTTGTACTTTGTTGCTTCCCAACTTTATTTATTAGGGTATGGACAGATGATATTTTCCTTTTTTTTTTGTCAATCATCGATATATGTACAAATCAATCCCTCCAAAGTACTCACTTTTCACATAGTAACACACACACACACACACAGATTTTCACATAGTAACACACACACAGATTTACTCAGCAGGGGTCTGAGCTAGAAAACATATCCAAATGTACTTTATAGATGGACTTAATTCCCCCTGAGTTTAACAAGCAGACTATTTTTCTTGAAAAAATCATCTCTTCTATGGATACAAAATCTGTTACAGTAAATGAGACACTTTGTAGTGTGGAGCACACACTGCTTTAGGAGCAGCTTCGGGAAATGAGCATTTGGAGATCCCAGCTGCGAACTGTCAGATCGCATAAGAGTGTGCCCCCACTAAAGGCAGTCCATTTGCGACTTTAAAAATAGATCAATAATGCATGTAGTAAAGATTACTGTAGTGCAAACTGGAAAAGCCAATTAAATTCTACGTAATATAATTTCCCTGTGCATCTAGCCAAGTTATTCTTTCTTTTTATTATTGTTTTCACTGGAAAACTGTTGTAAAGTGGCTAGAAATGTGTTGACATTCATTTGTATGTATTTCTTTTTATTTTTGGGATAAGGAATGGGACTTTATTAGTAGTGTCTCATATCTATCATCTCTTTAATCTCTCTCATAAAATAAGAATCTTTTGCAAAGAGACTATATTTTTGGTACCAAAAATTTTCTGGTTTCTGTTTGTTGTTCAAGATTTATTGATTATAGCTGTGTAACTAGGCTTTGGATTGAAACGAGGAATTGCTTTTGTTGAATAAAACCCCCCACATACTTACAGTTTTACTTTTTTGTTAAATTAGATTCGATTTTTCTCTGTATTTGTACTGAGCAGAGAATAGAACATGAAGTATTATACCTGATATCCTTCATCTACTATCCAAATATTCTGGCTACATGGAAGGTAGTGAGCATAAGCCCAAGAGACTATAAGGGCCTATCTATGTTTGCCATATTGGTAATGTCACAAGCACACAGTGATATTGCCACAGCTTCATACTATTTATACCAGTGCTAATGGCATGGCTACTCTTTGCAGAATTCTCCAAAACAATAGATGTTACCACTGGAAAAAAAGAAAAACTCTCAGTAAGGGTGCTGGAGACTTTGTTTTGGAAGTTTTTCCCAGTAAAAACCCCTTTGTATAAACTTTGACCTAATAGCGTTTGATAGTCCAAACATGGCAGCCACTGACAGGTTATGAGACAATTATTCATGACCTGAAAAAATAAAAAGATATGCAAAATAGTTAAACTTTTAACAAGAAATAGTATCAGTCACTTGATAAGTAGGCTCTGGGTCAGGGTTTAAGGCCATGAGTACTATTAAGACAGCCTAACTACTGGGGGACCAGAATTTACTTCTGGCCAATGCACTGGCAGTCTAAAGTTTTTTGGCTCCTCTTTTTGTTAGGCATCTTAAGCTATCTGCTGGCACCCTCTCTTCCTCTTACTACTCACTCCCTCCTTTTTGCCATCATTAACAACACTCCATCCACTTATATCTCTGCCCCACTTTGTCTTCCCCAAACCAGATGTCCCTCTCTTCATCTCAATCCATTTTTTTGCTAAAGCTATCTCCCCTCTGCCTCTTCTTCCTTTGAGCCCCACGGTATGAAAAACATGGAAGAATCCCCACCACCACCACCACTTACCCTCCCAATCTCAGTGACCTGACCATCTGTGACAGAGAATTCCAGTCTTTAACTAAACCCCCATCATGCTGGTGACTGCGGCTAGTGTGGATGAGTGTGTTGCGGCAGTTGTGGGAGGTGGCGAGGCTGAGGTGGGGGGATGGCAGTGGAGGGGTAAGCTCCACTCAAAGCTGTCGTAAACACCACTAATGCATCGCTAAACTTGGGGAATCTCTTGTGCTCATGCGTGCTTTTGTGTGTGTGTCTATTGCACATACAGAACTGACTAATCCCTCATAAACCTACATTTTATCACTTACCACACCATTAGCTGAGCCGTGGCATACTGCCTGTAGATGTCAAAACAGAGGGACTACAAGAGTCTGTGCAATTTCTTTGTTGCTCTACATAGAATCCACATTTCCCTGGGCCTTGTGAGAGATGAAAAGAATTATGTCTCTTTCAGCTGGGAAACAATGTAATATTAACTGCAAACACACAGCGCCCCACTGCCCACCCCTTTAATTTTGGTTTTACACAGCTAAAACAGTAAAACTAGATGTGAAATTAGACACTTTGAAATGCAGCTCTAGAAAATATGTTGAATTTTGTCAGCTTTTTTGAAAGTAAGCACAAATGCTGTTGGTATATGTAAATGTATATGGTAATGTACCACCTAATTGGAAGTTAAGCTGATATTGATGTGATTAATGTGTGGTGCTGAATTTAAACTGTAAGCACTTCTTAATTTTTGCTGGAACAGATTTGATAGAATATTTTAAATCTTTCACGGGGAGGAAACGTTTTCACAGACAAACACACAAACAGAGAAGCAGCAGGCAGACGGAAGTTGTGTGAGACTGTCTAGAGAGTGGCATCAGTGACAAAGAGCGATCTCCTACAGGGGGTTGAGCTGGGGAACGAGGTGACACTGTAACAGTCTCTGATCAACTGAGGAGCTGGGGAAGTGTGCATTTGTGTGTGCAAACACATGACCTCACCTGTCACTATCTGTCTTTGCATTTGTTTGTTTGCACGTCAGTGCAGGTGTCACCGAGTGTGTCTGTTGGAACACATTTGTGTGTCTTTATGTGCACGAGTATGTGTGTCTTTATATGAGTGCGCGGTTGTGTGTATTACTCAGTCTGCTCCTTACAAAATGCTTCAGATGTCAACCACAGACCCCATTTCCTCAGGGGCCTACACTCCACACATTTCAGTGCCATTTCAGTCACAGAGGGAGCACCTTTGCACCCAGATTTAGGAACTTAGGAAGTTTGAGCAGATATAGAAAGTTAGTTTTAGAAAATTGAAATAATTATTCCCAAAACTAGAATGACAAAAATTGTTTCAAAGAGGCTTGATTACTGAGGATGGGTCTTTTAATTGAGTTGGGGGGGATAGTATATAGATTACGACATTTTAAGGGTCATCGGTGTGTTGTAATAGTCCATTGTGGTGAAAGGTTACCAAAGCCTGCAAGTAAATCTGTCCATATAACAGTCAAACTACTATAGCCATGAATTATGGATAATCACTAAAAGAAATGATGGCTGCCCCAACGACCAGAACCCAAACAAGTGGTAGAAATATGGATAAATAAATACAAACAGTTTTTTAAAACCACCTGACGTCTTTTGATTTGTTCATTCTAAATTCATTTTAAGATAAATGCTGGAATTTGTATAACACATCCCCAGACTAGCTTTAATCATTATGGCAATACCATGACTATTAATTAGTGGAAATGGGAAGTGCAGATTCTTGAATAATTATGTATTTTCCTGTACATTTTGCAGCGCACATAATTCTTATAAAACAGCTCCTTTGTTCTTCTCATACAGTTACTTTATAGTGACAAACATAAACCAAATTTGCAGCATTTATAACAAGAGCCAACCAGATTATTCTCTAATTAAATGGATTGTGCCTCCAAAATGCATCATTATTGTTCGTTACCTAACTGCATGGTACTGTTAGTCAGAGGGTAAACAGAAATGGCATCCAAAGCTTTGTTTTGTTTGTAGTTGCCCTATTTCCCCAGCAAAGTCAATCCCCTGTTTGAACAAAGTGCCTAAATATGCAAAGACTAAATAATCTTTTTCAGACTGATAGTGAAAATATCCACTTTGTGGCGACCCGTGAGTCAGTCTACTTAAGACAGCAAAGACAAACACTTGAGCAAGGTGAGGCAAGGTTAAAGAAAAATCACAACAACATTCTGCAGGAAACAAACACTGAAAAATATGAAATAAAATGGGTTGTGTTTTCATGGTGTCAGCATTTGATTTTTTTGTTCAACTCTGTGTGGTTGCCTTTGGGTTTCTTGCAGTTTGACTCAGCTGTCATAGTGAAATCAAACATCTTTTATATGCTGCTTTGTTTTTATTATATTTGTTCTTTATTTATTTATTTGACTAGGTGTCTTAATGAGGAGTCAACTCTCAACCCCTAAAATTTATAAATATGTCTAATGCCACAGTTTGATTTACCATTTGCCCCGATGTGGTTAATATTTGTTTTTTTTTATGCAAAGATACTAAAATAGACCAGCAGGACTGTCAAAGACAAACATCTTGAGCTCTCTATTAATCTAAAACTCAAGGCAAAAGACTTGATTTATTTTTCTTTTATTACAAGGCAAAAACAGGATCTCTTTGAGCTTACAAGGCCATAGGCAGACGTGGAAGATAGAGAATTCGGTTCCTTTATCCAGATTGAAAAGAACAAGAATTTCCTGATTTCCCAAAGTAAATACTTTATCCTTAAAGACTTAAGTCTCATACGTGTTTATATTTCTCTAATGCTTAAAAAATATCCAAATGTGATTGTTAGTCCATTAAAATAAATATTAATTAGATCACTTTCATGATTACATTATGGTTGGGAAATTACATACAGAGTAAACTGCCATATCAGGCATGCTATCCATTGAACCCTTTCATGCTTGAATTATGACAACCTCAATTGGGATTATTTCTTAAGTATTTTTATTCATCTTTAGACATGTAAAGATGAATAAAAATACTTAAGAAAAAAAAATCCTGATTGAGGTTTTCATAATTCATGCATGAAAGTGTTAAATAACAATAATTACAATGAAACACGTCATATTGTAACATCCAGTGGGTGGCAGGGTATGGAGTGACACATCAGTGTCCAATGTAGTGGTTTATGTGCAAGTATAACCATCAACACTAACACAAATACAAGAAAACAGCCTTTGAATAGTTGTCCACTGTTAAAAAATGCAGGTGATTTTCTTCACTTCTTCTACACAGTTAACGTCAATTTCACCAGCAGGCAATAATTCTATTCTCAATCATTTTTGATTTATCAAATTCTATGCTTACTTGTTATTTATATGTTATTTTGTTCACACAATTTCCATGCTTTGTGAGGTAAGAAAACACTTGTTTTTACTGTTCTTAAGACTTTAAACTCAACAATGTCTAAAGTGTTGTTTTTTGAAAGCTGCCATTAAGTGAATTCACCTGAGTGCTGAAACTTTGGTTTAAAACTAGTAAAGTGAACTAAAGCTGCATTTCCCAGCTATCTGCAAACAGCAGTGAACCAGAGCGACTGCACCAGCTCTGTGTTCATCCAGTTCATCTTGCATTGAGAGCTTTGGTAGCCAAGAGTGCATGCACAAGAATGAGTGCAATCAAGGAGAATCCGCAGAGAAACCTGTCTTATTGGTAATAACCCAAGGTCGGTATGAATTGTATAAACACAATCATACAAAACCAAACTGCTTTCATACTTCTCCATGATGACCACTGAGACCAGCTGGCTCTTGCCTTCCAACAAAAGCCATTTATTAGTACCCTTACCAGAACCAACAGATTGATTTGTGGACGTCCAATAGGCAAAAGGAAAAGGTCACAGTTATTAAGACATAAAAACACTCAGTGTGGGATGTTGTGACATTCAGCACCACAGGACCAAATGAAGTTGATTTAAAGCCAAATGTGCATCCCTAAATGTCAACATAGTTCACACATGTTACAGCTGATTTTATTGGGGGATTTATATTTTAGAATCTGCTGCAGTTTAGGACTAAGGCATTGTAACTATAAGCTTACTCTACAGAGGATTAATATTCCTGAATCCCACAAGCTTAGGAAATAACTTATTGTGAGTGTTGAAAAAGCCGGTGGATCCTGCTGGGTATTTTTCTTCTTTGGGGAATACCAGCTGAGAAGTCTGCTATTGGACAGATAATGTTATCCTATGAAATCCCCAGTATGTGTTTGTATAAGCTCTGTCTGCAACATTCGACACACTGAATGTTTAGCTATAACAAGGACTTCCTCAAACAAATATGTGCCACTGAAAAAAATAAGTAAGCACCTAAATCCCACATTGGATCTGACTGACTATTGTCCTACGTGTAGGACCTACGGTGTAGGACAATAGTTGGTTGAAACCAAAAATGTCAACACTTTTTTTTTTATAACTTTCTACCTTTACCGATTCTCTATTACTTATTCTCTTTTGTCTTTGCCAAACATGCCAAAATAACTGCCATTTTTGTATTAATCTTTACAGTTTTACTTTTGTTTCCATTTGTTAATCTTTTACTCCATTTACCCCTTATGTACCTCCATCATAACAAATGGTAAAAAATGTAAATAGTTTTTGGTTAGTTGAAAAAGCAAAATTGCAGCAAGCTCCTGTCAACATGTGTTTTGTGGGTCTGTGCAATTTTGTGAGCTTCTGCAATTCTCAGTTCCTTATTTCACTTCATGTTTTCTCAAAGAAGACCTCTGATATTTCCTTCACCTGGGAGAATGGTTCCCATCTGTTGTCCCAGACATGCTAGCACGTACGTACTTCAATACCCAGGAGAATTTTTGCTATGAAGAAAGAGACAAGGATCAACAATTCTGTTGCATATCTGAAGTGTGTGTTTGTATCTGTGTGTGTAAGTTAGAACAAGATCCAGAGAGAAAGGAAAATAAATAACATACATAGAGGGGGAAAGAACATGAGGTGAAAATGTACCCCTTTGTGTCAAAGGGATCATTCTTGGTTTATGACTTTATTAGTAATCAGTAGAAGACTGAGGATGTAAGATAGGAAGGTAGGCGATACACTAAACAAGGTAAATCATGCATATGTAAGGGCCTACTAGCCCCGTTATGTAGGGGTATAGAAGTACACAAGCTGCCTCGAACGACTAAGGGGTAGTGGGATCCGTGACCGCCCCTTGTACAGTTGACCCAGATACTTACTACTTTAAGAATGGTTTTAGCTGTCTGGCTGTTGCTGGCACAGAAAAGGGGGGGGGCTCCAGGGCTCAAACCTGCGAGCAACAGCTGCCCGCAGTGCACTATGATGTCGAACATTAACTCACCCGAGCCCCACATACCTGTACCCAACCAGATAACCCAGGTCCCCCTATTCCAAGGCAACCTGGTTTGACAGAAACATACTACAGTCACTTTTAAATCACTTGTAACCCTTTTATTTGTTCAACTGGCCCTCGTGAACCTAGACCATACACCAATGTTAACAGGGCCCTGGAGAACACAAGTAACAGAAAGAAAAAGCAACACTCAAAAAAAAAAAGAACAAAAGAATCCCAATAAAACAAATAAAACAGGCTGTTACTCCCAAAGGTTGTGAGTTCTCAACCCCTCCCGAACCACTCTAGCTACGGGAAAAGCCCCAACCATCACAATGCAGCAAACCAATGGAAGGTTAACACAGAAACTTTCTTATTTAGGGTGGTTAACACAGCTTCATCACACAATTGGAAATCCCCACACCAAAAAAATAGTTTCAGTCTTTAAAGTAAAGTCTGATCCAGTGAATTGTTTTAGGTGTAGCTGTTGTGAACCGGAGTCGACTACAGAGTTCCAGTCTGTTAGGCTGCCCAGAGATTCCACAGCCAGAGCAGATTATCCACACAGAATCTGTACCAAACCTTGGGTTCAGGGAAAAGCTATTCCAATTTGGCCGTGCTCATAAGACATTGTAGCAACTCTTTCCTTTTGGCACTTAGATCATATACTTTCTATTTTAAAGAGCCCTGCGGTCTGAATCATTTGGTACTTATGCAACAGAAAAGGAAGGTGTGCAGATGTTCACTCACAATCTGTCCTGGGTGGAACAGGAATATTGTTAGGATTAGAAGATTGAGGCTAACTCAAAATACACTGGAAGCATCATTGATCCTAATTGACCTATCCATTGGAATTAAAATAAAGGCAGGATGCAAATATTTTACAGCTTACACAGTGCGTTGGATTTATTTATCGGTCACCTAAGATTATAAAATAGAGAAATCGTTGGTTGGACCAGTGACTAGTTTTATTTATTCATCTGTATTTATGCCTTCCATAACAATGGTTTTCAATTTCAGCCTCAGCTGCACTACCATACTAAACAGCATTCATTTTAGACAGATGGAAAACATTGTGTTATCAGGACTTTTAGCCTTTGTGCAAACAACCCTTTTAATTAAGACTGCTGAGTTGTGTTCCAACTCTCATATTTGCAGATAGATGGGGATGGGTGAAATAGAATATGCAAGACAGAACAAGAGAAAATAAAAAAAGAGAGAGAGAGAGACAAAGAAATGAGACCAGACCAAGTGTGGACAATAAGCATGAGATTCTGCTGCCAATAAAAAAAAAAAAGTCTATTTTCAGTTCCTATACCACTTTCAGTTACTATACCAGTCGGTTGAATGGAGTCAGTATGACAAATTGGTGAAAGCTACTTGAAAACAACAGCATCTGTAAGTTGATACTTATCAACTAACATTGAACTTAGAATCAAACTCTAACACTGAAGCAAAGTGCAACAGGTGAGCACCCAGTTTGTCAAAGACTGGATGCTACTTACAGAGAGTCCATTAGAAACTACTCAGTACACTGTGTATGTGTGTGTGATAAAATTAACTCATTTTCATACAGCGCCAAAGTACCCCCGTTTTGGATATTCTCAAAGCCGGCACACACAACTAGGGGTGGGTTTTTATAATCGATTTATCGATTAAAATCGATTCTGGCTTGGATAACGTAAAATCGATTCATTAAAATCCTGAATCGATTTTTTAATATAAATTTATTTTGCCCGAAATGCCAGAATCTCTGGTGAAATCTCACAAAATTTCAACAACCACCAAACAGCTAAAACAGTAAATGAGAGCAGGAACACGGATTCTGCACAAAGACTTAAACACACAGCGCAACCCGCGGATCAGAATCAGTTAGATGTCGCCTTTCTCACGGTCGGGGCTGAAAGCCGACAGCTCGCTGATTCTGATCTGTCGGCGGGTCCGCGCTTTGTGTTCACGCCCTTTATGCGCTGATTCTAAAGCTGTTAGTTTTATCTCTCTCCAAACAATATTGACCGAACCAGCAGCAAAAGAAGATCCAAACTACGCATCACATAAACATCGTCATGTATTCACTCTTACTTTTATTGTTTTGCTTCGACCACGATGCACAGCTCTCTCGCGCGTGCTCGTGCTCTCTCTCTCTCTCTCCCCCCCCCCCTCTCTCTGTACTGTTTTCTGCATTATTCGCTTGCTTGTTACGCACAAGTCTACCGTTGTTTACAGTGCCGTCGGCCGACGTTTTTTTTTTCCGTTTTATATACTTCTGAAAAGAAAACCTAATTTCTGCCGTTCAATACTGAACAAATTTAAACTTTTTAAAATTATGCAAAATGCAAAACGCTTAGCCGTGTCTCTAATAAAACCGCTGTAACTTCAGAGGTGATGTTCATGTGTTGATTATTGGTTTTCTTTAGTTTTTGATGTACTGCAGAATATTTTTATAAAATCCCAGGCCAGGAAAATCACCTTCATGTTTTTCTGTGTTTTATCCTCAGCTACTTTGACACAAAGGCATCTGCTGTGATACCTTTGATAAAGTCTTGCATGTGTCAGCTTCCTTTTTATAGATACAAAAATATGTAAATGTACTGATCTGAATTATAATATTTCTGACTGTCAAAATTTCCCAGATTCAAATCGAAGTGAATCGAATCGAATTAAATCGAATCGTGGATCGAATCGATTCGGAACCTTGTGAATCGGAATTGAATCGATTCTAGAAATCAGTGACGATACCCAGCCCTACACACAACCACTAATAATGTATTGACAATTTTAAGTAACCATACTTTCTAGACCAAAGGAGGCTCACCATGTTAGGACAGTAAAATGTGTTAATTAAATGCTACAGTAAAGAAAACAGCCAGCTGTTTAAACAAATGCATGTCTTTAAAATACTTTTTAGTGAGCAGAAGTGGTTATAGCTACCCGACTGTTTTCCAATGCAAGGCTCATAGGGAGATCCAAACAGAGGGCTTTTGAATCAAAAGTAACAGCTGTGACCAACAGCTTTTTGTTTGATTATCCCATAGAGTCTAATGGATACTTTGTATTGCGAGCTTTTGTTAATGCAACTATTTCGTTCACCAAATCGTGTTTACAGTGCTGTATTTTCATTCTTAAGGATACCTCAATCAATGCTGTGTGAATATAGTGAAAAGAATGTCATAGTAAAGAAAATCCTTTGAACAGCTGACAGAAAGTGACAGGGTCAAACTTGCAGAAAAAAACTGCTTTTATACATTTGGCAGATTATGCTGGTTTAACACTGTGAATGAATAACTGAGCGTAAATATGATTACTACTGGCCTTTATAAGATTTGTAAACAGATTTTAATTAGATTCATAAACAGTAAGAGTGTGTGTCGGGTAATTTGGGTCATTTTTGGAAAGCAGGCCTTCCTGCTAGTGGAGGATTCACCCTGAGGAGAAATGCACACAGCTGCCGTGAAGACGAGAGGAAGGAATCCGAAAAGCTCAGCGAGAAAAGTGGGTGGACTACGTAGCGGATTTTGGTATTGTTGTTTAAAAGCAGATTTCCGAAGACCTTTTTCTTTGTGTTTCTTTTTTGAGGAAAGTCTGTGGTGCAGCACAGAATAACAATCAACACAATAAGTCTGACATGTTAGTTATTTTTTTCAGTTTTCACAAAGAAATAAAAACATTTTTGCCACTGTAATACTTACATTATCTTTTATAAGGAAGAAGTGGTGATTTTCAAGAGCTTAAAAATAAAAATAATAAAGCTGCAGAAGAAGCCGCCTGTATGAAGAGTTAAAGCGCCAATGAGGTCTTGTTAATGGGTTGGAGAGAGTTCACGTTGAGGTCCACATTCTGTTTCAGTTAAAGACTAAAGAGTCATTGTATTTGTGGTGCCTCTTTTTCAGTGACACCCATGATTCTCAATAGTCCTTTATTGAAACGCATTCACAATGGTCACTATAAATACTGGTCTGTCTCTGCAAAAGTAGCTGCATGTGAACTTATTGCATTCATATTTCCACTGGGGCCTCTCTTCCTTGGTTCCAGAGCTGCTAATCAGTCTCTCTACTTTCCAAGACTTCATCTTTCTGAATGCATGTGTGTGTGCACGTGTATCCATGCACACGTAAACAGCCATCTCCCTCAGACAGCTGCTCCTGAATAAACATTGTTTACTTCCTAATCGAGCAGGGAGAGCACTGAGGGCCTGAACTCTCACTGTTACCACAAACACATGCACAGACATGCAAATACACAGATAAATGCAATATCACACACCTTCATAAACACTGACAAAAAAGAAAGCACACACAGCTATCGGCCTTTTTAGCTATAATCATATACATCCTTCATGCATTAGACAATAAAGGTTTTTTTTGTTTTGTTTTGTTTTTTTGCTTTTTAATGTAGCAATATCAGCGATGAAGGATGTGAAAGATAACTCCATAAATGGCATCAATGGTGCGCTACCCTTAAAATCATGAATATGCAACTCTCCAGTGTTTAATTTATTGATTTATTTTATTTTTTTAAGACATTCACCGAGGGATATGTGGTTATACTTTAACAGACACACACACACACAAACTGGCACACACATGCCCAAACACACATATCCTGGCTGGTGTTGGGGGAGCAGGACACACTTGGTTCTCCTGCAGGAACAGATGGCCTGAACTCTGGAGGGATGATCACAGGGAGGATGGAGGTCAGGAACCAGCAAGGGAGGGAGGAAAGAAGAGGGAGGGGGCAATAGCTAGAAGAAATGATCAGAGTCTGCTAAATGGCAAGAAAGGAAATATAAAGAGTTTGCAAGGAGGGGTGATATTTGGAAAGAAAAACCACGATCAGAGAGAAGGGCAAAGGTCCGCAGCCATACAGGAGTGACAAGGAAAGCTAAGCACAAGAGCCAGAGAATGGAGGAAGTGAAATAGAAAGCTAATTGCAAGGGTGAAGGAGGTAAGAGGGAGGAAGCAATCTATAGAGATAAGAAGAATGGCATATTCAGAGGAGGGATGATGGCTGGAGAGAAAATGGGTATAAGGAAGGGCAGAGAAACTGAACAGTGAGCATGGGTTAAATAAAAAGACATAGGTTCTCTATAGATAAGGCAAACGACTGGAGACAGCATAATTATAAAAAATGGGTAAAAGGATGTGAGAAGGATGAGATAAGAATAAAGAATATAAAAGTCTAAAGATATTGATATAGCGGCCAAGTACACTAAAGATGATGGTGATAGTGAAGATGGAGATGTTAAGGTAAATGGAAATAAAACAGAATAGTATGATTAATCTGTAACTTCATAACATTACATTTGATCTCAATTGCCCCAAATGACAAGATTTGCCAAGCAAGTCAAAATTAACTTTATTTTTTAATTTATTATCTAACTAATTCATCGATAATATCATTAAAATATGAAGAGTGTCTTCAACATGGTTTTTGCCATTCTACCATATGTTCTGTGCATTGCTTTAAAATCAAACAAGGACTGTGTCAGTCCCTAGACTTAACTGGATTTAGTTTGCATTCAATTTCCAGTTCCAGGAGCATTTAGTGTTGTATCTGTATGTGATGTGGCAACCTGTAGACGCCTCGAAATAAAGGCCCTTAAAAGTTCTAGTAAGGTCCCCAAACATCATCATCCTGAGGTTATAACAGCAGTGAAATATAGTTTGTTTAAAAGCCACATTTTGGGGGTTGATGGTTGGGTCACTAGCTGTGTCTGACATATGCACATTGCAGGCATGCTGAACCAATCCTTACCCGCCCCGCCATTCAACAGCCCTCACTTCCTCATATTCATCTCTCTCTCTCTCCTAACTCTAATCATGGCCTTGGGGCTCAATGAGCGGACGACTGAGGTTAACACTCCCCGGAGGAAAGAAGTGAATTGTAAATGAGGCAGAGGTGAAGCTGTGGGGGTGAAACAAGCAGATAAAAGAGATGGTGAATGAAGCGGATGTGTGGAAAGAGTGGCTTTAAAAGAGATTGACACATGGGAGAGAAGGAGAGGGAAGGAGAAGCAACCTGAGAACTCTTACATGCGTCAGTTATGATCTTCTTTTCCTTACTTCTCTAGCTTTCTTTTTGTGGCACTTCACCTTTGAATAAATATTTTGATCACTACCAAACACTACTACACAAGCAAAGTCATCTGCTATCACTTTTAAATGAACACACATGTATAACCGAAATCAGAGATGTATTTGAAAAGATGGGAATTATTAATGCCTATTTTTCAAAAGGAAAAAAATGTTTCAAATTATTATGTAGGTGCATTTTTTATAGTACACGTGCATGAATGTGCTTAAATTACTATGTGAGCACAGGATTTTTCCTGATCAGGAATGATTTATTATCTGGACTGAGTTAAGAATTGTATGTAAAAGCTTTTTTTAGATAAGTGACATGGTGTTTCGATAATACATCCATGACTATTCCTTCTCTCATGGGGCGACCGTGGCTCAGGGGGTTGGGAATCTGTAACCGGAAGGTCGCCGGTTCGATCCCTGGGCTCTCTGTTCTGGTCGTTGTGTCCTTGGGCAAGACACTTTACCCTACCGCCTACTGGTGTTGGCCAGAGGGGCCGATGGCGCGATATGGCAGCCTCGCTTCTGTCAGTCTGCCCCAGGGTAGCTGTGGCTACAACCGTAGCTTGCCTCCACCAGTGAATGAATAGTGGTATTGTAAAGCGCTTTGGGTGCCTTGAAAAGCACTATATAAATCCAATCCATTATTATTCTCTGTCTGCTATAAAGTTTAAAAGCATGACTTGATCTATGGTATTTTGTTCTTTGTGTTCCCCCCAAAAATCCTTGAATAACCTACATTAATGTCAAGAGAGATATAGACAGGCAGAGTTTGTATTATTTCATATTTTGCTAAACTGATACCGTTGTGTCACGGTCCTGGGTCTTGTGACCCTGTATTTTGATATTCATTGTTTATGTTTGAATTAATTTAGTCATCTTAAGCTCCTAGGTTGCTCACTTTTAGTTCCTTGTTTATTAGATCCCTTTATGTCATCAGCCCTGTGTTTAAGTCTCCCTTGTTGGTTCGTGTGTCTTAACCTGTCACGTGTCATGTCTGTGTGTCCTGTGTTGTCAAGCACATGTCATGTCTGCATCCCGTTATGCTCCTTGTTTCTATGTTCATTGTGCTTAGTGTTACTTTTCCCTGTGGTGTCATGATATTATTCTAGTCAGCTGTTTCCCCATGTGTTTCCCCTGATCACCTCCTATGTATATTTAGTCTATGTGTTTTCTTTAAGTCTTTGTCAGGTCATCTGTTTGGTTTCATGTCTAGCCTTGCCATGTCTCAGAGTTCTTTGTACTGATAAGATTCATGTTCATGTTTGGTTTGTTTCATAGTTTCATAGTTGAATGTTCAGTTTCATGTCCGTGGCTCTCGTTACAGTTTTCATAGTTATTTAGTTATTTCCCACTTTAGGGTTCAGGTTAGAGTTTGCCCTGTTCGCTCTTGCATTGTTTTTGTGTTCACATTTCGTCAGCCCAATAAATGGCTCGCCTTTTGTTTAAAACTCAGTTCCGTCTCCTGTGTCTGCATTTGGGTCCCACTATTCACTCAAACATCATTGACTATATGTTGAATTAGCTATTAACTCTTCCAGTGGAAATATGCCAATCAGTGGATTATTTTGATGCTGGAGAAACCAAGTATTGTGCATATTGGGAAGCATCTTATTTTGAAAGGCTGTCAGACTGCTTTTCTTTGTTCTAAGAAAAGTCCTGTAATTCTACTGTAATTATACTAAGTTTAAAAATCAAGTGGTGATTTCATTTTTCATTTCCATTTAGTATGCTGTATGACAAAGGATTAACTTATCAACCACGTCTAGTTTTAACATGGGTTGGAGGCTTTTCTCCCCAATGTTCCATTATAATTTCTTTTCATCATTAATGTGCTTCCCCATCCATCTGCCACTGTTATTTTATGCTCATAATTAAGGTCAGATATCATGCAGTGAGTATAGTGAAAATGTTTTAGTAACATGGCCAAATGTGGCCTCAGGCCTGCAACCCGTGTTGATGGTACATGCGTTAGAAGCAATGAATGGTCTCTTACACACACAAACACACACTACTAAATGGGACAAAATAAGATTTTATCTGGCAATAACCTTTAATGTTTATTTATTTGTTTGTTTTGGAAATATAACGTTAATAGCATTGCAATTTTGGGGGGTTGTGGATATTTCTATGGGGACAGTGTGGTTGTATGTCAACATTATGATAAAAATCCATATTAAAACCCCCCGGGGCTTTAACAAACAGCGCTGCAAAAGAGCAAAATCTAGCAGTTCTATTTTTCTTTAGCAAGAAAGAAAAAGAGAAACATCTGAATGTGGGCAGAGATGGGTGATTCCTAAAGCATGTGATGAATAAAACACAGAGTGCTCAATTGCTTATTGCTGAAGAAAGAAGAAATATGAAACTAATATGAAGAGAATTCACATTATCCCTGTTTAAATTCCTGCATCTGGAAAGATTTCTTTTTAAAGATGGGTCCACTGTGGATTCCCATTTTGCTGACTTAATATTAGTTTCAATGTCCAGTGGGAAACATTCTGAAAGTCAGTGAATTAAAGACAAGATATTTTGGCTTCAGCGAATTTGATATAGCTACCACTATAGCAAAATATAAACCAGTGGGGACATTAGCAATTTTTTTTCTTACTCCAAAAAAATGAGTGGAAAATCCTTTTACCAGAATCTCCACTCTACAACTCATTATAACATCCAGGCATAAACCTTCCAACTCATCATATGTAAAACAGGCCACATTCAGGGCTTAAAAAACTGCCTAAAGCACTCGGTTTAAAAAATAAACACATTAACAAACGTGCTATCAAACATTATCTCCTTGGTTGCCAATATATCCTTGTCAGCTTAAAACACTTCCCTGAGGGCTAGATGCACCAAACAGAAAGCTGGATATGACTTCCTGAATCCCTCCCAACCCCTATAAACACAAAGAGGTTGAAGTTCAAAGGTCAGAGCTTGTCTCTGCGCTAGTACCTCATTGACTGGGACATGTTTGGTTCAGCTGTGCCCCAGGGCTTTGATTTCTTTGACCTGATATGCAGTTAAATATCCTTCCTCTACTCTAAAACCCACCCTTTACATCCTGTCTCTCTACACTTCTTCCCCATAGCAGCCCTCAAGCTAAGCTATGTCTAATTTAATTAGTCACATTCACCTTTTTTGCTTTTCTTTCTCTGCTTCTCTTTTGTCTTTAAAACAGGATTTCTTCAATGTAGTGATTCCCCTGCCCCTTTCTGACCTAATTTGCTGCAGCTTGAGCGTTAATAATGCCAGAGGAGTTGCCGCAAACATGCAATAAAACAATAACATGAAAATTTAGTATTTAGAAAGTTATAAGCTGCCGTTATCATTTTCCTTTCTAGACATGTTTTGGGTGTTTGTTTGTTTTTTGGCGAAATAACAAGAACTACACATGAGTAAGAAAAGAAAGGGAGATCCGTCACCACAAAGATGTGTTAACTGTGAGTTTGGCAGGATGCTGGTAGAAGCAAAGAAAAGTGTGTGAAAGAGAAAGCTAACCATCCACCTGTCTGTCTCTGGTGCCCACACAGTCTGTCATTAACAATAACCCATCACTCATACTGAGCGAATTCACACACAAGCATACACAACAAACAAAATAAAGCAAACTCATTTTAGACGAGAGACAAATATGTGAAAAGCTTTTTTTTTTTAAAGTCACTAAAGCTCACTTTTCTTCCCAATATGTGCCCCTTCTGGCAAATCCCCAATCAACACAGTGACATTCCCACGCGATATTGAAAAGGTCTGGAAGACAAAAGGCTCTGCCAGTCAGACTACTTATTCACTGGCTCTGACATCTATTGTTATTTGAAACCGCTGTCAGACAAACTAGTCAACACACATGCATGTGCACGCACACACACACAAGTCTGCCTAATCATCTGACAACAAGGAACCCATTGTGCTGTGTTATGACTTTGTAGAGCAGCCCACCACCCAGAGGGAAGAAGCACCTCCGAATCAAAGGCTTACACTGGCCTCCAAGGAGCCGGATATCACAAGCCTAGCATGTGAGGTTAGAGGAATACAGATGTAGCCACAGATCATGTTAGTCAGCTGAGACAGTTTTCCTCTTTTCCCCGCTATCCTTGACCTTCATCAACTGCCAGATGGACAAAAAGGATATTCAGGAGTCACTGAAGAACGTTTACATGGATTCTTTTTAGCTTTAGCTTTCGTCCAAAAGAAAAGTTGTGTTGAAATGATAAACCTTAAGTAAAATGTTAACATATGTAAATAACTTAATGTCATTGGTCATGTTTACTGAACGGGAATTTGCTGCTGTGGATTAATGTTGCAAAAAAATGACGGCTTAGTTATCAGTTGCTTAGTATTCTATTTAGTCTCATACAGTCAGCAGTGACAAGAAAAACTGGAAGATCAGCATCAACATAACAATGGAAGGAAGGATCTGACTTTCAAGTAGCTACTGATGCAAAACATTCAGAATGAGTCGCTGAAGATGATACATACCAAGGGCATCTTGCAAAAGTAAAAATGTTAGACTTACTGATTAATACTCCCACTTGTAATATTATCAAGAATATTGGGCAGTTAAAAAATTACTGCTGATAGTAGTCTTACATTTAAATCACATGCTATATTGCCAACACTCACCGATCCAGATTATTGTTTTCGGGTGTTCCTATCACTTCCAAGGACACAGCTGTATAAATTCAAGCACCTAGGCATGTATAAGGCTTTTACAAGTATTGAAATATTTGTCAAAGAAAAGATCGCTCTCAGGAGCTCAGTGAATGTCAGTGATAGGTTGCCACCAGGACATAGCAAGTCCACTTATTACATATAGTGTATGTGGGCTTGAAGCATCTGTCAGCCTATTTGTCCCATTGATCATGTTGCTACTAATAAATTCTGTGTGGTGCAAAGAGCATAGCCAGTAGGTTTCCAAGACACCAATTGTAAAGAATGTTATTAATGACCCTTTACGTTAGTTATTTTATTTTAGAATTATGGTACTGACCCAGCTATAAAATTAGTAAATGCCATCTCTGTCATTTGAAATTCTTGCCTGATGAATGAGCAGTGAGAGACACATTTGAAATATTCTATGACGCTTTAGCTTAAACCCTATCCATGTCAGCGCCATTTCTTTTGTGAGATCTTATTAAGATGACAAGCAAAGAATGCCAGCTAAAAATGTTCAGCTAAAAAGACCTTTACAAAGATTTTCAGAGGGTGAACAATGAAATGATATTTGGAGACAATATTATTACTGTCATCACTAAGTGGTGTAAAGCTACGTTAGCTGCCTCTAGCTACAATAAAAGAAATTTGTTTTACCTCTGAAAGCCAATTTGGGCACTTCCTGTACCATAGCGAAGTTTTACTGAAATGTCGGGAGTGCAACAAGTGTTCTTTGTTCATTTTCTTTTTAAAAATCGGCCCATCCTGGACCATACACAATGAGGAGTGAGGGAAGACTGGTTGCTATGGAGGTCATGGAGTTGACAGCTTACTCAATCCAGGTCTGAAGTCAGGGGTGTTTTAGCCCATTGTGCCCCCCAAAATGAATCAAAGCACCCCCAAAGATTTCTTACTTTTTTTGACAGTATTTGCTGTGGCACACTACTAAAAATATAAAAAGCATGCAGTACTTGGTTGAGAAGTAATATTTTACCAACAAAAGTATAGATATCCCCCCCTCCAAAAAGATGGTTTGTTCCAGGTCGCCTCTCCCCTACTCTGGCTCTATAGCACCCTTTCTGCAGAGCAAACGTGGCTGAGACGCAGCGGAGCGGAGGTGTGAGTGCCTGGCTTAAAACAGGACATGTTAGCTGCATTTAACCTGCAGTTACTCTTTATATAGTTAGGTACAGCACCCCCAAAGCTCTCATCCTAGATTCGCCCCTGTCTGAAGTCACCTGGCTCTTGGAGTTGTAATTCTTCAGCTTTCAGTGCTCGCAACTGTGGTCATCTACTGTAATAAAAATTGAAATAAGTGTCAAGAAGATCGGGGAGATCACAACACTCTTTCTCCCTTAATGCAGAGTGAACACTGTAACCTGCAGAATCAGGGCTATTTACTTTGGCTGTTCTTGAAACTAATACGAAAAAGGACTTAGTTGTAAAATTTAGAAGTGTGTTGGACAAAGCCCACCTTATTGCTCTTCAACAGATTCACAAGGTAGGTCATCTTGAAACCATCTGACAAATAGGTGCAACTGAGGTGTCTGAAGACCAGTGAGTCTTACTGGTCATACCTAGTCATGTTTACCAAGCAGGACTCCTTGGCTGGTAAGAGCATGCAGAACAAGATCAGAGTCTGCAGAGTTCATTTACTGAACATATCATTTTGTCATATACGAGGGACTAAAGAGGACTCAAACATGGGACTAAACAAGGACTAAAAAGTTTAACACAACCATCTCCCCAAGGTCTCCAGATCAGGGTAAAGGGCAGGTACCCTGGGGAGAATCCCAGAGTTAGAGTTAACCCATTCACATACCACAATACATACCATGTGGGTTCCATAAAATTTTACCTTATGTTTTGTAGTTAAAACAAGACAAGAGGTAACACGTCAAATCTTTCGATAATTGTGGCTGCATTCACATTCTGTAAGCACTTGGAGCTTACAGAAAAATGCTAAAATTCATGTGCATATGAAGAAAGCAAAGTTACAGATTGTGATATTGATTCGCTGAACACAAATGTAAACCAAATATTGCTTTTCCTTTGATCAAAGCCATTGGTTTCTACTCCCATGGATGGATGGTTTTATTTTAACCCATGAATAGTGTAATTAAACAAATAAATTAAATTAAAACTCATTTAATCTTGAACAAAAGGCAAATTCACTTTATACGACTACGGATCCTTTTATATGTATTAACTGCTGAATAAATCAGATGAGTGAAGCAGCGCAGAAACTGATAACAGTCATTACAGTGTCCTTATGGAATTTTTCATGGTTATCTTCTCATAAAGAGATCAAAAAAGCACACGCACACATGCATGCTCTGTTTTTCTTGGGAGAACACCTGTGACAGTCAGTCCCAACCCTTTCCCAGAATAACTTGCTGAAGCACAACATATTATAAGATATATTGTTATTAAAGATTACATGGAACCTCTAAGTCTCTTCCCTTGCCTTCCCACTAAATTGGATTTTGTGTCAAGAGAAGAAGAGGTTTTCGTAAAAGACAAAGTATTCTGTATTACCTAAAGAGATTTAAGCCACTGAAGGTAATTAACTTTCGATGGAACTTGCAGCGTAAATGTCAACATTTTTAATAATGAGGCAGAAATTGCTTCTCTGCAGTTTACCTCCAGAAAAAAACTGACATGAGCAGTTGATTAGGTTGTTAGAAGCTGTTTTAGTTTACCAATGACACACTTTTTAGATGCAGCGTCTATATTTGGCTCAAGCTGTAATTAAAGGCAATCACTTGCAAATCATACAATCATAGAAGCACTGTTTATAATCTTTTGTGTTGTGAATTCCAGCTCCACATAAAAGCAAATCAATGTAAAGCTTTTCAGCAAAGCAGCTACTCAGCCATGTTAAGTATAAAATCAACTGATTAAAAAAAAAAGAAGTCACAAGTGGCTTGTGGGTTGTTTTTTGGGGTTTGGTTGTATTTGGTTGTTATTTGTAAATGTTTTTAGTAACTTTGTCGGTAACATTTGTGCCTCAAAACCAATATCTCATTTCAGTTTTTTGAAACCATGCTCTTTTTGTTAACAACCTACTTTAGAGGAACATAATCAATGCTTAATGAGACCCTTAATCATATTATGAACAATATAATATGAATAATAAAATCTCATCAAACTGTAATTGGTTAGAGTACCATAGAAACATTTGTAATTACTTGATTACCTGTGCATACAACTAATTAGTGATAGTACACTGTTCGTCAGTGGTTTTAATGTAACGTGGCGTGATTTGTTCACTGTGAGATGAAAGCTGCCGGCACGTTTAACTACAATGCTTGTTGAATAATACAACCAGATATGAAATACCCTCCCCTCAAACTTTTTTGGTGTAATATTTCCAATATGACAATCTGACAAGCACGTTCACATCGTCTATATTCATCACCATGAAAATTTCTTTTGAGATGACCTTTTTTTTCACTTGAAGTATAGACACACAACCCTTTTAATTGTATTCCTCAAAGTGATATTATTCACAATTTTTTTTGTATCAGTTGTAATTATGCTATTACTGAAGCGTTGTTAAATGACATGTTTACTGATTTAATGCTGTTGGGGGACTGAGAGACAGATTTCATAATAAAAATGTTAAACATTATCCAGCAGAGGCCAAAATATCTTGGCTTTTAGTGCTTATATGAGACAAGCTCCAAAAACTCCTGGATCCTTTCCTTCCAATAATAAAACTCTCTGCTTGTTAAATTCCCATATGTTTCTAATTGCTACTGCTAAGCCTTAAAAAAAGTACTTTCTAAGCTCAAACTGAATATTTTACGTTAAGAAATCTGAGTAGAGCGCCCCTTTAAAGTATAAAACTACCACAAGCAGACAATAAAGTGCCCTTAAAAAATAAGAAGCTGATAACGTCATTTTTGGACCACCTACCATTTGATTCAGTGTGATCTCACAAACTACAAAAAGAAGAGGGATGTACTTTAAAAAAAGAATATGGCATATCACAGGATGGGGCAGTGTCAATTCAATTCAATTTTACCAAATCACAACTACAGTCGCCAATACAATAATGCATACAGAGAAAAAAAAAACCCAAAATTGTATGACCCCCTATGAGCAAGCACTTTGGCGACAGTGGGAAGGAAAACAACCTTTTAACAGGAAGAAACCTCCGACAGGTTTCTTCCTGGGAGGGGAGGCCATCTGTTGTTGTTGTTGGTGGTAATTTATTTCAAACATGTGAACAATATACAGGTACATTTAGAAAAGAAAATAAGAGAGAAAAAAACACTATACAAAATACATGGTAAATGATAAATGGTCTGTATTTGTATAGCACTTTTCTAGTCCCTAAGGACCCCAAAGCGCTTTACACAACCAGTCATCCACCCATTCACACACACATTACACACATACAGAAAAACGTTCTGATTAATTTACATGTTGAAAGGGAGTGGGAAGAAGTAAACACTTATTTAATCCCACCCCTTTGCCATAAATTATCAGTTAATATTTAGTCAGCTTCCTTACTGATATAATTTGTAATAAAAATAGTGAACAGATTTCTGTTATACTATATACTATAATATCACATCATGAATTTTTTATTTTTTTTAAATAGAGACATTCACTTAATTTCAATATTTTCCTTTTCTTTATAGTTTGGGAAGATCATATTTTTATAACTCTTTTTGAAGAGTTTTATGCTTTGACATTGATTTAATTCCATATTCAGACTGTTCCACAGTTTCACTCCATGAACAGAAACACAAAAGCATCTTCTTGTAGTACGTACCTTCCCTGTTTTGAAGTTACAAAAAACCCTTAAATTATAACTTCCTTCTTTCAAAAAAAAAAAAAGCATACTCAGAATATTACCTGGCAGTTCTTTATTTTTTGCTTTGAATAGAATTTGTGCTGTTTAGAATTTCACTAGGTCGTCAATTTTCAATATTTCAGACTGCAAAAATAGTGAGTTTGTGGATGATTCGAATTGCTTTTTTTTGAAGAGTAAAAAGTGAATGTAATGTGGTTTTATAGTTATTGACCTCTGCACAATAGCTTAAGTATGGTGAAACCAGTGAACAGTATAGAATATGAAGTGATGTTCTGTCGAATACCTGTTTTGCCTTGTTTAGTATTGCAATGCTACATGATACTTTGGAATGAATATATCTTACATGAGCTCCCCAGTTAAGTTTTTCATCTATTTTTACCCCCAGAAATTTATTTTCACTGACTCTTTCAATATCAATACCATTTATTTGAATCTTTGCATTTGTATTTAAAAAAACTATTTCCAAATAACATAAGTTTAGATTTATTCAAATTTAATGATAATTTGTTTTTATCAAGCCAGAACTTCACTTTACTTATTTCATTAGTCATATCCTCCAATAAGTTCTGCAGATCATCACCAGAGCAAAAAATGTTTGTATCGTCAGCAAAGAGAACCATTTTTAATACTTTGGACAGTTTACAGTTGTTAATGAACAAGTTGAAGAATTTTGGACCCAAAACTGACCCTTGGGGTACACCACAAGCAATACATAAGGAGCAACCACCATTTAATTTCACAAACTGCTTCCTGTCACCTAAATAACTCCAGACCCAATCTAAAGCTACCCCTCTGACACCATAACATTCCAGTTTTCTTATTAATATATCATGATCTATAGTGTCAAATGCCTTTGTCAAGTCTATGAATAACCCAGCCACATATTGCTTGTTGTCTATGGAATTTGTGATGTATTCTATTGAATCTAATAGTGCCAATGATGTTGAGCTGCTTGATCTGAATCCGTACTGACTCTCTGTGAGCAGGCTTAGCTGCGACCAGTGTCAGCAACACTGTCAGCTAACAGTATACACTATAAAATGTTGTCGGGATTGTGGGGATGCTAGAAATTATCTTGAAATTATTATATATTCTGATGAGCTACCACTAACATCTGCATTACTATGGAGAAGACAGTGGTTCACTTCATACTTCAAAAACACATTATTCTCTGTCACCATTGGAAACTATTTTTCAACAGAAGCTCTTTCCTGTGGGATATCTCAGGGTTCAATCTTAGGTCCCATCCTGTTCGCTCTACACATTCTTCCCTTGGTTTAAATCATCAATAAACATAATATATCCTTTCACTTCTTTGGTAACAATACTAAAGTTTATCTTCCCCTCACACCCAACTAGTCTAGGCTGGATAGCATCATCATATCCCTTGAGGAAATTAAGACTTGGATGGTGCAGAAATTTTTTCTGCTAAATGAGGTAGACAGAAAATGTACTTTTTGGTTCCCCTAGTTCCTTTTGAGGGTTTTCTAATCAGGTAGAAAATCTGTCCACCTATGCCAAAAATCTTATGTGATATTTCACTCTGGCTTTAAGGTCAACCAGCAAATTAACTTCATAACTAAAAACCTTTTTCCATCTCTGCTCCAGATCATAAATTAAGCATTTCCTTTCTGTGAGATATCGCAAAATTGTCATTCATGCACTCATTTAATGCTTGGACTACTGTAATTCACTTTACAGTCAGTCAGTCTTCTCTTTCCCATCTACAGCTTGTCCAAAGTGCTACTGCTAAAGAAAGATACTTTGTTGTTGTTTTGCTCTTCTTCACCAAGAATGAATGCTTTCTTTTTCTTTGTATCCTTTTCATTTGTAGCCATGTGCATATTTGCACTCTCCATGCTCCACGTGTTTTGGAGGAAAGCAATTCTTGCAGGTCTGGCTTCAGAAACCAGGATTAACACAAGAACACATATTTAGTTCAGAAAGCAGTAAGCAATTTCACACCTTTTTGCCTGGCTAACCTGATTGCAAAAGAAGGGTGAAACAGACACTCTGTCAGTGTCTGTCTAACACTTTGTTGTTGAGATAGTTTTTTCATAGAAGCAAGGTTTAGAAAGCAGAAACAAACAATGGGTAAAGGAGCATGAAGGTAAGCAAGGACCAAATGTGTGCAGGAGATGTTTGCTTGTCCTGTATTGATCTACCTCATCCATCTGCTAAACCACAATCCAGTTTGAGCTTCTTTGCCAGGTGACTGCAATGAACAATCAGACTGTGAAAAAACAGTGTGAAAGCTGGCTTTCTGGTTGGCTGCCTTGTGTACTGCTATAGCTAGGCGCTGGTGCCAGTGGCTTCGGCCAGTGTTACCGCCACACTCAGGGCTCTTAGATCAGCAAACACATGGCTGTCAGTGGACTGGATCCCAACTCAATGCATCCAAGATTAAATAAATTGTAACAGAAACAGAAGTGAAACTTAACACGTGGAGTCAGCAGGCTGGTATTGATGATGCAGGTAGCAATAAGAAAAGGAGCAGAAAAAACATGGGGGGGGGGGAACATTTTAAGTTGTGACAAAAGAAGACAAGAAGCGTTGCAGGTTAGAGAGGAAACATTGAAGAGAAAGAGAGTAGCAGAAAAAACTGACAGGGCAATGGAGAAGAATATGATGGAAAGGTAGACACAAGTTAGAGGTACAAGGGAAGATAGAGACAGGCCAACAGTGATGATGACAGCAGAAAAGAGGAGAGAGAAGCGCACTACAGACATAGACAAGAAAGGGGGGGATATGTGGAGGTCATCTGTCACTACAGAGGGAGATGATTGACAGCTCTGTGGAATGTGAGCTTTGGCAGAAGAATGTGAGACTATCCACTTTAGCTGCAGCCTACTCCAATCACAAGTTTTAATAAACCCACCTTTGCTGGACTTTGTTCTTTTTCATCCAATCATTTTCTGCCCCAAATTCAAATCTGGGTCACATGCTCATTGTGGTAACTCCATGTCCTTCTTTCGAACCATGTCCTCTAGCTTTATCACAGGAATTTCACTGATGAGATGGAATATATAGTACTGCCAAAGATCTTCTTGGCCCTGTTGAACAAAATACTTTGAAGAGGAATCTTCTAGGCAGTGTTTTTTTTTTTTTTTATGTACGGTAAATCTCAGGTTTGGAAACAGTCTCCCAGAAAATGTTCATCGTACAAACCAAATATGTTATTGAAGCCTTTGGATTTCACATTTTCGAATAGCGCATCAGAAATAGAATGCATGTAAATATTTAGTTATCAAAGTATATACATCATTAAAGTTCAATCGTAGTTGGGGGCATTCATCAGATCCACGATATTGAAATTGATTCATCTAACACTGAGTGCACATGTGCCAACTCTATATCTGCAGTAAAATTTTTGCTATTGTCTCTCACTTTCTTGCTCACTCCTCAGTTTCTATCTCCTGCAAAGCAGCTTCACTACGTAAGCAAAATATTCTAACAATCATGTCTGAAGAAAAAGAAATAAAAGAAAACAGAAAGCGGGAGTAAGATTGGGGAGATCCATAAATCTGTGAAATGAAAAAGAATAAAAGTGAAAATGTTTCTTTCTTTCTCAAAGGAAACTTTTTCCAAAGAGCTTGTCCTACTCTACGTAGAACAAACGATGAGCCCCCCTTGTTCTCCTTTCCTTCTCCCCCATCCTCTTCTCTCTTCCTTACAGTACAATAATTCTAATTATGTTCAGACAACTAAACATGCCAGCTCTAACGACAGGACAGATATGGGGAAATTGGCTCATTTGCACAATAATAAATGTAGTTTTGAGCCCATAGAAAGCCTATTAACATTTAAATGATACAAGGGCGTTATCTCTAAAGTATGTGCTTATCCAGGGTGGCTTTCTGTGTGGATGTGCATAGAATGATCAAACAGCCATGTGTCTGCCTATGCCCTGCACTCCTCGGTGCAACACTGACAACCCTGCTGACAGTGCTTTGTAATTGGGAGGCGAAAATGGAGGTGGTGAAGGTTGGGAGGGGGCACTGAAGTGCACACAGATCAGCATTGTATGAATGGGGGAGGGGAGTGAAGGGTGGAGTAATGAGTATGATAGATGTTGATTTTTGGCACCATAAGGTTGAAGGAGAAGCACACGCATTTGCACTTCTGCTTCTCCTTCAACCTTGATGGTGAAAAGACATAAGCAGCCTTTCCAATACAGGAACTTGGGGCAGAAAATGTGTGAACAGGAAGAATACACCCTTACAGCCTTTTGTTTACAATGAGCTTTCCCATTCATAAGGTACTATAAATCATGGGATGACAGCCACCTAAGAGATTTATTTTTATTTTTTCATTGATCCAAGACAATTGCTTGATTGATTTACTACTGAACAACACCCTTGCTCTTAATTTCAAAGTGCAACTTCCACTAACCAGCTAACTCCAGTCCTTCCCATCCTCAATATTTTCCTAAAACTCTAGTCCCCTGCTCAGGAATAAGTGTTAGTGAAACAACTCCAGCACGCTAGTCCTTTTTTTTCTGCCCTCTAACTACAACCTGCAACAGGTGGAGAGCTGGCGTCAGTACACTGAGTTTACTGAGGCAGCAGAACAGGTAATACCATTGCTAGTTGCAATCCATGACAGTGCAGTGGAAGCCCACTCATGACATGAGGAACGTACTTGAAAGGCAGCTAATTACTGTTTATTTATACAGTTTATAGATACAATTTACGCCGTTTTATATACTCAGTTATTTAAAAAAAAAACATTACTACAAGCACACATGCAGAGCATACTGCATTGCTATTACCAGAAATGTTAGATAATTATGTAGAAAAACAGATTTCTTCTTTCATGTAGGATGCCTTGGAGTCAAGAGGTGTCTTTAATAATTTTGCGACAGCTTCAAAAGTAAAATCAGTTCTGAATTCATCAAAAATAATGTAGGTTATTGTAAATATAAAGCTATCTGAACAAAACAATAGTGCAAAATAGTGGTTTTTGGTGTGTTGTTGAAACCACTAAGCATCAAGTCCTGATCAACAGGTTTTGGGGGTTCCTCAAAAACACCAAGCCTGGAGTAGTGGCTTTTTTACTTTCTTGAAAAATTCCCCTGAATGGTATCTTGCGTGATTGTTCAATGTTCATATTTCAACAGATATATGGACTAGTTCTTATATAGCACTTTTCTATGATACTGGCACACTCAAAGCTCTTTATACAACTTGCTTCACTCACCCATTCATACCCATTTATATGCTTTTTCTATGAAAGTGCTTTCTATCTAACATTCAACAATATTTTGCTCGAGGATATTCAGCATCCAGGGATCATATCACAAACCTTCCTATTTTCTGAGCTACAACCATTATTTGTTATAAAGGATCTTTGGGAACTAAGAAAAATCAAAACCCAAGGTGGAGGAAACAAATTGACCCTGGGTATAAACCCTGCAATATGTTTATACGCACAACATGTTGGCACCAATGTCTACATAAAAATAGAATTTTTTACAACAGCACACTGTAATAGTCTAAAAAGCAACTGAAAAATTGACAAACAAACAATTTAATGCAGGTAAGGCTAGTTTATTTCATAACATTAAATATCTGTTGTTAATCATGACAAATAAAAACACATAAAGAGGTAGTTGAAAGTGTGGAATTTACATTTGCTATCTTAATTCTCAATAACATTTCATTTACATTTTAAATATGGAGGCCAAAGAGATGGCCCAAAGCTGGAAAAACACAACAAATAAAAAGCAAGCATAGCTATTATAATACTACACTTAAGCCAGGACTTACATGAAATGTTAATTATACTGTTTTCCAGTATAACTATAACTGTGCAAAAAACCTATCTAGCTAGAAAGTGGTGATTTGTTTTTTCAGGAAGTATAAACAAAAGTTTTTAGTGAACACTGGCTGATTTTAAAATGCCAGTCAACCAAGTTATACCAGCCTACATCTAAATAATTTTGTGAACTTGGTTTAAAGAGGCTGAAATGTGGAGATCATAATTATTTTATTTTATTTTATTGTACATTTACCAAATTTGTTTTAATAACTCTTTGTTGCTGTTTATGGCTACTTGTGATGTTTCACTTGAAGTTTTTTTTTTCTTTTTAAAGAACAACAATTAAATTATTTTTCATGGTAATATAAAAAAGGAACAGAATTTTTAAGGCATAAACCCATGTTAAAATATCACCTTCAACACCCCTGCAAAGACTTAAGTCTTCATTTGGACCAAATTGACCTCATAATTATGGGCTTCTGTAGTGCATTAAATCTAAAGGTAGGCTACATGGCATAAAAGCATTGCCATTTCCTTTGTTATTACTAATGTGGCCTTTAACTAGCTCAAACATGATGACATGCTATTAGACTTGAAATGCCATGTATTTTGGGATTTGACATTAACAAAAAAGACAAGGAACAGAAATCACATTACAGCATTATATTAAGAAATCCTCTACAGAGACCTGGGAATCAGACAGGAAATAAGGGAAACCTGTTTTCCTACTAAAACAGGATGACCGGTGCCACTAGTTGATGACAAGACATTGCATATACAAAACTTATGTGACAATCGTTGTATAATACGTTTTTTATAAAATAAAATCGTTTTCCCAGTAAGTTATTTTAGGTCCCAGGCTATTGAGGATGCCAGCTTGAGTAATGAGACATTGCTTGGACATTGTTCCTTCATTTTTCAAAACATTCAATAGTTAAATAATCCATTAACAGAAAAAATAAGCAAAAAAGAAAGAAGTAAAGAAAATATGTCTTACAATCTAGGTAATTCAGTGACTCAACACAAAATCATAATGTGCCTGCTTTGAAAATATTTTTCCTCGTTTTATTTTTAAATAGAATGCAATTTTGATTTTATTATTTTCCTCACTCCGGGACGTTCAGGACATTTTGTCATTCTTCTCTGACATTTTGCAAAACTGAAACAAATATGTACAACAAATAAGATGACACAATACTAGAAATATATTTTATGGTATAACGGTTGATGTTCACCATTACTGTTTTGCAATGCAAGAATGCATCGAAATTTTAAACATTTCTGGGTTAAATAACTCAACACTAACGCATCTAAAAATAACACATGCAGTGTGCTCATCATGACAAACACACACTTGCACTTTCTCTTCGCCCCCCCTTTCTCTCTGGTGGGAAAGCACTTTACCTCTTCAACCCTCATTACCATACCAATAGCAAGTAGACAACTAAAGCTAGTTTGTCAAAGGTATTTTAATTACCAATTAGAAACTTGGCTGCCTCTGCATGAGCTAGTTCAATATCTTTTTTTTCCCACCAACTTTCTTGCTTTCTTGTACTACACACACATAGGTGTATAGCCAGGAGCACAAAGTTCCCTGGTGCCGTAGCCTTGATAAACAATGTCCTATTCAGCTCCATATGAATAATTAAGGGTCGAGTGTTGAGAAGAGGAGACACTTGTTTATTCAGAGAGAATAGCCTTGTCGATGGCTGTATAGCAGGGTTACAGAGATGCCAGAGGAGTTTATGGCCTGCTGTGACATTATCTAAATGGCACACTTACAAAAAATTCTAAAAAAAAAAAAAACACAGAAATTCTGTGCATGTGTACTGCGACACATTGAATAACATTCATAAATGATAAACGAACTGGATAAATAGCGTGGTAAATATAAAATATTGATGTGGATTTGGCAGACAAGGCAGGTTATGTTCTTATTAAGAGAATTCCTTTGTGTGTGCACAACTTTTTAAAACCTATGGATTTTGTTGGTTCAAAGGTGACTCTAGTGAGCGGAAAAAAGAGACCAATACATCTGATAAATAATTCCTTCCAGCAGAAAAAAAGCTTTCCTGTAAAATTGCAGTGATAAAACTTGAAGTATTGGAGCTGTGGATGTCAACCTGGCAATTTCCATAAGGGTTATGACTATGAGTAATAATTTGCATCTCATCCATTAGACTTGCTCGCAGTTCCTTTTAAATATATAATGCAGAATCTTTGTCCCTTTGTTCTTTTCCTCCTTGTACCCTTTGACTTGATCTATCAGCTTATATTGACTGCATAACTTACTTCACCTTGTGGACTAAGAAAAGTAAGAAAAGTGCAGATTTGCAAAATCGTGGGCATGTCAGGAACTATACATGCAATGATGTACATTCAAAGGAAATGAATCTCCTTAGAAACAATGTCAGAATGAGGCAATGTTTTTCATGTGAAGTTCAACCTTCAGGATTTAGACCTCAGTATTTTTTTCTTCATAAAGTTAATGTGAATAAACTCATACAGAACATCTGCTTTTTTGTTTATGCTATAATCTCGTTAATACCCATATGCAAAGGTTGGTACATAGCTTGTAGAAATCACTTAGCAGGACTGTTCAAAAAACACAGCTTTGAGCCTGAGGGGTTATAGTTTCTTTTCGACTAAAATGAAAACGATCAAGGACAACAGTGAGGCACTAGGCACAGCTTAAGATAGGCTTATACACTATAACAGAGTGGGTTTCAAGTACTTCAGTTTCTTTTCCGGTTCTTTTTTCTCTAGAATGAACGCTTGTTTTAGCTCTTCTTGTTATTTTATTTAGTGTTTAATGCTACCAGCTGACAGGAAACAGAGTAATAAAGATAGATGTGAGTACACAGCTGGAGCTTGTAGTCAAACCCTGCAGCCAGGGTATATCATACTGGCAACACAGAGCACCAAATTGCTGAGCCACAGGGGAACTAAGAGACAAATCTGAAATCTGATGGATTGCTTTTCAAAATCTAAGTAAAAAAAAGAAACCTGAAGCAAGAACACAAGTGCCACAGCATCAAGCTTCACTTCACTGGACATTAACAAAAACAACACCATGTTCATCTAATAACTATTTAGAAAGGTGAGAGAAGTATTATTAACAGTGCCATATGCTAAGCAGTGATAATAATATCATTATGTTCTTTGAGACTTTTATTATTAATATTGTTATTTTAAACTGTGGTTGTCAGATTCAGTCTGTAAAAAAGTCTAAAGTCTACTAAATTAACAGTCTGGTTTCTGTGAGAGAAAAAATAATGATGTTCAAGCTACAAAAGACTGCTAGTGATGTAAGGGCTATGATTCAGCCTTTGTTCTGTCTATTTAATGAGGTTCAAAACTTAAAGTTGCATCCATCAAGAAAGGGCAATAAACAAATAAGATTAATGAATACAACATATGTGAGTAGATAGCTACCTGCCGCTGCTCCTCCACATCGAAAGGAGCCAGTTGAGGTGGATCGGGCATCTGATAAGGATGCCTCCTGGGTGGGTGTTCTGAGCATGTCCCATAGGGAGGAGGCCCGGGGCAGACCCAGGAAACGCTGGAGAGATTACATCTCTTGGTTGAGGTGGAAATGACATAACCTAGTGATGTGCGATACCACTGATTTCCAAGTAAAATTCAGGGTGTTATCGACGATACTGATCCGATACCGATACTTTGTACAAAAATGTAATGTTTTATTGTACTTCAAATTATAGCTTCATAATGATTACACAACATTAGACTACTTGTTCTTATTGCTTAATAATGCAGAATTATCATATAGAAATAAAAGACCTGAAGTTGTGCACTATTTGAACACGTTGCCTGCCTGCAGCACTAAAGGACTCCGCGAGAGACGTCTGTCTCGCCCTAGCCATACATGTCCCTGTCCTCTCCTCCTCTTCAATTTGCCTCATCATAAGCTCATCATATTCTGTGATATGATTTACTCAGATGTGTTTGACGAGGTTAGTGGTGTTGCCACAACACCTCATTCTCTTGCCACATGTATCGCAAACCGCGTCTTGGCTGTTTGTGGAGGTAAAATACGTCCACTCATGACTCTGTTTACGCTCAGCCTTTGTTGTGAATGTGCACGCCAAGGCGCTGCGACACATTTATACAGCCGTATTTCGCATATGGCCATGAAAGGCGGAAGAGGAAGTAGTTCCTTCCAAGTTAGACGATCCGAATGATATAGTTTCGTTCCACTGTGTTCCTGTTAATGATAAACTACAAATTTAGCCCAAATTACTAAAATATAGATATTTTAATATGAGAATCGATTCTAGAACATAAATAACTGGTATCGGAGGAATCAATATTTCAATATCGATCAACACACCACTTACATAACCCGCTGAAGTTGAAACTGTACATCTAAAAGAAAGGTAATGTAATGTAAATGAATTTGAATGTGGCTGGGTGTTGATGCTAAGGTCAGAAGGGAATGTCTACACTGCTTTCTGCTGAAGGCAGACCAAGGCATTTTAGAATGTACAATACTATGAACCTTGAAGCAGGTGGACTGCTAAATGGTAAACAGACTGGTTCTTTCAGAGCACTCAAAGCACTTTTACACAACTTGCTTCATTCACACGAGCATTTTTTTCTATGCTCTTTCTGTCTAACTTTCACACACATTCATACTCCAATGGATGTATCAGAGAGCAACTTGGGGTTGTGGTGGCAGATTTCTTTTCTCATGTATTAATCACATATTTAATCATATCACATTAGTTATAGTAATATCACTTTCTCACTTTACTATAGTAAGAGCACTCCTGTCTCTAGTTTACATGCATGTGGAAAGTTAACACAGTGAGGCCATTGTAATGAGAGACGTTAAACAGATAGTGAGGCTCCTTCTGCTTATCAGGGATGTAAATCCTTAGGTGGCTAAGCAGAAAACAAAGTCATAATTCTCTCGGTGAGGGAGGAGGTATAGCTCCCCCCTATAGTTTGAGGAATGTTCTTTGTCTGTGTGTCTGTATATAAGATGAGAGGGCGGTGGCCACAATTCAGAGATGGTCCTGGTGTTTCACTGGGATGCTCTCTCCACATTGCAATGTGTTTATTAAACCCACTTCAAATCAAGCTCACTGGGTGTGTTGCAGGTTATTGTTAACATTTCCATAACAGGGTTAATATCTTGCCCAAGGATATTTGGCGCACAGACTGGAGTAGATAGGGATTGAACTACCAATCTTCCGATTAGTAGGTGAACTGCTCTACCACCTGAGCTCCTGAAAATAGGAAAGTGAGAATTCAGTTCACAATTGCACACCAAAATTGGAAACAGAAGACTTCAAAACAAACCAAAAAAATTAACTGGTGTCATGAATTTTGATTTCTGCTGCAACACTCTGGCTGAATTTGGTATAAACAACAGGAAAGCATGGGCCCATCCTGACTTGTATCAATAGTTCAGGCTGCTGGTGGTGTAATGGTATGGGAGATATTTTCTAGCGATACTCCTTACGCTCCTTATTACCAATTGAATATTGTTTAAGCTCCCCTACCTGCCTCATTATTTTTAGTGACCATGTCCATGCCTTTATGCAAAAGCAGGGAAAAAGGTGGGAAAAGTATAGACATTCTTCACCTAAGTAGAAGCACAGATACTTGTGTTAGAAATATTCTGGTAAAAGTGGAAGTACTGATTTACCTTCTTTCCTCAGTGAAAAAGTACATGCTCTGAACTTGACCAAAGCTGATATTACATGAGCTATTGGGACCCCTTTATAGTATAAAGCTAGAATTCAGTATGTGAATCTTCTCAGCATCTTGAGATTAACTCTGTAAAGCCTGAACCATGAAAATACTGACAGGAAATGTAAATTCAAGAAAGAAAAAAACAAAGAAATAACTTTGGATACGTGAGTTTTAATTTGTACCATTTTTGCTACATTTTGCATTTCCCTGCAGTTTTTTGCTTAAAATGTGTTGTGCAATTTATTTAGGTTTTTTTGGAGAAAATTAAAAACAGACTGACAATGTCGAGGTTTTAAAAATTCACAGAAAAATGCATGTATCAGATATGATACTCTTGGCATTACGGGGTTAAATTTAAATGGATATTCTCTTGGTTTAACCCAACACTGAGCATGAACACCAAAGCCACTCTGCAACAGTCCAACAAGGTATTTTACTATAAACATCGCCACACTCAGCACAGTTAGCTTAAGTCTATCGGATGACACTGAGCAGTCCTTACTTTCTTATCTTTAAAAATTAATCTCTCTTCTTCCTCTCCTGTCAATTTTAAATCATGTTTCATCCTTTATTGAAGTTATCTCACATTATTTTCACTCCCTACAGCAGCTGTAACTTTAGCTAGCAGATGGATTGTTTGGCAAACTGCACAGAAAGAGTTTGTGTGTTTGCGAATATTAATTGAACTGGTAGAAACAACGCGTTTGAAATTACCTGTCGCTTAAAAAACAACATCAACAAGAAAATCCTTGCTTACTCCTCTTCTGTAGTGTATATCCCAAAGTACTTGTACTTCATTACCATCTACCTTTGCCTCTTTGTCCACAATGTGCCCATTTGCTAATGGCTACTTCTAGCAGGTTAACACACCACGTCACAAAGCTCATTCAGCTGATATAAATCTTCATGACATACATTAAAGCCAGATGTAGGCAGAAAGTAAAAATACTTCTTTACAGTACTTAAGTGGAATTTTAGGGAATTTTACTCCCTACAATTGTAAACAAATATCTGTACTGTCAAAAACAGACTTGTTACTTTTTGTTTAACACATTTGAGGGAAGTTTTTTTTTTTTTTTTTTTACGTTACTGTGTATCTTCAAACATGAAACTGCTTAAACACATGAAAGATCTATTCTTGCACTAATCTCCTGAGGAATGTCTCATAAAAACTTGTGACATAGTCAGGGTTAACATGAGCCAGTGTTTTTGTTTTTGTTTTTTTGGAACAACACTGGAATGAGTACAGATGTCCGTTACTTGTGTTCCCAGTACTTCAACATCTAGCTAGCGCTGCAAAAGAGGAGCAAAAATGACGGGATTAATGCTTTTTAAGTGTCAGGTTATTTCAAATGCAACGTTTCCATCAGCTTAAAAACATCAGCAAACAAACTGTATGCAGTAGGTCACACTGTGTCTGACAGCTAAAGCTACAGCTGCTGTATTACACAGGGAGAGAAAAGAGTGGGAGGTAACAGGACAGGAAGAAGAGAGGTTATGTTAAAGTTAAGGACCGCTCAGTGGTATTTACTAAACTGGAAGTTTCTTACTTTGAGAACACTTTAAACACATGAAAGCCTGTATGTGACGGAGTTACACCGTCCCGGGCCGCAGACAGCTGATCTGGGCGCATACACGCACCACCACCATTAGTTTCTACAATAAATACAAAATACAATATGCATGTCCTTCAGTCATCACTTTGTGGAACTTCAACGCACTTCTGCTCTCCATATTCCATCTTCACAAGCATATCCTATGTGGAGATTGAATAAAAATTAGTTGACACTAATTAATGGCACAAATCAATTGCAGCACAGTAAAAAAAAAAAAAAAAAAAAAAAAAAAGGAATCCTTTTTGAGACATTACTTGTGTAAAGTATTTTCCCAAAAGATAAGGACACAGGCAACAGGTAGTACTGAACTAAATGTAAAACCTCAACCTTTTTCATTTTTACCTAAACCGTGTGCACAAAACTATGGAGGAATCTAAATGCTAACGTAGAACTCAGTCGGGACTCGGGACATCTGCTACTGCTGTTTGCTCGTTTTTTATGGGAGATCGTTTTCAGGCTTCAAGTAGCACCATTATATCAACATTTCACATTCTAGACATTGTTTTAGGTGTATTTGACCAAAAAATTTAACCGAAAATTCACAATTACCGTGGCTGCGCGTCTTTTCGTCGACCGGGCAGATAAATAAAAAGGGGTGAGAGGTATATTTTGAGCGGCGCAGAGGGTGGCCAACATATTTTCCCACTTACCTTTAATAAAGCCGGTCGAGTAGACTCGCTGTGATCGCCGATTATACGGGGGTTATGCAAGCCGATGGTATGGTGTTCCGGGGTTCAAATAGTGGGTTCGCGCGCGCTTGAAAGGTCACGTGAACTGCATTATTTTTTTGTTTGTTTTTTGTTATTGTGAAACACTGTAGGCTGCCTGGAATTGGCCATAAATGTCTGTATATACATATATGTATTGTAGGAATACAGCTGGAAATAAGCTGAGGGGGAAAGAGTGTTTGGTAAAAGAAATAATAAAGAGATGACTATTATGCCTAGTGGGAGGGGCCATGGGGTATAAAAGAAGGCTGCCAGGGCCTACCTGGGTTCTTTTCAGTGAAATGTTACAGAGAGGGTAACATGCAGACTGTGTTTTGTATAGATGTTTGTTTTGTGTTGACTTAAGTTACTTTCCTATTTTCTTTGTAAATAATCTTTTGTGCACCTGGGAGGCCGGCAGAATAAATTATAAATTATCCACACTGAATGCTTCCTGACTACGCCTGCATTTGTTCGGGAGAAGTTTAGGAGAGGACCCCGCGACACTTACACTTATAGTTGAGTAAAGAAGTTGAATCAATACATTTACTGGAATGTTTCTTTAAAACCAGTACTTAAGTACTAGTGTTTTTAAAAGTACTTCTACTTAAGTACAGGATGTCTGTATTTTTGCCACCTCTGATTAAACAATGTGCTAGAAACATTCCTGAGAGATTTTAGTCCATATTAACATGACTGCATTACACAGTTGCTACCAATTTGTTGGCTGCACATCCATAGTTTTTTGTTTGCTATTGTTAAGTTCCTCCATCTTTGTTTCTTCATGTGTCTCTTGTTCGCTTCCCCTGTTTCGTCAGTTAGATCATGTCCAGCTGTGTTCCCCAGGTGTTTCTTCTCGGCCCTAATTCCCTATTGTGTATATATATTTCTGTCTATCTGATCTTCCTCTTTCTGCCAGCTGTGTGTTCTGTCACTTTCCAGTGTAGTTGCCCTGTTAACATTTCACAATGTAGGCTTAATTTAGTTCTTTCTTCTTTTTTTTTCCAGTTGCCCACAAGCTTACTAATAAAGCTGTTTTAAGCCCTGTCCTGCCTGTGAGTCTACATATTGGGTCCGCTCCTCACGCCACCACACACAGTGTACAGGACAACTAGTTTGAAATTATATGAGATTTTTGACAAAAAGCATTGTCCTGCAAAGTGGTGGATGGTCAGCAACAATACTCAGGTAGGCTGTGGTATTAAAATAAGGCTCACTTGGTCCCTGACACCACCACCACTGACACAACCACCACTATCACCAGTCTATTCAGCTGATACAAGCCCATAGATCCATGCAAATTTAGAGCAGCCATCATCAAACTAGGTGATATTTTCTTATATTGTCCATTTTTTGTGAGTCCATTGAAAATTGCAGACTAAATTTGACAGGAGTGGTGCCCGGTGTGGTCTTCTGCTGCTGTAGCCGATTGCCTTTAATGTTTGGCATTTTGTGTGTTCAGAGATGTTCTTTATTGTATAAAGTGGTTCTCATACTTAGGTTATTTGAGTTACTGTTGCCTTCCTATCAACTTGAAGCCATCTGACTATTCTCCTCTGGCATCAACAATTCATTTTTTCCCAGAGAACTGCTGCTCACTGGATATTTTCAAGTATTCAGAGCATTCTCTGTAAACTCTCAGGATGGTTGTGTGGGGTTCAGCTGTTTCTGAAATACTCAGAGCAGGTAGTCTGGCAACAACAGGCAAGCCAAATTAAAAGTCACTTAAATCACCTTGCTTGCTGATTCTAATGGTCAGATTGAACTTCAGCGGGTAACGTATGCTATGTCTACCTGCCTGAATGCATTGACTTCCTACAATATGATTGGCCGATTAAAAACTTACGCTAACAAGCAGATGAACAGGTGCATCTAACAAAGTGGGCAGTGGGTCTATTTAGAAAGTAAATAAAATTGGACAAAGCTTTAGGATCTGATGTCTACAGAGAAATGCTGTAAATTTCCCTTTTTTGTACTGTAAGACTATAGGAAGATTTCTCCTGGCTAGCTTGATACATGCCCTGAGTAAACACTGTGATGAGCTATGGTTTGAAGTGCTAGTTTCCAATTTTATTGAATGCATCATAATACCAATTTGTAAAATATTGTAGGGACAGCATGTGGTTTGTGACTAAGGTATACAAGAGGTGGTCAAATTCAATTTATATATATATATATATATATATATATATATATATATATTATTAGTGCCAAATTGCAACAGCAGTCATCTCAAGGTGCTTTATATTGCAAAGTAAAGCACTACGATAATAGAGACAAAACCTGTTACAATTATAATTATAGAATGTATATTAAACTTATATAGCACATTATATACTGCTCATTAAGTAATAAATAATAATATTATTATACATCTTAAATTATTATTTTAATTAACTATAGCAATATTGGTTATAGAGGTCACAATTAACTAATTTTCCCCAATTGTTGGGATTTATGGGTAACCCATTGTGGGCTATATTAAATAGTGTGTTGCACAGTGTAAACTGGGTTGAGTGACAAGATTGCATATAAGAGGTAGGAACTCAGAGATTTCTCCAGATGACCTTGTTGCATAAGTATTTGTGGGAGGTCCTTTCTGAAGGCACAACATAGCGAGGAGAATATTTAAATCAAGTGAACAAAGCGATTTACTAACATTTTTGACATGTGATTTACCTTTGCCCAATATTTAATGCCAGTGAGTCAGTGAGCTGACTGTGACTGTATTTATAAAACAGCACAACTTTGTAAATCACCCGTAAAACTAACAACACTTATAAGTGCTATTTGTGGAATTTGCTCGCAAAGGATTTTGCCCCATTTAGTAAACCTAGCCCTAAGTCTCTTTGCAGCTCTAATACTCCCTGATAAACAGAGGTATCTGATAATGCCATGATATTCAAACCCATAGTCTTACTTTTCACTTTATAAGACTGTTACAGATAAAAATACCAAAACATTGGCTTTAAATTCACTAGAGAAATTCTGCTGATGATATGTGCTTTATTGTGCCGGATATGTGACTATTAGGATTACACTGCCTTAGCCCTATGACCTAGGACACACATCACACTAGGCAACATAAAAACAGACAGGGTTGCCTAATGCACACTGACATCAATCTCCATCTTCCCATCCATCTCACTACTGTGTAATCGGCCTTATTTGACCTGAAATGAGGAGGTCAACAGGGCGGACAGATGTTTCACGATAATGGTCTATGTGTGTGTCAGTGGATTATGTTAGCATGCTGCTGTACGATTCACTCCCTCCCACTCAATTTTTTTCTTTTTTTTCTCCTTTCCTCTTTACTATTTATGGCTTCAGGTCACATCAGTTGCAATTAAACCGTTCTCCCTCAACTAGGATTCACAGATTTTACATTAAGGAGATGGCTTTATCTCACTGCGTGTGCCTGTGTGTGCGTATGTGTGTGTGTGTAACCACAAGATAGCGAAGCATACTTAACCCTGATCTCAATCTTCCAGAGCTGCAGGGGGTATGAAGGGATACCCTCAAACAATGTGTACGCACACTTACTTATGTATGCAACACAGGCATCTTCTCCCAGTAATCCATTAATGCTAAGATCCTATTGCAGGTCCAACCAATTTCCGACTATCACAATGCCCATAAAAAGAAACCTAAAGCCAATAACTCCCTTAAGGGTCATAACTCACTCTTAATCGTCTTGTACTTCTGTTGGATCTGACATCAGCTCAGTTCACAATCTGGCAAGATCTCAAATCTTCCACCTTTCCTTTAGCTCCACCCCACACCCTCCACCGCTTCTCTCCTTGCTGGCTCCCATTACAGAAGTCATCGGAAAGCCTTTTCCTTTTTCAGCTCTGCACCTGATGATTTCACTTCCCACACTTTCTAGCCTAATCCTCTGATATCAAGAGTCTGATGAATCTCAAAGTGAAACGAACAAAAAAAAATAAAAATCTGTTGACACACTTCTGACCCTCAACCACCGGATGTCCAACATAAAAGGGAAGTACTCACCATGCTTTTAGTATTTTTTTTTAAATTAATAATTATGCATGCCATGCCAGCAGATGGCAGTAAGGAAAAGGTTCCTTTGGGGAAACCACTAATAAGGTAATTGGAAGGGGAGGAGAAAGAATGACAGAAGAGTCCCCCAGATTGCAGACAGGTGACCTCTGTTATAGTATGGCAACCAGGGTGCTGTAGTACATGCTGTTGAATTCGCATGGTCACGTAAGGGGCAGGATTTGCATGTGTATACTTGTGTTATACAGACGTACACACACGCTGACACATTTACACAAACACAGTTCAGAAAGACACATAAAAACACATGCAGGAGTACCATACGCAATTACTGTCTCCTCGTCTTTGACTGTACTGGTTTCCAGAGTAGTGTAAAAAAGGGTGGAGTTGGGGGGGGGGGGGGGGTGGAGGAAAATTAGTACTGCTCTGGGGCCCCATCACACAGATGGACGGGGCCCAGTGCATATGCTGACAGAACATTATACGTCTCTCTCCACTTCCCTGTGTAGAGCCCCGCCCGAGTGCACAGGGGCTCGAGTGGAATATTAATGTTCCCAATTCAATTTGTAGGAGCCAAAGCTACTTCCTGGATGAGCAGTGTCGACACTTCTCTGTAATGGATGACGAGCATGCAGGGATTGTGTTGTTGACTTAATAATGAGGTAGGGCTTAGTTATCTAGAAATGCTGCCGTTTCCTTCGATAGAATCTGTGAATGATAATACTACTAATAATAATAACACCTATAAGGTCTGAACTGGAGTATATAATGCAAGTAGTTACAGCCCACATAAATTCCCATACCTTTTCCTGCCTACTTGGATTTTGCATTTTTGGTATTGTATTAGAGTACTGTAGCATACTTTAGGCGATATGGCCTAAAATCCATATTGCGGTATAATTTGAAGCATATGCGGTAACGATATATGACATCATCAACATGCGCTATCGCAGCAGAGCGGTATAGTCAAAATCTCTACCGTTGGCCAAATTCATATCATTTCTACCGTATACTGTTTATATCGCCCACCCCTACTGTAGCGTCTATAAATTTTTCATTATTTGCTTCTATGTCACATCTACACAGCTGAAACAAGCTTGATATACACTAGCGTGTCTGTTTATACTCTATAAACATCAATTATTGCATTAATTTGTCAGTTTTTTGTCTGATAAATATAAATCAAGTTCCAGTTTCCTTTTCGCTCTCTGTGTTCTGCTAGTTTTTGAGGAAATTGTAGTTCTCTCTATATTTCCACTTAAACTAGCTGCTTGTTGCTAAAAACAGTGTGCGATATAGCAGTACAACTGAAATATACATACAAATTTATTTTTGCTGTAGTAAAGAATGATAACAAGTCTGTATTCTTTTGCTTGTTATTTGCTGTCAAGTAGCTAATGACAAAGATTTGGGGGAGAAACATACAAAAAGCACAAATTGTTTTCTTGCTACAGGTCATCCCTGCATGTCTTCACTTCTGGTGTAGAAGAGAAGGGCGCATAGAAAAACTAACAAACAAACAAAAACGTTGTTTTGTTCCTTTGTTAAAGCAAACAAAATACACAGATTGCACAGTCATGGGCATACTATTGTAATATCAAATGTTTTCATTATGCATTTAATTTAATTTGTTTTACTGTTTTATTTTATTGAATCTCTACTCGTACTTTTTGAGAAGCCTTATAATGTTGCCAAAGTATGGCACACAGAGATTTTAATTTTATCACTCTTAACGAATACACAAGAGAAAAAAAATATTTTTGATTCATACACAAAACATAAGAAATCAGTTTGGATACACACACAACAGGTTTTACAACATCAGTAAGCATTTGCCATTGTTTAGAGTGTGGAATTAGTATATTGTGTAATGTATGTAATATGTTCATTTAGCTTAGCTTGAAACAACCATATTCTTCAGATTATATCACAGAGCACAACACAACAGTGCCCTTATGTTGCCTTACTTGTTCTCTGTCTGTGCTGCTGACACAACTCATGACGCTTTCTGGCTTAGAGCTCATCTTTAAGCCTGCATTGTAGCTGACTGCCTTTCAAAAGCCCAATTGGATGCTTGAAAAACTGCCTCACTCCCCTTTTTGTTTGGCTCTGTAGGAAGTGGGACAGTTTTCATATTGGCAGTGGGGCACACAGACAGACACAATACATGGTTAGTTCTATTGGGTAGTTTAAAGAAATCACTATTGTTCTGTTTCCTTTCGTTTTTTTCCCCCTTTTTTTTTTTGGTGTGGGGGGGGGGTGCTGGCTCCAAACACATAACCAGCCTCCATTACTCATGTGCATATGCACCAATACTTGGAACTTACACTTAATACTATTAAAAGTTGCTTATTTCATACCACCTGAACATATTCGTTTTGAGTCCATGTTGCCATTAATAAGCAAGACGAGCATAAATACATTTAGAGGACAAAGATTATCTGGGCTGTAGATCCCAAATTACAGACAGAAAGCTGATGGGCGTCAGTTTGAAGGGGGGATAGGTAGATAGCATTTAGCTTATCCTCATTGTACAATCTTAGTCTTGGCTAGCCACCCAGTCCCGCTTAATAACAGTTTAGCTTGGGATTTCCATGGCAACCAGGATTTGATTGCTTGCCCTAATCTTCTTTAATGTGGCTTAATGTTGTTTGTATCTCTCAAAATTTTGCTTTAGTCTCTCTCGCGCTCTCGCTCTCTTTCTCTCTCTCTGTCCAGGCAGCTGTCCATCATCCAGTGCAGAATGAATGGTTTGTGTAATATTTACAAGGAGGAATTTCCTATTTGACTTTTAAAATGCTTTTAAAATATTTAAATGCCTGTCTATTTTTTATATATATGCCTGCCTATTTTATATATATAAAAACTGAAGCCATACTGGCCCTCCCCCATGAATAGGATGAGGGACCTATGGAATCTTTGATACCCAGCGTCCAGACTGACGGCAAAACAACTAGCAGCTCAGTGTTCCAACATTCGGAAAAAGGAACTGCTGTCACTGCTAGAGATTGACGAAGTACAACACAGGTCAGGGTGGAGATATCATCACCCCTACCTGAGATTGGGTACCAAGCCCCAAGTACGATGGAAGAACAGAAGAAGAAGAGATGGAAAAAGAAGATTGTTGAGTGCGAGAGGAACTGACCTGAAAGATAGGATTATGGTGAAGCTTGAAACCTGTACCCTCCGTAGCCGGTTACCAAGATTACGTGAACTACCCACTGAAGGTCTACTAGATGATTTCAGTGCAGCACTATGGACAATGCCTACTGCGACCATTACCGAGACTAACCAGCTTATCTACACTACGGCAGCAAAGCTGGAAGAGCATATGCGAGAAGAACGCAACCCATAACGGAACAATGCTCAGCGGCAAGTGGATCAAGAGCAGACCACAGCAACCTCAGAAGTCACCAATCCCATCCAACTACCGCACAATAACCTGCCTCAGTACCGCATGGACGCTCCTGTCAGGCATCACAGCAGCTAAGATGAACAGGTATATGACTAAATACATGAGAGGGGCCCAGAGAGGAATTGGCAAAAACACCTCAGCTAGTGGTAAATAGAACAGTCTTTCTGCTGTAGGACTAGACTGACCTACCTATGAGCCTCACAAATGGATCCTGGAATGCTTAGAACTATAACTAGAGTAATCCTACTAGTGGCTGGATAAAGTTGGACTAAAAAACAGAACAAATGCACTAATAATGACAGCACAAGAACAAGCTCTAAGCACAAGATCCATGGAGGCTGGGGTCTACCACACCAGGAAAGACCCCAGGTGCAGGCTGTGTAGAAATGCTCCTGAGACAATACAGCTGGAATGTAAAGGTGGTTGAGAATAACCAAGCTAAGATCCTTTGCTGATGGCTAATCAACCGAACATACATCAAAGACCAAAAACAAAAAAATATAGAAATAGTGAGCCTTTTCACGCTGCTTTAACTTAGTAAGAATTAACTAGCCCAAGTTTATCCTAGTATAACCACTAAACCTAATACAGTGTTAGTAGTGAGTGACTCCAAAAACGTTCTTCACATTCCTTAGGACAGGAAGAGAAAGTTCCAAATATAGAACATACTCTGTTGAGATCAAATTGCAGCGTGTAATATTTCAGATGTTTTGCAATTAAATACAGACAGCATCACCTAAAGGTATAATTAAAATGAAATTGAGCCTGCCAATCACTGCAAGAACCTCAAGGTATGAATGCTGAGATTTTAAATCAATACTTCTATCTCCGAACACACCCATCCAATCTCACAGACACCCTCTAGAACTGATGGATGAAGCTATGCACTTTTTATGTAAATCAATATCGTTTTCAGAAAACTGCACAGAAATAAAAATAAATGTAAAAAAAACACACATTGCAACTGTAAAAGACAAAATGTATATATATGTACACATGTATTGTACATATATAACTACATGCAATAAAAGATTTGGTACAAGGAGTCACTTTCACAAGCAATGCAAATGCAACGTTGTTCATCTCTAGCTGGGTGACTTCAAGATTAGTTTTGTGTTTTACAGTAAATAGAAAGATTTTCATGCAGTGATATATTAATATATTAGTCTTCATTATTCAGAGTTGGGTTTTATTTATTTGTGGTGTTAGTTTAACACACCCACAAGAAGTTTATTTAAGACAACATATGCAGTGATCTCCATATTAATTGTATCATGTATGGTCTGAATTCTGTGAGCTGTACGACTAAAGAAAAAATGCCTTATTGACTTATTCATATGTGAATAAATATGTCTATAGACATAAAGATTAGATTGGTTGAGTGTTACTTTCCTTCCCTGTAGTCATCTCTGAATGTATAAGCTACATAAAGTGTACTTTATTCAAATAAAGGCATTTTTATTCAACTTACAGCTTTAATACTACTATTAAAGTGTGTGTGTGTGTGTGTGTGTGTGTGTGTGTGTTAGGTTGCCCTTAATTAAACAAAACTCTTTTAACTTGTATGTCTGTGGCATCATGCACCATGCACATTTCATTGTAAAGGTTGTATAGTATATTCACCAGCAGTTGTGATCCTTTTTATAAAAATAGACGACATCATATGGAATTTGTCTTTTACCCCCACACATGTACTATATAGAATCCTTATAATTCTTTGCGAAACTATCAAAAATAAAAAGAGGCCTACAGAGAAAAAGCGTACATAAAAGGTTACTTTTAGAGGCTCCTATTTGGGTTACAGACAAAAACTGGAATATTAACATAGAATGGTTATGTATAAAATCCCCAAGTGACTTGTCAGTGGCATCATTGTACCAGAGGTATTATCTCTAGAACATTTCATAGAGGGTTATCTTTGCAACCATTTCTAGGTATAATGGTTTACTATTTTGGAGGTCTAGGGAAAGGCCTGTAAAAGCTGTCCAGGTGAAACCTACATAACAAATAAGGGAACTCCTTATGATCAAAGTGAAAGAAACCATGTAAATTAGGTCAATAAAGATAATTAACTTAAACAAAGATTGAGGTTTTAGTGTTGCACTAACATTTTGTTCACTTAAATGTTAATATGAGGTCCAAAGAGATGTCAGTGTAAGCAAAGAAGACGATGCATTGAGTTTTTCCTTTCCAGTCACCTTTCTCACTCACTATGTGTTAATAGACCTCTCTGCATTGAATCATACTTGCTATTAATCTCTGTCTCTCTTCCACAGCATGTCTTTATCCTGTCTTCCTTCTCTCACCCTAACCGGTCGCAGCAGATGGCCGCACCTCCCTGAGCCTGGTTCTGCCGGAGGTTTCTTCCTGTCAAAAGGGAGTTTTTTCTTCCCACTGTCGCCAAAGTGCTTTGTTATAGGCAGTCATTTGATTGTTGTGTTTTTCTCTGTATTTATTATTGTAGGGTCTACCTCACAATATAAAGCACCTTGAGGTGACTGCTGTTGTGATTGGGCGCTATATGAATAAAATTGAATTGAACTGAATTGATTATTAGGCTGGAGAAAACAAAACAAAACAAATAAACCAATCAGAGAGAGACGGTGAAATGCAGCCAAATCAACTATATAGAAGGAAAAAAAAGTCCTAGAAGAATACAGAAAAAAAAAAAACATTGGATGATCACAATTTTTTTGTTGTATTAAGAAAAAACTCTTCACAGCATCTCGCCAATTCAAGAACACTCAATGACATTATCAGAGTCTACACTCATGAGTAGGGATGGGTATCGAAAACCGGTTCTTGTTGAGAACCGGTTCCCACTGTTTCAATTCCTTGGAATTGTTTGCCATTTTTGCAAACGATTCCCTTATCGATTCCAGTCGCCCCAAATGACGTCACCACGTTGCGGAGCGTCATTTACCTGGCAGGAAACATGGCGGCTCAAACGCTAAAAAGTTTGGTTATACTTTACGAGAACGGATGACAACAGGGCAACTTGCAATACTTGCAAAGTAGATATTTCATTTAAGGGAGGAAACACTACGAATATGCAAAAGCATTTGCTCACAAAACACGCGATAATCTTAAATGAATGTCATGTTTTTAATTCCGCTCCGGACTCGTGAACCTCAATCCAGCAGCAGCGGTAACGTTTGCACGTCCTCTCCTGTTAATGCGGCAGGTAAATAATCAACTAACAGTGCATATTATGTTAGCGCGATCTGCCTTATTACAAAATCTGCCATTACTGTGCATTTAGGTGACCATGATGAGAGAGACAGACAGAGTCTGGCTCAGATGCTGGCAGTTCTCACTGCAGTCTACCGGTAGCGTCTCCTTTCAGGCTAGGATAGACGAATGTCACCGCGCAGTGACTAAGTTTGTGGTAAAAGGCTTGAACCCATTTGCCACAGCAGATGCCCCCGATTTTCGGTAAGTGAATGTGTTTAATTGTAGGCAGGGACATTATTGGATATTCTTGTGTAATTGCTACAGAATAATTTATGTTATACTTTGTTATTGCTACAGAAGAATATTTATTTTATTAATTTACATTTACAATTTTTTTTCCTGCAGACCCTGTGACACCCCATTGAAGAGCCGTAGGCTGGATCTCTTAAGATCTCACTGTTGGGTTTGTAAGGCCATGTTATTCCTAAATTTCTATCTTGTTCAAAGAGAAGATATAAAACAAAGATCTAAGCTAATTGACCTTAGTGTTCTCCTTTTTTAAAAATAATAATCGATAAGAGAATCGATAAAGAATCGAATCGTTAAACAGAATCGAAAATGGAATCGGAATCGTGAAAATCTTATCAATACCCATCCCTACTCATGAGATACCTTCATAAATGTAAACAGAGAAGATTCACAGTGAAGTGCAAACCAGTGATTAAACTTTGCCAGAGATATTGTGCCAGAATTTTTTTAGTAATTTTTCAGGTGCACAGAGCCACAGTAAGGCTTGGCAGAGCATCTCCGTCCATGGGTTTTAGACTGTAAACAATCACCGACTTCAGTTGATTGTGTCATAAACAATCCTTATATTTAAAATGATATTAGTTCGATCAGTTACTCATTAAAATTGGGAACTATGCACAAAGATTGCTGGAGTTCAGTTACAGTTACACCTAATGCAATACTTATGTGAAACAACTTAAATTAAAGCTACAAGTCGTCAGTTCACTCACATCTTGATTTTTGCATTTAAAACCCTCCATAGGGCCATACAGAGGCAAAAAAAAAAACACCCCGAAAAACGTCACTATCCAAAAATCTATACATCTGTTAATGGCTCATCCATATAGGGACTGCAAGTGACACACATTAACCCTCTCGAGGCAGGCGTTGCCAATTTGCAACAGTTAAAAACTAACAACCTGATTACCCCACATACACATACATATTTTATGAGGTTTTTTTTACACAGAAGTACCTCTGCAGGACTTGGTTGTGCATTAGCAACAAAAAGTTTAATTTGAGCCTGAGAGGGTTAAAACGGAGGTGTACTAACAGAAAGTGTATTCACAAGTGTCAGATCGGTGCTGTCAGCTTCACACACAAATGCATACGCATACACATTTAAGAGACACAACTAGTCCTCCAAGCACACACGGTGCAGATGTGCGGCTGGCAGAAGTGTTGGCCCAGCTGGCAATGTGTGCTTCTCAATGGCATACTGGGGTTCTGTTGAAATTATAGATGTGCCAACAGATGTTTGGCAGTGATTTTATGGGTGTGTGCCACTGTCTGTATGTTTACTTGTGTATGTGTGTTCCAGTATGCGCTTTTATGCACACTTGCATTTGTTTGTGTGTGCTTTCCAAATGTTGTGTTTGGATGTTCTTTGCGTTTGTGCATCTGTACAATTTGTGTTCATCTCTCTATGGTTTTGAAAGATAGTGCTAGTGTGTCTGTGTGTGTGTGTATCCCAGAGAGATGAATTAGGGGAATGTAGAATTTATGTGAGTGGTTGAACATGAGCAGCCGTCAGTGGTTCTCTTTGCAATATTGATAGTGCATTGTAACTAGAGGCAAGTGAAGCCTTCGGCAGGATAAAAACAGATGAGGGAATACAATAAAGATAAGGAAAAAGAAGGTGATTAGGGTGATAAAGTAGAGGCAGTGGAAAAGAGGTGAGAGTTTGACAGAGGGATCGAAGAGGATGAAAATGGAGGGAATAAAGTGTCACAAGGGGAGAGGTGAAATCATAATGCAGAAGGAATTAGACAGACAGGTTGTATAATTTTATGGCATTTTTTTCCTAAAGAATAAAAGGGCAAGAAAAAAATAAGATTGATGTCGATCAAGGAGCCATGTCAAGCATGCAAGAAAGAAGTTACAGAAATGCCAAGAGACATTAAAAGAAAAAAGTGCAAATGCAGTCTCAGCAGCTTAAAAAATAAGTGCTGCTTCCCATGGGGCAGCATTTACTACTGTTCTCTGTTTTTAACATATAATTATTAAAACCTTTCCTTTGAACAATCATTGTGGTACAATACCACCCACTGGCCTCTCTCCATATAAGCAAATCAGTGACACACTTTTCACCTCACTGCTGTCATTCACTTGCAGCATGTGCTGACAGGAATGACAGGCAGAGCAAAGCACAGAAGGAGGGAAAGAAGGAGAGAAGCCCCCCAAAAAGTAAGGCTTGGTGGAAAGGCTTGATGGGAAGTATACAAGTAAAAAAGTCTGTGGGAGGCAAACTCAAACATAGTCAAATGGAACAGGAAGAGGACAGGGGGAGGAGGAAGGATGAATGAAAATGAAGGCACAGAAGCAACATCTACAAATGAAGCTGGGAAGGTGAGTGCTGGGGTATTTAAAATGGGGTATACAGCAGTTTGAAACAAGAAGGACTGAACGGCAGAGGGCTGCAGAGGAAGTAAAACAGAAAAAAAGTGAGAGATGAAGTGAGAACAAGTAAGCCTGACAAAGACGGGGGGATGGGTAAAAGAGGGGAGCTAAAGGAGATAGACAGTATTGCCATAATTAAAGCTGAGGATGAGGTCACTGCCGGGGACACAGTGCGACTTTAATAGCCTAGAGATTTGGCCAGAGTCCCATCGGCCCTTTAACTCTGCATTAAGCTGATTACCCCCACATTTAACCAAAAATCACCGCCCACACTCACTTCTCGCCTAATATCACTTTAACTAAAACATTTTTTGGAGGTAGGGTGGGGTCTGTGGAGAGAAATGCAGAGAAAGAGAGCAAATGGCATACCATGAAATCCATTTCATTTGTGTGTTTTTACCACATCCTCATAATCAGAGTGTGTTTTATGCATTTTTCACTAATACTCTGGTATCGTATCTATTTATTTTTTTAATGCACCATTTGTTCCAGTGCTACAAGTGGTGCACTTGAATTATACACTGCATGCAAGCACGAATCAAATCCTGAGATGAATGGTTGACTTGTTGTAGCACCGTGTAGGGGGTTAGGTGCACAAGGGATTAATACGAATAATTGCAGCTTTCGGTGAATGACTCATTGTTTTAATGCAGCTGTGTTTAACATCACAATCATCAAAATGATAGTCTGCATGTTTATTCAAAGTGGGAAAATTTAGCTAAAACAAAAAAGCACAATACCCATTGTCATCGTCAGGCACACTCATATCCAGTGCTCTCCGGAGGACTTCTAACCCCAATCATCTTTATTATTCAAAGCAATTAGAAAAAAGCAGTACACGTCTGTGGGAGCATTACAGTGCAATTTCTAATGAGAACACGTTCAGAGTTTTACACGTTCACAGTTCAGATAGCACATGAGTTATTGAAGTGATCAAATATTCAATCCTGTGTCACAAAGATGGTATTTAAGCTCACGTCACTTTTTTCTTTTTTTTTGTGATCATTACCTCAATTTATTTTGCATATTCACAGGCGCTAATTTAAGTGTCTTGACTATATCTCAAATAGAGTATGTCACTTTGTAACTATGGTTTATACTAATATACGTATGTATGTCAATGCACCTAACCTGTATCCTAGTTCAAGTATCCACTGTTTCCATAAATACAACTAATTATAAATATTAAAAAAAAATCAGAACTATGTTCCTAATGCAAGCCCAGCTTTTCCTACCATCCAAACGTCACATTAAGCGCATTTTAATGACTTTAAATACCTAAAATATTGTGAAACGGTCTTAAGAAAAAGATTATAGACTAACAGCCACTGTTCATTAATAATGCATTGGCAAATCAAGGCAACAGTTTTTGGATTTTTTTGACAGGTCTTAAATATTGCAGTCAGTAATGGAACATGAGGGAGTAGCCACAGTGAGCTGTTAGATGAAGGGCTGCAAACCACTTGGTTGCACACCTACAATTTCTCAGTACATATAACTTTGCTGAGCTTGGATGTTGTGTGAAAACTATTTTTCCCACATGCATCATGGACCAAGATGATGATTGCCCATGGTATGAAGGGAAAAAACCCAATTATTTGGCAAAATTGTGAGCTTGTGTGACTGTCAGCATTGATGTCTATTGCATTTCAGCCTTTGCCAAAGGAGTTTCTACAATATTTAGTAAGCAGCATCAGCTCTGTATAATTAACAATATACTGGAGTTTTATACCAGGTGTCTGTTGAACATTGACAGCAATTTATTTTATATCAACCATCAATGAAAGGTTGGTCTTAGCTTAAAAAGGTGTGACCATATAGTGATGAAGATGGAGTATCGTGGAAAGTTTATTGTAGCAGTCTTACTGCTTCATCAACAAGAGCAATCGATTTTTAGAGTTTATGAATTTTGTAAAAAGTTGAAAAACAGCTAAGCAAGATACTGCTCCTGTGAGGGTTGGGGGTCCAACAATTGTTTATTGTTCATATACACAATCAATCGTGCGGTTTGTTTTTGAGAAAGGCCCTGAGTAGGCGGGTATCGGGCTTTCTTCCAGTACCCCACATGTCTGGTGTTCACACTTGGCTGAACCCAGAGAACTTTCCTTGGTTACATGCACTTCTCTCTGTTATTCTCTTCCTCTGTGCAGCCACAGGATTAACAGTGAAGGGTGGAAGCACTTCAGCTAAATCTCCCCCCCCCCTGCAGCGATCGTGCAGCATGGACTGCTCTGGATTGAAGCGCACCACTCAGAGACAAGTCTTTGCACAAAATGGTGTGTGAGAAACACATCTGGAGTGCTAGGCCATGACCCTCTTTTTTAGCACTGGGGATATGCACTTTTTTAGCACTGGGAAAAGCAGATGAACATTTTTCAGTGACAGCGGTGTGTTTGACACATTCACACAACTTACCCTTCAACACTTTACCCCTTGACACTGTTGAAAATTCAGACATCTTGTGCTGCCAGTGGCCTATTCTTAGTTTGTATTAGCAAACTACTTGTGCCATCACTGAAATGATTTTGTCCCAGATAAACAATTAGACGAAACATTTATTTGTCACAATTTTAATGAGGTGACTATAGCCAGTAGTGATCTGCCAGTGATGATATTAATGCTGTGTGTGACAGTTTTTACTCTGCACTGTGCTCATTCACATGCAATGTACAAGTCATATCTAAATACAGTCCTCGTCTATGTCGCCTTTCCCTATCTCTCCCCAATCCTTTGATATCTGCGTTGACTTCAAAGCAGTGGGCTACAGCGTTACCTGATGCTAATAGTCCACATGAAAGAGAATCTGTTTGAGGTGTGAGCTTTTGGGAACTGACGGAGCCTCTTGGGGGGACCCCATTCGCTTCTCCGTCAGCCCAGACAACCTATTCCCCAGTTTCTAGTTAGTGGTGACTTCTAAAAGACCTTCAGAGATACAGGGAGAGATAGCATGCATACATCAGTGGGCTGCAGACCTTTTAAACATGAGCCACAAGAAAGTGAAGGCCAGTTCAAAAGGATTTATGCTGTCTGCACCCTGATATATTACTTGCATGTGGTTTTGGTTTACTGACTTGACAAATATGGAGACAAAAGCTTTAGTACTGACGCCTAGTCCAGTCAACAAGTGTTAATAGGAATATTATAATTCAGTACTACTGCTTGGAGTGATCCACTAGCTAGCATAGCTATACATCATCCTGTCAGACAGTGGAGCACAAAACTGGCTGCAGACTCTGAGGAGTTAGGATCTTATTAGCATGAAGATCACCACAACGTGCAATGATTTATTAAACCAAAAATACATATATATGTGGTCTTACTAGAATACATTTTGTAGAGACAGGGTGGCCATCTCATTTTTGGTGCCCAAAAGATGTAGTCAACGCTTTAGCAGCTATGGAATGACTGAATACTGAGCCAACCAATGTCAGTTTGTGTCACATGAAAGTTATTTTTATTTTTTCTGATTAGGTGTTAGGATTGACTTTGGATGTTTGTTTTGTGCTTTGTCTGAACTTAATTGTATCTATTCCCTAGGCAGTTTACAGTTAGTACTCTTGCTGCAGCATTTTATATCAATACTCTTCAGGGAGCTTGTAGAGCAACCTGATAATAATGAATTATAACATTCCAGCATAGAATTAATAAATACATGACCTATCTTTTCAGCATCACTCTGAGACAGGATATTCCTAATTTTAGCAATATTGCACAAATGAATGAAGGCAGTCCTATAAGTGTTTATTGTGCACGGCAAAGGACATATCCTGATGAAAGAAATGACAAAACATTCCTCGTAGTGTTACTGGAGGCCAAAGTAATACCATCTTTCTAATATTTTACAAATGACTACAATAAACACAGTTTTGCTTGAAATTTAAAAGTAGGGAATTAGAGATCATCCAGTGTTTCATGCCTTGAACAGTCGAACCCCTAAGAAAGTCATTTTGACCCCTTGGCATTTTAAAAATTGTATGAATCCATCATCCCATGTTTCATGACTTTTCCTACAGTGGGATTATTCATCAAATACCTAATATTTGGGTGTGCAGGACCCAAAGAAAAAAAATTATGACCACTTAGCACAGCTGCGGATGTCATTTGGACCCAATGGAAATTATTTTAAAATCACTACTGGATTGCCTATCAACACGACTGTTTATGCAAATTTTGACATGAATGCTACTATAACCTGAGCCAAAGCAGGCTAGACATGATTGAAAAATAACTATTTAGTAAACTATAGTTAGATAAAAGAAGGGTAATAACTGCCGGGCTAAGGATGGGATTTTGAGCTGGAGCAGAGTGGGTCAGACCGGGGAGTGTGTGACGGAATGCGTGGAGAATGCAGCGAGTAGCTGGCTGTGCAAAGCAGCGGGGCAACTGTAGCTGAACTAAACTGAAAGTCCAAAGTGAGAAGAACTAATCTATGCAAATAAAGATGAAATCCAAACCACAACAGTCAAACAGCTTTCAGGTCTGAGCAGGAGAGTTGAGACAAAGCGGCGCACTGTGAACACTTTATGAGAAGCTGCAGATTTGCTAATCTGCGGCAGATGTGGATGAGATGAAAAACTCTGCCTGTTCTGCGTTTACAATAATTATTTAAAATGTGTTTCTTACGTGTTTGTAGCTAGCTGTGAGGTCTGTTTTAAAATGTAGGCAATCAGCTGTTCAATCTGTTTCACAATGAACAGTCTGTTTTTACTTTAGCACAACTAATCCCACAGATCTCGCAACTAGATCTGTTGGCTGTTGTATTATTTGTAGTATCCTTTGTTTATTAGATTTTTGGTTAACTGGGTAATAAAAGGGCAGCACCTTAAAGTAACCAGGATTACCTTATTATTATGACGTTATGGCAATCAATCAGTATATAAAAACTCTAATCCAGAGATATTACCATTTTATTGCCACCAGGTTATCATATTTTTATCAACATATTATTATACTATTACTATTTGGTTCTGCCCCATATGCATACATTTCTTCCCACATTATTAATCTCAGTTTCCAGCCTGTTATTACCCAGTTACATAAATTTTAGTGTAATATTACCAAGCTATACCCATTGTTGACAAGATAATTACTTGGATATTACTTTGGCAATATGGCACTTGTTTCTACCTTATTACACCACTATTAACATGTTATACCACAATTAAATGAAACAATCAATAGATTGGTTAAAAAAAAATCATATTTATTTAACTGTACATTGTATTATTCAGTAAGTAAGGGGTGACAAGTACTAATCTACTTACTTTTCATGCAAGTGCGGTTAAAACAAAGGCAAATATGAAACACGTGGATTCACTGTTTTGTTTTTGCCATTTGAGGAGGTCAAACATGCATATTTATACAAAAACAGCATTCTAAAACGACAACATAAAATAAGGTTCATTTTTAATTTTGTTAATAATAAATGTCCCATACAATTCAGTTGATTATGTTGCTTTTTTTTCTGTTGGCTGTGTTTTTGTTTACAAGTTAGTCTTTCAAACTGACAAAACACGGCCTTGATATGGCCACACTGTGGAAGAAGCAGGCTTCTAAAAATGTGTGAAACCAAATAAAACAAAGCTGTGTAACCAATCCCACTATAGCAGCATGATTTCAAAAAATGGCCCACAGTTATGATGATCTGCTGGCTGGTATAGAAACCAAATGCTCATCAACTCTTCAGCTGCCTCTGTCCTCAGTGAAGAAAGTTCTTAAATGGAATATGATACGATGAAAGCTGTTTTTGTCTGAAAAATAACATGGCCGAACACTCATGTTATAGTGTTAGAATAATAATAATAATAATAATAATAATAATAATAATAATAATAATAATAATATATATATATAATATATATATATATATATATATATAATAAATATATAAATATATATATATATATATATATATATATATAATAAATATATAAATATATATATATATATATATATATATATATATATATATATATATAAATAAATATATATATATATATATATATTATTTGGACTTGGTTCTCCATCTGTATCTTTGATTTTACACGACTTGTACAGTAGTTAATGCCAGCTGTTGGGAAATGTGTTATGCTGCATGTTTGATGGCTTAAAAAATATTCAATTTGTTGTGTTCATAAATGCCCTAATGTCTGTTTCTTTATGGCTATGAAATACTACCACTAACAAAAGCATTTATAAAACAAACACAAAAAACCACACACGTAGTCCAGGCAGCAGCAGTATACACTTTCACATCTTATGTCATAGTGCATTTCGGTGATGCACTTTGTAACTCATGAGTCTGTTTGCCAAGGTCACGACCGACAAAGACAGGCAAGAAAATTTTGATTTCAGATCAGAAGGATCAACTCCAACCATTCCTGGTTCAGTCAGTCCGGTAGAGATCATTTCATACTGAGAATTTAATAATTTAATTATAACTTTGTGTTTAACAGTGAAAAGTTTGTTTTTTCACAGCTTTTCCAGTTGTGGTTCTGAGGTTTGATTTGATTCCTGAAAGCGCTGTGGCTGCCTAAACACCCTTTTCATTTGACTCTAGTCATTTGGAACATTTTCTCATTCAAACCAGGGCTTTGATTAAAAACAAAGGGCTGCTTATCTCAAAGGGCTGGGTTTCTTCCACTAGCCTTTGAAAACAGCTCGCAGCAAATTATGGTAAATAAGTGTACAAAAGCTTCTCCTTGTGTATATGCAGGTCAGCTTTCTTCAAAATGTTGGCCTACAATATGGCAAACAACAAAGTGTTGTCATGCATGTGGGCACGACAAATAACGCTGATCTCTGTCTGTGTTCTTTTTATGTGCTTCTTTTTTTCCCTCTGCCTCATTTCCTTGCTTCACTTCAGCATCAATCAGTTGCAGATGGAGAAACTAATAATTTCCAACAACTCCTGATAGGCAGCTTATCTCTAAGGAAAGTGGACCTCTTGCAGCCAGCATCAATGATACCGGGCTTTTTCATGTTCCAAATTAATTCCTGAACATAATAACTAGAGGCAGTTTGGTGAAAAGACAATTTCATTTATAATTAAACAACACTCACAGATGTATTAAATGACTCAAAGCTTTTGGCTATGAAGTTCTAACCTCTGGACAATCAAACAGCAAAATAAGGAAACATGCTGAAAATAAATATCAGTGTTCTCAGGCAAGTAAAAACATGTTACTCTGTCTTTGTTCCAGTAAAATTACTCCTCTGTATTCTATTCTTAGAACGCTATATAAGTGGTTGCTTCATGTCACGGTTCTAATCACAATTTCATGTTATCCTTCTATTTCTCATCTGCAGAGGCAAATTATTTGGTGTCAGGCAATTGCACCCCAATTTCAGTTCATTCTAATGTTAGTCTTGTGACATGGACTCTCTTGCAAAGGAGCTGCAGAGGAGCACTTGTAATGGATTTTAAATCAAGCCACGTTCCAACCCTAACTGTGAATATCAGGAGGATCAGTTTGAGATAATGATGGCCTGTGGTTTCTGCCCACACTGTTAGGCAGAATTTGTTGCCCTATGTTAAAATACCTGCTTCTTCGGGCCCAGTTACTAGACTTTGGCATCACATTGCATCCAATTGCATCATGTTGAACCTCTTTGAAGTTCCAGTGACACTTCTTACACCCTTATTCAGGCTTGTCTTCCACTCCTTTGACCTAAATATAAAGAAAATAACAAATGAAAAAGCTATCCAGCAACAGAAGTATGTGATGCTGTTACAATGTCACATACCAGAAAGGGGCAATGTCATTCTCTATCAAGCACCTGTTTGTGTATCTTGTAAAATGATTAAAATGGATTTGGTGTGCAGTCATGTTCTTAAAGGGCTGGACTTAGATCTCAGACCTCTGTGTTCTTTTCTCTGTCAGTTAATAACTCCAGACTCACGTCACATCACTCATATCTGTTTCTGTTGTTCTGTCTGCTCATTTTTTTTTGTTAATCTCAGTCTATGCATCATTTGATCTTATTTTCTTTGCACCTCACTCTGCGTGCATTTAAATGAACCCCTATTCTAACTATTCCTCCAGGTTTCTATAACTACCCCTTTCATTTCATTTTATTATCCTATCACTTTTGGTCCTTGCTATCGCTTGCTCTGCGCACGTCCCCATACTCTCTCACTCGGCAGAGCGAGACATTGTGTGCAGACGCTGCCAGTCTCCAAAGACTGAAGCCAACTAATGCACAGCAAATACTAACCAGCCAAGCCAGGCATGCATAACGTAAAAGGATGGGCTCTCGTTCTTTTGGGCTGGAGCCAATACACTCGGGCATTAACACCCTCCTTCCCACCCATACATTCCAATAAGCCACTGGTAGTTTGCACAGCTCAAGCTGCTGACATACGTATTCAGTCAGGACCCAAATTATTGGTTTTCTCACCAATCACCCACAGGGACCTGTAAGCCAGAATGAAGGATCGCATGAAAGAAATGTCTCTCGCTCTCTCTCTCTCTCTGTCTCTCACTATCTCTAGCTCTTTCTCGCTGTTATCTTCTATTTGCCCTTGAAGTCATTTCATATTCAATCAGCGGAAGCTGAGGAGGCACTGCACGTTGTTGAGCATGCAGGTCATTTGTAAAAGCTAATAGACACTAAGTGAAAAGGAAGGAAGACTGCTCTGTGAGTTTGCCAACATTTGGTAAGTCCCGGAGCTTACAAATGTGGCCCCAAAGTTGCAAATGAACGAGTCACTCAGCAGCTGTGTGAGAAAATACATTAGGTCATTATGCTAACATAGTTAAAACCCTTGTATGGCTTCAATATTGACACAGTAGTCTTAATCCAACACTGAATATATCAAAATGACATAGTCATGTAAATTTTATATCCAAGTTTCTTCCAGCTGAGTTTTCTTTCCATTCGTGCTGACATGACAAGCATTTAATATGTACTACAAACCCCCATAAAAAGCGTACAACGAGAACCATTGTGACACAGCACAGAGATGGTTAATCACAAAGAATCTGGTGACCTATCAATTCGAAAAATGGGAACATGAACAGCTAGCTTTATGATATCACAGCTTAATGAAAGTAGTGCCTTTGTTCCTCCTGTGGTACACAAATGTTGGAGCTGCTTGAACTGGCATAAATAGGCATTTGAATTATATGAGGGGTAGCATTTTCATCAGATGAGAAACCCGGCAGACAGGCACCCCTGCAGTGGATGACAAGTGGTAACATATGGTTAGATAAAGCATGAGCTCAAACAAAATCACGGCAAGGCTGATATAGTGTTGCAGGCAGCATACTATATGTCAGCAATAAAGCAAATTGTTCCATTTCAAAGTTAGAGCGACAGCGAGGCTGTGAGAGATAGACCTAGAGGCAGGTAAATTGTCCATTTTATTATTGATAAGCATCATAGGCAGAAACCAGTCGTCCCTTATGATTGACAGCTGACGCTCAACCACTGATTTTCCACATGAGAGAGAGAGAGAGGCAACTAAAGCAATGAAGGATGCGATAGTCCAATTTCACTTCAAATGGAGCCCTAGGTGCAGGAAGACAGGCAAAGTGAAAACATATCAATGTACCTTTTAAAAAGCAAGTAATTCAAAGTAATATTAACTAAATAACATATTCTGCTTCGCATACTGTTGCATACTGTTTTTATGGATTTTAAATTGACTATTCTGTTAAAAAGTAATGAAGATAAATAATTATTCCTCTGTGATTTCATTGAACACTTTTTTTTATTACACATCAATTACGAAGACTGAACAGTAGAAGTTGCTGTTCTGAAAGGAACAGACCTGTTTTCCAACCCATTTGGCATAAAAAATTAATATGAAGTAATTATCTCTCTCACACACACACACACACACACACACACACACACACACACACACACAGAGATGATTACTTAAAGGTGTTAGCAGTTCAGAAATAAACTCGAGTAAAAACTCAATTAATAAGAATACTTTCATAAAAATCTTTGAAAACAGTACTTGACTTTGGAAATGTTATCAAAAAGCACCAACTAAAAATCATCGTCTTCTATAAAGAACATAATAAAATAAAATAAAACTTGACAAACTTATGTCCAATTTAAGAACAACAAGCCAAAACCGACAAAAAGAATTTACCCCAAAAAGACCTTACCCAATTGAGCAATAATTATCTTAAGGCAAATCTGTGCAATGTTCATTTGATGTTTTCATTGGCATTAGATGGAAAGTTTGACTATTGTCTCTTTTTGTCAGGACCAAAACAACGTTAAGCTACTGTCAGGAAAAAAAAGTTTAAGCTTTACTATTTTTTACTAGCTTTACTCATAACATTGATCTGCTTTTGTACCATTTGACTGTGATTGATTGTACTTCATTACAGACACAGAGCGCTGGAGAACCATCAGCCAAGTACTCATTTCTGTTATGTTTAGCCTTCTTTGAAGGCAGTTTGAATGGAGTCCATGCATAATTGGTGTATTGTAATGTAAATTTAGCACGGAGAAGTCCACGTGGTCACAAAAAAACAGGGAGACATACAAACATCAGCAAGGACCTTTAAACTCACCATCTGAGGATGAAATTTATGTCACTCAGACACGAGCAGACAGTAGTAGACTCATGAATGCCGAAACTATAATCGAAGCTTAAGAAGTGATTATGCCTTTTAAAGTATTCAAATCACTCAAAGTTACTGCAATAGTGATTTACTTGTAAATGAAATGAAATTGTCAAATACAAATGCACACACACACACACATATAATATGGCAAATTTAACTGCAGGTCTGATGCTGTGAGATATGTACCTAAATAAAGGCTATACTATTTGACCCAGTCAGAATGATCCCAACCCAAGGAGCTGGCTCTGTATGTCTCTTTTCAAAATGCTCTTCATGCACCCACTACAAAAGTCAAGAAATTGCTTTGTGGACTGCACTCTCCTCTGCCTCTCTTGTCCTGGCATGTCCACAGTGGTGGCCCTCCACCAGACAGGTTTTATCTACCACCATGTGGAGCACACTGCCTCTGGCATAGAGGATCTGCCTGCATGTGTGAACTGCCAAGCAAGACTGCCATTTGGTGTAAGCACAGGACATAGGTCTGTTAAAGCTATTCTTCAGTGGATCTGGATAATTGCAGATGTGATGAACATGGCATGTTTCTCTCCTAAGCTCTGCGTATCTGATCCTGAACCCGACCTGAAGCTACCTCTGACAATGAGGAAAACACAGTATTGCTTGGATGAAAGCATTTCTGTTTTTCTGCAGTCCTGCTTTCTTTGCTGGTGAGGCATTTTAACTGCTGGCAGTAAAAGGGACTGCTGAAGAGATCAGAATCCCTCTTGATGACTCCCTGTTGCATAGTCTCACATGCTTTTAATTTCACAAACCAGGTGAGGCAAGGAAGTGATCAAACATGACATATCCTATTTAAAAGAAAAAGTATAGTGCAGCATTACAAAAGGAGAAAATAACTGTGTCGATATTGTATTTAGCAACAGTTTCATACCAGATAAACTACTGTGTTAATCAGCTAGTGGCAGTGATGGGTGATAGCGGGTAGTGGGTGAGAACATTGAGGCAATATGTTTAGACAACTCAAAGTCAACTCATCGCTAATCAAAGTTAACTGTAATTTGTCCTTATTGGTTTATCTTGTAGGGAAAATGCATTACTTAAAGAACATACTGTAAGCTGCACAACAGGGTGAGATGACCCCAGCAGATGTTTTTTACTCATGCTCGATTCCCCCAAGAGGAAACTCTGTGCACCGTAACACAAACACACAGTTAGGAAATGAGAAACGATCAAACGATAAAGAGCAGCAGACAGGTAAAGAAATTTACGCTGCCAACACAGAACACAGAAAAATAAGCTCTATGAGTTTGCCATATGCCTCCACTGTGCTGCAGAAGTCACCTGGGTGCTTAAATTCAAAATGACTCACATCAAACAGAATGCAAAAGAAAAAAAAAAAAGCACTCTTAACAGTACATGTTAAATGTTACAAATCAAATGAAAGCAGCACTGTTAAAATTATCCATTCATTTGTTTACAGAGGCTATGAGGATACATTTCACCTAGCTGTATGTTAATGCTTTAGGTTTGCTGTGTTTTATAGTTTCAGTTTATCAGATTCAAAACATTGTGCTCTGTTAGCTCAGGAGTGGCTGGAGAGACATTGTTTTAATGGAACTAAAGTACAGTGGTTCTCACTAATGCATGGAAATGGTTGTCAACAGGCTTTCAGCTGCTGCACCACAATTAGAGCTCTGTCACTGGCCGACGGATGGCTAGCTTCCCATCGCACTGAATTACAATGCTGTCAAGTGTCTCATATCACTTATGAGGTTGGCAGCACATATCCTTTCCTAAAATATCAAGGCTGGTTCTGACACTGCACAGTTAATGCACGCTTCATATTCGAAAGTCTGTCAGAACTGATTGGCAGTGAGCTGAGTGAGCTCATTAATTTTCCTCTGTGTGCAACTAAACCAAGTCACAGCTAAAGAACAGAGTAATATTTAAGTCTCCATACTTCTGTTTCTTTTTATCCTCCATAGGAATGTCCACCACATAAAGACTGGTGAACAAGTGTTAGTTTTAATAAAGCCATAACCATAGCTCATTAACAGCAATGCGAGATAGCTGGCTCCTTCGAAACATGCCTTTTAATGACCCCCGTGGGACAGATCATCTGAATATGCAACAGTGATCTTTTTATGTATAATAGCACACTCTCTAGGGCTTGCTGTGAATTGGCAACAACCACGCATGCACCTTCAAAAACCCTCTTACAGATACTGGCGTGCATTCACACAAACACCACGGTATTACAAATTTGCTAGACAACTACATGGCTAACAAAGAAGGGTCTCCATGGAAACAAATCTACTCTGGAATTTCATTCACTTCAACAACAGCTTGTACGTTTGACAATGTTCCCTTAAAATTACATTGGTTTCCTTGCATCTTTTATGCATTTATTTGCTCTTATTGCCATATTGACAAACTTAGTGTCTTGTTATACTATATATCTTATTCTAGTCTAAGGAGCTTGGAAAGAAAAGCGTCTGGACTTCTTTGATTGCTTGAAGACATTTCACTTCTCATCTGAGAAGCTTCTTCAGTTCTAAGGGTCAAATGGTGGAGAGTCCCAGATTTAAACCCAGTGGGAGTTTCCCACCAAAGAGGGACAAAGGACCCCCTGATGATCCTCTACCTAATCACGAGCCATGGTGTGAAAGCGGGTGTGCGTCACAATCAGCCAGGGTTTCGGGTGAGACATATATACCTTATTATACTATTCTGGAGTGTGCAGTTACTTTAAATGATATTATTTACTCTTAAGTGAAATATAACAGTGTTTTTCAAACTTTTTTGGGCCCAAGGCACCGCTAGATTACAATTTGAGCAAAATAATCTCAAAGTCATCTGACATGTCTTCAGTTCTTAAGTATATTGTTATATGGAGGCCCTTTTGATTAAATATGTGTCACATTTGCATCTAATATGACATGATGTCTTTGCCAATGTGTAAGGTCTCTTCTTCTAAAATAAGCGCCACTGGCATAAAACTTTACTTGACTGCATTGTTTGAAAGTTGCAATCCAACAGATGGACTCACTGCCTAAGGTTCCGATCCAGCGCTCTTTGTAAAAAGTGCCAAGTTTCTCTTAGAAGAGATGTTTTCTTTGCTTCTCCAGCTTTCTTGACAGCACTTTAGCATTAGCCAACTTCTTCCAACACATTGAGGCACTTAAGCTGGGAGCTGTTAACATCTCTGGTTTAGCTCAAGACTTCTTCTGAGATACCTTAAGACAAACTGTATTTTACTTATTTATTTCTTTTTTAACCCAATTAAATATAAAATGCAGTTTTTAAATTTTAAGCTATCTTTAGATGCTTACTCATCATTAGGGGTTACAAAACATTTAATTTGGCAGCTTCACTCCAGGTGCAGGCCTAAAGGGAATTTGTGTCTCCAGTGGGATTGAAACCAGCACTCTTCCCTTTGGCAACCGAATGTGCTAATCATTACTATGGAAACACCTACTGCACCCGGGGAAAGCCCCCCCCCCCCCCCCCCTTCTAACATCCTCTTCCTTATTAACTGTCATTATATTTTTTGGAATGCTTAGTATAATTTCAACAGCCATATCCAGAGCTGATTACTGCCAGACTTGTTTGAATCAAGAAATTACTTTAGTGGAGCCTGTTTCAGGAAGTAAAAACAAAGCTAACAGATCTCCAAATGAAACACATCATGCCACAATCTACAGAAACAGATGATTGACAAATTCTCTGTCTGGAAAAGATCAAAAAGACATTTCTTTGACTTCTGGAATTCAGTGAGGCAAAGGTTAAAATATCAATACTACAGTCTAAATATCAGGAGAGCAAATCAATATGCTTTCAGATGTGTGGCTACATGAATTCCAGAAGTCAAAGAATTCATTATCCAGAAAACTTGGAGTAGTGGTGAATCATTCCAGAAAAAGGCCAGCCTACCAAAATGGCTCCAACAGCACAATAACAACTCATCCAGCAGGTCCAAAAAGAACCCAGAACATCTAAAGAACTACACTTTCCTCAGTTAAAGTCAGCATTGTTTATTCAGCAATGGGTTTCTGCCCTATTAGATCAGGCATGAAACTAAATTTCCTAAAAAACAGAAAATCATGCCAACAGTTAAAGTTATGGTCTTTGCAGCTTTACCACCTGGATGACTTGCCATAAGTGAACCATGAATGCTTCTCTTATCCTGATGGAGAACCCTTGGTTGTCAGTTTGTGCTCTGAAGATCAAGCATACTTGGGTTATGCAGCAAACACACAAGGATGTCCTCGCATGAATTGCTCAAAAGAACAAAACAAAATGAAGGTTTTGGAGCGCCTTATTAAAACAATGGACATGAATCCAATGAAAATGCTTTGGTATGACTTAAAGAGACTTCTCAAAGCTGTCAGTGTCACTGAATTAAAATTAAATTTCCTAACCATCCATGTGAAAGACTCATTCCCAGTTAACACAAGGGTGGTACAACGAGTTCTTAGATTTAGGGGACAAATACTTTTCCACATAGGGCCAGGTAAGTCTGAATAGCTCCCCCCCCTCCCCCCCTTAATAAATAAAGTCACTAAAAATGCATCATGTATTTTGCATTTACTTGGATTATCGTTGTCTAACATTAAACTGTCTTTGATTTTCTTAAACATGCAAGTGTTTAAAAGAGAAGGAGGCAAATGCTGTTTCCATCATGGTACTTTGCAATAACGTACAATTGTACTTTGTTCTTTCACTTAAGACAATATTGTACTATTAAAACATTGAACATGCTATTATATATTCAACTGCAATTGCTTTTTCCATTTTTATTTCCATTTTTAATCTCTGTTTTTTACTTTCTATTTTATGGTTTTCTTTGTATCTGTACTTTATTACATTATCTTTTTATGTTTCGTCATCAATAGATTCACAGGCTGCATTTATAAAATAAATGGGTGGCAGAATTATAAATCACATGCAAAAAAAGGTTAAGCATTAATTATGCACTTTAGGCAACTTATATGTGATATGAGGTCATTATAACTGCACATATTATAAGTGCATACATAGCTAGAGGAGTGCAGTGCTTCATTGTGAACTCACAGAAAAATCTCCCCAAACCTTTTTCTTTCTTTTTTTTACCAAGACAAACTTGTTATATGGGCCTCTATGTGTGCAGCTCTTTCCTGAAAAAGTGTTTAATACAACTGTGTGATGCCAGTTTGGCATGCTTTTTTGGCATGGCTCCTTTTTGCACAAACCTTTGGAAAAGAAGCAAAATGGCACATTATCTCCTGCGTACAGAGGTATTTACAAGAAGTACAGACAGCCAAAGTGTAGGTGTAGTGAATGTTCAGCTCATAGCATTTTTAAAAAATTGCCAGAAAGACTAAGTATAATGTCCCCAGTTCTTATTGATCACTCTTTCTTGTTATGCCAAGGACCTGAAGGGGGAAAGGGGAAGCTCAACACCAAAGAAAGAACACATGTTCACTGGACTGAAAGAAAACATTTCACCAGTTTTATATACATACTGTAGGGCTCACTTAGATCTCTATCACTATGTATAAAAAGCAGGACACAATAAGTTCTTTCTTTCAGCTGTCATTAGCAAAGACTATTCCCATGCTGTATTACCTTAGTAAGTGGGACTTTTGAGCATGAAAATGGACATATAGATTCAAAATCTTTTATTTGTCACATGCATAGTTATACACAGGGGTGCACATAAGTGGTGCGCATTCGCTGTCACCAGATAAGAAGTTGCAACGCGCGTTTGCGTACATAAATGCACTGTTTTTGTCTGCTAGAGTGGTATTTTCATGGCATATTCTGCACCAAATCTCTGTGCGTTCATCATTTGTTTGAAGCCAGCTCACCTCAACCACTTTTCTGAGAATACGCGCTTCTTTTGCAGTCGGACTCCTTCTGACATTTCTTTGGAGGTGGAGGAACACCAAAGTAATTGCTTAAAGGAGCTTCCTCGACATCTTTAAGAGTTCTAAACAAATGTCTGTCCTCCTACAGAAAATGTTACGTACGCAAACGCGCGTTGCAACTTCTTATCTGGTGCACGTCTTTTATTTTGACAGCCAATGCGCACCTGCGGACCACTTATGTGCACCCCTGGTTATAGAAGTGTAACGCGCATTGAAATGTGTCCTGATACGCTCATTGACTGTGCAAAAAGAAAAAACATTATATACAATAAGTAAGAAGAATATATACAAAGAGGACATTATGTGCAATAAGTGACTGAATTATATCAGGCATGATATTTGATTTGATTTGATATACCTTTATTAGTCCCACAAGGGGAAATTTCATAAGAATGTGAGTCCTGTCTCAGTCAGTTATGGTTGATGGGGGGGCATATGAAAGAAAAGGGGTTGTAAATGAGTGTTCGAGTCAAGTTAATTCATATGGGGATTTCATTATAGCTGTCTTTTTTTAATTAATGATGACCACCAGAGTGTTGCGATTTGATTATTTTCCTCTTATGCAAAACTGAAGTCTGTTGCAGCTTCTGGTAGTTATTCACAATGTGTTCACTGTATGTGTATGGAAACAGTAGAGTTTTGGCAGTTACGTGTGACAAATGGTTCTAAGACCCCTCTCAGCTATCCATTGGTCAGTCGATTTATCCATCTGTTTATCCATATGCTCGAAAACATTTTTGATAAAAGTCAGAAAAGAAATTTTAGGCTATATAGACTTGTGTTCAACTGTCAGTCTTTTTCAGCATCAGTCTGTGGAGTTTGACAGATGGCCTATATCTTTTCTCACCAGATAGCCACATAAGAATGTGACATAAATGCAATGTGTCAAGATCTACATTTTAAAAAAAAATGCATAATGTACAAAATATTTTAGCAAGTGCATCTCGCAAATTTTCAGTCTGTTCTTTTTATTAATCCAAAAGCTTCTCCGCTGCTTAATTTATACAGTGACATTTCAAGAAAATCTCTCTTTTTATCAATTTTTTTATTAAATAAAACTTCAAGGAATGACTGATTTTTTAGCTATGATAAGTGCATTTGCTCTAAAGTTAGATAGGGATGTGTCCACATGAACTTCCTCTATATTAAGAAACAGAAATCACACAGGCAGAGCTGCTGGTCATCTTTTATGCTCTGACTGTTGCAAAACAAGCAACAGCACATCATAATGTGGATTCCGTGCACTTTGAGTAATTATTTTACTGTTTACACTGAAAATCAGCAGGCATGTTGGATACTGACCCAGTGAAAATATTTTATGGAGTCCCAACAGAATACAGGAAAATACTAGTTACCAGCTCTGTTTTCCTTGCTAATAACTCCCCCTGGACAACCAATTGCTGGCAGTCCTGATGTCTTTTGATGGATGTGTCTAATGCAAAAACTAACTAAAAACTAAAAAGTAAGAAGTAGACATGTTGTGATCAGCAAGGCAACATGATGGAGGATGTTAGGTTAGAGTCTGTCTGAAAAAAGAAATAGAAAAATGATGAAATGACAAAGACTAGAAATGACATTAATGGATTTATAGAATATGGTAAATCATTATTTGAATTTTAAGTTTCCTCTGCATTTATTACTTTTTATACAAATTTTCCTGATGATCTCTTTTCCCATTAAACTTTCCTTTTTAATTATTTATATTCTCATTTATATTCCCTTTGATTTTTTTTCTTTTCAGAAAAGCTTGTGAATTTTTATGTTTTCTCAATAAAAGGGCTGTCAGTCAAAGTGTATCATGGGGTCAAGTTTGCAACAACTCACTGGCTTGAAAAAGGGATGCATACAATCAGAAGAGTATTACATAAATTAGGTGCTTAGCTAATCTAGCTGAAAACAGTCCTATTGGTTGCTGATACTGTAAGTATGCAGTATGTTTGACCATGAAATGGCCTAGCATGTCCTCAGCACAAAAGGAAAAGTGTGTTTGATGACTCAAGGTTAGCATAAACAGGGACATGCTAAATGATGTATTCTAAATGTGTGAGTCTTATGGTGGGTATCAAAAAAATTAGCATTGTTTTGCAGGTGTTTAAATAATTGGTTTATCACCTGTGGAATCTGTAAGTTTGCTCACTTAAAAGAAATCAACAGTCTCATTTTTATGGTAGTTCCTTTTTACTGGAGAGAGACAGAATATCAACTAAAAATCTAGAAAAAACATTACTTCAAAGTATAAATTGTTTTGCATTTTTTGCACTTGTCTATTTCTTCAATTCAAACCTCAATTTATAACTGTTATGCAATTTGTTTGTTTAGTTAACATTCCATCACTCTTAAAATGAAACTACCATAAAAATGCACTGTTCATTTCTTTGCAAGTGAGCAAACTTGCAAATTCATTTACAAATTTTATGAACACAGACTAAGTCAGTTCATTTCTGAAATGGCCAACCAAGCCTACCAAAAGCATCACAGGGTGGCAGAAAATTTAACATAATAAAGTTTTAAATAAGATTCTCTCCAGAAACAACATACCAAAGCAGATCAGGGACAGCAAATGGAAAGAAAATTGAAATTATCTGTATATGGGTAAGATCTAAGGTCAGACCGTGAGAAGAGCTTTTGATATTCTGTGGATGGATCCTAGTAGCTCACATGGCATGCAGGATTCAACCAGGGAAGGCAGCTTCAATATAAACCATTTTCATACAACTGATATGCAGGTTTCTTTCAAAATAGAACATATTTTCCCAACCATTCTGTTGTTAATAAAGACTGTTTTGATTTTCCATGCTGAAGATCTCTGCATGTGTACTCTGTTGAAAAAAAAAGAAACACAAATATTTGCATAAAAAAAGAAAAAAATAATAATAATATATGCATTTTTCCACTGTTCCTAGTGAGTAAATTCCAAAAGTATTGTTTCTTATGCTAACCAAGGTTTTTGTGCTGGTATGTGTAATATGTCAAATGTCAAATGCAATACTCAGTTGTCAGTTTATTGCATATAGTGGAGCATACTTACTTTACTTTGTAAAGGCAGCTGCAGTATAGGTGACTTAAAAAGGTACAACAATAGAAAACAGTTTACAACAAAGTATTTCATTCTGTTAGAAGTTAATTCTATTTATTATTCATGAAACACATGCTATCAAGCTTTTCTCTACAGAATTTCTTATAATAAATATACTCAATTAATAACAAGCATTCAATGCATTTCAATTTTTTTCCATTTTTAACTTTTAAAGGGCTTTTGTTTTAGATCTTGTTTTCCTGCTGGTTTCTTTGGAAGAAACATATTGTCATCTGTTATTAACATTGCCTAATATTCTTTTGATGCACTGTAATGACATCAGCATCATTCCTATTTGATATACCTGTGCTACAAAGCAAGATTTAATCTCATCCAGGTGATTTCAAGGTTACCACTGGGTTTTCTGTACTGCGTAGTTGACTCACCTCTTACCTGCTCCGGAGCAGGTCTGAAAGAACTGCGTTTTCACTGAACCTGTCATGGTCCCGAATCTAGTGAATCCGTGTTTATGTTTTGTCATTATTAATGTTCTTCGATTTACTTAGTTTATAGTTATTTATTTATGATTTCTAGTGTTTTGGTGTTACTGTGTCTCCCTGGTGTCCCCTGTGTTATTTCCTGACATCCTTGTCTCTACATTCAAGTATTTCCTGTTTTACTTTGACAGCCTCGCGACCCATGTTCAGTTTTTTGAGTTTTGCTTTCTGTCACTACCCGATCCGTACCGCATGCGCAAATGTTACATCACTTCCTCCCTGATTGAATAAAAGCGCTGTAAAAGAGGAAGAATGGTGCATAATTACAGACTTAATAATACATACTTAGTAATGTGTCACATGAAGATTCATCAGCCAGATTAATTGTTTAGTGACAATTGACAGTGATAGCGGACATTGTCATCACTATTCCGATCAAGCCTCTCCACACAGACAAGCTATCACTAAATCAAATTTGAAAAGGAAAAAAAAAGAAGAAGAACAACGCTTGGACACTGCTAGCATAATGGACAGGGTTTTGACAGGGCTCCCACACAAGTGCAAAGCAGGAGATGCAGCATCGCCGAATATGTTTCCAAACCAACTTTCTTCCAAGCCAAAGACTAGAAAATATGGTGAAGCGTATCTTCCCTTTGGTGCCTGACATTTTGGAGCTGTTAGCTCTTTGTACAGTAAAGTTACAGTGGGATACAAATAATATTAGACTGATCCTGCCGTAATTTGTTCCCCTGCTTCAATTCATGGACAAACAGTATCCCACAGTTGTTTATGTTTTTGAACCCATTTGGCACAGAGAGGCGTTTTTTGAAAAATGTATTGATAGCAATGTTGAATATTATTACACAGAAAAACACAACTACACGTCAAATAATTACACCGTGACGCCTACGCCTTTCTAAATGGAGAGACAGTAACTGCATGTGTATATGTAAGCATGTAAAACCTGAAGATAGTCAGATTAACAGTAACAGTATTTTGTCTCCATCGGCCATTCTGCATGGGGGCGACCGTGGCTCAGGGGGTTGGGAAGGGTATCTGTAACCGGAAGGTCGCCGGTTTGATCCCTGGGCTCTCTGTCCTGCTTGTTGTGTCCTTGGGCAAGACACTTTACCCTACCACCTGGTGTTGGCCAGAGGGGCCGATGGCGCGATATGGCAGCCTCGCTTCTGTCAGTCTGCCCCAGGGCAGCTGTGGCTACAACCGTAGCTTGCCTCCACCAGTGTGTGAGTGCGAGAGTGAATGAATAGTGGCATTGTAAAGCGCTGTGGGTGCCTTGAAAAGCGCTATATAAATCCAATCCATTATTATCATTATTATTATTCATCTCATGTAAACAATAACGTGGTGCACAGCGTGAAGTGACAAAAGGCACCTTTGACGTTGCGGAACGAATTCTGTATTCCTCGTCCACACGTAAACACAAAAACGGAGTTTTAAAAAATCTCAGTTTTCGCTGATTCGAAACGCCGTTTATGTGTCGACGAAAGGCCCAAACGCATAAAAACAGATGCGTTTTCAAAAATACCCATGTAGGTGTGGACGTAGCATAAAAGAGTTAGTAGTGTATTTTATTACTACCTGTAATTTATTGCAGTTTACTTGTATTTGCTTAATTGTTTACTAAATGTTTGAGGTGTGAAATAAACCGCAATGGAGTTTGAAAACAAAATATGGGTGTGTGCAGTTGGAGAATGTGTTTGGGGGGGGGGGGGGGGCATTTTTCTTGTAAAGCAAAGGGGGGCCCTAGCAAAAACAGTTTGGAAGCCATTGGGAACCACTGCTCTAGCAGATCATTACATGAAGGAACCTTTCGAATACAAGCGCGCTCATGCTCACAGGTGTGATGCTGCACAATAATATTCAGTATTTACTGTTATATTCACAATGATTATCGTGATGATGTTGTTTATTATATTGCTCTCCTTTTTTGCTTGTTTTCTCTTTTTTCTTTCTCAACAGATGATCCAGGTGATTGATATATGTATTTTTTGTCTGTTTGTTTTGTTTGTTTTTGTTTTTTTCCCTTTATCACCGTTCCTCTTCCCTGCTGTTTTTCTTTCCCTACCTCTCTTTCTTTCTCCCTTTTCTTTCCCCCAGTCATGTCTGTCCCGTGTGTAGTAAGTGAAAATAAAATAAACAATAAAAACAAAGGTCAAGCAAATGGACCAACATGGCAAGGCCGGGATGGTCCATTTGATAAAGTAAATCCGTTAGGCATCTTTCTTGGCCTTTAGACAATAATTCTGATGGCAAAAGAACCAAACGGGACAGGCGGGAAAAAAAAAGAAGTTCAGTTTACAATCGGGTTCATTTGCTCGGTCAGCAAGTGGCGGTATTCTCGTAAACTGGGGAGCAAACTGCCATTAAATGAATAGGAGAAGAAGAGAACATCTGCACATGCACGGTACGAATTGGGTAGACCCGATTTGTACGGTCCTAACTTTGCACATGCGCAGTAAGGACCGAGGAGTCCTGATCCGTAACTATCCGTAACTTTTTTCCCGTTTTTGTCTACATTATATTGAAATGTTTCATTACTGCAAAAATTTTAAGCGATACTTATTATTGTTTACATCTTAACAGATACTCTGACCCATAACTATCATTAAATGCTTCGAGCGGAAGTAGTGGCCTTTTGCACATGGGTGGCACCGATTGGGTTTCCGGTACGGATCGGGTACTGACGTGTCCTCTCTGTCTTGTCTTGTCTGATTAATCTCAGCTGTGTTACCTGCCTGTCTGCCATTTCCTCATTACCCTGTGTGTATATATCGTGTGTGCTTCCTTCTGTTCGTTGTCGGTCTGTCTATGTGTCATCCTTCATGTTTCCTCTGCGTTTCCTCTGTCAGCTTTCCCTGTGTTTCCTGGTTTCTCACTCCTTGCTTCTGGTCTCCGTCCTCAGGTTATATGTTTATGCTTAGTTTTCCCCAGTCTAGGTTTTGGTTAGTTTTCTCTGCTCCTCCTGTTTGTAGTTTGTGTAAAGCCGACAGTAAAGGCTTGTTTTACGTCCACACTCGTCTCCATTTGCCTGCACATGGGTTCTCAATCTCCTTAGCCTCGCCGTCTGCCTCGCCAGACGTGACAAGCCATTTGTTTACAGCATGTTTTAAGGACAATATATATCCTCTAGTGGGGGGATGTGTTTTATATGTGCAAATTCTTAAGCTGTATCTTAGCAAAACCACAGATTGAAACATGCATTCATTTGGTGACACAGAAAATTCGCAGCACTTGTCATGTCACAGGCTTATTACAAAATAAATTAATTTTCAACTGAAAATTCTACACACAATACTCCATAATAACAAACTGAAAAGTTTAAAATTAATGCAAATTTATTTAAAATAAAAAAAACTGAAATATAACATGGACACAAGCATTCATGTTCAGGTGAATTCTATTTACACTGATCATCTGTCAGATGCTTCTTCAACCTGATTTAAGTCCACCTGTGATAAATTCAGCAGACATGATTTGGAAAGGCGCACACCTGTCTATATAATGCCGCTTAGTTGACAGGTCATAGTACAAATCAAACCATGAAGTCCAAGGAATTGTAGACAGGATTGTGTCAAGGTACAGATCTACAGAACAGTGCAGAAAAGAAATCTGCAGAATTAAAGGCTCTGTTACATCCCACAGGAGGATGTCGGTTTTCTTCTCTCAAGTAACTCCTTATGTTTTGTCTAGGCTCCACCTCTTCTGTCCTGATTGGATGCTGCTCAGAGTCTAGCTAATTGTTAATCAGCAGAGCACTACTTAAGGCCTGTGGAGCTGTGTTTCTGTGCCCTCTGGCCATTTTGGTTGCCATACCTGTACAGGCTTGCATGCCTTTGTGACCTGTATGTGCATTTTTGTTTTCATATTCAGACTGCTTGTAGGGGAGAGCTGCCTTTTGTTTTGACACCCTGTTTTCTTCTGTTTATGTGTTGTTAGGTAGGTTATGGTTATAGGTTGTATATTTGGGTTTTTTTGGAGTTACATCAGGGATGTTTTGTTTGTTATGTTGGCCTTGGCTCTCCCTGTAGTTATACCTCAGTCTGAACCCAAATTTCATCACTAGCATTAAATAAACCTTTTTAAAACTACCATCTTGGTTCCTCCTTCACTATCCATCTTTAGGTTCGTCCCTTCAACCCCCCTAGACTAGCCAGGGGACATAACAGGCTCCAATGAGCACAGTGACCTCCATCATTTATAAATGTCAGAAGTTTATAACCACCAAGACTCTTCCAAGAGATGGTCACCCACCAATCTTACCAATTGGGGTAGAAGGGCCTTAGTCAGGGAGATGATGAAGAATGTGATGGTTACTTGGACGGAGCTCCAGCATTGCTCTATGGAAACAGTCATTTTTGCAGCAGTTATGATAGAAAAATCCATAGACAAGAAGGCCTGGCTCTCAGTCTTTGCTCTAATTCATCCTAAAGATGATGTGTCGAGTCAAGATCAGGACTCTGTGCAGGCCAGCCAAGTTTTTCCATGCCAAACTCGCTCATCCATGTCTTTATGGAGATATAAATATTAGTGATGCACAGTCCTGTTGGAACAGGAATGGGGCCATCCCCAAACAATTCCCACAAAGTTAGGAGCATGAAATTTTCCAAAATGTCTTCATATGCTGAAGCATTAACAGTTATTTTCTTTGAAAGAAGAGTTGATCTGTGAAACAATTCTTTTAGACAGGTGAGATGCTACCAAAACCACCCCTTTCATGTGAATGTTGAGGGACAAGCCCGGGTGGACCAAGGTGATTTGATGACCGGCTACGTCCACACGTACACGGGTATTTTTGAAAACACAGATTTTTCTATGCGTTTGGGCCTTTCGTCCACATGTAAACGGCGTTATGGGTCACTGAAGACGGAGATTTTTAAAAACTCCTGCCAGGGTGGAGATTTTCAAAAACTCTGTTTTTGCGTTTAGGTGTAGACGAGGAAAACTGAGATTTACTCGTGCAATGTCGTATTCTTCTGCTAAATTTTATTAGCAGACTCACGCAACGTCAAAAGGGTGCGCCATTTTTGACATCATGCTGTGCGCCACATTTCCAGAAAAACAAACTGTTCAGAAGTACTTAAGGTTTTGTGAGGGTACAAATCCCTGTTTACTCTTTCCCTCACAGGCTTCTCGACTTCTGATTGGCCAACATGTCGTTTTTAGCGTTTACATGTCGACGGAGATATTTTTTCAAAACTGCACGTGTGGAGGGGATGTTTAAAAAAAAAACAAAAACAGAAAATCTCTTTTTTCAAAAATACCCGTGTAAGTGTGGACGTAGCCTTAGTGTGACCATTTATCCCCATTGCCAGTGTTAGGGTAACTCAATTTGTAGTACAGCCTCAAAATCTTTGTTTTGAATATCCAAAACTGATCATTTATATCAAGACATGCTTGGAAGCGGTATAACTGAGAGAAGGAGCAAGGCAAGTTTTGCTGGAATAAATTTTTAAATAATTTTTTAAATAATTAAATAATTTTTTTTCTTCAAATAATATACACTGTTTTTAAATCAAGAAACCAAAGGCAAAGTGCAGTGAAAACAACGGTACCATCCATGACAATCCTTACACATGTACGATATATGAGAAACAATATGAAATAATCTTAAATTTTACACAATATGTACATACTATACCTAAACAGGAGTAGGGAGAATTTTAACACGTATTGAGACCTACTTCCTTTTCACTAAAATACAATCTTGATGAAAACATTCAGCTTAGTTTTCTGTCTTATTGATCAAACAAAAAAATGAAGACGAGGCTTCAAAAGAACACAACGAAACAAATCAATCACTGACAAGAACATTTCCCTTATTCATGTAATTAGTTGTTTTTGAACAAATGTGAAATTATGTATTGATGTACTTTGTTCACTTCATTCATAGAATTGTTATGCAAACTCCTGTGATTGCAACGCTGTAATATTTTACATTAGTCCTTACTACTGGCTTGAGGAAAATAAGGATTCCTCTCAGGTCATGATAATTTGGTCTCATTTGTGACAGCTTCTGAATGAGATTGGTTGTTATTTACATTATTTTTGTAGTTTTGACGTTAACCAGGACTTTAAATTATACAGTGCATTTAATGTGATAATAAGTAGTTTGATGGTTTTCTTGAAGCCATTTTACTTATTATAATTATTGCTTTTTTTCCCTTGCAGAATGTATAAATGTATATTGGATGAGTATCTGCCATCCTTCCACACAGTATGTCATGTATGAAAGTATGGTAATAATGTTTGATTCATAAAGTCTTCAACTCTATAAAGAATTGCAACAGACTTTGATATTTTGCCTTTAATATAAGTAATGTGGAATTTCCAGGATAATTTGATGTATTATTACCCCAAGAAATTGGATTTCGGTCACCTTTTCTAATTCTATTTTTTTTCATCATTATTTCCCCAGTGATAGAAATTTACAATTCTCAAATATCATGGATTTTGATTTTTTTTTCTCAAATTCAATGTTAATTTATTATTGTCAAACCAGTTCTTCAGTTTATTTAATTAATTAAAATAAACTGAAGTTGTTCCAAGTTCCAAAGCACAATACGTTTGTGTCATCTGTAAACTTTACTTTTAATGTCTTTAAAATTGTGGATATGCCAGTAATGTAATTAAGGCCCCAAAAACAGATCTTTGGAAGACCCCATAGACAACAGGTTCTAATTTCAATTTTGTGGTATTTATTCAGGCAAACTTTTTTCAGTTTGTCCGTTAACCCTCAATAATGCCACCCCTCTAATCCCATAGTTTGTTTAGTAAAAGGTCAACTGTACCAAATGCTTCTTTTAGGATGTAAGAATTTTTTTACAGAATATTTTGTTGTTTTAAATAGCAGTTGTTACTGTATCTGTAAGCTTAATTAAAGCATGTATTGTGTGTTTGTTTTCTTTGTTTTTGGGGGGTTTTATTTGGGGGGTGTCTAAACATGGACCGCTGTTCACATAGCACATTGCTTTTTGTGATGAAGTCATAAAATCTAGTGGAGAATATTTTTTCTAGTATCTTATACAACAGGGAGTACAGATATCGGTCTAATGTTTCCAGCTAGAATCAAACCAGCAACTTGTCAATCACCAGTCAAATTTGTTAACCATTACACTCTGGAGCCACAAATGTGCTAAGCAGGAATATCGTATTAACCTCAAAAAAGGACTAAAGGTTGGGATGTCACTTTTCAGTATGCATGCTTTAGCTAAATCTCTTTAATGTACTATAAATAATAAAAAAAAAAAATCTGCATTGGTCATTAATTTGGTATGAATTAATTTGCTAAGCTCTTAATGCCACTTTTATTTCGCTAAAGCTATACGTTTAATATTAATGTATGAATTGAATGAGGGGACCATTTAATCCATATCCAAAGCATTTAACACTCACTAATGTCAAAGCTAATCCAGAAATCCAAAGTTTATCCAAAAACCCACATGTAAGCAATCCTGCTGGTGATACTCTATTGCCCAGTTGCATAGTATGTAAGCATCCGACTGCATCATTATAAGTGACAGGGGAATGGCATTAAAAAAATAATTCATCTGAAAATCACTTTGACTACATTTAAGTGATCCAATATTTTAATACTATGGCTTTTAATTGTATGTCTCTGACACTACATGTGATAATCCAGATCCTGTATCATCTACATCTGTTTCTACTTTGCAATGGGCATGTCTGAATAATATCAGTCCCTTGATAACATGGTGAAAGCATCAAGAGACCTTATATTAACATAGACATTTTATGACGATGAATAACAGTAGGGAAAATGCATGTCAATCTATTATTTGGGCCCTGCATAATGAGGATACTCAAAAAATGTCAACTTAACCTTTCAAAAGACCAGTTTTGGTTAACACTAAATTTAGCACAGACGAAAAAACAAACCTCAAGAAGCAGAGTCAGAAGAGAGCATCCCTGCCACAGTCTGAGCAAAAGGAAGGCTCTTCTCTTCGTCTCTTTCCCTGCTAAAGTTGAAGAGGAAACTGTGTGGAGTGGAATTGAAATAACAAATGTCATTAAATGAGAGTGTGCAATAGCAACTGCTCAGTAAATAGTGTGCCTGCTGCCTGTGGTAGATAAGCAAATGGGAGACTGTTTTTTGATGTCGACTGATGGTCCAGACTGCGCAGGCAGCATGGTCACTGGGGAAACGGTCTTCATCACTTTGCACCGAATTGTTTTCCAGTCCCTCCATTAAATTCCAGAAATGGTTGACAAAAATCCGCCATTCATAAGTTGATAAAGGATGCCTACTGTTTAGTGGCCACACCCTCATCATTCACATGTAAATCACCTCAGGTTTGACACTGACTTTAAAGAAAACGTTGTGAGGTATAGAACTTGACAACTTAATTTGAACTTAATTTCTAGTTTTATAAAAATTCATATAATACACGATAAGAAAAAAATATACACCGCAAATGTTATTGAGCAGCCATGGCTGAATTTGAAGGTTATAGACATGTACATACTTGTATGCATAATAATTCTAAAGGGAAAGCACTGTACCTTCGTATAAAAAAATAAATAAATTTAAATCTCTGTGTGTCCTATTAAATGGGAAATCAAGCAACAAGAGTCTTTTCAGTTTTTTTTTTATAGGGATAAAACTAAACTGAACATAAGTGTCTACTCACACACACACACCTGTTGTTGACTCTTTCCTGTTTCTCTCCGCCTCCTTTTTCTCTTTTAAGTATTTTTGCCAATACCACTTCACCCCCTCTATCTCTTGCAGTTTTTCACAGTTCTGCTCCTGGATAAGTGTTGAAGCAATAATTCATGTACGTGTTAAGCTCAGACAGCTTTTTTCCAAAATTACACACCTTTTCTAACTGGAATGTGTCCAGTTAGAAAAGAAAAAACACACTTTTTCTTTGTCAAAAAAGTTTTTAAAAAAATGCTGGCAAGTAATTATTTCGTGTGGGGGATGAATTTATATATTTTTAGGGTAACAATACATAAGTAGATCATTAGTGAAGGAGCATCATTAGGAAGCACAGCCTGAGTTCTTCATTTCATGTGAGCTGCTGCTACAGTTAACTTTAGTTTGTACATCCTCTTGCTGAACACTGTCTCAACAACTTTAAAGTGAACTGCAACATTTTGATAAGGAATTGGTTGAACAAAGATGGCACTTTTCATAAAAACTGTACATCCCTGCATTTTCAGTCTTCTTCCACAGTTTACTAACCTCATTTTTTTAATTCATTCAGGCTAGTGTTGGAAAAATACTAGTATAAGTGTAATGGAGAAATGGGCAGATGAATACAGATTACAGAATGCTGTAATACGCTTTTCTGACAAAGTTGTGTTTTTACTCAGTTGTATATAGCATTTGTATTCTATTTTTATCCTATTGTATATTTTATTCTATTTTATTCTACTGTATATAGTATTTTATTTTATTATATTATATTCTGTACAGTTGTGTACAGTATATTATTCGTATTGTATTCTAATTTTTGCTACATAACATTTCCACTGTCCACTTTCTGCTGTGACAAAACAAATTTCCCACGTGTGGGACTAATAAAGGTTATCTTATCTTATCTTAATCAAGCTTGTATAAGAACACACCCTTTAAAAACATCTGTATGCACTTATCTGCCTGAATTCCTGAACATATGGGCTCTACTCTGTTTTTCATCATCTCTTGTTTCCCATGCTGTCAAACTCTGTTCTGTTTTCATCACTCTGAACCAATCATTTTCTAGCTGGCCTTCTGCAAGCCAATCAGTCTCTGTACTGTGGGCCTCAAATCTTAGCGCCTCTGGTTGATCTACATAACCCTATATCCATGTTTTGATAATATGTTGTTTCAAAATATACGTTTGTATAATCAGTCACAGTAGTCACGTTTGATGTTGACTTAATGTGAAGCCATAGTCATCTCAGCAGGGGACAATTGCATCAACGCACACTGCTCGGGTAAAATCATAATTGCAATAGCCTTTAACCCTCACTAACTAAATGTAATACAAAATGAAGATACAAAGTTTTTGCAGTTTTGTTTTTGTCATGTGCTTGGCTAAGTGTGTGCACATAAGCACACTCTAGCAAGTAAATAGTTAAAATAATTTAACCTGCTTTCTGTCTGTGCACCACCAAAGCCAGGTAACTTGATTATATGTTCCTATTAGTTGTCACCAGGTGGCACACCTGCCAACATTGGTGTAGGAAATGCCAATCTTCAAGCATTTTGGCATAGTACAGAAAGAAAACAATACATGTGACACTACAAAAACAGACTTTATTAAAAAATTACCACATTATATATGAAGGAGAACAGAACTGGATTTAGACATGTTGCTCCTGGCCTGCTGTCAAAATGAACAGAAGGCAGGAAATGATGAGGAGAAGAACCTGGGATAAAGCAAATGATATGCTCCTTATTTATGTCAGTCAAAGTGGCATATGTGGTCTAAATGATCATTTAGCTATTACACTAGTATGTGCATATGCACACACACGCACAAACACACACCATTTGACAGCCAAGAAATGACATGTTAATTGCAGCTGCTGGTTAAAAGGCCTAACAGCCATTTAGAGTAAAAGGGAGAACTCAACAATGGATGATAGGAATTTGTCTTACTGCCAGAGCTGTCGTGCTAGACAAGGAGACTCATCAGCTGCACTCTGTTTCAATGGATATTTACACTGGTGGAGCTAATGCATTTAGGTTGGCTTGCAAGATGGAAAAAAAACCTGTCAAATCTCACTGAGCTCTGATTTTGACATTTTCATATTGTAGACAAACACTCTTTATGGCTGGAGCATTGACTTGTGATTTTGTGATCATTTACTATTGATTACTAAAGGAGCAAGCTTTACATTTTGATATTCATTATATTTGCATCATTTTCTGTAGGATTGAAATTAAATGAATCTTTATAACATTTACAAAGGGAAACGCAAACTATTACAAACAGTTAAGATTGTGTTCTTTCCCTGTAAAACACATTAGGTAAAAACACAAGCTAAGCAGACTTTTGATTTTGATGCTGGCATGGACATTCTTTGCGCAGCCCGTTCTCACTCCCGAGGCGTAACATGTCGACGTTTTGTCATGTCCCACTGCGTTCCTGTGGAACGCAAAAGGAGACCTTCAGCGTTCTTATGGTACGCGGCAGGTTATGGCTGAAATCCAGTGCAATGATGCTCCCGCGGTAATAGACGTACCAGCCCTGTTTTCCAGCCCTAAACCTAACCTTATCCCTAGCCCTAACCATAGCCTTATTCGTGACCTTAACCAGGACTTTAATGACGTTAAATTGCGTGTTTCTAAGCGATTTGAAGAAAAAGAGCAAACATGTGTAGATTGAGTCCAGACGGTTCTCATATTTCCTCATTTTTCCGAGGTCGTCATTTAAGAACGTGGTGGGTAACCGAAAACGTAATATGTTGACGATTTGTCACCTAGCCTAAAATGTTACGCTTTGGGAGTGAGAACGTGTTGTCTTTGCTATCCATTAGTACACTGTCAGTATGCCATTGCAGATAAGCAGCAAATAAAACTCAAAAGATTAGGTTCAAAGTTAGTGAGAAATTATTTTAAAGAGTGGAATAGCACTGAGCGCAAACAAAATGCAAACTGATAGCACACTAAATTACTTGGCTTGTTAGTCATATGTAATTTTGTGATATGGAACTCAAAGTCACACAGAAACGTAGCTCTGTGCTGTCTCCCTTTCCTGTACACTAGCTCAGCCACCTGATTGTGCTTCTCAGTGTTCACAGTCCCAGGTTGCATCATGCATCGTGCTATTACTTGTATGTCTGTGGATCTGGTACTTAGGGCCTGTTCTTGTGCTGCCATGTTCATGAAAGCCATGTTGTCTTTTATGAAGTCTGCTTCAGATATATGTCACACTTGGGGGCTACTGAAAGGGAAAGGACACATGGACAAAGACTAACTAGATATGCATAACATTTAGACTCAAATAATCATAATAAGAGACTGAAGCTAACTGAAAACATTTTGGTTAAATATAATTAAGCTAATATCTAGCTAATGTATGAGAAAACTGAATCATTTTTTCATTTGTGGATCTCGTGTACATTTTTAAACGTGTTACTCTGCTTGATCTTATTATGCTTTTGAACAAGTTTGACCCAACCATTATTCAATTATTTTTAACTGTACTTAGAGCTCACAGTGACACCAGTTGACAGCAATCCTCTTGGAAGCAGGTCAGCCTGAAAACCAGCGGCAGCGGGAGTCTTGATTAAGACTGGGCATTTTAGATTAATTGTCGACTGGAGCACTCATGGCAGGGGGTATCTCCAGGCTGCAGTTGGGTCCATCAGATTTAACCAAATTATGCAGTGCCTGAATGATAGCTTATGTTCCTGCTAGTATTTGTCTTCTATATTAGAGCTAGACGGGCAAGAGGTGACTGGGGAAGATGGTGTTATTAGAAAATGATGCCCATGGGTAGGTCCCTCTGTGGTGACATGGCTATTAGAAAAGTACAGAGTGGATATGATGAGGATCAAGTGAATGTGTACAAGAAATGATTAAAGGAGTGGGACTTAGATGATAAAACACGAAAAACAAAACAAATGCTGATGTATCACAACACAAACAAAAAAGGGAAAGCAGTTCTCTCCAAAATAGCATTTAAGCAGCATTACAACAAATGCCTAAAGCCCCAATCCTAGTCCACGAGGGCGGGTGTCCCTGAAGGTTTTATATCTCACCCTGGGTCAACACACCTGATTAGTTCATTACCAGGCCTCTGGAAAACTTCAAGACATGTTGAGAAGGTAATTTATCCATTTAAATCAGCTGTGATGGATCAAGGACACATCTAAAACCTGCAGGGACACCGGCCCTGGACTGGGATTGGGGACCCCTGGCCTAAGCTGATAACAATACAGTGACTTTTTTACTGAAGCAGTCTTCAATTTTAATACACATTTGTTTGGAGAAACAAATCAGGTCCTGTGTGTACAGGAGCTAGCAACATGAAGAAGATCATTTTACATGTAAACATAATGTAAATCACAGCACCAGCTTTAACAGTACATGTATAAAAAAAAACAATAAAATGCTTAAACTTAGAAATGGTATTTTTGTAATTGAAAATAAATAGTTTTAAAGGTGATGTAAGCAACACAGTTCAAAAAAGTTGAGAAATGGGTAAGGGTTTGTATATAGGGCTGTATGTTTTATTGTTTTTATTCTTATGTTGTAAATTTTCCCTGTACAGCCTCTTATTTCAAGTTTATGATTTTATATTCTTTATTTTTGTGTGAATCTGTGTGCTCCATCTGCCTGTCACTTTGCTGCTGGAACACATGAATTTCCCAAATGAGAAACAGTAAAGGGTATCTCTATTTCTTTTCTATTTCTAATAGGTTCTCGATTTGTGCTCTCAGAAGCAATTTCACAACTTATTATCCACACTTATCGCATCACACTGATTTGTTATCCATCAAGTCAGTATGATGAGTATGATTATCCTAAAATGATTAGCCTGGAAAGTTTGTGTGATTTTTGATTAAATTTAACTAAATGCAAAAGTCAGCAAAAGTGAAAAATGAATAAAAAATATATTAACCCTGAGGAGAGATTCACAAATTCCATGGCAATTCACCCAGCAGTTTTTAAAGACATCTCAGTTACAATCAAAAATGCCATCCTGCTCAAGACAATAGAAGAAAAACTTCAAATACTGCACAGTTCAACCTCTGGGGACCACAAATCCATTCAATGTTTTCTACCTTACAACATTTCAATGTGGACCAGTGTGCTAGATTGAGCAATGTGCTAGTGTCTTGTATGACATTAAATCCTTGAGGAATTCAATTAACTTCTAAGAAGTCTGTCTTACAAAAGATTTATATATTTTACATTTAGATATCAGCATGCAATCAACAGTTCATGACCTAATGTATTCTATATAAAAAGTAAAAAATATTCAAGTTAAGTTTCATGGAAGGTTCCATAGAATCAGGAACTGAAGTAAAATGAAATAAATAGCGCATTCACTGAGACTGCACTACCTTGATCAAGACGCATTCAATAATGATTTGCAGGTACAGACTATACTGCTATACTGTGTACACAAGGTAACATGTGACCCTTTCCGTCAGGGTGCCTCATTAGACCGGCTGTCAGAAGATTTTGCTGAAAACGTCTTTGTGATGTTCTTAACACATTTTTCTGTTTTACACTCACACTGGTATTGGCTATGTTGGTGGCCTTGCCATCAACTCCTGAAAGAAGTCCTCTAGAACTTCCATGCTGTTACTTTGATTTATTAAAAATCTTTTGTTCCAAGAGCTGAAGGGTGATTGTGAGTAGTCTGTCTATTCTGTCACAATGCAGACAGGTATCCACATATGTATTTTTTTTTTCTTCCCTGGGCATAGCCTTTAATGCATGATTGACATATTCATTCATTAGCTAGCTAGATTTGACAGAATGGCAACTTGCCAAGAGTGCTGAAGCGTTGAGGGATGAAATATTTTGTTCAATACCACATAGGACTGTCTGTGGGCATTGACTGAAGGTGAAGCAGTAATACTCCAAAATTCTACATTTCACTATGAACTTATCATCTCCAGTCCCTTCAAGGGTGAATGAGTAAGTTTGGTTCTTTAAAATCTTCTTCTTTGAATTTATGTTGGTTCCAAAGGACTTTTATAATCCCAAGTTTTAGAAAACAAAATGACAGAAACTCTTCAGACCACACCTAAAGCACAATCTATTTCTCTGCACCCTTAATTCTCAGTTTGTTTGAAGCAGTCTTCATCTTACCAAAAAATTGTTAAGTACACTGTTTTGTACACTGCCTCTTCCAAAATACCAGAACTCCGACAGAGCCATCTGTCACACTGCAAACACACGGATACAGACAGCAGGAATGGTCTGACAATTCTCTTCAGATAAAGTAAAAAGCTGTCACTATTGGACTGTTCACTACTGCTTCTATGATGAAGAAGGAAATTGCATTTTACAGCCATCTTCCAAGTCTATAAGGAGGTCCATGGCTGCCTAAGCTTGTAAGCTTACTAACAAAGGTTACTTACAAACCAAAGTTCACACACTTATTTGTAACAATTCAATCCTATTTTAAAACGGGTCTAAAAAGCATGCTTCTTTTGTGGCACATTTAAAATCTGGCCGTGGAAGCTTTTAACAGGGGAATAAGTAAAGCTAAAGCCTTACAGTGTCTTTGTCTATGTTAACATGAAATTGCAAATTTTCCAAAATATATATATATAACATTCAGTTCATAAATGTCCTTGGAGCCCATAGCAATAATGGCTGAGCACGAATGGAAATAATTCCAATATTGCACTGAAATCATCAGCCATCATCGTTAGAAATCATCATTTGCTTTTGCGACAGACCTGAAGTAATATTAAGAATATGCTTAAGAATTATTTGTGATTTCATTTCTTTTCTTTCTAGGAATGTACTTTATCTATTTTCCACTAAAAGAACTGCACTCCTGTAAAAATATTTGCTATTTTCCTAAAAAAAAAAATATTGTGGTTTTGGCATATTTGTTAGATTTATGTTTCAGCTCATCTAACAAATTATAATATTATAACCCAATTAAATACAAAATGCAGTTTTTAAATGATGATTTCATTTATTAAGAAAACCCCAATCTTTTCAAACCTATCCAGCCTTGTGTGAAAAACTCACAGCCTATTGACCAGTTGTGCGACCCTGTGCAGACATATTTTGCCAGTGTGTCGATACTCAAAATACTGTGTGTTAAAATAATTGTCTTGAAGCCTAGGGCCACTTCGTATAGAATATTAATGTGTAACCATTAGAATAATCAATACCTGTTATACCAGTATGTGATCTACCACCCTCTGGCCACCCATATACTCACCCACAAGAACACCCCTTACCATCCTTCTAATGATCAACCAGAGTGCCCAGCTTCCTTACCAACACTCTATATAATTGAAGTATCAATAAAACAAAACAGCACTGGCAGTTGATCTGTGGGTCCTGAGATAATGCGTGTGATAAGGAATTGACACTGATGTGAATGGTCAGAGCAAATGCACTCTGGGTAAAGGAAATGAATGAGAGACAGGGAAGACAGGAATAGTGAGGGGGATGTTATTGCTGTACAAAGCGATGCCACATGGTCATTGACCCCGCTGGTTTGAAGTGTCAGTGTGAGTAGATACAGTGTTGGCGATATGAGGACTCAAATGGAAAACAGAAAACCAAACACTTGTGGGCTTAAGGGGAAGATAAGTGCAACAGATAGAGGTTGCGCGTGTGTGTGTATGTGTTTGTGTGTTTGTGTGTGTGCGTAAAATGACAAGCTATTGAATGAAGAGGTTGTGAGTGGACCATTGCAGTAAAGAAGGTAGTATATTTTCTACTTTTTGTAATGTTTAAAGTCATCTACTGAGAATACTTCTACCTATTGGAAGCGGGCAAAGTTTTGAGATAATAATGAAAAATTGTGTATTTACATGAAAGCCCAATAAAGTCAACTATCTATTCAATGTTCTCTTATTGTTACTGAATAGAATCGCAAATTGAATCTATCTACAAATCACAACATGTAATAGCAAATTTTTAGATGTTTTTGGAACTTAAATTAGTTTTGCTTGCAACAAATGCCTCCAGATTCTAATACACATTCCCGAGTTTATATCTGGACAGGACTCAAATGTTTTTCTTTTTGTTTTTTTTCCTTTCTCTTGAATTAACAACTTTACTGACTTTGAAAATGGCTATAAATACAGCCAAAGCCACAATTCACCCATTTGAGAGCTGATAATGCATCATCAAGTGCAGCACCATTGTACTTCACTCAGAGTTAGTTGATGCTAAAAGCAAGCTGTAATAGGTTTGAGTTATGCATTTTTCCACACATAGCTCTCAGCCCCTGAAAACAACTTTGGCAGACAGCAGTTCCAACCGGAAACTGTATTGCACATACATATATTCACAGTTGGGTTCCTCCCTCCCCTTTTATTCGCAACATAGCGGTCCCACCCTGGGTTCTAGCAAGCGCCATCTAAAATGAAACACTGGAGCTTCTATTCCTGACAAATGACTGAACTTCATAGCAGAGGGAATTAACATGCTGAAGGACCATAATTTCACTGCAGTTTCTTGGAAATACCACTGAATTTGAGCTTGACGTTGCCTCTTTTCTTTCACTGCTCTTGGTATGCAGTCATTAACCTACCAAAAGAACATAAATAAAATACCACCTGCTGACACTTAAATCATTTTGAACTTCTTGAATTAAATCATCATGAGTGAGACTTGGGAAAGAAGCCAGAGAGAGAGAGGGGGGCATATACAGTAAGTAATAAAGCAAATGAGGCACCCAAAGGAATTAAGGCAGTCTCATGAGAAATCTAGTCCACTTAAGAGCTGACTTCTGAAAACTTTCTCTGGAGAATCCTAGATTACAACCAGGGTGCATCATTAAAAACATGCAAACTTGGGTCAGGGTTCTCTATTCTGTGATTTTACACTCGTGCAAAAAGTGAGCATTTTTGTAGAACTCATATTTTCTGTCAGGTTACAGGAACTCTCTGCTTTGAATTGCTTGAACGTGGCTACCCAACATGTAAATTGTCTGTAATAACATGTACACTAATATTGATACAGACTGTAATCGGAAAAGTAACATTGCAATGGCACACATGCTCTGTGTGCAGTATGAGGAGCTTCCTTTTACTTGACCTTGCAATGTGTGGTCCTTTATCCATTTGTCCTCAATACTGCTGATAATCATGGGCACAGTGATCACTCTACATCTCTCCCTTTTCCCATCATTCTGTTACCTTAACTGCTTTTATGATCTCTCATTTCTCTAAGGTATCCTCTCATCACAGTCTCACTACATTCAAGTTACTCTTTTTTTCTCCTTCCATCTAATTGTGCTGTTAGCTTTTCCTCTCATTCAACTCCCTGCCTCCACTTTCATCCTCTCATCCTCTAAATCAGTCTTCCATCCCCATTTCATTTCCTCACCGCTCTTTCATGTCTCCAGTTTTACTTTTCCTATCTATCTTGTCCATCCACAGGTTTTTTTTACTCTTGACCTATACCCTCTGTTTCCTCTGTCTTTCAGCTACTTTCTTTCCTCCTTTTTCGGCACTCCTTTTACGTTACTCTGCTTTTATGTTTTCCTCTACCTCCAAGTATATCACTTTTCCCCTCCTTTATACTCTGTTCCTCCTTTTTTGTTAACTTCCCTCCCTGTTGATTCCCTCCTGTCTTGCTTTTTCTTCACCTCTGTGTTTCAGGCTCACTGTTCCCAGTTCTCTCTGAAACAATAGCAGAGGGTGTCTAAGGCTCTTACCAACCACAGTAGCAGACTGCATTAATATTGCATGCCACTGTCTTATCGACCACAGAAATGCCAGGAATACAGAGCTGGCTACAAGACAAGTTAGTGGCTAGAGTGGCTGCTCATGGACACACACACAAACACGTGCATGCTGTATATAAAGCACTGGTAACACCTAAAAAACCTAATGTGTGGTTTGAGTGGTGTTGATTTGGGGTTCGGTGGGGTACTGAATCTACACCTGGTGAAAAGATTAAATTTCCTCACCACTAAATAAACTGGTACATTGAGAGAAATGCATAGTACATTTCATAGAGATACAACTACGTCTTTGCAGACTGAAAATGGACCAAAATCTTACTTTAGTGTCTCTAAGCTTAAATCGGGGTCCAAATCTTAAGTCAACGAAAAACAAGTTTTTTAATGGAAATGTTTTCCACAGTGACAGAAAGAAAAGGGCACAAGCAGGGACAAAGTAATACACAAAGGCACACATACACATAAACCCAGCATGTGCCTGTGCCTGCTGGCAGGCTTTTTCCATCAGCTGGACCTATCACAGCTTATTATCAGCTCCTTTGAACCGTGGGCTCAGAGCATGATTGCGCTCTCAATTAATGCCTGTATGATCTACTTTGACGGAGCGAGTAATGACAAGTGCCTTGCCTGTGTGTGATTGTACACATGTGCTTTTTTTGCACGCACATACACACCCAAACGTGGACTTTTTTTTTTGGGCTGTATGTTTATATATAACCATGTCCTTTTGTGTCTTTCCATTACACTTAGTACACGTATGTTTTCAGAGTGTGTGTATGTGTGTGAATGTGCAAGTGTGTTGTCTCGTCAGGGGGTAGTGATCCAGTTTAGGCTAAATTGGGAGAGACATATGTGACTCTGCATCGAATGTCTTTTCAAAGGCATCCTTTTATCTTTGGCCTCCTTCATAACCAACGGAATCTGCCTGCAGAGCGGCTGAAGAAGTTTTTGATTATTTCACCGCGCTGTCATCTGTGATGGGCTTTAAGATTAAACCTAGCACCTCTCAAGTTGCTCTATTTATACCCGTCAGAGGAAGATAGCATATAGAAAGTTTCAGCCTTTGAATACTGGGTTAGGTATACAGACATAAAAGCTTTTCCCGCTGCATGTTTGTATGTAGCCATGTCCACCCAAAAAGATAAAACGCAGGCCAAAGTTGATTGACATATAGAAGGATGAAAGCTCCCCAAAGCCTGAAAAACCCAGACAGCCCGTCATTGTGCTTGTCTGTGTCTCTGTATGCATGTTCTTCAAAAACACAAATAAAGATGAAAGTTGGTAAGCTGTGAGACTTCATTTGACTGCAGACATTTTTCCCCCTCTATATTTGTGTATGACTGAAATGCAGCACTGGAATACCATGTAAAGTGAAGTCAAGTCATATCCCGTGGCACATTGCATTGAGGCAGACCAAGACTTAAATGGGTTGAGAACAAGAGAAAGGCACTGGCAATGTTTTCTTCTCTGTAAGCTAATAAATATAAAGAGTGAAGTCAAGCTCACTATTGATTTTCTGTATTTTCCCATCTACGTAACACAATACAGTTTATTGTGTTAGGTAGATGCGTGTAATAATTTTCTAATGTAACTATAGTTCTTACCAAAATGCATGGAAAACAGACCTACATTTCACAATATCTTGCTAATAGTTTAACTGCTGACACTCTTTGTGCAGTTAGTGACTGTCAACACAAATAATTTTAGGTCATAAAAAGAAACAAATCATTTTTGGCTTTTAGGTTATAACTGTTTCCTTACTGTAACTGCACCCCTTTTAGCTAGTCCCACCCAGTCATATTTTCTTTAATCCTAACTGCTGTAAAGACATACCCAGAAAGTGCATTCATTAGTGAGCCGCCACACACTTGACCTTTGTGTAGTGCACCAGCAAAAGGGCAGGCATTGCTCAGTCCACACACAGTTGGCAAGATCATAATGTATAAACCTCCTCAATCTTGCTTCCAGAGAAATTGCCATCAAGGTTCAAAACCTTTCTTCCATTAAGACTCTGAAGAAGTTACTCTTTGTCTATAGGTTTAATAATGTAGAAAGTGTGTTTCGTTTACAATTGCAAAGTATAATCTTTAAATCTCCTATTGTTCTGTAGCACATATTTTGTTAGAGTAAGCATAGTTGCACTCTCAGCCCATGCAACTTTAACAACTTTTTTACCAAACAAACTTCACCAGTGTTGCAAAATATAATCATGATATTAGAGGTAAGTAATAAGTAATAAACAAGTCCCATACAGACGATGCCACAAAAAGATAAAGGAGGGAAGCTATAAGTGGATCGGGACCATGCACAAACTTCCTTCAAACTTCCTACTTTCTTCCACTTCGTGTAATGTGACTGTATGTCAAAACGAATCACACAATCGCCCATTGAGGGTGCTAAAAGTACAATCACACCAATGCTATCAGCGCATCCATACCTAATCAAATACATAATGGTGACTACCTCAACTAACAAAATCTAGATTTTTAGTTGTGAGCTATGTGAACCAAGACAGAAAAACATTGCACACTCAGCCATGAAAAAGTGTATTTGCCTCCTACCTGATTTCTAAGGGTTTTATTTTTTATTAACCCTTTAAAGCCAGTCAGAGCAACACGCTCCGTTTTGAGTAACTATTTTTAAATCCCGGTAGAACCGGAACCACGTAAGGTAGCGCAATAATTTTTTTTGCATATGAAACCAGAGGAGTTGTACTTACATCTCATGCCATCAGCTTGTCCTAGGTCACGGTTTCCTTCCACATAAAGCTTTGCAAAAATTGCATAAAAAGCGCTTGCAGGAACAAAAACATAATATTCCAGAAACGGGCTTTGCCGATCCGATCAGCTGTTCGGAACACTTCCTACATTGAAATAGACGTCAGTGCGAACTATCGCATGTCCGCCATTACCTGCCCGAAACCGTAAGTGACGTCATTTTCGCGGAAAATGTAGTTTTTTACTTGTAGGCCTTATAAGCCTTTACTGGTGTTTTTAAAAGTCAGGTTTTTATGCTTTTCTGAATAGTTTCTAGGATGCTTAGAACCCAAATTGCACTGCTTTAAATTGTTTATTTTGATGCACATGCTGTTTTCTTTGCAAATTTGCATTATAGGATTGTTTTTAGTTTTTTCTGCGGTATATAAAAATTGGTGTATCTCAAAAATAAAACTATGAAGACACTCAAAATAAATTTCCTGTTGTTGTAAATTATTTTTGCAACTATTTTGTATTTAAAGTTTTGAGGGATAAACCTCAAAATGTTAAAAAAAACAAAAAACAAAGACAATTTTCAAATTGTTTGTAGTTTAGTGCACTTTTTTGTAATTTATGTAGTTACTATGGACTTAACGCATACATATTATTAAAATTTGGGCTATAATGGTTGTATTGATGTATAGCAACTTGAAATGCTCCCAAAAATGGCTCCACAGCATGTAAAAATATAAAGTAAGCTCTGGCGGACTTGGTTCTATGGTAGGTCTTAAAGGGTTAATTTCATTTTTTGCATATTTGCCACACTTTGTTTGTTGTTTCAGATTGTCAAGCAAATTTTAATATTAGACCAAGATAACCCAAGTAAATACAAACTGCAGTTTTTTTTATGATATTTTTTTTTCTAATGAAAAAAAGGTCTGGCCTCATGTAAAAAAAGTTATTGCACCCTAAATCTAATAATTGGCTTTGCCAGCCTTGACAGCAAGCGCTACAATCAAGCATTTGCGATAACTAGCAATAAGTCTTTCAAGTGACAGTGGAGGAAGGTTGGCCAACTCTTCTTTGCTGAACAGTTTTAATTCAGCCACATCAGAGGGGTTTTGAGCAACAGCAGCCTGTCCAAGGTCTTGCTAAAGCATTTCAATCAAATCTGAGATTTAAGTCTCGACATTGAGTAAGCCACTACAAAGCTGTTTTTTTTTTTTTTTTTGAGCCACTCAGAGATGGACCACATAATGTTTTCCTAAAAGTCTAAGGGATTATAAAGATTCTTTTTTAATTTAATTTTTTTTGACAAATGTGAGACAGGTGACAAGTGGGGCTTGCAGTTCTTTGAATTATGTTCTTGGCTCTGGGTTCTCTTGTGACCTCCTTATTATGTCATCAATTCACACCAAATTTGGAATAATTTTGGTAGGTTAAAGTGATTTTTGATTCATCATGTCCTGCAGTGACACCAATTTCAAACCTTGTAGAAAAATAAGTGCAGTATTATAGAATGAAACCAAAGGCACCCGCAGGTGATGACGTTTCGTCGACATTGTTGTTTGTTGGGGAGAATACTTATGAACATACAGTACAGCACTTCAGAGTCACACTACTAGCAATAGAAGATCGCTAGTAGTGTGACTCTGAAGTGCTGTACTGTATGCTGAACACATTGTGTACTGTGCAGGAGATACTGCACAAGATTGACTGACAATGGTCTACAGCCAATCAGGACACAGAACACAATGCACTGCAAAAAAAAAAAAAAAAATTTAAAAAAGCATGCAAAATTGCACAAAAATCGCAGATTGTCCAGTTTAAACATACATACTGGCAAAAACCTCTCCTACTTTCCACCATAACTTCTCTCAGTCCAGCTAACAATCACAGTCACACTGATCATTTCCTCTTACAATCAAGAGTTTTTCAAAATAAAACAGGATTGAACCGTATATAGGGCAAATGCTTTTTTAAAGTTCTTAAACACATTGTACTCCTTTCAAAAACAAATTCCCAAATTTTTCTAAGGACTTTAACCATTATTATTTTAAATTTTTACACAACAGTCAGTACATTTTATTAAATGACAGAATTAAGCTGGTTACAAACAAATAAGCTGATTAATTGACATAAATAAACCAGTTAAACAAAAACGGGAAAATGTAAAATAAAAAAAACGTGCACTGAATAAATCAATAGGCTACCATATAATAAACTGTTTTTGTTTATACATGATCTGTATTCATATGTATCAACAATGTTGACAATTTTAAATAAAAAAAATATTACATTTAATAATCATGTAAATTCCTTGCACCTGTCATATATGTCTACATGACATCTAAAGAAATTACCCAGTCCAAAGTTCAAATGTTGAACATCATATTGACGTCCAAGCCATGGTTGGATGTCCAAATTGTGAACCTAGTCGGGGCATTGTATAGATATCCAGAATTGGTCATTGACAGATGGACCCAATATTGACATGATCTGCACGTCTATCTGACGTCTCTGTATCTATTAGACCAGCAAGTGCAGTAAGTGATCATATATCTATCGGCATATCAAAATAAATATCAAGATGAAAAAATGAAGAAAACATAATTTTTACAATATCTTTCTGTAAATGATATTTCAAATTATCCACCCATTTAGTGTTTTAATTAAGTTGTAAATTGTCAATTCTTTTAATTAAGTATTTGAAAACTGTGGCACAATACATGTTTTCCGCACTGACTTAGAAGAAAAAAAAACATATGAATTCTCTTGATTTTGCAATTACATAATTTTGAGTATCAGTGGACTGAAGGTAGTTTCTGCAAAACCTGAGGTGTCATCTCTGTCCTCCGGAGAAATATGCCTACTTTAATAAAAACATCACACAATGTGGACGGACACAATAAAGAACTCATATATCTATAGTTGGATCTGACCGAGGCTGGCCATTTGAGAGTTAAAAAGCAAAATCCTTAAGTAAGTGCTGTGCTGTGTGTTGCCAGGCTTTCTGCCACCTTGCGGTTGTTTCAGTTTTATAGTTCAGTATAATCCATTTTGGATTACCACTGGGGTAATGCTCCTACGATTAAAAAGGATTTTCCCTCTAGGGTTTTAATGAGAATCTCAGCAGTATTTGTAGTGTTGAACGTCCTCTGGTCTCTCTGTCAAACCCGGTGCTTTGCATGTATGTCAATCCAAGTCAATCCATACATGTGTGCTTATGGATGTGCATTTCTCTCCTTGTGTGCAGCCTCGTGTTTAAATGTTCATGTGTCTGTTTGCATGTGTTATAAACTGTTATAAACAACTATCTATCAGAAATAGAATTTGGATTACTGATGAACTGAAATAAATATGAATAGTGAGGAAGGAAAAAAATAACACAATTAAAATGACTCAGTGTAATTTGAAGATAATTTGGTTTAAAGACATTAACATGTAAAATATGTTACTTAATATGTTAGCTGATGGTTTATTTTCTCTTTTTTAGTAATTATGTCTTGTTTATAGGCAATACACCCAAAGTTTACTGCTATGATAATTGTGCTTAATCCAGATAATTATAGAAGATATTTTCCTACAAACAAAAAAAAAACCCCAAAACAAATAAATTATTGAATAGCTTTTATTTTATTTTATTTTTTTAATTGTAATAACAAAGTAAATTGGGATACAAGTTATTCAACAGTGGCTGAAGGCTTTATAAAAACATTACCTTTCAATCAAACATGGAGTGTTTTAATAGTCAAATAAATGAATATGGAAAACCCTGTCCTGGTTACCAAATAGTTTCCATCCTGGCAACAATCAGGAGTGCCTAAGTGAACTCTAAATGAGGTAAATACTACACTGATGATGGTCGTTCTGTGCAGCGGGGGGCATCTTGTATCCAGCAGTTCTTTTTCATATTCATGGGCTCGGGATTTTCCAGTGGGAAAGGAGGTATGTATGTAATTTTAAGAAGCAGAAAACTGATAAGGTCTTTATTTATTTATTCATAATGGGGAAAACGTTTTTTTCTCTTCTTCTGAAATGTCTGAAGGGGATCTGACCTTTCAGATTTTGTAATCTACATGACTTTCTATCAGCTTAAAACATGTGCTGCTTTGGAATAAGTTCCTCTGTCTCCCCTCCATCCACATACTCTTGTCTAATGTTAATCACAGTAGCTGTGGATTGACAACAAAGATCACAGGAGCTGGATCAGAAGGTTTGTCTATAGGTTTAATAATGTAGAAAGTGTGAAACTGAAGTAAAAATATACTTCGGGGGGGGGGGGGGGGGGGGGGATCACAAGCAGAGAGAAGTGGTCAGATTGTCCTAGATGGGGGAGGGGTGTCACTCTGCAGGCATGCTTAATGTTGCTGTACTGGTTTGCTGAAAAGATATATGATTCCAGACTTGGGTACTTCATTTAGAAGGGCTTTTTTCTATTCAAGGAGAGTAGAAAAGCACTATATAAGAACTAGTCCATTTAACATTTAACTTTTTTTTTTATGACCAGCACTGAACACAAGGCTGCGATCGCTTCATTTTTTTATTGCTCATTCATAATTGTGCTTTTCTGGTGGCTCCTTCAAAGTCTAGTCTCCTTTTCTCTTTACATCTCCTATGTGTAAGTGCAGATGTTGTTATTCTCCTTTTCTGAGTCTTTAGCTTTTGTGATGTTCATACATACACACTTTTTGCCCTTGACACTTTTTCTCTATATGTTAGTGTGCAACGACAAATCACAGGAAGACCACTGCCCACTTCTGTCTCTGCATGTGTATGTGTGAGTGCGTGTGTGTGTGTGTGTGTGTGTACCATGGCTTTATAACGGTGGCAGTGTGTGTGGGTGTGTGCATAGGTGGTTGCATGTGTGTGTTTGCCAGACTGGCCCCAGGGTCCCAAGCCATCACGCTTTATGAGGTATGGCAAGGTGAGAGCAAAACATCTGCTAGCCCAAAGAAAAGCCCTGGTTTGGGACTTGTACTGGGTTTGGACAGTGAACACATACACACACTTACTCACATACATTTAACTGCTTTAAAAAAAATACATACTTGCCTGAGACACACTGCCAGAACCTTTAAACTACACAAGCCTTGATCTTAAGAAGCAACACACCATATACAAGCAAACCTCCATACATATTGAAGCACACTTAGCTAATACAATAGACATGAACACACAAAGTCCTCTAAAAAAAAAAGAAAGCGAAAAGAAAAAAACGAAACAATTCTGAAGCAGACATGAACATCCTCCTCAGGCTTTCTTTTTTGTGATCCTCCCTTCTTGGCTGCCTCTTTCTTCCTTATTGTAGTGTTTCCGTCATGTCAAGGGCATTGGAACAATCCCCTAGTACCTGCCATCGTAGCCCCCCTCCCCATTCCTCTATTCCTCTCTTCCAGCAACCCCTCCTGTCTTCTCAGAACACCCCGGAGAGGAGAACTGCCATGTAAGGTCTAGTGGAGAGAGGATAGACACAGAAAGCATTCAGACCGCCTCTGACATCAGAATCACTGAACCTGCCCACATCTATTCTCCCCAACCTTGTCTGTCAAACTGCCTGTCTGTATGTTATGTGTGTGTGTGTGTGTGTGTGTGTAGTTCTGCCTTTTTAACCCCTTTTTCATGCAGTCAAAGTTAGCTGGAAAAGTAACTTTTTTCTCTCTGAAAAACTGTGATGGGAGATGTGCTTTCTTAGTTACCAAAAATGTATCAACAATGTAAATTTATTTGAGGTAGTGCTGAGGATTGGTTCATGTATATTAGTGGTACTTATAGCCTAAAACAGTGACATGTAACCCTATAGCTCCATCTATTGGGATAGTGTATTATCATTCTGAGCTCAGGCCACCTTTAACTTGTGCTCTGTTTCTGTTTGATATACCTTGGAAGCAATGGTTGAAAATCTGAACAAAAACATTGAGACATGTCAAGTTCTCAACTAAAAGAGTGCCATGACTGAACTGAAGCCATATCTTGTGAAGTAAAAAAGGATGCTGTCATTCTTTTGCTTTCCAAAAAGCATTTGCCTTGTATAATATGCCTTGTCAAGCACCCCTGAAGAGGTTTGGCTAAATTACAGTCATCGGTTGAATACCGCTTGATATTTTCCATTTTAACTGCAGCAAGTACAATTCTTTTCTGTCTTCCACTTGGCCTCCCTTCCCGTCAACATTATTTGTCTGCTCTGTCTGGCTTGTAATTGTAAAACACTCCAAAACAGTCTGAAAGCGTATAAACAAATGGAAATAATGCCCTTTCTTCCGACTTAAATAAAGAAATGTAATTCCAGTTCATACTCACTGAATTTCAGTCACGATAACAACATAAATCACAACAGACACTAAATCAACCCTAAAGGTTTAATCAGTCTGTCAATTGCAGGATCTAATTAAAAGGAAATGGTGTTATTTTCTTGGATAAGTCTGAATTTTTTACATCTTTCAGCTTTGGACATAATTTGTTCAAGGTATAATAAAATGTTTACTATAGTAAGTATATAAAAAGAAAGAACAACAAGATCAACTTTCTAAAAAATGTTTATTAATGTTCCGGAACACCTGAACACAAGTTTACAGTTATCTTGTCTCACCAAAACACATTATGTGTATCCTTAAAGCCCATAAGATGTGCTGAATTCAGGGGAGAGAAGAAATGGATTCAGCACAAGTAATTACAAATATTCTAAAAAGCTTCTCTTGTTGACATAACTGCTAGCTAGCTCTATTGCTTTCATTGGTCCATCCATCTTCTTGTAGGGTCATGGTCAGGCTGGAGCCTATCCCACCTGTCATAAAGCATGAGGCTGGGTGCACCCAGACATAAGAGGCAACCATGGGCAATTTAGAAACACCAGTTAACATCTTTGGGCTGTGGGAGTATCCCAGAGCACCTGCAGAGAATCCATGCAGATAAGGAGAGATATGCAAATGCCGCGCAGAAAGGCACCAGCTGGACAGCAGATTCGAACACATGACCTCCTTGCTGAGAGGCTACACTGCTAATGGCATAATACTATTATATTTTCTTTTTTATTCTTCCCAGCTGCAAGTAAGTGAAATGTCATGAAAATTGCACAGCCACAAATTTGTACACATTGTCAAGTAAATGTAAACCTCACCCAAATAATGGTTAAAGATTTCAAGAACAGCACGATATCACGATATACATTTGAAAATTTGCGATAACGATATAACTGACAAAATGCTTTACAACTCCACAACTTTATTAGTGCAAAAAACCCCATCAATGTATTTTCACTTAAACAAGCAGCTGTTGTTTATGTGAATTAAAGTTATATAAAAACGTAACAGTGCAAATTCCTTGCTGACAGTTTAACCAAAAGGCATTTCCATATTGGAAATTGGCCGACATATCCTCAGCATAACCATGTTTAATATCCACAAAACTTAAAAAGAGGTTATACACACACAATACGGTAATATTATGTTGAAGCACAGTACGTATCACTCCGCGAGGCTCCTGCCTACGATAGCCGTAATGCTCCGACAATCCATCAAGCGGTGCGGGTTCGTAGCTTAGCAAAGTCGTACTAAAACATTTGACAGATTTTCGAGCACCGTGTACGACATAAAATCATTTCAAGGTCAGTAAACACAACCAGAATTCATACATAAGGCACACGGGATTATAAGGGGCACTGTCGATTTTCAGAAAAATCAAAGGATTGATTTTAAGTGTGCCGTATTTTCCAAACAACACGGTAATAATGACGGCCCGCTAGCATGCTCTACCAAAAATAGTGCTTTGTTGTGTATCTGACGGACGAAAGCCAAACCAGTTCCACACCACTGAAGTTGCAGCATTTTTACAAACCAATTCTGGTTCATCCGTTTCATTTAACGATCCGCTTTCGCTGTTCTCATTCTGCGTCGCCGCCATGTGCGTATGTAAACATAGGCACTGCGCATGCGCGTTTTACCCATATTCTATCACGATATTTCATTTTCCTATCTTTGCCCAAAATTACACCGGTATTACCGTGAACGGTATGATATAGCCCAGCCCTATTGGTGAGTATGATATTATACATTACAGAAGATTGAGGGACTGAAAAGACATCAGCTTCCGGGATACTTCTGAGCACGGTGTGGTGCATTTAGTGGAATTGCAAGCATTGTCTTACGATCTAGTACGATCAGCTCCGGTGGCTGCACTTGCTCCATGCAGTTGCATATGCTATATTTCCAGAGTAACAAGACCTTTCTGTATTTGATGGACTAGTACCCTCTCTAGGGTGTAGCCCGCCTCTCGGCTGATGTCAGCTGAGACATCAGGAACTCCTTCCTCCTGCCCCATGCAACCCTCACTACCCTAGTTAGATAAGCAGTTCAGAAAGTGTATGGCTGGAGCTTGCCTAAACATCTGATTAGTTCTGTATTTAGGAAGGAAATTATGCCTCTGGAGTGAGTGAAATTGACTTCTCATTCAGCGTAAATATATGGACATGGCATGTTAATATATGCTATCATCTTCACATAGCATGAGAGCGCTAGAGTATACGTATGCAGGAAGTCCCTAAATGTACATAAATAATTTTAACATTATTTATTAGGAAAAAAAGCATTTTGCACTCATAAATATACACTGATTAGTGTGTAATTATATCTTCCAACAATGTAATGCATTCTCATAAATTTAGAATTAAGCTATTAAAAGTACATAGGAGTGGGCACTAGTTTATGAAAGTCCAAAATTTCTTTGAATATAGTGGTTGAGATCGACATTGTAATTCCACCTAATCATATAAACACACGTAGCATGCCTAACCCTTTAATTTAATGATCAAAAATAGGTCTTTCAACCTATATATTAATTTGTCCATTTTATATTGTTTTTTTTTCCTTCTCCATCACTGTTCTCTCTCCCCCCTCATCCTCCTCACCTCACCTTCTCTCCTGACTGGAAGTCGGGGTCAAACAAACAAAAACATGCATAAAAATGCTTATTTATTCGGCATTTTCCTGTCTCGGGAGCTAACAGGGAGCGGGCTAAACCAGCGGTCCCCAACCCCCGGGCCTCGGTCCGTGAGTCGTTTGGTACCGGGCCACGAGAGTTGAGGCTCAGGTGTGAAATGTATGGTTTTCAGGGTTTTTATCGGTTTTCAGCGTTATTTTGTTATCATTTTTATCGTTAACTCAGTTTTCCTGGGTCTTTTCACGTGTGTTATGAATAAATCTTCTTTTTTTCGGTACCGGTACTAGTTTTATTTTGTTGTATTTATCCGCGACACCTTAAAGGCCGGTCCGTGAAAATATTGTCGAGCATAAACCGGTCCGTGGCGCAAAAAAGGTTGGGGACCGCTGGGCTAAACAATAGCAACCTCTGGTTATAAGCTAACATTATGCCAGCTAATGGCTAGATCGTCCTAAAATTCACACCTTCCCTCTGATAAACAGTTTGTCTACAGTTTCACATCACATGACAGTTTCTTTGCTTTGTAACCACGTCCAACAATGTTAGAGCCACCAAAGAAAGTTTCACTAAAGCTGGCTAACAGCAGCTAACAATACTAACTAACAATACTGGATCTCACAGCAGAGGCGATTCTAGGATCAGAGGTTTGGGGGTGCTGAGCACCCAGAGAGCTGCCCAGCCAGTCAAGATAAACTTTACTTGTCACGATAAGACTTCTTCCCTGTCTCTGTCAGTCCCTGCATCCCTAAATGTCTCCAGTTGTCCCGAGTTCTCTCTGACGGTCTCCTTGGTGCATTTAAACCCCTGTTCCTCCCTGTCCTCGTCGTCTGTTGTCTTCGTCTATATTATCAGTCATCAGAATTTTACCATCTCTGTGCAAGTCTGCAAATGTCTTTATTAAATCATACGATTCTTAAATTCATCAAGTCTCTCTGTTCTTGGGTAGTCATCACAAAACATGACATCACTGTTTTGTACATTTTAACACAATTTAATCCCCACATTTGTGAAAGACAAACACTTTTTTGAAAAGTCTTTAACAAAACCATCGAATCTGATAAAGGTTTTTTTAAATGCTGCAAAAGAAGAATGGATTGGAATAGAAAAAATTACACATCCTAACCTTAATAGGTTAGGATGCTCATAGTGATTAACCCTTTAAGACCTACCGTAGAACCAAGTCCGTCAGAGCTTATATTATATTTTTACATGCTGTAGTGCCATTTTTGGGAGCATTTCAAATTGATATACATCAATACAACCATTATAGTCCAAATTTTAATAATATGTATGCATTAAGTGCATAGTAATTACATAAATTGCAAAAAAGTGCAATAAACTACAAACAATTTGAAAATTGTTTTTATTTTTTAACATATATTTCTAGTTAGAGAAATTTAAGAGGCTTATCCCTCAAAACTGTAAATACAAAAAAGTTGCACAAAATAGTTTCCCACCACAGGAAATTTATTTTAAGTGTCTTCATAGTTTTATTTTTGAAATACACCAATTTTTATATACTGCAGGAAAAACGAAAATAAATATTATAATGCAAATTTGCAAAAAAACAGCCTATGCATCAAAATAAACTATTCCCAGCAGTACAATATGAGTCCTAAGCATCCTAGAAACGACACAGAAAGTCATAAAGTCAAACATAACTTTTAAAAACACAAGTATAGTCTCATAAGGCACTGATGGTTAAAAAAAATGACGTCACTTCCGGTTTCGGGCAGGTCATGGCGGACATCCGATAGTTCACGCTGATGGACCTAGGAAGTGTTACAAACAGCTGATCGGATTGGCAAAGTGTGTTTCTGGAATATTATGTTTTTGTTGCTGCAAGTGCTTTTTATGCAGTTTTTGCAAAGCTATATGTGGAAGGAAACCGTGACCGAGGAGAAGCTGATGGCATAAGATGTAAGTACAACTCCTCGGTTTCAAATGCAAAAGAAATTATTGCACTAGCTTACTTGGTTAATGTGTACGTATAATATAATACAGATACATAAAAAATACACTCCAAAAACGGAAGAGTCCTTGAAATGTACAAATGTACAAAATATTAATAAAAAATTATAAAAAAGGAAGCAACTTTGCCTATGGTACAATGTATACAATGTATGAAAAAAATCTTTACTGCAGATACTAATTTTACTAATTTAATAATTCTAATTTTGTGTTGTAAGATTTATGAGTTTCATGCTTTCATAGTGGTACTTAGGAGAGCTTGACATTTTCACATAGTGGTACACACTGTAAAAAGTTTGAGAAACACTGATAAGGTAAGTGTATGTGTGCTTTTGGAAAACATTTAAAGTTGCTGTGCAGAATCTCCGAAACAAGCTAGCTTAAAACATTTTTAGAATATAAACAGAGCACTCTGCTTCTCTTTACAGCTCCTCACTTCACCGGGCACTGTTTGGCACTTTCTGATAGTGCGTAAATGTGGTGCACGTACTGCAGCCGTCATACAGACAACTAGATGATCCAAAAGTTTGCCTACCTATTACTGGCTAAGGTTTTAGTAGAGTTGTGGCTGAACCACATAAATAATAATAATAATAATAAAAATAATAAGAATAAAAAACTTATTATAATAAAGCACACTTAAACACCCCTGACTCACAGTAAAAAATATTGTGACTTATTTCTATGTGAATCTTTTCCGTATGCTGCCTTGCCATATATATGTTTCCCCCACCTGCCAAATACCACTTCAACCAAAGCTTGGAGGCATATGAATCCAAAGAATTCTTTGAAACTGACTCTTAACTAGAACCAGTTTTCAGTTCCCATAACTAATTTTCACATAATTTAATTTTCTTGACATTTTTTAAACCAGTGCCAACAACTGTTTATGTTCGTAAAATGTTAATATTTGTTTGTTGTTGTTTTTTCAAGCCAAACTGATTCTTGTATTTTACTTTGATACAGTGGGTTTATTTAAACCTTTGACAGAAAAGTAAGTATTGCAAAGTATCAATCAAAGTAGTAGTGTATAATACTGCTTTTATCTGAGAGGGTTCATGACCCCAGTTATTCCATACATCACTGAGAGTAAAATTCTGTAAATAATGACATGTATACACACCCACATACTCTTTCCGTTATCCTTTGGTGACATATACAAGCACCTTTAGGAATCCTCATTCATGAAGAGTAATTAGTCACATAACCAAGTCGAAGACTGTATGAACAAGTGCTTAACCAGTTTAGGCATGAATTAGTGACTGTGAAATTACCCATATGAAGAACAAAGAGAAAAAGAGCAATTTGGGGTCTGACAGAATGAGAAATAAAGACTTTTCAATAAATGGAGAGGAAGAAAAAAAATGAGAGGGTGGCTTAAGGACTTCTTAGATGAATGTGCACCGTGACTGTGCCACTGCAGTGGGCTGCCAAAGCGAGGAAGTTAAGTGGCAAATGCAGATTTGCTGTAAATAAGAGGCTACTTGTTACAGAAATTATGCAGAGGTGCGGGCATGTGTGAGTGAGTGTGTGATGCATATGTAGTAGCCATAATGGAAATCACTCAAAGCAGCATTTTCAACTCCGAAATTTAACAAACTGGGGGATAAGGGGTTCTCTCGCGCCAGCAATAGCGACACCTACGATAAACATTCAGTTGTAATTTTTATGCAATATTCATTTCAGATTTTGTTTTTCTGCTAAGCTCATACCACTCTATATCAAGAGTCTGCCATCAACACAGTCTGCAGCAATCTAGACAGGCTTTAAGGTAGACATAACAAATTGGAGACAATAATCACTGAAGACTTTCTGGACAGCAAATTAGGCAGCACATGTGCAACGAGAAGGCATGAAGCAGAGAGTGGGAGGGGGGGCGCAGGTGTTGGGGTGACTTCCAGGAAGACAGTGGATAGGGAAAAAATGAGAGCTATGTGAGCGAAATAACTCAAATAAAAGAAAATGAAGTATTGAAGTGAGTAAGATAATAAAATGAACAAAATAATCATTTAACCCAATACATGGGCACTTTTCAAAGCAATCCAATTGTATAATCCAATAATTTTTAAACCCATTTTTTTTTTCTTGAAAGGAAGGAGTTCAAACACATACATGAACACACTGGAAGAATGTCAGATGTTGGCACCGTGATTATTCAGCAGGCATCTGGTGAGCAAGCCCACACAATCCAGCAGAGTATGCAGGCCTGGGCCATTTGTGTGTAATGTAGTAGTAGTGGGTATTCAGAGACTGTCTGTGCTTGCATGTGTATTCTGAAGGCTTGTACATGTCTGTGTGTTTATGTGCGCATCAGGTGTCTGTAGGGACAGCTGCTCCATAAATAAAATTATTGTGTCTAATTGGGGATTACCAAGTCATTGTGTAGCGGGGGAAACATAAGCAGATGTACAGGAGCCAATGAAGAAGGAAAAAATTAGTGTGCATCCACACGCATCAAGTTTCTATCCAAGTGCAGTCCAAATTTTAACTAGCTTTCTATAAAACTGGCAAAGAAGCAATAAAATTGGCAAAATTAAATTCCAGTTAATGCCTGTTTCTATGTTTGACTCATCAAGATGAACAGTTGGTGGCACTAACTCTCCTGTTGGGTGCCATTTACATCACTAAATAAAAAGAAAGTCCAATAAAATAATGAAAAGATCAGCGGTTATAAATCTAAGAACTGCAAATCAGTGAGTAAATATTCCATTTAGGTTTATTTGAAGATGGGTATAGTATTCATCACTCCAAAGGGATTGTGTTTTTTGTTTTCTGATATTATTTTAAGATTAATTTACTATTCAAAGAAGAAAAGCTTCAGTAAATAGTCATTGCACATAATTAAATTATGCCATTGCAATCAGTGGGTGATCATTGGCAGCACTGGTTAGACATTTTTTCCCAAAGTTTTTGTTGTTTGCCAGCTTGGTGGTCTGTTTTGTTGTTAATAACTTAATAGGTGTTGCCTTCTTCTACTTTGCTGTGAAGAGCATGAGTGGCAAGTTGTACACTGACAGAGTATGTCTACCAAAAATAGTGCCGCCAGTGTATATGGACAATATTGCCTGGAGAAATACAAAACACAACTAACTGGAGCGGGTGGAGCCTATTCAAGGTGCCAAGTATTAAAATGTCCACACCAATTTAGGGCCAATTTAGGATCAGCATATCTTTTGACTGAGGGAGGAAGCTCGAGTACGTGCAGAGAATCCACGCTAGCAAAGGGAGAACAGGGAGTACTCCATACAGAAGGGCCACAGCAGGCCAGTGGATAACTATGACCAAAAAAATAGAAAAAGGAAAGAAAAAAGAAAATTAAAAAAAAAAAAAAAAAATTCAGGTCATATGAACTTCTGAAACAAAAAAAATGTACCCATCTTAAAAGAAAGGATACCAACTATTGAAGTCCACAAAATGTGTACAAAAGTGTAGTCAAACCATGTATCCAGATTTTGTTATTGATTGTTGCCAAAGGACAAGAATGAGCCAGAATGAACATTTGTATCTATTTTAAAATGAAGAGACATTCACTATTCATTGTAAGTTTAACTTGAATTCATTATAGATATGCTTGTATCTGTGTTTGCTGAAAATAGACCTTTTGGTATATACTACATAGTTTATAGTATCTCTGTAGATATTGGTTGATTAGTTTACTGTGCATTATACCACATGTTGCTATGGTATTCCAGTTTCTTTGATTCAAACAATTGTATTCTCCACTGCTACTCCCAAGAGTATATTCTCTCTGTATTTTGATTCAAGTTTGTTTTGCCTGAATATTTGTGGTGCTTTACAGCCACCCTTTCTTCAGCTTTTCTTTGTAACATCACAGGATCAAAACCTTTCCTGAACTTTAGTACATGGCTGTGCTCGGATACAAACAAACGTTTGTATCTACTGGCAAATGCCAAAGTATGAGCATGAATGCATAGAAATTAAATCTGGAAAACACACACATACACACCTACATATATACACTTTTTTTCAGCACCCGCTGTCCCTGTACACACTTGTCCAACAGTCGCTGAGACAAATCACTGTGGGACCTGCCTCCATGTCTCCAAACAGCTAGTCATACAGTACCTATCCATCTAAGCCTTGACAAACAGCAATGTAAAAATAACATGGCTGCACTTAAAAAGGCACCAGGGGGAACGGAGACAAGGCAGCCAAAAGCACTTCTGTTTATTTCTAATGGGACACCCACATAAGCCAGCAAGGCAGTGTTTTTCAGAAATCCACAGGGAGAAAATGTTTCAATTGGCTGCCGTGATTGAGTCATTGGCTGCCAAGAATTACAAAAAAAAAAATAAAAAAATAGAAATTAGCCTTCAAATAAAACACTGAGACATGGCAAGATTATATGATGCAAATCGGTTGCTGGAGCAGAACCCTGAGAGCACATTTGACATTTTGAAAAAAATATGCTTGTATATTTTGCTGTCATGATGTTCTGTGGTTCTGATTGATTGCTTTATTGATCAACATTTATGGCACTAATGATTTACAGAAAAACTGAAATCTTCTACTCTAATTACTGTTGGCAAGAAGGGGCACCCACCTTGAGAAAAGTAGAGCTAGTTTTGCTCTGGGGCTTGTAATGTCTTACTGTACCTTGTTTTTCTGCCATTTGTTGTTTATAGTCAAGACAAGCAACACTCGATCGCATCTTTGTGTGTAACAGCTTTTGGTGTATTTATTGCAATGCGTAAACCATTGTTTAAACCATCTGCTAAGAAACAGTTACAGTACTATGCTACCTCTGAAACACTTGTCTCAAAATCTGTTTCATTGTCATCCTATAACCTTAAGCCATGTAACAAATAGTTTAGACTACAATGTAAGATGAATAAAGCTAAAATGTCTTTACTGAAAGGTGAAATAATTTCCACAGGCATTAGTGCTGTCATTATCCATCAAAAGTAATTTTGAGAAAAAGCATTTTACAGACACATTTTTTCTATATAAACATGTATTTTATAAGACCTAGTTGCTTGCACATATAAAAATGATGCAATGATGAATAGGGATGGGCATCGAAACCCGGTTCTTGTTGAGAACCGGTTCCCACTGTTTCAATTCCTTGGAATTGTTTGCCATTTTTGCAAACGATTCCCTTAATGATTCCAGTCGCCCCGAATGACGTCACCACGTTGCGGAGCGCCATTTACCTGGCAGGAAACACGGTGCCTAAGCGGCTCAAACGCTCAAAAGTTTGGTTATACTTTACGAGAACGGATGACAACAGGGCAACTTGCAAAGTAGATATTTCATTTAAACACTACGAATATGCAAAAGCATTTGCTCACAAAACACACGATAACCTTGAATGAATGTTGTGTTTTTAATTCCGCTCCCGACTCGTGAATCTCAACCCAGCAGCAGCGGTAATGTTTGCACGTCCTCTCTCGTTAATGCGGTAGGTAAATAATCAACTAACAGTGCATATTATGTTAGCGCGATCTGCCTTATTACAAAACCTGCCATTACTGTGCATTTAGGTGACCATGATGAGACAGACAGAGTCTGGCTCAGATGCTGGTAGTTCTCGCTGCAGTCTACGGGTAGCGTCTCCTTTCAGGCCAGGATAGACGAATGTCTCCGAGCAGTGACTAAGTTTGTGGTCAAAGGCTTGAACCCATTTGCCACAGCAGATGCCCCCGATTTTCAGTAAGTGAATGTGTTTAATTGTAGGCAGGGACATTACTGGATATTCTCGTGTAATTGCTACAGAATAATTTATGTTATACTTTGTTATTGCTACAGAAGAATATTTATTTTATTATTTTACATTTACAATTTTTTTTCCTTGGGACCCTGTGACACCCCATTGAAGAGCCGTAGGCTGTGGATCTCTTAAGATCTCACTTTTGTGTTTGTAAGGCCATGTTACTCCTAAATTTCTATCTTGAAGAAGATATAAAACAAAGTTCTAAGCTAACTGACCTTAGTGTTCTCCTTTTTTAAAAAGAATCAATAAGAGAATTGATAAAGAATTGAATCGTTAAACAAAATCGAAAATGGAATCAGAATCGTGAAAATCTTATCAATACCAATCCCTAATGATGAAAAACATTGAACAATGACGTAGCAGAATTTGTGGTTCTATCAATTGTGGCAAGTCATCCAGGTTCTGAAGTGTCAAAGCAGCCCTAGACCATCATACTACCACTACCATTTTTTGAGTTTTTATGAAACATTTGTTTTACACCAGATATAACGAGACTCAAACCTTCCAAAAAGGTACATTTTTGTCTTATCATTGCACAGAATATTTTCCCTAAATTCTTGGAAACCATCAAGAAGTTTTTTTTGGCAAATGTTAGATGAGTCTTTGTCTCTTTGTTGGTCAGAAGGATTTTTGCCTTGGAAGTCTTTGATGGACGTCATTTTTGCCCAGTCTCTTTCTTTTTATTGAATCATGAACACTGACCTTAACTGAGTCAAGTGGGGCCTGCAGTTCTTCAGATTTTGTTCTAGATTCTTTTGTGACCTCCTGAATGAGTCGTCAGTGCAGTCTTTTCCCCATTTGTAGATAATGGCTTTCTACGGAGCCCCGCAGGGGACATGGGAGAAAAAAAAATTAAGACGGACTTTTGCGAGATCTCGCAAAACAAACTCGGGACAAACGTTTTAGCCGCATTCTTCGGACGCTGGCTCGAAGCCGACCGGGAGGTCGAGGCACGATGTGCCGGGAAAGCGGTGTTCCTCCCGGCTGTAGTAGGTCTCGACCTCCCGTTAGCTTCGTGCTAATGGGAAGAATGCGGCTAAAACTTTTGCGAGATCTCGCAAAAGTTTTGCAAGATCCCGAGTTTGTTTTGCGAGATCTCGCAAAAGTTTTGTGAGATCCCGAGTTTGTTTTGCGAGATCCCGAGTTAGTTTTGCGAGATCTTGCAAAAGCTCGAAGCTTACGGTCTAATAGCTCAAGAGTCATATTGAATAGGTAAATATATCGATGCTATCAATATTCTCTGGGATTCCTGTCAAAGTAAATATGCATATTTCTTAATGAATCAAACTTTCTTTAAAATTAAGGAACATTTCTTAAGTGTGCTGTGTGTTTAGCAAGGTCACCTCATTTGGTATACAGTACACTGATGTTTACTTGTATGTCAGCAAGCATTTGTGTGTGCAGGTCTCAGTGGAACCAAGACCCTATGGAAACATAGAAGCTTTTAGCACCTCTTTTCAGCTTCTGGTCTTACCACTGTTAATATTGCCACTGGGAGGAAGCAAAGGAAAAAGGTGGAGAGGAGTTCAGCAGAACAAGTAAAGAACTCTAAATGGATTTCTGAAGCACGCTGTCTAAGGACGTTGCAAGGACATGCTAGATATTGGTTGTGTTGGTGGTGTGGGGGGATTCCTTAGCACAGGAAAATAAACAAATGTTGATATACACAACAACTCCAGTCACATATCCATAAATAAATAATAAATCATACATACATTGTTATACTATTCATACAGGAGACAGCTCCAAAGCAATTGCAGCCTTTGAGAGTCTTTTCTGAAAGCCGCTGAAAGACATACTCTACGTGGTTTGTTGTGTAAACATCTTTTGTTTCGCACTGTGGATCCAGCATGCTAAACAGCCCTCTGCTAGTGTCTGACAACTTTCTAAATGAAGCTCATTATGTCCTCATTGATTTTTCATATTCCTTCTCACCGGTAAATACCCCCAAGGTGCTCCTCTTACACTCTGCCCTCCTGCCCACCGCTGCACCCCACATCTCTCTCTTTACCCTCCTCTCCCGCTCTCTCTCTCCATGGTATTCATGCTATCTATCCATCGTTGCGCTGGTTTTTATCAGCTGCTCCCTGAGCAGCGGCAAACAGCAGAACACTTAAGGGAGGTGAACGGTTTCCAATTAGCAAAACAAATACCTCCACTCACTCTCACCCTGTCACATAGTGCCTCAGAGAGCTTGGGCGGCCATTACAGACAATTAGAATTTAATAAGCCCAATATGCTCACTGTACTAATGGAGAGGGAGGAAGAGACACTAGGAGGGAGAGCGAGAGATGTGCCCTCATCACTGTTATCGCTCTCCCTTGGTTGCTATATATTTCTTATTGCTCTAAATCCTCGTAGTTGTCCTGGCAGCTTGTTCTTATTTGAATAGTGTCAGGGCTTTCTGGGGTAATCTCAGTCACAATGCAGCGCTCTTCTCTCTTCCTCACTGTCTCATCAGTATCATTTTCTCACTCTCTTTTTTCCACCTCTTGCCCTTTCTTCTACCTCACACATATTTCTCTCTATTCTGCCCATCTCGCTTTTCCTATTCACTCAATTATGTAATCTTCTCATCTTCTGTCAGTTCCTTCCTCACCCCCATTTTTTAACCCTCATTTCTCACCTGTCTTGCTACCCCAGTCTGGCTTTGTTGCACTTGCAGATATATATATTTTTTTCCTTTGCTTTTTCATCCAGTTCTATTCATCTTTCTCCTATCTTTACTCTCATTTCACTCTGAGTCTACGCTTTGTCTCCTTTTGTGATTCTTTTTCTTATTCTTTTTGGCTTGTCCTTTCCTTTCTGCAATGCTTTTACCTTTTTCTCATTCTCTCTTTCAACCTCCTTCCAACCTACTATATCTCTACTCGGTTTATGTGTCTCTTCTCAGTCTCCCTCTCTGTTTCATCTGTTTAGTAAGACCTTATGAAATGAGGTGATACAAATGGCATTTTATGGGGCTGTGCAGCACAACCAGGCCGAACACGGCAGGCAATCATAAAAGCCATTGTCTGCTGCGCATGCCACTTTTAATGTGTTCCATTTGATTTAATGCAAGTGATAGTTGAAGCAGGAGAGGAGGTTAGGCCTCGGAGGTGAGAGCGAAAGAGGGAGAGGTAAGAATGAAGATAAAAGGGATAAAGAGAGGGGGTTAGACAGGAAAAAAAGGGGGGAAAAGAAAGTAAAAGAATGAGCGTAGAGAGCAGTATCTAGGCTGTAACTGGAGTCCTCCTTTCTCGGTTGAAATAATAAGGGACAGCTGGGCTGATATCTAATTTCTTGGGAAGAAATACCATTTAGGGTGAGAATGAAAATGGCATGCATGCAGGGTAGCAAGCTGAGGTAGAAAGAAAGACGAACAGACGGGGTAAAGTGAAATATTAAAAAATAAATGCAATATCCAATGCACAAAGTGATTACATTGCCAGAGGGTGGCAGAGGTGTGAGGATTCTGATGGCTTTTTTCTGCTTATAAAGCCGTTCATTTAAAAGAACAGGCGTATTTACATCCAGATGGGGACCTTGTAGGTATTACCTATACCCCCACCCACACCCCAATCTGGGAGAGATATGCGACAAGAGTAATTGCAAAAGGTCTGTCATTAGTGTACAAGGTTGGAAGCATGATTCAAATTTCAGCTACTTTTATTTTTCAAAGTCCATTTCTGTCAGTTAACTTGGAGGGGCAAGAGAGTGTGGGTGGGAAGGTGCTGCTGTTAGCAGCAGATTTCAGTGCACCTCAGGAGTTCAATCACACTCATGTGGATAAAATGCCAAAGACTGGGGTCAATTGATACATGGCTCTGGCACAAAGGTTAAAACAGGCCAAGCCAAACTTTTGTGCTTAATATACGTGCACTCGTTAACAAAGAGTCAGTCTACCAAACAATGTCTAAATAAATGAGCTTTATAAGCCCTGCACAAACAATTGCAGTTTGTTTTAGTGTGGTGTGTTTTTTAATCTTTTGTCTTTCTCTTCCAGTAATTGTGATCAGTGTAATTATAATTGGGGTTAGGATTGTCACTGATGATGTTTCTCGTGCTTTTTGTAATATGTTGTCTATATTATGTATGTCTGATATGGTATTTACCTGATATTTCAGTTGCTTTGTTTTCAGATTGTAGTAAGATGTGATTTATCCACCTAACAATATTACTTATTTAGAAGCAGTTAAAGTAATTCCCCTTAAAACTGACAAGCAAGGATCGGCCCGTTTCATTAAAAAGTAAGTACATCGTACAACTTTTGACTTCTTCTATGACTACTTTTGAGAGATAATTACTTCCTCTCATTTAGATCAGTGTTGCAGGAGGGCTGGGACCTATCCCTATAGAAGAAAAAGTAGGGTACAGCCTGGGCAGGTTGCTATTCAGCACAATCCATGTAGTCAGATGCTTTTTCTAGATCTACAGACACACACGCAGTAAAGACCTACATCATTAATACTTGAAGAGTCAGAAATTATTTATCCATAGGGTAGGGGTTGATCTGGTTTGGCTGATATAACTACAGTGATCAGTACTTTTGGCCACATCCTGTGAATCAGACTAATAGTTATATACACCCTGAGAGCAGTCTTGTGATTCTCAATGAGTATTTTAGCTCCCAAGCACCATAATTAGCTTTCTTTCCTTGCTTGTCTGACTTGGCAAGACCTTTGTGCGCTCTTTTCTTTTTTCTCTCTCTTTTTAAAACGCACTGTGTGTGGGCTCAGAAAAGCAGCATATCTTGAACATTCCCTCATCACAATCTGAATCTAGTGTGGTGGACAAATACGATTAATGTTGCAGAATAACTGATGTACCATGTCATGTCCATGTTTCCATTTCAGTATTCTTAGGAGTAAATCCCACTAACTGTGGCCAATACTTATCACTACTTGGAGATAAAATTGTGACATGTGTCAGAGTGGTGGAATGGAAATTTTTCCTGTAACTATAATTGTAACAGCAACTACAACCTCCACAAAATGAACCAAGCTGATGTTCTTGTCTGGACATTTGTGGTGGGAGGATAATTGTTCTATGATAGATGAACAGTAGGATTGTATGCTGCACATTCAACTCATAGAATATCAGCTACTACAGCTGTATTATTAAGCTCACATTTAGAAAGGAATGTTGTAAGCATTTGCTAAGATATGTGTTTTTTGGAGCTTGATCCGTATTGGGTGTGATGCCAAGATACAACATTATAGAATTGCAATAATGAATTAATTACAAATTGTAAATCACTTCACAATTGTTTGCAAAATTGTAATTCAATGGAGTATACCAAGAACAAACACTTTAGTTTTTCGAATTTATAGACACTACACCTCAAAATATGTTCCACTAACTCTCCTGAGCAGTAAAATTAAACTCTGACTAATATGACTATTTTTACAATTTTACATTTATGACCTTTACCCGACCTTGCCTTTGATGCACGTCTCGGAAGTAGGCCCAAGTAATTTGATGTCATTGAAATAACTTGGCAGAGACAGTGCAGTATCTAAATGATTTAGTTTGTGGTAAAATAACAGCTCTGCATTCAAAGATCTTCTTAGCTGCTGACGTAAGCTATTTTTCGCTCTCTCATTCACCACCACCACCCTCAGACCCCCATTTAATCACTGGATGTAAATCAAACTGAGAAAGAAAGCACTAATTTAAACCTGCTTGAAGAGTTTGGGTCCCTATGGGGACTTAATAAGGTGGAATATCTTGCTGTGATGAGAGTGTAAAAGTAGATTAATCACTTTTTTAAGAGACTATGACATAAAAACCTAAACTTGAAGACAAATGATTAATAGAGTAAAGGAAATAAGAGAGTATTGTTTATTAGCAATAGATGTGCTCTGTAGGATACAGAAAACAAGAATGTTATGCCAGTTTACAAATGCTGTAAACACAAACGTTGCAGTACTTAACATGCTTGAAGCGCAACCTCATTCAGGTATTTGTCAACAAGCTGTACATCTCTGTCACTAGGATTATAATTTCTGGGGCCTAAGTGGACTGATTCATAGAGATGGTGTTTTCTAATTATGCTTAAACCCATATTTTTCACTGCACTTTTGATTGAATTGAACTTGTTTGGCAAATCTCAAGTGTGTGTAGGCCAATGTTTAGACAGACAGAAATTGCTTAAATACTCTTGTTTTTTTTCCTTCAACAAAAGAGAAGGCAGAATTTTTAAGGCCATTTTTTTTTACCATATATATCTCAAATGCTAAGTCATGCATGATCTGTTGACAGATCTGGAGTTTGTGGAACAACTAGGGGTTGTCTGGAGGTAAAGCTGATTGCACACAATGCTGGTGACTATAAATTCTGTAGAAGAATCTTATTACTAGCCCAGTGAATGGTAGGGTTATGGTTCTGAAGCCAAGAGAAACAAAGCACAAGAGGGGAACGATGAGTATTAAAAATGGCATACTTGTTGCCTGAAAGCAGAAGTGAGTCTGGTTCAGTATGAAGGAAGTTAGCCACTGATTGTTAAGAGCCAAGATCGGCAGATGTCCCGGGAGAGAAATCAGTGCAATACAGAGTTGAGTAGCCAGGTTGGAATCTCCTGGTCTCTGCTTAACAGAAACGAGTACCTACGCCTCCAGTGCTCTCTCATATGATTGTCCAGTCTGAAACAAAGAAATAGGCTTATCAAATCTTTGGTTACTTACTCACTTGAAATGCTTTTGTTTAATCTCTGAAGAAAGCTCCTCAAAGTGCTTTCTCTTCCCATCTGGTCTACTCATGGTCCAAAAATCAACAGAGTAATCAGCCACACTCCATTAACTTTGTTTGAGGTCAAATAACTGGTGAGCAGTCATATCAGCACTTCTGCAATTTACAAACAGACATTTGAATTTATTTTAAAATTCAATTCAATTTTATTTATATAGCGCTAAATCACAACAAAAGTCGCCTCAAGGCGCTTTGCATTGTACAGTAGATCGCACAATAATAGATACAGAGAAAAACCCAACAATCATATGACCCCCTATGAGCAAGCACTTTGGCGACAGTGGCAAGGAAAAACTCCCTTTTAACAGGAAGAAACCTCCGGCAGAACCAGGCTCAGGGAGGGGCGGCCATCTGCTGCGACCGGTTGGGGCGAGAGAAGGAAGACAAGATAAAAGACATGCTGTGGAAGAGAGACAGAGATTAATAACAGATATGAATCGATGCAGAGAGGTCTATTAACACATAGTGAGTGAGAAAGGTGACTGGAAAGGAAAAACTCAATGTATCATGGGAATCCCCGGCAGCCTACACCCATTGCAGCATAACTAAGGGAGGATTCAGGGTCACCTGGTCCAGCCCTTATTATATGCTTTAGAAAGTTTGAAGCCTAATCTTCAAAGTAGAGATAGTGTCTGTCTCCCGAATCCAAACTGGAAGCTGGTTCCACAGAAGAGGGGCCTGAAAACTGAAGGCTCTCCCTCCCATTCTACTTTTAAATACTCTAGGAACAACAAGTAGGCCTGCAGAGCGAGAGTAAAGTGCTCTAATAGGGTGATATGGCACTACAAGGTCATTAAGATAAAATGGGGCCTGATTATTTAAGACCTTGTATGTGAGGAGCAGGATTTTGAATTCAATTCTGGATTTAACAGGAAGCCAATGAAGGGAAGCCAAAACAGGAGAAATATGCTCTCTCATTCTAGTCCCTGTCAGGACTCTTGCTGCAGCATTTTGGATTAGCTGAAAACTTTTCAGCGAGTTTTTAGGACATCCTGATAATAATGAATTACAGTAGTCCAGCCTGGAAGTAATGAACGCATGAACTAGTTTTTCAGCATCACTCTGAGACAGGTTAGTCACTCTGAGACAGGATAATGTATTCAGCATATATTAACTCATTACCAGAACGAATTGGTGCCTGAGTCCACAATAATGCTCTGCCTTTAACTTTGCTAAGATAATCTTCATAACAAATTTAAAGTCAGTCATACGTTCTATGTAACTGCCTAAAGATAAGCATACATTGTGTTAGAAAGCCCTGGGCTTTCTATCCACTGGGAATAGATCAGGTGATGGTAACGCTGGAGTTTCTGGGAGGTGGTGAAGAGGGGCCACCACTCTACCTTCTGAGCTATCCCTGCCCCATCAAAATTTAGTTGTGGCCCGTACGGGGATCGAACCTGCAACCTTGGCATTATTAGTAGCACCACGTCAACTTAACTAGCCAAAATTCTGTCCAATGCCGTGTTCGATCACTGTAAAAGTTCAACTGGCATCCATCCCACTTTGTGAAACGTGACTGTCCAGAGTTGGGACAAGGAAGCAGAGTTGCAGTCTTACACAACTCTGCAGCTTCTCTCTTTATGTTATGCCCCCCCAAAACCCCATCCCATTACAGACAGTGTCAGTTCCCAAACAGACAAACGAAAAATCCGCAAAAAACAATTTAAGCACAGAAAACCACAAAGAAAGAAGATTACAGTATCCACATCTGCACCAAAGAGTAAAACAGTGAAAGGTGAATTATTAAACATTAGGTATCTCTCTTCCATGCCTCTGTTAGTACGCGACTTAATAATTGATCAACAAATCAATTTACTCTGCCTTACAGAAACCTGGTTAAAGTGGGATGATTATGTTAGTTTAAATAAATCAACACCCTCAAGTCAGACCAACTACCAGAATCCTCAAAGCAGAGGCCGAGGGGGCGGTGTGGTAGCAGTTTTCCACACCAGCCCAGTTAATCAACCAAAGACAAAGACAGAGTTTTAATTCATTTGAAAGCCTGATAGCTTTGTCCTCCCTAGCTTGAAAACTCAAAAAACAATCTTATTTGTTATGAACTGTCTTCCACCTGGGCCTTACACAGAGCTTCTGTCTGATTTCTCAGACTTTTTATCTGATTTAATGCTAGGCTCAGATAAAAAAAAAAATAATATATATATATATATATAGTAGGGGATTTTAACATCCATGTAGATGCGGTTGAATCTTGTCTATTAAATAGACTTCAATTTCTTAACATAAATGGAGCATCATTTTCACAAACTAAGGTTAATTATGGAGTTCCACAAGGTTCAGTGCTAGGACCAGTTCTGTTTACATTATACAGTGGCTTGCAAAAACATTCGGCCCCCTTGAACTTTTCCACATTTTGTCACATTGCAGCCACAAACATGAATCAATTTTACTGGAATTCCACGTGAAAGACCAATACAAAGTGGTGTACACGTGAGAAGTGGAACGAAAATCATACATGATTCCAAAGTGGCGATGGTGTGTTCAGATTGATGTGCAGTGTTAGTTTTCCGCCACACATAGCGTTTTGCATTTTGGCCAAAAAGTTCAATTTTGGTCTCATCTGACCAGAGCACCTTCTTCCACATGTTTGCTGGGTCCCCCACATGGCTTGTGGCAAACTGCAAATGGGACTTCTTATGGTTTTCTGTTAACAATGGCTTTCTTCTTGCCACTCTTAGGGATGGGTACCGGTAATTTGGCCTTTATGGAAGAGTGGCTAGGGATGGGTATCGTTTAGGTTTTATCCGATACTGGTGCCAAACCGGTACTTTTGAAATGGTGCCGGTGCTTAAGCGGTGCTCGAACCGGTGCTTAAAGAATGGAGAACACAAACTCATTTTTTGCTGTTTTTTTTGGTTTTTTTGTAAAAAGATAACAATAGCCTTTTCTGCAGCTATAGGGCATATATGGTATCACTACTAGCTGTAAGCAGTGCTTAAACAATGGAAAAAACACATACTTTGTCCAAAAACCTCTCATGTTTAGCTGTTTTCCACTTTTTCTTTGGTCATTTTAGCCTTTTTGGCCAGGGTGAAGGGAGTATCTGCCATCAAACAAGAAGACAGCCGCATGTAACTACGACGGTGTTTGCTAGTTCACCTTACACGCATTAATTTAATAACGAGATCAGCCTACTCAACGTAAATTACACACGAACAACATTAAGCCACTCACCCAGAGTAGAACGTCATATACAGTGACAATGGATGAATGAATCAGTTCCTGTGAATGTTGGAATCTGTCAAGTGAACTAGCTTTCAAGTGAGCCAGAAAATTCTAAATAGCTACATCAAACAGTGATCTCATATGCATGAATTTACACTATTCTTGTTCTTCAAAACAAGGACATCAATATTATTGAATTATTCACTATGATCACAGCTTAGAAAGCCCACAGAAGATGACAGTGGCTTGTGTTCACTTTTGATACAGAGGAGGTTAGGGAGTGGTAGTAAAAAGGAGGGAAAAAACAATCTTTTTTTCTGAGAGAAAACAGAAAAGAGCAAAGAAAAGAAAATCAGTCATAAGAGGCAAGGAGATCTCATCACAGAAATGTAGCAGCAGCATAAGCACTTCACTCATCTCCCTCCAATCATTTTCAACATATTAAATTTGGATTAACAACAATAGCTGAATTACAATACTTGCTGGCACGGAAATTATTTTCACCTCACTAATGAAATTCATGAAATAATGCCTTCCGTGATTTCCACCTCAAGGTACACTCACTGCTTTACACACACACACACACACATACACACACACACACACACACACACACACGTGCATATGAACCAAAAGGGGTTGATTAGGAGGTAATAATGGGGTTACTGTCATGTCATTTATCACTGTATGAAAGCAGAAATGTGTTGCATTGTTTAGCTGCAAAGTCTGTGATTAAATATAGAAAGCACAGTAGTAGTTTGTATACATATACATAGTGTGGATGCACACCTAAAAAGCCCACCAGAAAATAATGACAACTATATGCTGTGAAGGGAGACAAGATACATATGTACAATATAAAGTCAAAAAAAAATTGACAGAGGTTAGTAGGATTAATCTTTAAAACAGAGGCAGATGTGAGAAGTAATGTGTCTATGTATGAGAGGGTGTTAATTTAGGAATAGTGACCATCCATTTTATGCAAAGAAAAGTATCAAAAATTCAAATCCTTTCAAATACAAAGCACTCAGGCATAATCCACATTCAATCATATATATTCACACAAAGGTAATAAAATTTAATTGAATGAGTCCACAGTGGCATCTTTCTCCTGTCTCTCTCTCCCCATGAGATGAGCCATCGCTTGGCTACTTCATACTGTGATGTGCTGAATTATTTCATGAATCGCTGGCTTCTTTGCAGACCAGAGCATTCACTGAAATGTTGTGAAATGTTAGGACACCTCTGCTTGTGCTTTTTTCTTCTCTTTCAGTCTCACTAAGGCTTTGTAAGCCAGGGACTTGATTGAATAAGACAGTGTGTCCACACATATGTACACATGCATGTACACTTGCCACATGTGTGTGTAGTCATGCTGCATCAGACTTTCTATGTGTTTCTCATGTGGGGAATATGTGTGTTTATGTGTAGATGTTAATGTTCACTATGTGCGACCTTATAAGTGTATAACTGTCAGCAGGACTCCCCCTAATGCTGGTACCCCAATGGAGGAACTCTAAATCAGACTGACATGCTCCTGGCACACCATGTGCCAACCCCAAATTGCTTCTGACAGTATCAAATGCATTCCATTGGGTGTTCAGTACATTTGGGTTGCCCAGTTTCCCTGACCTTTCTCTAGTGCAATATGTAGGCTACATAGACAGACAAAAAAATATATTGTCAAAAGAAAGAATATTATGTCTTTGTATGTATATGTGGGGTTAGGTTAATTGGTGATTCTAAATTGCCCAGGGGTGTGAATGTGAGCGCAAATGGTTGTCTGGCAATCTGTCCCGTGTGTACCCTGCCTCTGGTAGGCTATGGTAGGTTCCAGGCCCCCAGACGGAAAGCAACACAGTCTCACAGCATTTTGTGAAACAGTCATAACCTTCAATAAATTGATTTATATTTCTGGACACAAACTTTTTTCATCTTCCTCAAAATGAATTTCTCCGCACATTTTTTTTGGTAGAAACATGGCTTTTCATTAATGCACTCTCATATTTGATTAGGGTTAGACATTACATACAACTCAGCTTTCAGCATGTAAAGCAACTTGGATAAGGTTAGGCATTAAACAATACTGTGTTATGGTTAGAAAAAGAATGCAGTGCATGTCTTTTAAAGCTTTGTTTTTTTTGTTGCCATGGTGATGCATTCCTACTATGTAGAAAACTTAAATGCACTACTTACACATGATCACTGCCACAAAAAAGTGAAAATTTGTATCCATGAACATGAAGAATTTCACATTTTCTTCTGTGCTGCACACACACATGCACAGAGAAAGATACATGCTAAAAGGCATTTTTAATAACTATACCATCACTGTCAAATTTTTAAAAAAAAAATCTTTTTAACACTGTACTAATGTGAACTGTAGAAGGTTTCCAAATTTTCTTTTTGGAACAAGACAGATAGTCATGTGTGCACTTAAAATGTGATTACCAAGTTCCAATAAGGAAGGCAGCTGTGTGTCGGCCAAACATGTATGAACAAATACCCGAGTTCAGAGAAGCCGTAGGAGGTATGAAACTCCATTATATTCCTAGTCTACATCACAGTGAAAGAATCATGAGGTAGATGGTTCGTTCAGTGTGGATGTACAATGTCAGCTGGTTACACAATATACAAATATATCAAACCTTATAATTATGATGGTACCATACGTATGCATGTCTGTACCTTAACATCTAGACATGTTAACCTGGATGAACCTTTCACTATAAACTACCTTAGCTTCCAGGATTATCAACATGTTTATAGCTTTTGGAAATTATTTTTATAATACTCAAATCCTTACAAATTATATACGTAAGTGTAATAGCTGACTTCCAAACAAATACCGACATTAAGAATACATTACATGTACATAACTGTTGTTGATTGTAAATAATCTTTGCTCAACAATTTTTAGTGATGTGGCAGTTTCAGGGCACTGCAATATGTTGTCATACATCTCACAAGTGCTCATCAAACAATGACACAATGTGCCTGTTATCAAGTTTTTTGAATAAAACAATGTATTACAGTCAACAAATATATGTTTTTATTATTGATTACTTTAGTAGTCTTTCTGTGCCCATTATTTACCTGTCTTACTATATACAGTGAAACAATAAGGGTACCAGGAATAACATGAACTAAACAAACAACCACTGCAGGTGTGGTTTTTGCTAGTACCTTTAAACATACTTACGTCATCTGTTCATTGACACATTTGAAGTACGTGAGCCCTACATATGTGATTGCATATCATCTCTGTGCTAAGATTTTCTACCTTGGTTCCAAAACCAAATCAAACACACTTTTAGTCAAAATGCCTACTTAGCTAATGGTTAATTAAATATGTCAGTGAAGTGAAAAAGGCATATAAGCTGACATATGACACATGGTTCACTGTTCGCCTAACGTCTGACACAAACATCTGACCCTTAATTAATGTGTGTATTATGTGTGGATAAGCAGGTAAATGCCATTGTAGCAATAAGAAGGTCAAAGATTCAATTTCAGGACAAATCAGCCCAAATACTAAAATCAGTCATCAGTTACAAACTACCCCTCCAAACTAAATGCTAGACTAGATGCTTTAATGCTCGGTGGCTTGAAAAAATACAGAACAGTAAAGCTCCTCAGGGTGAATACAGCTGTTCATTAAAATCCCTCCATGTAGCAGTCTGTGCATTGGGAGGTTGTTTGCAAATTCGGTTTATCCAAACTTACGTTTGATTTTCAGTTTTTAATTTTTAATATCTATTATTGAAACATATGTTATTGAAAGATTAAAGACAAGATTGTGTGTTTTGATGAAAGATTGTGTCACCTGAACAAACACATTCAGATTCAAGAGCTTTATTGTCAATACAACAGTATACACAGTATACAGCGTACCGAAATGCTGTTTCACCCCAAGACCCTCATGGTGCATTTATAAGTATATAAAAAGATATATCTCCAAGAGATATAAAACTAGGAATAACAAATAAATAACATGCTAAATTTTGGTAAAATTAAGGGACAAAAAGGTACTAATTACTAACTATACAATACTATATAGTACTATAGTAATAACTATACAATACTAACTGTACAATACACAAAGACAGGACAGAGACAACACAAAGTGTATTGTGCAGTAGGTTTTAAATACCAGGTTCAAGTTACTGTCAGGATATTGTAGGCGAGACAGGGTGAAGACATGTGCAAGATGCAAAATGTGCAAATATAGTATAATTTAGATGTGTGTTCAGTAACTATGTGACTAAGTGTGCAAATAAGCATATTGTTTCAGTTTATAGGTGATTTGTGGAAGTTTTTGTTGTTTAGAGTCTTTTGGTGAGTATTGTAAGGTGCTTGTAAAGGTGTATGTGTAAACATCTCCACATTTTTCCTATAAACCAGAATTTACTAGCCAATCAATCACTAGGTCTATGTGATCAACACCTAAATAAGAACAGAATGAAACATTTAGAAATAAAGAATAACAAGTGATAATAACTGGCAATAGTACAAACATAAGGTTGTTGAAAATAAGATTTATTTTTCACCAAAAAACAAAGACTAATACTCATTTCTAGTATGATGCCACCAACAAATTGGGACAGTGACATTTTCAGTCCTATGTTGCATCACCTCTATTTTTTTTTTACAACACTCTAAAGGTGTCTGGGAACTACAGGGATGAATTCCTACAGTATTGTGGACACATGTTTTCCAGTTCTAGCTTGATACAGGAATTCAGCAGCTCAACAATTCAAGGCTTTCTTAGTCATACTCCTTGAGCTGCACCTCAAGCAATCTTTTTTGGCATCTGGACCCTTTGACTATATAGCCATGAATATATGAAGACCAGTCCTTGGCATTGTCTTGCTGAACTGAGCAAGGTAAGGATCATCTTTATTGAAACAGATGAATGGCTGCAGTTAAACGTCTATATCCGTTGCATTCCTGAGAATTCTAAAAGAATGGGGAAATCCGATAACAATTCAAGATATCTAAAAATAGCAAAAAGGATTCTTTCAGTTAACATTTATTTTATTTAAAAACCACAAAAATCCCTTTTAAACTACATATGACCACTGACGATTTTTACATTTCATTTTTCATAGCTGGCAGCAATAAATAACAAAACAGTTAGTTAGCCTAGACTAGACTTAGAAAAAAGGAGGAAGTGGGATTTTTAGGATACCTTTCTCTTTGATGAAGAGTTGGATTACATTCTTACACGATAGCAAGGTTTATTTGTTGTCCAAGTGTCCAAATCCAACAATGTTAGATGCACTTGAAAGAAAATTTCAGTAACACCAGGCTGTCTGATGTATTCTTGAATAGCAGTGCTTACTAAAACAGCCGCCCTTAATGATAGAAAATCTTCCACAACTCACGTCAGTATCACTGTCATCGATCAGGAGTGAGGTTCATTGACTCATCAACCCACATCACGTCACAAAGTTCTTACTGCTTCCTTTACATGAAATAGTCATGGATACTTCATGCATTATGAAATAAACAGTGATCTGACAGCCTACAGTCACGAGATGAATGGGGTAAATATAATATAATAATACAATATAATAATTGATATGTTAACATAATGCATGTCTAAATTTTGTTGCTGCAATGTTTTATATTTTGCAATATTATCTGATTTGTGTATGTTCTTTTCCTAGTATTTTCAAAGACAGTACTAAGAAAGCAATGTGAGTAGCAGATGAGCAAGTTGACAATATATTCAATGTGATTTTTATGACTGTTATAAGCTAAATATATATATAAATACTGCACTTAGATTTTAGAGCCTTGAAGGCTGAAGAAGGTCCCTTGAAACTGCATCAATTTCTTTTGTGAAATGATACATCAACTGCCATCAATCTTGAACTACCAAATTGAGCTCACAAACAAAGACAGATTCTCTTTTTCTGTCACATATAAAATGAAATAAACTTGTGAATCTTTACCTTTGGGCAGTTTGGTCTATAAACTTTAATCCCTTTAGACAAGAAAGTCAAACTTAATTCTTTTTCTCAAAAAAAAAAAAAAAAAGGAAAAGAAAGACTGCGTCCTAAACCTAGATCTGAGATGATTATCTAAAGGTCAGCCTTCCCTCTTCTCATCCCTGCCTCCATCATCCAGACTTTTTTTACCAGTTAGTCCAACGGCATAAAGAGCATGACTTGGCCTGAACACTGACTGAGTGCCTATCATAGCTGCCCATATCAGCCATCGGCCTTGCAGAAACAAGGGCTCTTGCCCAAGAAATGAAGTATGGATTTCTAATTTAGGGGAATGGTTGAAGATGTGGGTCAACGTTGCATTTATTTCAAGGCGCCTCAGCCCCATCATGCTTTCGATCACCCTTTAGTTGCGAAATACATATTGGGCTGAGCTTATAATGGATGGGGGCGCCATTGATGGTTGGGTAGATGAGAGGTTTGCATTATGTATTAGCTTTATCCCATGAATGAGTAGCTGTGAAGATAATCACTGTCTGATGATCGTCATTTCTTTTGTTCCCAATGTGCCCTCTCAAAATGGCTGTTACATAAACTGTACATTCTCTCTTTTGTGCAACAGAAAATGAAGAAGGGAGAGAAAGAGACAGAATGAAAACGTTAAAAATGGACAGGGGCACATATACAGAGAGAAAAATTAGCAGTGACAGAGGCAGTAGGGTGGGAGATTTAGAGAAAACAATGCATAATTTTAAGAACTAATATTCACCCACTCTAATTGCAGACACAATGTTCAACCTGCCCATCAAACCGCGCTGCATTCTTTTAACTTCACATTTACAGCCCTGTTTTGCATTTTGCAGCTGCATCTGCAGTAGTCATCCAACTGTCAGCCATTTCTCACTGTGGAACAGCCCAGGCAGACATGTGTGATCTGCCTGAGAGGCATTCTCACACCTGCCTTGTTCAGGAGCAGAGGTCACTTCCAAAGACCATGCTCTTACTGGTACTAAATTTAGCTCACCGATATGTGCAAACGTCTTCATCACCTTCTTAGTCAACCCAAAACACGGTGTCAACCCTCTGACAACAGTGAAGGGCATCGCTTTTAAGTGGTTATGTGAAGTCCCTAAGTATTGTGTTTCTAAAGAAAAGTCTACATTCAAACTCATCTTAAATTCAGTAATTTATCAGGTGTAGCAAGAGTGAGGCCCTGTTTCTCCTGGTTTGTTCTGCTGTTGTAAAACCAGTTACAAGGTCAAAGAAGAAATGTTCATGAAGTAAAGTGTGCTGCAAAATAGAAAAATGCTAAAGTACATTTCCACTAAAAGAGAAGAGAACAATAAATGTCCTGCTGCACTTAAAGCTGCTGTGTATATGAACTGACTGGTTAATTATCATTAGAGCCTCTTAAGAAAATAAATTAAAGGAAATGCAGTTTAAAAATACATAATGAAATCAACTACAAATCTTAATCATAAAAAATATATATTTAACCTGAAAAAAAGCCTGCTATTAAGCTTATTTCTTTAATTAGTTCATTACACTCTACATTGGCACTGATGGAGTGTAGTCAGTAATGTACGTTTTTCTTTCCACCCATAGAAAACTTATAACACCTATAACAGAGGCAAATACAGAGGGCATAAAGACAAGGCAGGACTTGTTTCCTATTTGACTGTCACACACACACACACACACAGAAACATGCACACATGCATGTAGACACAGACCCAGACACCTCTACACCCACAAAGGGAGACATTATCTTGAGGCAATGGATCATGTAAATGGCATTTTGTCTACATTATGAGAATGTGGAAGATGTTTTTCTGCATGACTGAGGCGCTTATCAAGTGGGACTGTCTGTACCACCAACTCAATATATTTCATCTTCAGAGATGGGGATGGAAGGCTGGAGAGGGTGAATATTTCTGTATGTTTGTCTGCGTGTTTGTGTGTGAGCTATGGGGTGTGTGTGTGTGTGTGATGTGGCAAATAAAATAACTTTCTCTAAACTCATTTGCCTCTGAGCTCAAAAGGACAATATGGACTTCAGCAAATAACCACTGAAGAAATACAAAGAACTTAAAAACAGTGTTTAATGATTTGGCTAACCCATTTGCTCATTTTGGAAATGAACACAACAATACTATTAGTGTCAAGTCTTTGCCTAAGCCCACAATCTCTGGATACATACTTCGAAAACACATCAAGTGAGTTAAAAAGATCATCAAAGTGTTTCTAGTCTATTTCCAGGAGGTCAACAGCTAAACACGCTTGCTGACAACAGCCTGGGCCAAGTTCTGTCACATTTTTCTCCGTGATCTAATTCCAAATTCCTCTCACGTGTGAGATTTTGCTTCTGCAGTTAGAGAGGCTGTCATCCTTCTTGCCTTAAAAGGCTGGCAGCTGCCTCGGGAGTCCCCTGAGCTACTAAAACCTAAAAGGACTCCTTGGGTTTGTTGGCCTCTTCGTGCAGCTTCATGGTTTGTTGGCCCACCAAGTATGGTTAGCCTTCTGGCCATATCTGAGAGCAGCAAATTCAGTACACATCACCCAACCTTTGTTTACATCTTTGTGGTTATTTTTGACCATACTGAATTGAAGTACTATCAATTTATGTACTAATTCTGCTTTTTTAAACTATTCTGATCACTTAGTGCTATGGAGCAGTGGATTCAGGGTGTGCTATCATGGGAGGCTGACCCGCACAGCTGTTCTCCATCACCTGGTCATGCCTTCCAGACAGGAGTACTGAGCTGCACAGAGAGTGGGCTGAAAAGCCTGCCACTGAGTGTTGGAAATTGTTTACACCCACAAAAAGCATTCACATGCAGGGAAAAAAACTGTCTGCAGGTCTGGGTCCTTGCTACATATGGCTACATAGAATAGCGGTTTACATATATGCTAAACAAGTGAAATAGTCTTTGTTTGATGCTGGGAGTAGACACAGATCTCTTGGGGGTCAGCAAGGCCATCTGGCCATATCAAATTGATGCCATATGAACATTTCTCTCTCCATAGTATTCATAGTCTCTTCCTACCACCTGCACCTCAGTTCCATTATTTGATCTCATCTGGTATATCTCTTTATGTTTGCAAAATTGCAATAATTAGACTTGAGTGTGAACATCTGCAGTCACCAAAAGCTTACCTCTTTCATGATGAAAGGAAATAACATTAGACTGGTAGCCTCATGGCACACAGTGGCTAATGTCTACAGTTATTGCATTGTTCCATAAGACAGCAGAATGTTCCATTATCAAATCAGCCTAAGAGGTCTGATTAATGGGGTGTGAACTCTCATGTGATTGATTTTTATGGACGATGAAATGGTTATGGCGACAGCAGAGAGCTATCCGTGTTGACAGTTGTCTTATTTACAGAGAGGATGTTTCTGTGAACCCCAAAGCAAATGATAGGATGGTGTAGAGCAGAGCTTCCCAAAGTGTGGGGCCCGCCCCCTGGGGGGGGGGGGGGGGGGGCGCAGAGCCATTGCAAGGGGGGCGCGGTATGAAAAGGGGAAAAAAGACATGCTTGGACACTGCTAGCACGGGCGCCCACACAAACGCAAAGCAGGAGATGAAGCATCGCTGAATATGTTTCCAAACCAACTTCATTCTAGGCCAAAGTCTAGAAAATATGGTGAAGCATATCTTCCCTTTGGTTTCAACTGCACAAGTGCCGAGGTAGGTCTCCCTGCAGAATTGTTTTCCCTCCGTCAGGAGCACGCGCTGGGTTCTTCAAATCACGGACAAACAGTATTCCACATTCTTGATTTTTAGTTCACAAACACTTGTTGTAATGACTAAACTACTCCTGACATTTTAGAGATGTTAGCTCTTTATACAGTAAAGTTACAGCGGGATACAAATAACATCAGGCTGATCCTGCCACAATTTATTCCCTCGGTTCAAACCACGGACAAACAGTATCCCACAGTTGTTTATGTTTTTGAACCCATTTTGCACAGAGAGGCATTTTTTGAAAATGCAATGTTGAATATTGTTACACAGGAAAAAAACAACTACATGTAAAATAATCACACCGTGACGCCTCTGCCTTTCTAAATGGAGGGACAGTACAGTGTGTGTATGTAAGCGTGTAAAACCTGAAGATAAGTAAGATTAACAGTATTTTGTCTCTATCTGCCATTCTGCGATTCATCTCATGTAAACAATAACGTGGCGCCCAGCATGACATGTAAAAAGGCACATACCTTTGACGTTGCGTGACGAACTCTGTATTCCTCGTCCACAAGTAAACGCAAAAAAAGAGTTTTAAAAAATCTCAGTTTTCGGTCATTCGAAACGCCGTTTACGTGTGGACGAAGCAGCTGCGTTTTCAAAAATACCCGTGTAGGTGTGGACGTAGCGTAAAAGAGTTATTAGTTTACTTTCTTACTACCTGTAATGTATTGCAGATTACTTGTATTTGCTTAATTGTTTACTAAATGTTTGAGGTGTGAAATAAACCGAACATTTTTCTTGTAAAACGTAAAACAAAGGGGGGCCTAGCAAAAAAAAGTTTGGGAACCGCTGGTGTAGAGGATAATTTATCCACATGTTGTTAGTGCAGGGGCTGTCACTGTAGAGATGCAGGATAAGAATCAGCCTTATTTAAAAAAAACAAAAAAAAGGCTAGTTTGAGAGTAGTAGTTTTCAATTCTCACACACAAAAATAGAGAGAGAGAAAAAGCTGGAGAAGAACATAAGTGGCTTTTGGGACTGTGTGGGGGTGGTAAAGGCGATGACATGGAGTGCAAGCCATAAGAGGCAGGAAAGGCTGACAAGGCGACAAGATGAAAATAGGTGTCATATGTCAATCTTAGGCAGCGATAAAAAGGAAAAAATGCCAAAATGGAATACTATGGTATATTGTTTACAGCAGCAAGAATATTAAAAATAGCCCTTTATGAGACCTGTAATGTTAGCTACAAGAACAACTACTGACCTTGTCACACTGATCTGAGCTTCTTAGCCTTTTTCAACCTGGAACAGTTATAGAAAAATCCATCTTCCCAATTCAATATCAGTTGAGCACTTCTTTATTTGCTTAGTAAAGTCAAAAGTGAGAAGATATTTTTAGCCTCTGTCTGGTTTATTTATGTAATTATCTGATCACGATTTCTCCAAAACACTTGCAGAAATCACACTATACACAGCATGAGAAGCATGAAAGCAAAACTTGGAAACATAGTTTCATACGGTTTCTCATAAGTAGTCAGAATATGTACTGAGGGCTGTTGTCCAAGCTACTGTATTTTTATTAAAAACTTTAAGTATACAAGACAAATACAAAAAAATAAATAAAACAGTCTGTGTACTAATAAAAACAACAATCTCCCAAGGTTTAAACTTGCTTAAAAGGAAAAATAAATAAATAGCCACAACAGTTGGCTGATTTAGTGACCACTAGAACCTTGATCTTCAAGGTATTGTGGCTTACGTGGCCAGTTTCTCCCTTAGCCTTGAATGTCACTACATCAGCAATGAAATGTTAGCTACATGCTAATTTAGTTTTTTCTTTAAACTACCTTTCACAGCTTCATGGTCAAGCAAAAACCTTATAAGACACCTACCACTGACCCCACTTTTAAATAATACCAAAGCTCTAATAATATTTTCTGCCTCTGTCACTATCAAGTGGCAATCTCTGAGGCTGAAAAAATTAAGCCTATGACAAACGGATTACACTCATCTGATCAGCTGTTCACAACGCTTCCTAGGTTGGAATAGACATCAGCGCGGACTATCGTATGTCCGCCATTATCTGGCCGAAACTGGAAGTGACGTCATTTTTGCGGAAAATGTAGTTTTTTTTACCTTCAGGGCCTTATAAGCCTATGCTGGAGTTTTTAAGTCATATTTGGCTTTATGCTTTTCTGTATTGTTTCCTGGATGCTTAGAACTCAAATTGCACTGCTGGAAAGAGTTTATTTTGATGCACATGCTAGGTTTTTTTGTTTTTTTTTGAAAATTTGCATTATAATATTTATTTTCTTTTTTCCTGCAGTATATAAAAAAAATTGTATCTTAAAAATAAAACTATGAAGACACTCAAAATACATTTTCTGTGACTGGAAACTATTTTCTAGAACTAGAAACTAGAAATATGTGTAAAAAAAAAAAAAAAAAGATTTTCAATTTTTTTGTAGTTTAGTGCACTTTTTTGTCATTTATGTAGTTTCTTTGGACTTAATGCATACAGATTATTAAGATTTGGGCTATAACGGTTGTATTGATGTGTATCAACTTGAAATGCTCCCAAAAATGGCTCTACAGCATGTAAAAATATAAAGATAAGCTCTGGCGGACTTGGTTCCATGGTAGGTCTTAAAGGGTTAAACGGCATAAACAATGGAAGGTGGTGGATTAGCCAATTGGTCATGATCAACTCTGGGCTGGACCAATTACAATACATCTGTATTGAGGTGAAAAAGCTAGAATGAAAAAAAGACTCAAAGCTGGAGTTATTCTGTGTTTTTGCTGCACAATTGCCTGTTCTCCTCTCATTCTCTCCCTCTCCTGTTGCTACTTCAATCATGAAACTGATCAATGATTAGCTCATCGGCTTTTCTGCCACAAGTCCCGTCTCTCTTGTTTGTTTATCTCCCACTTTGCGCCAGAAAGAGGAAACCAGCGGATGTTGCGCTAAACAACAGCAGCACGTTCAAGCTTGATCAGCTGTTGTTAGAATTTATTTAATATTACTTTCTAGTATCAGCTGATGTTTGCTGGAGCAACAGCTGTAAAAGCTGGTCATGATATCGGTTTGGATATGTGGTGGAAACATGTGAAACATGAAGGTGATGCAAATCATACATATATACCAACAAGACAGTGTACATCACTGTCACAACAGCGTTTGTTTTAGTTCAAAGGCTTTATGGTTTATCCTATAATACCTGGTTGGTGTAGTCGGCCGATTTTTTGTCAGTTCAGCTTTATATATTATGTTTAACCCGAGTGACCATCCGGTCAGCTGGTGGGTAACAGGCATCTGTGAAAACGAAGAACTGTTGAGAGCGCAATATCAACATCATGGGAATCTCCTACCAGCCTACACCCATTGCAGCATAACTAAGGGAGGATTCAGGGTCACCTGATCCAGCCCTAACTATATGCTTTAGCAAAAAGGAAAGTTTGAAGCCTAATCTTAAAAGTAGAGATAGTGTCTGTTTCCCGAATCCAAACTGGAAGCTGGTTCCATACAAGAGGGGCCTGTTGAAGCCTCTCCCTCCCATTCTACTTCTACGAAACCACAAGAAAGCTTGCAGTGCAACAGCAAAGTGCTCTAATGGGGTGATATGGTACTATAACGTCATTAAGATACGATGGGGCCTGTATATAGGGAGCAGGATCTTGAATTCAATTCAATCAGTACCTCTAGTTGCTAGCTGTAAACCTTAATAATGACTTAAGAGATAGCTAATGTGGCTATCTGTTAATTACCAATAAATTGTAGGAAATTCTACTGATCTCTCAAAATTTCACACCGTGTTGTTCAGTGTTGGGAATGCCAACATTTTTAATGTTTTCAGCTGCTAATGATGGGCAGATACTAATTGCAAATTAGTATTAGTCATTAGTCATTTTTAGTGTTGCTCAGTATTTTTGAGAACTCTGATATGTACACAAACACAAACATGACATTCACACATATATATATCCACAGCTACACTGATCGTGCATAATTCAAGCTATTAAGAAAGGCAAGAGCATTAATTATACAAAACATTCAAAAACATAGCTTAAACTGTTCTAGGGTGACATCTAATCACATCCTAAAAGAGCTGAAGTCTTCTCTACTTGTTAGGTATATTAGGTGTAAGAAGAGAAAGCATTTGTTTCTCTTTTTCTGCTGTCATAAATGGGTTATCAGAGTTAAGTTTGTGAATGTGTAAAGATAAGTTTGATAAGCGATGACAAATAAAATAAGGCAATTAAAATGTGTATTAGGCATAATAAAAATGCTAACTATTTATTAGTATGTAATGAACATTCCCCAAAACAATTGTAAAAAAAAATCAATGTTTTCACAGAAGTTTTTCTACTTTTTTTTTTACTACGTTTTAGTTTAATTACTTCATCTACAGTTTTTCTGGGGTTTTTTTCTTGTTCAGTGAGAAAGTCTAGTCTGTTTTGCGCTTGAACAAGTGCATTAAAGTCTGATTTAATGTCTGAGAGGAAATGTGAAGGACAATCACATCAACAGCAAAAGCAAGATCTGCCTTCTAATCTACTCTGGAATGTCTTTGCCATTCTCTTCACAAAACTCTTGAATTTCTGCTCTCGGGTCCCATATTCTTTTTAGGAGTTTAACCAACTTAAGCCACCTGACAGCTGTGTGGTGCCCTATGTCAACTAATTCAGTCTTATGCTCCTCCAAACCTGCAAAAATGTGTTTGTCCCTAATGAAGTGAACTATTTTCATGTTGTTACATCAACAACATGGTTAATTCTTTGTCTGAGATTTTGTCTTACACAACATTTCTTGCTATATAATATACTAATACAATTTACACCAGGTGTAAATACACCTGCTGTCTTCTGCTGCAAGACACCTGCAGCATAAGGTGCAGGTTCATTTTGAATATTAATTCCACATGTGAGGTCATGTGTGAATTGTCACATGCCCTGGTGCTGTCCAGCTCTTCATGCTTGACAGCCTTTTTTGAATGACTGCTATTGTGATGGTTAATAGATCGTGTTCAGGGAGGTTGCTATGGTCTGCTCTTTACTCCACTAAACACTGATTGTTGTTGCCATTAGTTGCATCCTTCTCACATATACTCTTCCAGTATTGCTTTGTCTCCTGCCTCTGTGGGGTTGTTCTCATACAGTTCCCCTGGCACTGAGAGTACACCTTGGATTGTTCAGTAGAGTACAGTTATTCTCCTGGCTTCCATCTGTCTGGTATACCTCTTCGAGTGGCTGGCCATGGCTTTGTCTTGGCAGCATGCTGTACTTCTTAGGTGTCACACTTTTCTACAGCTCTGATACCTGCCTGGTGTGCTCTTTGTGGCTGTTTATCTTATAGCCAAGCAGCTGCCATGGCATAGATCAGCTGGTTAGTTACGGTGATGGCTGCAGTAGGGATTGTTCATGATGCTGCATTTCAGTTTAGACTAAAACCAAATGTGATGAGCAGTGTGGCAATGATTAGGAACGTTCCTAACTGAGGGAAATGAGTAATAAGTATCTAAGTGGTAGCCATTATAAGAGCTGGTCATTCTATAAATGCAAAGAAAATGTGCTCCAATGCCTCTTTTATTTACCTCCGTTAGCACACAAACATCCTTTATCAAAGTAGATAGTGGCATCACCCAGTGTAGTACACCTGTTGAACATTCATGAAAATAATTAACATAGCAGATAAATCATTCAGATGATCATGTAATACACCAATAATTTTTTTTACCTTATAGCACAGCTTGCCGCTTATGCATTTACAAGAAATGGATGTTACCACAAGGTGCATATGGATTTAATACAGATTGGTTATTTTGATTAATGCCACAAGATTCCAGCACTTACTGAAGCCAAAAAGATCTAGCTACAGTACATGCTTTATAGTTCATAAAAATCTCAAAGGAAAGCTTAAGTCTTTTAAACGATCTCACTGATGCTTTCTGCTATCTTTCATCTTGAGCCTGACAAATGAACAAGAACAGTTTTCTCTGCAAATAAAGTTGGTGGAAAGGCTTTCAGGAGTACTTTCTTTTTTCACCGACTGTGCTGTTGTTCAAGGCATGATCGATCTAATCAATATTGTAAAGGGGATATATTAGGGTCTTTAATCTTCCAGATGGAGAAGCGTGACTGGAATATCTGTCCTATGTCAGCAGAGTTAAGATAAGTATTATTAAGAGATTAGTGGCATGATTTGTGTTTGGGTAAAGATATTACTTTATGTGCTAATCAAGCTGTCATTGAAATGGACACAAGGTTGCAAAATGGGGAAACAATAACAAGCAAAATAAACATCAGATTTGTCAGCCGTGTTTTCTTAAAACAATTTACTTTCATAAATCTTAACTGTTTTACCTGTAGTAATGCTTTATATGCAGATAATTTAATAACAACATACCATTTTTGCTTTTCTAGGGCTCTAAGAATAATACAGTTCTATTCCAAAAACAATTCAGAATTAATGAAATGGCTTACTGTGAGTCTTATGAATATTGTTCTGGGGCAGCATAAAAAGAGTGGGAGTAGTTTTTCACTTTGGAACCATAATAGCATAACCCTTAGGGCTGACAGTGAGTCCCGACACTTCCTTCACATATCATCAGGATACATGAAAAAGAAAAGGATCTTAGAAAGAGCAATCTTGAAAAAATAATTTTTTTCTTTTACCATTATTTTTCTTTATCTATTCATTCTCCTAGTACAGCTACAGGACAGGAGGGCATAGGGGCTATTAGAACCAAAGATGATAATATACACTTATACAGCTGGAAATAGTATTTTCCTCTTCCTAAAAGAAAAAAACAAAACAAAAAATGTACTGATTACCAAGGCCAGTTTTACCGAAACAGATAAAATACAGAAAATTATTTCCACTACATGTGCCATTATGGCTGATGTTCACCGACTTGAATATTAAATTTCTTCAGAATCAGACGTTTTCACAAGTCAGTGGAAATTTGAGAACTGAGGTTTGCCATTTGACTGAAACTAACTCCAATGAATGTTAACATCATTCAATGATTTGAACATCAAAATACAAATAACATCACTTTAATATGCCATCTAGCCATCCATCCATGTTCTTCTGCTTTTCCAATTCAGCATAGTGGGAGGCTAGAGCCCATATCAGCTGTTATTGGGCAGAGTACACCCTGAACAAGTCAGGGCGAAATTATTCTAATCTAATCAGTTTAGTCTAAGTTTGAATATGTAAACAGGAAAATATTCTCTAATAGGTAAGTCATGTTAATGATATTACATATTAATTATCCTGGTTCTTAAACGGACTCAGGCGCAGACCAGGGATCCTTTGCAGAATGGAGAGAGAGAGCAAAAAACAAAACAAAACATGTCTCCTAGCACGGGGTAAGCTGGCGAGACACGGGGACCATGACATATATTTCATGAAATTAATCAGAAGGATTAAGTATTGAACAAGTTAATGGTTGAGACATACATTTCAACATTGTATTGTATGTTACATGTTTCTTTAAGAGCAATTTGAAAGTTTGGATTTTTCATCACTTGCGAACAAGACGGCGAGATACTCGAACTCCTCCATTTGGGGCAGGAACTCATCCCCGACCCGGAGTGGGCACTCCATCCTTTTCCGGCTGAGAGCCTCAGATTTGGAGGTGCTGATCCTCATTCCCGCTGCTTCACACTCTGCTGCGAACCGTTCCAGTGCGAGCTGGAGGCCATCACCCAATGAAGCTAACAGAACCACATCATCCGCAAAAAGCAGAGATGAAGTGGAAGCCCTCCGCCACCTGGCTGCACCTAGAAATCCTGTCCATAAAAATTATGAACAGAATCAGTGACAAAGGGCAGCCCTGGCAGAGCCCATCACCCACCGGGAACGAGTCCGACTGCGAACCAAGCTCTTGCAACGGTTGTATAGGGATCGAATGACCCGTAGCAATGGGCCAGACACCCCATACTCCCGTAACACCTCCCACAGGACACCACGAGAGACATGGTCGAATGCCTTCTCCAAGTCCACAAAACAATTTTTCAATTTACCGGTCGATCTATGTCCCTACCCTCACCTATGGCCACGAGCTGTGGGCAGTGACCGAAAGAACGAGATTGCGAATACAAGTGGCGGAAATTAGCTTCCTCCGAAGGGTGGCTGGTGAGAAGTTCAGCCATCCGGGAGGGGCTCAGAGTAGAGCCGCTGCTCCTCCACATCGAAAGGAGCCAGCTGAGGTGGTTCGGGCATTAGATAGTGTGTGCTAAAAGTCCTAATGGCCCAGGGGAAGAAACTGTTTGCGAGTCTGGAGGGACCTGTGTCGGACCTGATTGACCAGAGGTCAAACAAATGGTGGGCAGGGTGCAAGGGGTCACCTGTGATGTCCCTCATTTTCTGGAGACAGGAGGAACTGGCAATGGCCTTCAGGGGTGGGAGAGGGCAGCCAATGATTTTTGGCAGTGCTAATTACCCTCTTTGCAGCCTTCCTGTTCTCAATCGCGGCCCCTGTTTACCAGACACCCAGCCGAGTCTGACTGATTGAAGCCGTTGGTGAGAAAATGTCCAATTCAGGAGCAGGTGGCAGGAGGAATCGGAGGTGGTCCAGTTTAGTGGGATTATAGGATTACGGTGTTGAATGCTGAGTGTAGTCCATGATAAGCATCCTCACCTAGCTCTTCCTGTTCTCCAGATGGCTCAGTGCTCTATGAAGGATGAAGTTGATGGCATCCTTTGTGTACCGAATTGCTCTGTAAGCAAACTGATAATGGTCAAGTCAGGGTCTCAAACTGAGCAGAGAAGTTATAGAGATTGACAGACCACGTGACTTTCGTGCATTGCATTCCAGGTACAAGTGGCAGCAAAATCAAAACACTGCATCAAGCGCTAGAATTTCCAGCACCTGTAATCATTAATTATGCGGTTTTAATCCCTACTTGCATTTATTAGCAGCTTCGGTAAAAAACAAATCAACAATGCAAAAAAACCAACAAAAAAAACCCCATTGCAAAACAACAAACTGGAAAACAGTTATTCATCACTTGATTGCTTCAATATAAGACTTGGGCATATATATGCGGGACTTTTTGTGGCTGTTTTGATATTGCTCTCTCTCTTAACCGATCAAATCTCGCTGTTGTAGCAGCTTTAAACTCGGTATGACCCAGGTTGATAGAGGGTGCCCAGTCTGGATCGCATTCCAGCATTTTGTAGACTGGTTTTCCTACAAAACACAACAAACATTAGCCCGCAAAACCACAGTGAACAAAGCAGCATAGCGCAATGAATTCAATTCAAATCAATATAAGGCTTATTTGTAACCTACATCAACAATTATGTTATGATAAATTACGTAATAACTGCAACAGAAGACTTACCTTTGTGGAAATGCTTGGAGCAGACTAACATGTGAGCTGGAGTGTTCTGGAACGTTATATTTGGTTTTCGAATGGCTGCAATCCAGACCATCCGTCGGCTCTTTGTTACTTCAGAAACATGGCTTGAACAATTTCTCTTCCACGACGGAATCCGATAAAAACTGATCTCGCTGATTACCCGTTGGCTTCCCATGGCTGTCATGCGACCGGCTATTGCAGTTAATAATACAACAGCTTCTTGCCATTTTTGTGTTTCTTTTTATCACTGTGAGACTGTATACTTGTGAAAGCCTGCGTGTGCTAGTACGGCTTGACACTCATACCTACAATCCTTTGCGGTTTTACCCCGGAAATGACGTCACATTTTCAATCTCTATAGAGCTCATCTGCTAGTGTGAGGCTGCTCTCGGGGGTTGGGGGGCTCTGGCCTTTGAAGTTGGTGAGGGCCTTGATGCCTCTCCACACCTAGCAGGGGCTGTTATCTGTGAAGAATCCCTTTATCCTCCTCCTGTTGGTCTCCCTAACTTGTTTGATGCCCCTCCTCAGGTTTACTCTGGCAGTCTTATACAGAGAACTTCTCCTCATCCTGAAGGTTGAGTTACGAGTTCTGAACAGAACCTGTTCGTCAGTGGTCATCCAAGATTGGGAAAAACCCAGATGTTTTTTGGCCACTGTCACATTCTCTGCACAGCACTCAATGTAGAAAAGGACAGACTTAGTGAAGGTCTCCAGGTCCAGCTGTTCAAAGATGGGCCAGACTGTGAGATGAAAACAGTCGTGTAGCTGGAAGAGAGCATCACCTGGCCATGTTTTAATGACCTGGGTACTATACAAGTCCTGTGCCAACTTCACATACTTCTCTGCCAACTTTCTTTCCTTGCTTTCCTTTCTTTCCTTTCTTTTCTGTGCAGGTTAATCGACACTTGCCTTGACAGGTTTTTCTCCAGCCAACTGCTCATTTACTCCAATAAAGACAGCATACAGCATTTTTTTTTCTAGATGAAAATACTACAGAACCTTCTAGTTCAAGAGGCTGTCTTTGATTTGCATGTGGCATTATGACTGATATTCAAAAAGATTAATATTTGATTAAAAAATTACTCCAGACTTGGGAAGTTGTACCACTATCTTCCAGGGCTAGAGGTCTTTTTACTTAAACCCATAGTTTGACTGCCTTTTTATGTTTTACAAAATATGAATAATTAGTTCAACCAACTCATATATACATAATTGTGAATAAAGTATCTGCCCTCTTGATTTCTTATTTTTTACATTTTAGTCATACTTACATGTTTCAGATCATCAAACAATTTTTAATATTAGACAAAGACAACTCAAGTAAATACAAAACAGATTTAAAATGATTATTTGATTAATTTAAGGAAATATGGCCATCCAAATGCTTGTCTGTGGTTTTTGCTGGGGTATCATAATCACTTATTAGATTTCAGGGGGCAGTTGTTGTTTTTTTTAACACAGAGCATGGTAGGTTTGGATAAGGTTTGGATAAGTTTTCACTGTCCCCCGAATAAATAAAAAGATCATTTATAAACTGCAAAAAACACATACTGTCTGGCAGTGGCAAAAAACCATTGGTAAAGTAAGCGATTACTTAATGATGATTTTTTTTTCTCACATTTTAACAGCCTACAAAACTCAATGATGAAACGCAATGATTTCTTCCTTACTCCACATTCAAATTCACATCCAACATTTTGTTTTTTCACTGCTGACATGTCAGCATGGTACCGTCCAGAGTGACCTGTACCACGTGACTGGCAGAGACCTGCAGTGTGGACTATTCTTCCACTGTAAATGAGTCGTTAAATGGTAATTGTGGGGCTCACAACAGTAATGCTGCTTACTGTCAGTAACACACACAACCACCCATTACCAGCATGCAAGTTACACTGCGTGGCAGTAATGTTCCTCCATAGTCACTTACAAGAAAACATTTTCCTTTATGAGACATGAATATGTTATTGTTATATGTGATTAAATAACATAGGAAAAAAGACAACAGCGTTGATATTGTTGAGACATTATCCACAGCTGCAAAATGGCACTCTACACATAAAATAAGTATAGTGTATAGTTACAATTACAACACGCATTCTGATGAATGATGTTTGAAAATAGTATTTGTTGTTTCAGAAACCAGCACCTTAGAGCATTATGAATTCATACAAGGAAAGTGGTTGGGCAGGCCTGCTTCTGCAAGATTTGAGTGCAAATAGTCTTGTGTCTGTTGCCCAGCATGTTGTGTTTTTTGAGCTTTCCAGTTCCATTTTATTATCTTTTTTATGTCTTAAGTTTATGTTAAATTTATGTTATATTATTTAATGTATTAGTCCAGAAAGTCCGTTATCTCTTATATGTTGAGTTTGTTATTTATAGTCATCTTTTGAATTTTAGTAGCTTTACTATCTAGTTTTTTTTCTTGGTAATAGGCATTAGTATTTCAAAGTCAAAGTTAAAGTCAGCTTTATTTTCAAAAACAATATGCACAGATCATACACAGGAATTGAAAATTGCAGCGCTTCCACAGCCCTCAATTTTACACTAAAACAATAAAAGATAAAGAGATTCAAATAAAATAAAAATATTATGTACAACACAATACAGTTTTATTCCTTTGTCCGTTTTTCCTGCCTTCCCTGTGTTCTCCGTGTTTAGCTAAGTTTTTGTCATCCCCTCTGTACCCTTCTTCCTGTGTAAAGTCTTTTCTATTTAGACCATTCACGTGTCTATATTTTACCTAACACATGAATGGTCTAAACAGAAACCCACAAATAATCCACTCCAAAAGCTTTCAATCTGCATACCATCTTGTGCGCTTCAAGAGATCAGTTACTAGGACAAGAACAGGCTTCTTCTCTTTGTGACTCCTTCTCATTGCTACAGTTGCCTCTTACCCAAGCTTCCTCACTCTCAACCACCTCTTCATTAGTTTCACAGCCTGACAATTTCTCCCTGCCATGGCCAGTCAGCTCCTTGCTACCTTCCCCATTTCCTAAGTGAGAAAAGCGTGGCTCTTGGTAGTGGAAACATGACTCCCAACAAAGAGAGTTCATAGCATCTGATGAACTAGTCTCCCTGCTGTTGGGCTTGCCTCCACAAGTGCTGTCCCCAGCTTTGTTGCCACTGCCCAGGTCTGGGTTTTCACTTCCCTGGTTTTCTTTCTGGTGTTGATGTGGACCAAAGATGAAGAGCCAGTCACTGCCACAACCTCTGCTCCCTCTTCTAGGAGGAAGTAGGGCTCCCGCAGTCAGAGTTCCACACTGGAGGTAGCTACTGCTTCCCAATCTGTATTGTTTGATGCCAAGCTTTTCAAGACTGCTCCAGCCATCAGTAAGACTAATCTTTCCCCTTGAGTTTCTCACCATCCTAAACTGTTTTCCCCTGACACAGAGTTTGTTTTATATTTATATCTGAACAAGTAAATAATAATGAATTATCTGTTTTGAAGTCCACAAATTTATAGACTAAGTTTTACATGGAGAAAGCAGTTGATATTAACACTGAGTATTTTGATCCTTTGTTTGTTCATTTTGGGCCTGTGTCATCTGTTGGCGAGTTCTCAAAGTCAGAGCTGATATTAAGACAAAGTAAGACTGACTTTTCTGGGTCTAAAGCTTCCCAACCTGAGACTCATGTTTGTATTTATCAGCTGTTTAATTATGATGATTTTTGTGTTTTTGAGTTCCCTGGGGAAGAGACTGTTTTGTTTGAGCTGACTAATCTAAAAACAAATTTCTGAACTTATGGGTAAAAGGCTAAATTTGTTTCTGAGCTGGCAGAAATTAAAAAAAAAAACAACTTTATTTTTTCAGCAGTCTTTGTCAGAAACTGCCTGTGTTACTTTTTCTGAGTCCATTAGTTGTGTGTCTCAGCCTGAGACTATAAATTGTGGTCCGCAGTGTAATAAATCAAATATTGTTTTTTGTGTTCCTCATCGAGCTCAGTTAGAGTCTAGTAATAAAAATTCAAAGCTAACTCTATCTGGAACTGTTGACTATAACTCTCAGCTCTCCTCCTCTGAAACTAATGTTCCACCCAGAGACCAGACTCCTACTTGGGCACTTCCCTGAGACAGTTGTGTCACCTGGGGCCTCCTCAAAGACTGAACTCGCTGCACCCATCAGTGCTTTGGGCCTGTTGTAGTCAGGGCCCAGACCATTCCTACAACCACAGCTGTCCCCAGGGTAAGGGTGGACAGGTCTTAGCCTCAGCCTTCAGAGTTGGTTGTGAGAAAACTGCATGCCGGGTCAAGTAAAAGCCTGCATCCCCCAAGTTTCTTTCAGAGCTTCCTGTGGCCCCCGAGTCTCCAGAGTTACCACTGTCACTCCAGCTACCTGGGCCTGAGGAACACATAGCACCAGAACCTATGGGTCTTGTTCTGGCAGAGAGTCCAGAGCCCAAGCCATTGGGTCATCAATGTTCATCAACATTGGCTTCTAGCCAATGACCAAAGGTGACCCATACCCCCTATCAGCACCTGCCAACAGCCAAGCCACATCTGTGTCCCCAATGTCGGCTCTCTGAATTCCTCCATCTGCACTACTGGCTTCCCTGTTGGCCCTTAGGATGCCTTCACCACTGTCACTGGACACTCTCTCCAGGCTAGGCAGCCCTAAACTGTTTTCTGGATTTTTTTTAAGTAGGGTGGCATAAAGTTACTTAGTCACTAAGGATCAATGTTCCCACACATATATAAACAACAGTGTGTGAAATGTTGGCAGAAGACTATGTGATTCCAGTTGCTTGAATCAAAGCTGTAGGTGATTGTCTTCTGCAAAATCATAAGACTGCCTCCCCTCACATGGGCTAAAACATTATCACACATGCATATAAGTACATGCTCATGCACAGCCACATACACATACTTCCAATGTCACAAGTGTTGAGCAGGGCGCCCCAGGCACTAAAACGGGGAGCTTGGGGCTCTTGAAGAGCAACGAAGCGCATCGGACAGAGAAAGCGAAAGAGTGAGAGAGGAAGAGACAAGAAGAGAGGCAGGGAGAGAGAGAGATAGGAAGAGGGGCAGCGCTCTGAGCCACTGCGCAGTCACAAGCAACGAGTGATGAGAGAGGACAAGGTCACAGATCATAGACAAGGGATATATGGCCACTCATGTATGGCAACATACTGCCTCATCCTGATACCCCGAGCATTTCACAGAAAATAGAACATGTAACCTGAAGCCTCTGACACATACCTGTTCAGAGGCATTCAGCTCTATATGTATAAATCTGTACAGTTATGCCCAGAAGACACAATCAACCCACACAAAATTAAACAGTTTGATTTATTTATCAACTTCTGCTCAGGGCACAAAATCCTTTGTTGATGTAACATGGCATTTATGTGTGCAAATATTCAAAATATTTTAGCTTTTGTTAGCTTACTACCATTTTTGGAAATGCCTTTTAGGTGAGGAGAACTGTGTCCTGAGTAGGCTGATTTCAGATCTGCTTTTCTTAACCTCAGTGGTACCCCTGAAAGTCAATGGTAATGTACAGGAGCTGACCTGAGTACAGGGCCTGAAGGCAATTTGTTAAGCTTGTCCCTGGCGAGTGCTTTGCAGACGGGTGTTGCCCAGAGTTGAAGTCTATTAGTTCGAGTTTATTTACAGCCAAATGCCCAGAGACCCGCCTCTGTAATGTTGTTTGGGGGAAAATAAGAGCTGAAATTGAATGAAAAGCATCACACCACATGCATAATTCATGGTTATCATTATCAAGCGCATGCAGACTCACAGACGAGTGCACACATAGAAAGCACATAGTGAACACATATTCACAAATCCAAACAGGCAAAAAAAGGGGGGAAAAAAACGTACGTACACAGGCCATTATGTGTGCTTATTATAAGGCCTTTTTGGTCATTTATCCCGGTGCTGAACTCGGGCCAATTTTCTCAGCATGGGTCCTACTTAGGCATAATAACACAACAGCAACATCACAGCAAGATGTGAGAAGTGCTACTACCATGCAAGCAAGGAAGAAAGAACAAACATGGATATTTAGAAAATCAAAACTTGGATCAGTCGAGCAAATTGTATTTGTTTTCCCTAAAGAGGAACGTGATGCATTTATATGGGTGATCTTACTGGGCAACTTTGATGAAGAAGTGTGTGTGTGTGCGTGTAAAGAAGAGACAAATGAGGATCAGAGAATTATGAAGAAGGGTAATAAGAAAGAGAAGAGTAAGGAAGAAAATTAGAAAGATGCAATGAGAGGTTTTGAAGGGTATAGAGACTAAATTCTGTCTAAGAGGTAAATTCATGTATTTTCTCTGTATACTTCTGAGCATTGGCCTTCTCACATCCAGCTCTTGGGCCCTTTTGACCTTAAACTCTCTTGACATTCTTGTGCTGTCCTCCGTAGCTCATAAAGTCTTTGTATGTAGATACACACAAAAACACCCAGAAAAAAAGCAGCTCTGAATTTTTAGAGTAAATATACTTTAATACTCTAATATATGCGTGCACACATCTGCGCACACATGCCACACACATTGTTGGGTTACCATTAAGAGTGCTTACTGAAGCAGTACCCCGGTGGAGAGAGAATTCAGAGGGATTCTCTAGTGAATAGTGAGAGATTCTGGTCTCATTCAGCAGACAAATGAAGCGTGAGCAGTCTGAAGGGCACACATGCACACTTATACACACTTAGACACACATTCATTCCTACGTTGAGCAGATAGACACACATACTTCTTGCAAAGCTGGATGTATATACACACCCAGGCCAGTGCTCAGTGCACTGTGACACCCAGCGAAGGAATGGAGCTGAAGAGAACTTCCTAATGGATATGAGGCAGCCAGCTGTGTTAGCTAGGGCAAGAGAGGAAAGAAGACAAGGCAAGCGCATGGGCCTGATGTGATCTAACATGAACACACACACACAGGCCACACACGCATTAAGCACCTGTTCACGTCTTGACAGCAAGCAGAAGTTGTTATGTCTTTCAAACTCTTCCAGAAAACGTTCACTGATTGATTGGGAATATACTTCACAAACACTTCAAGCTGCTAAAATAACAGCTGGGGGAGTGAGACCTGCTCCAGAAAGGAGGACGTATTAAAAAGAGATGAGAGATGAAAGTGAATGGAGACAGCTCTTTAATGCTTTTTTTTACATCCCTCCTGAGATCTGGGAGCGTGCGTGTGTGTGTGTGTCTGTTTGTGTCTCTCTGTGTGTGTGTGTGTGTATTTGAGAGTATAGAAAGTTCTCTGAAAGATAAAGAGCATTGTTTGAGATGTGCTCTTGTTATGCTGTGCGCTGTATTCTCAGACTTCTCACACTCACTGAAACTCCCACTGCTCTTTCAATATAATTGAAGCCTGCGCTCATAGACGCTGTGACGTGTGATGTTATCAACATGGAGTGGAAGAATGATATATTATTTTCAAATGGCTTCAATATTGTGGTTTGTGTCATCTTTACAATTTCATCTGCATCATGAAAAGTATGAAACTAGCATATGAAGTTAAAATGAAGCTGGAGGCAATAAATAAAACATCTGTTGCTGCCAGGGATTTTTCTATACTACTGATCAATCACTGTATGCTTTGGAATTGATCGGAGCATCCATAAAATCCACACGGGATCCACCTTTGAAGTTCTAGGTTGTTTTTTCCCCTTTTGGGGGATTTGTCTGTGTGTGTTTTTTTTTTTATTCCAGTTAGAAAAAAGAACAACTGAGCATGTAGTTATTCATGAAAATCCTTTTTTTGATAGAAAATCTAAAGTTGAAAGATGAATGAAAAGATACAAGTACACTTTGTGATGAGTAATGAGAACCTGTTTTAATTTGGAGCAAGACTCTTCAGTACCAAACTGTAATGGTTCACAAATTCACTTAATACACAAAATGCCCACGGTTTGAGACCAGGAGGAGACACATGTGTCATAAAAGACATCTGCACTTAAAAAACATCATCTGTTGAATGAACGTACTTTTATCGTGTCACCATCTAAAAGTTTGCTTAACATATTTTGATGATGTTCTATGAACATGACATGCATTCATCAGTTAAATATCATAGAATTATGTAGCTTTAATATATTAACCTTCAACTGAGTCCAAATATTTGGCTTTGATGAATCCAACAAAATATTCGTTAATGCACTCAGCATCAAACAAATACCTCAGAGCAACAAAACACTGCCTTGTCCCATGCTAAAACTTCTTTAGTTGTTGTGTGCATTCTCACAAACCACAGAATTAATTAAAAGTTCATTTTGTGCTGTCATAGATTTGTATAGACAATACATATTGGTAAAACAAAATACCCAGCTGTTTCCATTTTTGTTCTCTGTTCTGTGGAGAGGTGAAGTTAAGTGCTAAAAAGGGGTGAATCCAAATTAAATAACATGAACATTTCACAGTTTGTGAGCACACAAAAACCGTAGGAACATTTTGACTTTGTCAAAGTCACCACATGTAGGATTTCACTCACTCCATTTGGAAAGCTCTTTTGAAACACTGAGTTCTATACAGGGTAAAGTCAACACAGTTTAAAAATCCATTTTAACAGACACTAATTTTATTTTTTCTGCCTCCGTGCTATATTGTTCTTATGAATGTGAAGCAAGTGTAGCAACTTTTATACATAGACAGTCCATGCAGTACTGCAAAATTAAATACATTCATTTTTTGTCACTATAAAAATGCACCATTTAAAATAACTGATATTTTTAACATATTTAACATAAACTTACTGTTTATGTTAAATATGTTAAAAATATCAAAAATTGGGTTTGTGAAGTCTCATGTTGAAAACTCAAGTTTAACATTTGTGGCTGTTGCTATTTTGTTTCTCTGGCTGTAAAATTGCTATCAACTTATTAATCACTATGCATTCAAGGTCAAGGTCAATGTTTTCAGACAGACCATGTTGCACAAAGTGCTTAACAATATGAAAATACCATTAAAACAGAAACAATGTAAAAACAAAAGTACAACAATAAAAATAAAAGGCAATAAGAGAATTAAAACAATAACTAAGATTATGAAATAAGACCAAAATGCTTGGGTCAAAATGTATTAAAAGCCAGAGCATAAAAATGTGTCTTTAGAAGTGATTTAAATTCATCAAGTGTTTGTGCAAATCTAATATTTAGGTGAAGAATATTCCAAACTCTGGGACCTGCCACAGAGAAAGCTCTATTGCCACGAAATTTGAGTTTAGTCCAAGGGATGGATAGCTTTAATTTTGAGCTGGACCTCAGGTTGTTTTTTTTCTGGAGCATAAACAAATAGGAGCTCGGACAGGTACGGAGTCTTGAGCCACCCTTCATTTTTAAAAAATGAAAAGAAAGTCTGGTTCCTTGGAGGCAAAATATAAAGAAATGATCTTGGGCAATAGTTTTCCTGGGTTTCTGAAGGTACTTCAAAGTTGTTGTTATTTTGTTTGTTTTGTTTTTTTCTGTGTTGGCAGCTTTTCCCCTCAATTTCAGAGATCAGCCAGTATCTACAAATAGCAGACAACTTAGCAAAGAACTCATTTTCAGCTGTATATGTAGGTACTTGTGTTGAAATTTGCTCATACCAAATTTCAAGGTCATTAGAATTTTTTTTCTCTCTTATAATCTGCATAGCAGATGAAGGAGACTCCTTTATTCTGTGACGTACTTAAAGGTTTCAACTGTAAAACACACACAAAGAACTCTAATTTCAACCTTGATGCATCAGTCTTTCAGTCATATTAATCATTCAAAGGTGGGAAAATGGGAATGTATTCATGAATGAAAAACATGAAACATTGAGCAATTTATCAACTACAATTAAAGGTAATTAATAATGGCGAAATATCTATAGCAAAACTAATGTGCTTACTCAAGGTTACTTACAAAAAAACTGCTATGCAAATTATTGCAGATAACAACTTAATTAGAAGTTCATGTCCAATAATATATATTGAATAGTTGCGGAGATGGGATTAACCCTGTACATTCTGCTTACTGAAGCTTTCAAATAAAAAAGAAAAAAAACTTGCGCAAGTCTGCAACTAAACAGACATGTTCTAATATTTTCTAGTTGGTTTTGCATTGTTACTTAGGATGTGTAAAGATTCATGTCAGTGTGGCAGAAAATTTAGACAGGAATTACAGGACTTACTGACTTCTGAGGGCTGCGGCTTGTCCAAACTTCTGAGATGAGCTAAATTACGATGATAGAAGATGCTGTCTCTCAGATGAATTAAACCTGCTAACAGTTTTCTTTGAGCACTGAGGATTGGCTAACATCGGCTAAAAGAAGCTAGACCATAACACTCCCCTCCAAGTCTCAGCTATAGCACAGAGGCTAATAGTAGCCTGGCTAACAATAGAACACAGACCTATCACTCATTACTTATCACTCCTACAGAAATTAATATATTCAGGTCTATATTTATACATATGCACTACTTACCCTTTATATTAAGAATGCAAAGAGGTAGTTCTGCAACTGGTAGCTCTGATGATGTGTTAACTTAACAACCTTGTAATGTTTTGTCTCACTGTCTTTGATTTGAACTTTTTCCAGAGTGTGGCACATGCACAATAGTTAGCAATGAAGGAGTCACTGTTTTTAAATAATAACTTCTCATTAGGTGAACACATATAGATCTGATTGATCTGAATTTTCTTTGATTCAGATGCAACCAACAAGAAGGAATCATTTAATACCCAATAAACACAATATGTTTATAGTATTTTTATATCTAGGTAATCAAACAAGTGCCTTAGTTGACTTTTTTCAAAGTGTTGTAAAAGTCAGTCAAATCAAATATGCAGCTATCTGCTGTGGCAATCCTTTGTGAACAAGGGAGTAGCTGAAATTCTTCTATTGTTCACTTTTGTTAATTGCCCAAACCAACGTATGTAAAAATACATCACTAATTAATTTGAACAAAATTGACACTTACAAATTGCTAAACATTCCCTGGTAATGATGCAGTTGGTGGTGCTGTTGTCTGGCATCACTGGACGTTTACATTCTGTGCTTTCTTGTTAACAGTACACAGAATGCTCAAGTGTTGGCTAGCTTTAAATTGAATACTACTTTTGTTGTTGTTCATGCCCTGTCCCATTACACCTAGCAGTAGCAATACTACAACTCAAAATCCTAGAACGCAATTAATTCCCTGAAATTTAATGCTATGCCTAACAATAGGCATTGTAATTAAAAAAAAAAAAAAAGACAGCTGTGATGAAGCTCAGGCTTTATCACAAACAATTCCACTATAAAAATCTGTGTGTAACAGCTGACCTGTCAGCAGGAGAACATAGAACATTATTTACAGTCAGATTCTGAATTATCCAGCATTAATTAAATTACTGCTGGTGAGCCATGTGTGTATATGCACAAATCAATCACAATTTTAAGAAAGGCGCATCATTTCTGTAGCACTGTGTTGGAGCAGGGATTTATCAATTCAAAGGATCATTTGACACACAGCCAGCTGAGGGCAACAAATGAGGGTTCAATGTTTCTGCAACAATCCCAAATTACATTGAGTGACAGCTAAACAACATTATTGTGCAGCAACATTAATCTAATTCTGTTTTAGTTTTATTAATTATCTATATTTTGACTGACAATATAAGTGGTAGAAATGTTTAACTACAGATTTTTATTTGGACTAGGATACTTTTCTTTTTATTATTCGAACCTTTACCTCGTTCCAATAGTCTGACATGGTTCATACACATTCACATGCCTGTCAGTGGACACTTGCAAATCAATCTGCAGATCTGATATATATTTGTCTCATTCGCCCTGAACCTCTGTGTGCAGAAATCTGTATGACTTAAGTTTCAGGTAAAATCTCAATCAGTCTGATAAGAGTCAGAAGTAGGGAGGAAGAGTGGGAGAGAATGAGAAAGAATCCCCCTTGGCTTCAACAAACCTTTATCCTTTATCCTTTATTCTTTACCCTCAAATACTGTCTTTTTCAAAGTTCAAACACCTGGCAGTGATTCTTACATTCTGATTCATTCCTCCATCATACCCCCCCCTTGGTCTCATCCTCTTCCTTCTTTCCTTCCTTCCTCTCATCTGACCGCATTCTCCTTTCAATTTTACCTTCCTTATCCTGGTTGAGTCATTGTTTTTTCAACCTTTGTCTTTGTTCCCCTGCTCAGCAAGTCACTTTTTTCTGCTTTCCTTTTGTTTTTTTAACCTCAACCTTCACTTAATTTTTTTCTTTGACTCCTTTTTTCCCACTTAGCAAACCCAATATTGTTACATCAACTTCTGAAATCAACCCGTCTTTATCATCCCGCTTTTCTCTGTTGATTTTTTTTTCATCTAAAGTTAGCATAAGCTAATCAGGATGAAGCAAATTGGGTAGAAAACAGGGTGCACATGGGCACATGTATAAACACACATGCACGCACACAGATTTAGATACAATACTTGCACTCACACACTCACAAACGTGAGATAAAGGAGTGAGAGTTAGAGCCTAGAGGTTGCCTGGAGCTGTTTCCCAATCAACGCCACTGGGGAGAACAAGAGAGACCTTCGGTGTCTGCACTGGGAAGTCTGAGTGGGCTTCAGACAAACATATGAGAGTGCACACGTATACAAACACACATGCATACCTCAACCTCTACAAATAGAGTCTTCTTCTGAAGAACACATTAAAAAAAACGTATGACATCTGAGGGTGTCTCTGATCAAACAGGAAACAGTCTGATGTGACTCATGCACATTCATACACATGGAACAGCCTCTAAATTCCTGTTTGAAATACAGATTTGCATTACACACAGTGCAATGAGGCTTTGAACTGAAGCGGCTAATTACATTTTCAAATAATATATTTTCATGTGCACAGTTTTTTTCTACTAAAAAGGATTGCAAAATGTAAAAACAAAGAAAATAGTCTTGACATCACTACAGAAAGGATGGACAGGTTGTGAACCCACGTGAAATATTTTTTCAGAAATGTTAAATATGCTTTGATATATATGAAAGAGACTCATACTAAAATATGGCATATAAAGTTTGCTCAGATTCTTGTTCCTTCTTCTTGACTGAGGTAGTTTGTGATCTATGCTAAAAAAAACAAAAAACCCTAAATATAGATTTTAAGGTTACAGGCAACATTAAACACACATGTATACTGGACTTTGAATGTAAATCTATCTTGTGTACTGACAGTACACCTTGTGTGTCCATTGTAATTAAGAGAATAGGTCAAGTTATTGTCTCAAGTCTGAGAATCCTCAGAAAAATGGACCTGAAGAAGGAGCTGCTGACCGTCTTCTACCGCTGCTCCATTGAAAGTGTGCTGACATATTGCATCGGTGTGTGGTTCTCCAGCTGCACCACAGCACACAGAAAGGCACTCCAGAGGGTCATCAATATGGCCCAAAAAATCATTGGACATCCTCTTCCCTCCCTGAAGGACCTGTACAGCACTCGCTGTCTCAAGAGGGCACGCAGCATCCTACAGGACTGCACACACCCAGGACACCGGGTGTTTAAGCTGCTGCCGTCCGGCAGGAGGTTCAGGCTGCTGAGGTCCCGAACAAATAGACTCAAGGACAGCTTTTACAACAGGGCAATAGCCCTGATCAATGCAAATAGCTGACCTGATTGGCTACCTCCCTGGACTTTTTTTAGGGGGGAGGTAACAATGTTTAAAACAATAACAATACTAATATTTATATTTATAACAAGGTGCAATAATAACAGTGTGCAATACAAATACAATTATTCTTCTTTTTTATTACTAAGTTATTATACTGTGTTGTGTTGTTTGTGTTGCGTTGTGATGTGTCATATCGTGTCGTGTTGTGTTATATGTAGTGCCGACGTAGGACAGTTTTCCAATTTCATTGTACTACTGTACTATGTATGACTGTGCAATGACAATAAAGAGTTATCTTATCTTAGGTAATGGAGGGACAATGTCCATTTGATAGAGGAGGCCAAGTGGGGATGTCTGGTATGGTCGCAATGCACAGTCTCAAGATTGCTGAATACCAAACACAGCATATCAACACAAACACCTCATTCCAGCTGTCGAGCACGATGGTGCAGAGGTGAGAATTTGGGCTTGTTTTGCAGCCATAGAACTTGGGCACCTCATAGTCATTAAGTCAATGATAAACTCTTAAGCATCATAGAGTAAAATCTGAGGCCATCTCAGCAACAATTGGAGATAAATTATCTGAATTTCAGGAGTGGGACCACGCCTCCAAACAAGCCCCTTCTGGGTCTTATCTATATATGACCCCTAACCCAGCTCAATTCTTGATCAAGCCATTCGCATCATGTTTTTATTATTATTGTCTGAAACTGTTGTCTGATGTTGTGTTTTGCCAACTCGTTTGCTGGAGATGTAAGAGGTTAGAATAAAAACAAGTTTTAATGTCCAGTGTTCTTGATGTTATGGTGCTACAGTGCAGGCAGTGCAGACTGTTCTGATAATGCAGGGACATTTCTGTGACTTCTGAACTGTCTGTTTATTTTTATTTGTTCTGTAAATAGACATCAACAACATTAGCTAATGTAGGCTGTTGGCATATCGCCAGGTGCCAACCAAGCTGATTTACTTACTTTATTCTTTTAGGTTTTTTCTATGCCTATTCTGGTCTTATTGGGCTTCATTGTTTGTTTATAGTACAGCTCCAGTTCCAGGTGTGAGCAAGCTAAAAGGATGTTACCTGTCAATGTCCAGCAGCAGCCTGTATTCAGTTAGAATATTGATATAAATTGATGTGGATGAGTTTATGTCGTTATTAGGCTGTAAATTCTGTTTCACTGTTATTTACTTTAACTTTCTGGTAACAGCACAAATACTGAGAGAGGGGGACAGAGAGGGAGACAAAAAGCAGGGTGACGACAGCAAAAAGAGTAAGGTGTTATACTGATATCAAATGTTAATCCCCAACTCTTATAATATTCTTTTTTGTTATTTTCTAGTTGGATACAATGAGTTTGACTATGACTGTTAGAGCAAAGAAGGAGTGAGGAAGATGGCGAGAGACAGAGAGGACAGACAATTTGTACAAGAGCAGGAAGAGCAAGCTGAGCCAATGGGCAAAACAATTATTTTTCATGGATGCTTTATGCATCTTTCTGTAACCCGTTGAAAAAAATGCCAGTGGACATTGTAAAGAACATATTAATATGAATGGCAGAATTTTACTGGATTCATATCACTCTAAAGACGCCTTGAAAAGGCCACTGCATTGATGTGACAGACTACAAATCTATTCCCCACTCTTGGATTCGGGTACATGATGCTGTGTGCTGAGTCTGCAGAGTAACAGGGTGGTTGTAAAGGCAACACTCTTACCAATTTGTTTCTTGTCCAGGTGTTTGAAGCAGTAGGGTGAGGGTGAGTAGGTTTCCACTGTCTGTATTGAATAATACTGCTTTACTTAGTTGAGGGTTTGGTAGACAGCCTCTATGTTAAGAGACTGAAACAATACACAATTTTTCTTTCTCCTGACAGATTGTTCCTTAACTCACTTCATAAAATTCTTACTTCATAAAAGGCTCCACCAAAACAAATGTATCATGTTTGCAAAAACAGCATATTCCTTTAATATTAATTACAAGACAGTGTACACATGACATTACAATGGGGGGCTGAGCTATACTCAAAATTTGAACCTAGATTAGCAACGTAAGGTATTAATAACATATATTTATTAATTAAAATCACTGATATTCCCAGTGCATAGTCCAAGTTACCACACATTAACCAAGCTAAAAGGCTGCCGGTAACTACTGCACAGATTACGAAAAGACACTGCAAGACACCAAGTACTTTACATTTGTATTTTACAGTGGCTGAACCTGGAATCAATGCCACAGAGTACAGACTACTCAGCATTAGTCATTGTGTGCATCCAAGCAGCATTTAATGCAGTACTGTTGCAGCTGTAAAGACAGATGGCGAGTGTGTAAGGGTTCACTGTAGCATTGCGCCATGAAGTAGTTCTACTGAGTAGGATCAGATAGAAAAATAAATCATGAGCATTAAGGAGCATGAACTAAATCCCCAAGGTAAAAGTGGTGTAGGATTCAAACACAGGTTTTGCAGACTTTGCAAACAATGAAAAAACAAGGGGGATAAACTCGTTTAGTTATGTGCAGTATAGAAGTTTAATCTGCTGAGGTGAGGTGAGGCGAGGCAAGTCAACACATCCATCCAGAGTTTTCAGAACCAAGTCACACCAGATTCTGACTATTAGCCACTAAGGAACCTGCTCCTTTAAAAATAATGTGTGTGGAAATGGGCCAAACTATAAATAAGATAAAATTTGTATACATGCTGCAAAACATCAAAGTGCGATTGAAACGAATTCAAACATCAGGTTCGTTTAAAGCAGAGTGAGTAATGTTTCAACATTTTTTTTAACACTAACAGATGTCAGATGCTTACTGAAACATGAACTGCTGGTTGTAGGTCAAGAGCAGTCTGTTTAGGGAATGCTAAGAGTTATTTATTTATTTTTAAAGTACAGTATGAATATCCAGTATCCAATTTGATTTAGCTGCTTCACACACTACTAAGCATTGTGGCATGCTGTGGCAAAAGGATGTTTTTTGGTAAAAGTATCTGTTGTGATCTATGAGAATTAGACATGAAGTGGAACTAGCTTAGAAATGATGAAATTACAGGCAGCCAAATGACCAGTTAACCTCCTAGGACCTGGCGTCCACATATGTGGACATCACATTTTGGGTTATTTAGACTAAAATACTCAATTTTGCTCTACAAGGGCCTGATATCCACTTACAAGGACATTCTATCGAAATTTTAAACGAATATCCTCATATGTGGATCTCAGTTTTATTAGAAACAAAAATAAGGTTAAAAAAAAAATCTGGTAATTCTTTGTTTTTACATTCATCGGGTCCCAATGTGACCAAATATCAAAGAGAAATTAAAAATGCATGCTGTGAAAGAGTTCGGGTCTTAGGAGGTTAAAGCAGCCAGTTTGCAAGTATTACCTTGATTTATGATTACGAGACTGTTGGACATACAAACCGAATGTGTGAGACAAAAAAAAAAAAGCATTTATATATATATATATATATATATATATATAAAAAAATGCTTTTTTTTTTGCTTTTTTTTTTTTTTTGCCTGTCCCGTTTGGTTCTTTTGCCATCAGACATCATTTTATATTTTTTTCAATAAACTTGTAATAAGACATGCAGTTGTGGTTATCATACACAACATGGTAACACCTGCAGCTGTTCATTAAAAATCAAAATAAAATAAATTGCTGATTAAAAAAAGAATAAATGCTCTTAGATTTTATTTTAAACTATAGGAAATCAGAAAAAAAAATATCAGAAGAATCAGCAGAGCTGATTTGTAGAGCTCTGCCACTACAAATCTAATCAGAACGATTCGACTTGTTTCCAAGGATTTTCACAGTTTGAGAATTTTAACACCTGCTGTTGCATTCCTTCAGAAATCAGTGAAGTTCTTGAGTCAGCATTGATTTCTTTTCCCCAGGGAACAGGATGACAAAATGTAATATTCAGTTATAAAACATACAGTTGTGGTCAAAAGTGTACATACACTTGTAAAGAATATAATATAATGGCTCTACCGAGCGTCCCGTTATTTCTAAAACTCTGATTTTTCCCTGATAGAGTGATTGGAACAAATACTACTTTGTCACAAAAAACATTCATGAAGTTTGGTTCTTTAATGACTTTATTATGGGTCAACAGAAAAAAGTGATCACATCTGCTGGGTCAGAAATATACATACAGCAGTGCTAATATTTGGTTACATGTCCCTTAGCCATTTCCACTGCAATTAGACGCTTTTGGTAGCCATCCACAAGCTTCTGGCAAGCTTCTGGTTGGATCTTTGACCACTCCTCTTGACAGAATTGGTGCAGTTCAGTTAAATTTGATGGCTTTCTGACATGGACTTGTTTCTTCAGCATTGTCCACATGTTTTCAATGGGGTTTAAGTCAGGACTTTGGGAAGGCCATTCTAAAACCTTTATTCTAGCCTGATTTAGCCATTTCTTTACCACTTTTGATGTGTGTTTGGGGTCATTGTCCTGTTAGAACACCCAACTGCGCCCAAGACCCAACCTGTGTGCTGATGATTTTAGGTTATGTTGAAGAATGTGAAGGTAATCCTCCTTCTTCATTATCCCATTTACTCTCTGTAAAGCACCAGTTCCATTGGCAGCAAAACAGCCCCACAGCATAATACTCCCACCACCATGCTTGATTGTAGGCATGGTGTTCTTGGGGTCAAAGGCCTCACCTTTTCTCCTCCAAACATATTGCTGGGCATTGTGGCCAAAAAGCTCGATTTTTGTTTCGTCTGACCACAGAACTTTCCTCCAGAAGGTCTTATCTTTGTCCATGTGATCAGCAGCAAACTTCAGTCGAGCCTTAAGGTGCCGCTTTTGGAGCAGGGGCTTCCTTCTTGCACGGCAGCCTCTCAGTCCATGGAGATGCAAAACACGTTTGACTGTGGACAATGACACCTGTGTTCCAGCAGCTTCAAATTCTTGGCAGATCTGCTTTTTGGTGATTCTTGGTTGACTCTTCACCCTCCTGACCAATTTTCTCTCAGCAGCAGGTGATAGCTTGCGTTTTCTTCCTGATCTTGGCAGTGACGAAACAGTGCCATGCACTTTATACTTACAAACAATTGTTTGCACTGTTGCTCTTGGGACATGCAGCTGCTTTGAAATGGCCCCAAGTGACTTTCCTGACTTGTTCAAGTCAATAATTCGCTTTTTCAGATCCATGCTGAGCTCCTTTGACTTTCCCATTGTGGCGTTTGTGGGCGTTTGTATCCAATGAGCCCTATTTAACTGGCCTGAGAGAAGTCACCAGCTGTCGTCACTCATAATCACTCACAAGCAGTTAAGAGGCCATGCTATGAAGCTCAGTTCACTGACAACTTTCTAAGTCACCAAAATTGCTAATTCATGTTGCTGTATGTATATTTCTGACCCAGCAGATGTGATCACTTTTTTCTGTTGACCCATAATAAAGTCATTACAGAACCAAACTTCATGAATGTTTTTTGTGACAAAGTAGTATTTGTTCCAATCACTCTATCAGGGAAAAATCAGAGTTTTAGAAATAACGGGACGCTCGGTAGAGCCATTATATTATATTCTTTACAAGTGTATGTACACTTTTGACCACAACTGTATTTGGTAAATTATTATACATGAGTCTAAAAAAAATGTTTTAATACAACATTTCTATGAGGAATATAAACCATGCAATTTCACTCATTTTAGTAAGATGGCATTTTTAAAAGGCAGTGCTAGGTAGCAAGCGAGTCTAAGTGAAATTGTAATACCCAGATTGTTGTCAACTGGCTCCCTGTGCCAAATTGATTTTATATTCTTTTTGTTATTTGGGTTTTTCTGTTGTTTAAATCCCCAAATAACAAAAAAGGCTGTTGTAGATATTGTAAAACTACATAAAGTGCAACTTAGGCAGAAATAATTATAACGATATACTGCCTGAATCTTGAAAAATACTGTGATACAAATGTCTGACAATATAAATGCTAGATTGGAATGCGCACATCCCTCCCTTTTATGTGCCTTTTTCCAAACAGATTCCGCACTGCAGCAATTTTGGGCCATTCTGACTTAAAAATGTGACCTTTAAAAATGTATTTGGACAATAAATGTAATCTTTCAAATGGCAGATCAGCATGTGAAGATGCATTGCTTCTCCAAGTTTCATCAAAAATACACCAGAGTAAAATATCTCCTGAGATGTCATATATGATGGATGAGAACAATGAAAGACAGCTATCTTGGCCTTTTGTATTCTGCACTATACAAATCTATTGTATGACAATGGAAAAAGACTTGGATACAAGACCTTCTAGAAAGTATGTTAATGCCACTTGCATGATGGAATGAGAAAACTGTGGTGACCTAAAACAAAGAAACAAAAAAACACTTGTTAACACCAAAGTGCTGTGTCAGCACAGTGGGTTTTCTGGACAAAATGTTTAATTCATGTGTTGACTTTGCCATTTCATTTCCCTGTACTCCCCTGAGTTACCTTACCTGCTGCCTACCTGGGACGTGGTTTTTCAGTGCACCATGGTCGATGCCTCTTTCACTGTTTTCACATTTCTGTTTGATGCAGTGCTCTTGGGACTGCGTAGCCCAAGCAGTGGATTCCATAACTCACCTTTTTCTTTTTCAGAGCAAATTTACTACACACAAACATGCAAAGACCTAAATCTGCAAGTTATCTATATCCTCTATTATATCCTTTTGAATGATTCCTCTTTTTCTTCTGATCCTGCAGTGTGACTGCAATCATATATTGCATTTCCAGAAATAAAATATTACAATATAAAAAAACACATAGCTAAGAAAGCAAAAAAGCTGCACTTCACTTGGGATTTGAGGACAGATTTGAAGTCTTAGCCAGTGTAAATCCTGCTGTAAAATTATGTTAATCTCCCTCTGAGAACAGAAAGAAGCTTGATCCTAAAAAATGCATTTCTTTATTTCTTTTTTTTTTCTTTTTTTTCTTTTTATTTTTTAGGAGAAATGAAATATGAGATGGATGCCGTTTTTACTGAAAATGGAATAATGGCATCTCGAAAGGCCAATACACACAAAAGGATGAATTTTTGTGAACAGAATACAGTACCAACTCCTGATTATGGGTTTTGGAGATAGGATGATTTTCTGTAAAGTTTCAAAGTTCTGTTAAAGAGCCGTTCAAGCTCTCTTCTGTCAAGGCAAAAGTATTAACGGTACTATTCCTCTCTAAGCTTAAACTGATTTCCGCTGCTTGGAGAGTTTTCAGATAGATCTGTAAAGTGTGTAGGCATGCAGATCACAATATAGACTGATGCCATCTTGGAAGACTTGGCTTTTGCACTACATTTGCTCTTCTTTCATGGTATTGAAGACAGGCTTCACAGCTGTCAGGAGAGAACACCACTGATTTTGCCAGTGACAACAGGTGCTTTAAATGTTAATTTATATATCTTACACGATTGTTCTTCCATGTCTGTCATAACTATGCCACTTTTATTGAGTGTCACTGTGTATCTTTTTCTCTTCACAGTTGAATTGGATCCACTCATAACCATTCTGGCTGTTATTCCTAATACTTACAACATAATGCTTTTTTACGATAAGACCGATCATTATTATTGTGCCCACTTGCAACCTCAATTAAATTTAGAGGCCGTTTTGTCCTGGCTTTAAAGAGCCTCTGACTTCCTCCAGAGGCTAAATCCCATAAACCACTATGACCCATTGACATCATAACATTAAGCCGCCAGGCAAAGCGATGTCAGACAATCCCTGTGAGGAGGCAAAATGAACGTATGTCTCTGTGAATTTGTGTTTGGCTTCATGTAAGTTTCGGAAAGCTATCACCATCATAATCACTTGACACTGAGGTGTTATGATGACAGGCGATAATTGCTTTTTTTGGTTTCTGTGAGAGGAACCCAAAAAGAGATTTAGATTTAGCATTTGCTGATATAAGGAGTATATCAGTGTTTGAAAGTAGCAAAGTAGGATACAGTTTATCACTGTAAGTGTCACCATTGTTCTATAATAAGCAATGGGAGGAATATTGCAGCAGCACTGCTGCTACTTTTTCACCTTTCCTCTGTGATAAAACACAAGTCTGACTAGGCAAGAGAAAAATCTGTTGTGACAATATAAAGTATATATTAATATAAAATATAGAGACAATGAAATAAAGGACTTTTCTTAATTTTCAAAAGCATACGTGCATTTACAAGGAGGTTTCGGCAAAGGTATGTGCAAAGGCAACAATGTCTCTCTCCCTCTCTCTCTCTCTGTCTCTCACACAGTATGCACACAGTACTGCACTTACTGGTAGTAAGTGTTACACATAGCTCACAGATGTATTTAAAAATCATAGAAATCACTTAAAAATCAAGTTCTTTGTTCAACAGTAAGCTGGATTTGCATTTCCAGGTTTTAAACCTTTAATAGTGGATCAAAAGCAATCAAATGTTTGAGCATAACAGAAAAAAATAGGAATAACAATTAAGTCCTCCCTTTCAGCTCAAACATTTCCAGGTTCCAGTCAAAAAATGCAAAGGCACATGTCACTGCTTTTAAGCTAGCTGTAGAGACTAAATAACCAACTTTATGACAGTAGAGAGAGTCTAGAAAAGTCAGCTCTGTATGGTAAAACAGATTAACTACTATGATTAAACTAACCAGTGCACTGTGACTATGGGCACTGATATTGATCCTTTTGGTGGTTCATAGTACAGCATTCAGGTCCAGTCATAACAATGCATCTTAACTGTCTTATGTGGTGCATAGATGAAACAGCTATTGCTCCAGATCGTGGCTCCAGAGTTGGGAGTTCGCCTTGTAATTGGAAGGTTGCCGGTTCGAGCCCCGGCTCGGACAGTCTCGGTCGTTGTGTCCTTGGGCGAGACACTTCACCCGTTGCCTACTGGTGGTGGTCAAAGGGCCCGGTGGCGCCAGTGTCCGGCAGCCTCGCCTCTGTCAGTGCGCCCCAGGGTGGCTGTGGCTACAATGTAGCTTGCTATCACCAGTGTGTGAATGTGTGTGTGAATGGGTGGATGACTGGATATGTAAAGCGCTTTGGGGTCCTTAGGGACTAGTAAAGCGCTATATAAATACAGACCATTTACCATATGAGAGCATACTTGACACTTGATACAAAACAAGACAAATATCTCTTATTTACCTATGTATTACTTGTTGAACAGTTACATTTTTGAGGGTTTGAACTGCTATTTGCAATACTAAATTCATATGCTTTGGTATATTATCAGGGTTGACTTTCATAGCAAAGCACAAGTAAATATTTTCTGTTGCTGCAGTATAAGAAAATGTATTTATTTATTCCAGACTGAAAAAATAAACAAAAGAAAGCCTCAACAATAGGGTTAAAACAAACGATGTGTCTTTCTCCGATTTAGGTGGATAATGGTTTGTAAAATATCATACATTTTCAGAAAGGTGCTCATTTTCAGGTACACAATCAACGTTAGAGTGGGCATGTGGCTTATGTTTTTGTAATCTTTTTCAAGACCTATCCACAAGGTTGTGTTGTCCAAAGCTATCTAAAGTGTAACAGGGGAAAAAAATAAGTGAAAACATAGAGAGAAAAACATTACAGTAAAGCCTGAAAATAACTGTCTGAACTAATACAAGCTCGACTAAAATAATTAGGTATCATATTTTTTGCAGTTGAAAATGTGGATTACAAAAAGAAAGATAAAGGTGTCTTGTCCGTCTGCACAATGCTTTACAGACATTATCTCATGGTTATTACTCTGTTATGATAACATTTTAAGCTTATTTTTCCTATATTTCTTACTACAGTAAAAACTATACTGTGCCAAAACCACCAATGTCTAGGATTCCCTGATGACATGTCAGGTCAGGGATTTTTGTGTGTGTTCTGTGCTTTGTGTAATGTATAGGCTGACTAAACCATGTCATCAATGTACCACCCCAGACCTGGGGGCCAGCAAGCCAGGGATTAGCCCCAGGAACAAAAGACAAAAACACCAACGTGCTTCTGTGATGCTCACAGCAAGGGATTAGAAGGTTCCCACTGACAGGATTAAAACAATACCAACTGTTTTCTCTGTCCTTTTACACCAACCGTTTGCTTGTCACATTAACAGATATTGTTTTTCTGTGCTCTCCCTCTGTTTGAAGCTTTTTTTTTTTCTGCTCGTTTTATCCCATTCCTGCTTTTTAGTGGTTAACCTGTGTTTTGACCTTTTCCCTCCTCTGGCAGGATTATGTCAATCCCACTTAATCCTGAAATTCTACCTTAATGCATCTGAATAGTCCCCTCATTTTATCATTTTTTAGAAAGCATTTGTATCAAGCAGTACGAGTGGTTTTAATGAAACTAATGTTTTCAGCTGAACAGTTATTTTAAGTCTACCAAAACTCACAACTTATAATAAAACAGACCAGTGAACCAGGAAGCCCTGTGATAAAATTAAAGAAACTGCATGGGTGTTAATCTGAATACTCCCCTCCCCATTCATTTTGTGAATGACAATGAAAGAATATGTTGAGGGCTTTGTATGACAGAACCAATATAATCAGCTGAATTCACCAGGCATACTGGAACTAATTGAGTCAGTCAAAACCGATTACCTTTCAACCCAGAACACCAAAGAAATGGCCAGAGAAAAATTGGACAATTACTGTCATGGAAGAGCTCAAACTGAAAGTATTAAGCACGGAAGAAAAAAAGAATAAAAATCTGTCATGAATCAGCTGCGGCCACGTCATGGAAATAAATGACTGATGGACTTCCTTCCCAAAATGTAGTATATATTATAAGATTTAAACAGTATGCCCTGGGCATACTTTAATGCAAAAGTAAAGTATAGACAAGAGCTTGGGCTTATTATTATTTTCTCACAGTAAGATCCAGATGTAATTAACCACTAAAGAGATTGAGTGATAGAGTTACAATCAGTGTGACAGCCAGAGATGATAGCGGATGTTGACACAGCTGATATGTGGAGATGAGACGACTGGGCTGTGACCACACTGATTGGTCTGATGTAATTGGAATGTTGACAAAAATAAACACCGGTTCTGGAGGGCACAAATTATTCTAAAACGCTAGCCTGCCAGGCAAAAGTAATCACACCCGAGCAAACCTCAGAGCTATCAATAATCACCCCCAACCCTAACAAAACATCCATCCTCTGAAAACTTCCAAACAGAGATGTTTACATACAGATAAGCCCGCGTGAAAACCCCCCTGCCAAAAACAAAAACAACTTTATACAAGACTGCTATTATAAGAATAACCAAACAGCCAGTGTAATCAGACAAAGATCAACCTCCAAGGCAAGAGTAATCAAACATGGAATGCCTGGAGGGCAACAACGGCAATAATCAAAACGGATAATGCCATCCCAGTGTTTTCACTGTCAGGCCAGTGAGGTAATTATATGACGAGAATGAAGAGTTGTTGCAGAGTAGATACAAGCCACACTTTGGGGATTGGTTACTGAATGTGACAAAACTTTAAGCGACGCATCTTATTCTGTAGAAAATCCTAAATCTCCCAGCTACATTCATGAAAAAAGTTGCCTTTTGCACTGCAATAATCTTATCTAATGTATCTGTTCATCAAGCTGTCATTCATTTGCCTATTTTTTGACCTTCAAATCTATCATTCTTCAGATTGACACTTCTGATGAGCCATGGGGGGCATTCACTGGTGTCAGACAGATTCTTTCTGACAACCCAGCACTAGTGGCCATGTCCAATCTCTTGTTCCCAAAGAAGGGCAATGGAAATACAGAAGGAAACTGCTCCCACCTCTATTCCATTTTTTGCGATTAACATTGTGCTTCATTGCTTTGATTATTAATGTAGATTTTTTGTCATTTGTCTTGGCCTCCATTTCTCTCTGTCGGTGTGTGTGTGTGTGTGTGTAGAATTGATGTGCAAGTGTGTGTTTGTAGAAATGATGTGTGTGTGTTGTGAACTGTGCCATCACTTTCCTATCATCCCCATCAGCTACTCATGTCTTGTTCTTCTCCAAAATCTTCCTGACCTTCCTCAAATAAACCTATCAGCTGTAATCAAGAGATATCTCATCTGTTCTCCTACATTCGCTTTGACATATGCACACAAACTATCAAATACACACACGTACAGCAGTGTCAACGTTTCATGCAGGTCTTTTTCTCTCCCTTGTGGACTTAAGACAGAGGAGGCAGTCTGTGCCAAAGGGATTGGTGGATCCGTAGTCACCCAGGGCCCTTTCACATAATGGACTGTCGATACATGTATAATTACTTCTGTTGGAGAAATCTAATATTTCTATACTATAGGACACAAAGCATTTGGTTAAAGGTGATATATTTAAGGAAAATGTAATCATCTTTGAAACTGCAAAATAAAGTGGGGAGACATTTAAAAAGAAATGTTACCGATGCAATATCACCTTATAAATATTCATCTCCTCGCTGTCTGTTGTGAACACACACACATATTCACACATTCACATCGACTGTATCTCCCGAGAGCACTCTGCTCTCTGCACCCCCTCAGTCCCAAGGCTAGATTATCAGAGACAAAAAAGGAGAGAGCGAGCAAGGGAGAGAGCAAACTGGGGAGAGAGAGCAGAAGGAGCACAGTTTTTTGTCAGTGGGTCACACGGTGGTAGCATGGTTAACTAGCTAATATGATTAAATTTAGAAGAGGCACAAGCCACATTGTCAGCCCACATCAAAGTCTACCAGCTACTGTGAACACAAATAGAGCCGTATTTGAAAACAGAGAGAGGGGCAGAGATGCAGGGAGAGAGTGCAGATGAGAGAGCAAGAGAGCAAGAGATTAGCACAAGAGCAGTAGAAAAAGTAAAGGGTGATGTTTCTAATATAAAACAGACACACGGTAAGGAAAGGTGAGGCAATAATGAGGAAAGGGAAGAGGAAGACGAGTTGTCTTACCCTATCAAGTGAACTGTGTGACCTGAAAAGTAGCTGTCAACAGGAAATCTCTTTCTGTTTTCATGTACAAATGAAGGGCCATTGACAGATACTTATGGTGTCAAGTATGAAACTAGCTTGCTGACCTTGTGGTTTGATTATGTGTCTTGAGACTGAGAGTTTAAGAGCTCACTTCTCAGATGGTTTATTGGGTGGCACGAAACATCTAAATTACTTTTAGAGCAGAGTGTACCAATTGACCAGTTGTTTGCCTCAGAAGTCTACATGACATTTAATAGATATGTAGCACTAGGGGAAAAATGACATAGAAATATATTTCAAGACCACAACAGACATTATCAATTAGCTGATTGTGTACTTTACATTACAGACATTCCTTCAAAGATATGGGCCCTTGATCTATTACGTTTTAATAGGATCTCTTTTACCTAATGGCAGTTTAAAGTGTTAAAACACTGACTGACCATTGGTAAGGAAACATTTACAATTACAGTAACAGGTGAAAAGTGAAAAAAAAAACAACCTTTCACCCAAAACCTTTCTATGCACATTTTTCGATTTAATGCATCTTCCATCCATCTGGTATCAACCTTCTTTGGCAACTGCACTTTTAGCAGCTGCTTCACATCAGATGTGACACACATCTAATCACGCCTTGTGTTGTTAACACTGTAGATATATTTTTTTATTATTTTATTGGCCTTTTTCACACCTATAGTTTGTTTACTCTGCTCTGAATCAGTTGATGAGTTTAATGATTTTTTTTCCCCTGGGGTTTGGTTTCTTCTACCTCCTTTAACAGACTGAAGTTTAAAAATGAGATAGACGTATATGGGCTCAGTTACATTGTTTGGATAAAATGTAATGCAAAATGCAAAAGAACGTTCTTCCACCTTGTGTTTTGTGCTAGTACCCAAACACAAAAATTACGTCTTCACCAACAGTTTTAATGACAGTGTATAGAGCAAAACAAATTAGTCTCCTTGTACTGCAATGCATTTCTCCTAATAATGTTTGTGCTTTCTAGTTTGGTTTCAGAATTGTTCAGATAATGCCTGCACAGCTTCACACCTTCTTTATTTTCTCTTATAGAGCTTGCTTCATCATAAAGAATTTTCTGGGAAGCTAAACTGATAATAAAGCCGAATAATAATTGTTACTGCTCCAGGAATATAATAAGACTACACACTCACAATGGTGCACTTAGTCCCCTGGTGCTTGATGGCAAACAAGGCTTTGAACACTTTTAGAATAATCTAGGCTAGAATCCACACTAAACGCTACGTGTACATTTTATTTTACCTGGAGATTTAGATGCTTTAAAAAATTATCAGAACAGAGTATCTTACATAAAAATCTGAATGTTAGCAGATTTCAAGTCACATAAACAGCAAGGGGCAACAGTGCTATTTCAGCAATTGGGGCTCAGATAAATTGGATTTCAGCCAGGCAGTAATGTTTTGTTTGCTTTTCCTAATTTAAAATGACAGTGTATTTACAGTATTTGAGCACTGCCTGGAAGGTTCTCTACCAACATTACTTCAGTGAGGCTGGCTTTTTGTTCATGGCTCATTATCACACCCCTGAGACTGCCAGCTATTGACATTAATTACATTTAAAACTTACTGTACATGTTATGCAATTCAGGAGCTATATTGTGTCACTGGTGAATTCTACCTTGACTAAAATGTGTGTAGCTACTACTTAGTAGAGCAGTCGGTACTAGACATGCATTTTCAAATACATTCATTAGTTTTACAGGGTCTTAGCTCTGGAGCTCATTTGTTGATGTTTTGTTTTAGTTTGTGTTCCTGTGGATTCTGTTCTTGTGCCAATTTGGGCTGTATAGACACAAATGCACACTAAATTGCCTATTGATATTCAAAGAGAGAGAGACTGGCAAGGAAATTAAAAATTAATTTAATTAACAATAAAATTTCCTAGGATTAATCTTAAACATGGCTTAAACAGTTGCTCAACCTGTTAAGGCCAGTGTGTGAAAGTGGACCCAAATGCAGATACAGATGGAAACACAAGAATCAGATTTCTAACAATTTTCAAACACAAGGAAAATAATAACTCAAGAGCATGGAACATGAAGTGTGAATCGGAGCGAGAGTCGGGGAGAGAATTGTAGTTCATGGGGCGAGGATTGATATCACTAAAACAGAGAGTGCAGGTTGGGGAGACGGGAGGTAATGTGAACATATGATTTTCCAGACGCTTGCTTGCTCGCAGGTGGAGAGTAATGTGGGGCAAAGCAGAACAGTCAGGGTGAGGATCCAGATGAGGTGGGTGAGCAGGGAGTCCAGCCTGAGAGGCCCAGTGTTCCGGGATGGTTGTGGCAGGAGGGCATGGAGATAAAGAGAGACAGAAGACAGAGCATGAAATACTGGCTTGTGATTTCCAGGACTAACCAAGTAAGTCCAAGTAAGTGACAGAACTGCCAGGTTGGAGAATTGGAAATCCAAGAAATGTCTAAAACACAAGGCGACACAAAAGAACTTGATGCAATACAAAGCTAAGGTGACCAATCACTAAAGTGGGTTAGCAGACAAACCGATGAAGACTAGTTGTGTGTAGTGGTCTTAAATACTACCGGCTAGATCACCACCAGGTGTGGACAGCAGGTGCGATGATGAGGACTCCACCCAGAGGTGGAGTCCACGACATTGAGGAGAAACACTGCCAGTCCCACTGACCATGACACAACCAGTCACAAAATTATATTGCAACATGTGGTATCTGGTTCATTAGCAAGGGGGGAAAGTTGTAGGAGTGACAGCAGCGAAAGAGAGACAGAGTTGAGCTTTGCAATTTATGAGATAGCTTATTTTGAGTGTATGGTTAATGTGTAGTGTATTGTCTTCAGTATGTAGCCTAGTAATTTTTTTGTTTTCTGTGTCAAAACAATAAAGCGACTACTGAATGTCACAGATGCTGGCTAAAATGCCACCAAAGGCAGATTAAAATGTAATAAAAAATAACTGCAAAGTCAGTCGTGAGATTTTGCTGGGAAAAAAAGGTAAACAGTTTTTAAAGGTGAAATATAAAGGTAAAATTACAAGTAGTCAAAAACAGCCAATTAGATCCAGGACCTCAAAGGATTAAACACATTCGTGGTGGTTTTCTTACACTTAACTTTCCTTACTCACAGTGAAAAACGACCACATTTTAACCTGTAAGCGTGTGAGCAATTATTTTCCTGTGCCACTGTGCATGTGTTGTGCATGCATGAAATGGACTGGCTCATATTGGGACATAAAGTGAGGGATATAATTCTTTGAATCACTGCTAAATTTGTAAGCTTTTTTATGACAGTTTTATTTCAATGATAATAGAATATGAACTAAAAACCTGGAAAAAAATCTTGAAATTAATTTGCGAGTTACTCAGTGAAATAAGCATTTGATCACCAAGCAAAACCCGCATTGGCAAGCACAGTTGTAAGATGCTTCTATCGGTTATCCAACAGGTTTGCACTCATTTCAAACCATTTTTTAGCACACCCCTCTTTACAGAAACTCTAATTCTTGGCAGCTGCTTGGCAACTTAAAGATTTTCTATAGGATTGAGGCCTGTAAACTGGCTAGGCTACTCCATGATCTTGGCTAGGCCAGATGCCAAGGCACCTTTGGTGCAGTACGTTTTAAGTCATAGTCATGCCAGAAGACCCATCCAATCCAATCTGTGAGCCCATGTGGCACACAGATTATAATAAATCAATCAGTCAATCAGTTACAGACACTCCTGGCCTCATTGCATTATGTGTATAAAGGCTTGTTTGGTGAATCTTCATGTGACTGTTACGTGAAAAACATGGTTCAGACACTCTTGCTGCAGATAAAATAACTATTTTTTGACATGCTGGTGAGGTGTTGGGGTGTACATTTGCTGAAAACTGGTCAAACCAGTTGGTCGATTGGACACATATCTATGTGAACCAAATAATTGCAACATCAAGGCAAATGTCATGGCAAATGGTTTCCAGACTTTTTGTTAAGCTAAATGATTGTGTGTTAGTAGCTCGTCTTGCACCTCAGAAACAGTTTAACCTCTCTACCTTTATGTGTCAGTTTCTTTACCCATAATCATACAGTATTTCCCACTTAGCCTCCATTTACTTTTATACCACCAACAATAACACTCCATTTCCTTTCTCTGCCCCTATGTCTAATACTTCTTCATCCCTTCTGCTCTCCTAGCACATAGTGAAGGGCACAGAGGACTGCCAGTCTGGTCCTCATTATAACAATATGTGCGATACCTTTTACAGTTGTCAGAGTGAGGGGGTAAGTCTGGCCACATCGCCCCCTCTGGCAAGAGCCCTGTCGCATCAATGACCAGTGCTTCTTTCTGATTTGCTGTCGCCAATGGTTGCAGACTGATTCTAATCCGTGCCCATGCATCAAGATAATTAAAAAATACCACTTTTAAAAGTTTCAGGAGTCACTTTAAAAGATGTATGCTTCTCCTTTCCTTTTTTTTACTTCTCAAGTATCACAAATGTGACATGTACCCCCCTCAAAATGTGACATAATGATGTTTGCTACTCTAGCAAATGCAGAGAAAAGTGACAGTTTTTACTTCAGACCTTTAGAGATAATTACAGTGTTTACCAGTAAACTGTCAAATCATACATCTGACATTCCAGGACTTAGTGAGTTGAGGGACTCTTTAACAGTAGGGAAATCTTATTATTGTTTGTAGTAAGCCTCACTGATTATGAAATCACAGAGGATTATAGAAAAGTGTTCATTAGAATGTCAGTAAATGTTAATTGCATCCAGTGGGAAGAGGTATATTGGAGAGAGATAAAAAAATTCTATAAATACAGTCCATAAAACAATGACATACACCTCAAGACAAAGCTCATAACCAACACTGTATATCAATTTATTGATCCATCAAAATCCCCATCCACATGCGCCTTCAATTTACTAGATTGTACATCACGCACAAAAGGTATCAGTCAGGTTCACAGGTGCAACACACACATACACACACACCCACACACACATACACAGATGAATTGAGTAGCATATTTCACCAGGAGAGAGGAGGAAAAATGCTCCATAACAAAAATGTCAAGGTGTTTTAAGGAAGAAATATGCTTTGGCACATAACAGCAATTGATGAAATGTGACCTTGAGCTCTACTTTTTCCATTTCTGTTGCATCATAATAATGAATGTTGCTGGGTCAGGAGAAAAAGAGGAAAAGGGGGAAAAAAACCCAACAAATTGACAAACCAGGAGAAGCCATTTTTATGGTTATTAAAATGATCTTTCAGGAGAAAGGAAGAAGAAAAAGAGTTTTAAACTTAACAGCATATGCATGAGTCACTGCTTAATACTGAGGAGCACCCAACAACTGGCACATATAATTGTCTTTTTATAATAACTCTTACTAATTACTTTTCAGGATCGATAAAATTTGGGCTTGTTCTTTTATATACACAATTCTTTAGTAAAATGTATTTGCAGGTCAGTGTGTTCTTGTGGTGGGACGAGTAAATTGAATTCAGAAATGGAAGCAAATATTTGATAATTTGGCCAGGACACACAGCTATTTACATCTCATAAGACGTTTCAGAAACTGAAATGAGTTGTGGGAAAATTTTAAAAAAGCAAACATTTAAGTTAACTATGTGTGGATCCTCAGAGGAACATATCTACAGTAATTTTGTAATTACTTTGTTAGACCAAAGGGTGCACATATGCAACAGTTGAATATACAGATATAGGCCATGGATATAAGGAAATATGGTGGGATACTGTTTAAATAAGGCAACAACATAAGGCTGTTATATCTCTGCATTGTGAAGTGGGTAGACAAGTTTGATACAAGTTTTAGAATCACTTCCAAATGATACAAGATCTTAACTCTATTCTCATTAGAGTGGTTTATACACTAGTGTTCATACTTCTTTTTACTTTTTACTTTCAACATCTAATGCATCGTGTATCTCAAACAATGTTATTAATTAAGTCACAAAATGTGATTGTAAAATCAATATTCACTCTCTTAAAACTCTTTAGCTTCTAACAATTTCAGAGAAAAATATTGGATGTGTATTTTACTATGTCCACCAACAAGTTGCGATCCTTTCCATCTGCCGTTTGGTATTGAACAAATAGTTTGTTGAGTGCAAAATCTCCACAATAAGTTCAAACTTGAAGCTGAATAAAGCCAAACAGATTCAGGTGACCATTCTCTTAAAATCCAACAGTGTAAGCAGGCAGGGACAATCTATGTGTTTTCACACCATCACACGTTAACAGAGGTATACAGCCTATAGCAGTATTTTCTGTTTAAAGATAAAAGAATAATAAATTTTCATGTGCTTATCCAGTTAAGGGTCGAGTGGGTCTGGAACCTATCACAACTCGGGTGAGAGGGAGGGTACATTCTGGCAAAACACAGAGATTTTATACACTTATAGTTAATTTAGAATCACCATATAACCTCCCATGCATGGTTTTGCGCTGTTAGAGGAAACCGGAATACCCATGCAGACATGGAGAAAACATACAAAATGAACATGAAAACTGGATACAAATCCAAGATCTTCTTGCTGTCAGGCAGTGGTGCTAACCACCACAACAGTGTGCCAGTGTGAAAAGAATGACTAAAAATTAAAATATAAAAGCTGAGTTTTTGGTCAGCCATCAGGGCCCTTCAGCTCTAAAACACCTGCCTGAGGAAATAAAGCTTGTAGAATTAAAATTAGTTCTGAAAACGCATTTTCAAATAACTGCTTTTATGTGCCTCTATAAATAAAAATAAAGTATTTTTATTGGTCTTTATAGTCTTTTAAATATCTTGTTTGTTTTTTCTTTTATTATTGCTCTTTTATTGGTATATATTATTTATATTGTCAATTTAAGTTTTGCATTTTGTGTTATTTCCCCCCATTGATTTAACTTCATCTTAACTTTCACTTAAGGTCATTTTGTTTTGTTTGCCCTTAATTTTATTTCTTGTATGTCAAAGCACATTCTTAACTCTACTGTTCTAAGGGTAAACATAGGTATTATGCATGTCTAACAGTTGGGTTCTTAGCTGACTCAGCTATTGTTATTTAAAAGTAAACAAATACTGAGGTATTTTCTTAAAAAAAAGAAAAGAAAAGAAATCACCATAATTTGTTAAAACAATACCTAATTTAATTTCTCATTCAATGCCTGGACATGACCATTTTTTAAAAAACAAAGTATAATGGTAACACCACTGCACAGTGCAAACAGTAGGAAACTAAGGTGAGGGCATTCAAGATTAACATCTGGCACTTTTCCATTAGTGCCTACTATGATAGACTTGGTCACAGTAACCGGTACTAAAATAGTATCTGTTTGGCCAAGGTTCCAAGCAGCCTGAGCAGGTACTAAGGTGTGATGTCATCAGACTACATGCCACCGATTGGTTGGTTAGTAGCAGTATTGGTTGGTTACTCAATGAGTTATGAGAGTGTTTCGTTCACATCGTGATTGTGGCTCAAGAGTTGGCAAGCAGTAGGTATATTCCTGCCTCAACGTCCACCTTTGTTGTAGTGTTTATGGAACATACGGGACGTTGTAGGATGCTCAAGTTGCTATGACAATGACTATTCACATTAGGAGATACTCAATTGTAAAGGAAAAGCAATCGATTCAAGTCGAGTTGGGGCGAGCCGCTCTGAGTAGGTACTAATGAAAAAATGGCTTTAGTGCAATAGTACACATTAGTTGATTCTTATTGTTAAAAAAGGTAAACAACACTGAAATTCAACTTGCCACGATTACAGAGTTATTGAAGGAATAAGTTTGTTAACGGAAACAATACAGGAAGGTGCTTGAAAAATTTGAATATATAATGTCATCAAAGAATATCTCCCTCTGTCCTACTCATTAGAAGTTTAGGTTAAACGAAACAATAGCATGTTCTTGCATGTTTTACTTTTTCTATGAACAGAATTTTGATGCCCGATGCTTCTCATCTGCCAATATATTTAATCTGAATTCTATTTTTTACTTTTCCCATTCCACAGTATGTCACTTATCTCAGGTTTTAAATTCCATCTATATACATCTTTCCAAACTTCATTCGGAACCTTAACATTGTCCCTTTTCGTTTACTTTAGCTTTGTCCTTGTCCGCTCGCTTCTACCTGACCCATTTGCCTACCTGTTCACCTGCAGTTTTTCTTTTTCCACTTTTTATGCATCCAGGCCCTCCCCTTTTTTCCCCTCAAATCTCTTTTCCCCACAGGACCAGGGCCTTACCTCATGAAAGAGTCATCAGCGGTGCATAGCTCTTAATAACAGCTAATCTGTTTAAGCAGCTGCTAAAAAGGTCATGGCATCGGCTAGTGAGGAATAGAGGAAGGGAGAAAGAATGGTGTGGAATAGAGGATTTAGAAGTCAGAATAGATCATGAGAACATGCACAGAGGGAGGGACATAATGCAAGAGTGAAAATTCACAATACTGGACAATTACAATACTTTCTTATTTATAAAGTTATCTATCGATATATATGTGTGCGTGTGTGTGTGAGAGAGCTACTCTATGATACAAGATGTTAACTGAATTCTCATGAATCTAGCTTCAGTTCAATGTGAAAGTGATTTGTGAACACTCACAGCCATCAGATCGTATTATAGCCCTTGCAAATTCTCTGATAATGACTGTAACGAGACATGCAATAGCAAAATCAATCATAGATCTATGCTCTTATTGAGAAGCCATCAGTGGCAAAGAGAAAAGTGGGGGCAGAAAATCAGTGCTCTCTTGCACAAATGAAAAACATGGTACAAGAAGATAGCAGAGGGCTGTTAGGTAGGCTCATCAAATATTATAAGTATAATGTATAATGCATCTAATGACATCAGGTAAACAAAACAAAAAAAAAAAACACACAAAAAAACATTAACACTTTTTTTTTCTTTTTATATACTATACTAAACATTTGTACCCAGGGAAATAAACAATTCATTTTAAGAAATAACTGCACAATTTTAAAGTCTACTTTTAAATTATGTCTAAAGAATACTTGTGTAGTTACAGCTGCATATCCATGATAAGAATCACCCATTCCACCACATCCAAAACATGCTCTGCTGGAATGAGATCTTGTGATTGTGGAGGCCATTTGTCACATTCAAGAGGCCAGTCTGACAAGATTTGAGCTTTACTGTATGGCGTGTTATCCTGCTGAAAGTGGCTATCAGAAGATAGGTATACTGTAGTCATAAAGGGGTGGACATGGTCAGTAACAATACTAAGTAGGTACTAAGGGACCTACTAAGGTACTAAGGGACCTATCCCTCACACTATTAAACCAGTAGAATCATAGATACATTGCTCTTTGAAGGTAGGATGGATACATCCTTTAATATTTTTGCCCAATTCTAAATCCATCTTTTGAATGTTGCAGAACACATGGGTAAGCCCATGTCAAGTGTAACCTCAGTTTCCTGTTCATAGCAGACAGGGATGCCATCTGTTATGGCCTTCTGTTGCTGTAGCCCATCTGCTTCAAGGTGTGATGTGCTGTTCACTGAGAGATGCTCTTCTGCATACCCTGGTTGTAACAAGTGAGTATTTGAGTTATTGTTGCATTTTTATCAGCTCAAAGCAGTCTGTCTATCTTCAGCGGAGAGTTCCTTTTTTTCATGGTTTTGGGGAGGAAAATCTCAGCAGATCAGCAGTTTCTGGAATACCCAGACCAGCCAGTCTGGCACCAACAACCATGCCATGTTCAGAGTCAATTATATAACTCACCCTTGTGATAAGAAGAAGCTTCATGTATTTTCCTTGAAAATTGTATTCCTATACTTTAGTTCATTTTTATTTACAATTAAAACATCCAAACACAATTTCTATAAAGGCTAAACTTAAAGAGCTTGTTTGCCTGAAGTACTGTGCTCTAGAGATTGCATTACTATAAAGCTTCTGAATTGGGTACCGAACACATAAAAAGGAAAGTATAATTGCCTATTCTTAAATGAATAAAATGCTGTTACCACTGTGTTAGTTTAAATTAAAGAACACATCCCTTTGTAATATTGTAATCTGACTGCTTCAGCCAAACTTCACCTGCCATTAAAAAGTCATTTGTATTCCTTCTTTATTAAACATGACAAATGAATATAGTGATATTAAGAAATTAGGTTTATGCCAGTATAAGCATGGCTTGCATTCAATGCAAGGGCATGAAATTCATGGAAATTATGCTACCCCTGAAACTAAGTATGCCCACGTCACTGAATATTTCACTGGCTCAACTTTCCCACCTCTGAGACGTCCACTCACACTACGTTTTTGAAATTCTTCAAGGCAGGTGGACTTCCCACTTCCCAACACAAAACCAAAAAGACAAAGAGCCACTTGAGAACTCAACGACTTCTACCCCCCGTGGGACTTAGCGGATTAGTTAGGAGTGAGGGAGCTAGAACAGAGAAAGACTCAAAAGTGAAAGACATAAAGAGGGAAGTAAGAGGGAGAGCGATTGGCTCTCCCTTTCTATTCCCATTGTGGGCCATGGGCCGTGCCGTCTGAATAGCTATGCTAATAGGCAGCTGAAAGTACGAAGAGATAACACAAAACCCACTTGACTTCCTGACACCTACTTGAGTGGGGCCATAGCATTTTCCATGGCTACTTGTTATTCATGGGCCCTGAAAGTAGCCTGTCTGTCAGTCTTTGGGTGGACGGTTATTTTGTCTTTGGAGTAAAATAGTCAGGAATAGAGCAAGTTCTAGTTCCACTTGGTGGTTGAAGTGTTAATTAGAATTTAAATGCTTGTAAAGATGGAGAGGGTTCTCTTGAAGGTGGGAGAGCAGATTAGGGTCCTGGTGTGGTTATGGAAATTTAGTCTGATCTTTGGAAAGAGGTCAACAGCTGGTGAGATTTAATCATCTGCAGCAGCTGCAGTTTCTCAACAAATAGCAGAAATTAAAATGGGTACATTTCTCTATGTAACTTTTTTGCTACCCACACACTCATATAGAAAGTATCATTAGGGTAATAAAAAATGAAAGCATAGCTTACATAATTTTTTACTAACCACACTCTCAATAAAAAAGAATTAGGAAAAAACAACAAAGATTAAATTAAATTGTTCATCAGCATATTTATTGGATGTGCACTGTGACATATAACATAAATGTATACATTCATCAACACAAGGAAATGGTAATGCACTGCAGGGTGTTACTAATGTAAAAAGGAATTTCAATGAAATTTTAAAGGGAAAATAGACTTTAGAGATTATTCATAATAAATAATTTGTCCTTTTTTCTCCAAAAACACCCTATTAGATTTGATTAATTTACAATCCAACACACTAGAACTCTTTAGTATTACTTCTCTGCAATTCTGTCATTCAAGAGGTCAGTGTGTGATGGTTTTCTATTATAGCTCCAGCAAATGCACTGCAATTTAAATGAACTTGTTGTAGTTGAAAAACCATTTCTAAATTATCTCAGTTAAAATACCAAACTCTGTTCAAAACCCAGGATGGTATTTTTAATGAGGAAGAGTTTTGATACATAGCAGACGAGGTAATCCTCATGTGTACATCGTGCACAGACAGTAAAAAGAGTGACATGGTGTGGACAGTTGGGTTGATTAAAGGGGATGTGATGGTTCCTGATTAAAGGGTAAGTTTTGTCCCATATCTTTTGGGCTATGACAGCTTAAGATGGCAGCTTACTGCCATGGAGGGGAAAGTCAAACCCATCACAGGGAGCAGTAATGAGAAGAGCCCCTTTCTTGGCACCGATTGAGGCTGGTGGAAATATATTTCTTTTCAGCTTCGCAAGTCATACAGTAGAGTTGTGTTTGATCAACATTCAAACAGTTTCTTCCTTCTTCGTACATTAGACTTAAAATCAGTGATTTGTGTCACACAGCTTTTTTTTTTCAACTCCAGAAAGGGAAAAAAATTGCAAGGGTTTAAATTCCATGTGGCCAAGTTTGAGATCTTTCATTTGGCATTCAGTCACCAAAATGTTATTTCAATTTTGCTTTGCAGTGACAGTATTTTGTTGCTTTGGGCATCATATTCAAAAACCCTCCGCAAATAAAAGAAACTGCATCAACCATTGCCTGAGATCGCTCCACTAAAGAAGAGTCTCTTAAATGCTGTTGCACTTCAAGTCACAGATTGTGTTGTCATTTTGCCCTCAATCAGAGAATGACTTTGATTCTGGCCTTCTTGTTCAGAAGTCACTCAGACAAAAAAGAAAATTCAGCTAACTGCTTGAAAGTCTTTCCACATTTCAAATTCTCTCTTTTATTTGGGATTTGAGTACAAATCACTGTTTTGTTCCATGTTCTTGTGTAAATTGTGCTGATAATTACTAGCCTGAAAATCTGTGTCTGGGAGCACAAAGCTAGCTCATTGTATAATGGAACCAATTTGCATCTGCTTTCACTAGAGCTGCCGTGGCAGCCCCGTGAGAATCAAAGGTTGATTAATGCGTCCAACCACAATTTATTAGCAGCTGTTCAGGTGGGTTGTGATAGTGTGAGTGCATGTGTGTCTGAGAGATACTGAGACTGACAGTGGTTCACATTTAGTGTCACCACAGTGCAGGGTGGAGTGATGCCATTCCTGACTTCCCAAATTTGACTTGCTTTTGCAAAACTTGAAATAGTTTTGAATGTGACACTCCTGAATGAGATGAAGATTCTGGGAACAGGCAAATAAAAGCCGCTATGGTAGTCAACAATGAGACAGCAGCTGGTTTCCTTGAAATTAAGGGAAAAAATAAATATGCAGTAGTATTCACTAATTAGAACAATAAAATGTTTCATCCAGTCTTTAGTATCACATAGACTATAAAGTTTTCTCATTATTTTATTTAAGTGGCTTTCTTTTTTTTAATTTATAAATTTTTTAATGTTTGATATCTGTAAGTTGTTAAGTGGTACCTTACTAAAACCATTAAATTGATACATTTGTAAAATGTGTGTTGTCATCGTGTGAATATCCATGTACTACTTTGGTGAATTTTTAGAAAATTCAGAAAATATATAAATATTATATATAATATTTATATATAAGATTATGTGATTCTAATGCTGTTAAATCTCTTTTACACTGCTGGATTTGAAACTATGACAACAGAGAAGACACACCAAGAATAACTGCTCAGTCAGTCAAATTAACTTCGCTTTGACCTACCAATAATCAAAAGTAATTCGGACAGTGACTTTAAATGTTAAATAGAAAGAGAGAAGATATTTCTCCCATACTGGCTTTCCCTATTGGCTCCCCGTTTAATCCAGAATCAAATTTAAAATCATTCTCATCACATACAGGGTCTTGAATAATCAGGCTCCATTATTTATATATATATATATATATATATATATATATATATGTATATATATATATATATATATATGAAATACCTCATAGTACCACATCACCCCAATAGAGCACTTTGCTCTCTGACTGCTGGTTTGCTTGCATTTTCTCAAGTATTTAAAAGTAGAATGGGAGGAAGAGCCTTTAACTTCCAGACCCCCATTCTGTGGAATCAGCTCCCAGTTTGGATTCAGGAGACAAACACCCTCTCTACTTTTAGGATTAGGCTTAAAACCTTACTTTTTGATAAAGCATATAGTTAAGGCTGGATCAGGTGACCCTGATTCCTCTTTTAATTGGGTTCCAATAGGCTTATGCTGCTAGGCACTTCCCATGATGCACTGGGTGTTTCTGATTCACTCACATTTTTTTACTCATTATGTATTTATAAAACTGGTCATGACAGATGGCTGCCCCTCCCCGAGCTTGGTTCTGCTCGAGGTTTCTTCCTGTTAAAAATCTTTTCCACTCTCGTAAAATGCTTACCTGATTGTTGGGGTTTTCTCCATTATTCTAAGGTCTTTACAATATAAAGCACTTTGAGGTGACTGTATTAGCAAATATAATTTTCTGAAAATAGAAAAGGGCCCTAAATGGTTTCTTGGGGGATACCACGGTTAATGGATGTAGAATGTGGAATAGTTTTCTACTTGCCAAGTGAAGATTCTGTCTTTCTGATATGAGTAAAACCAATGAAGAACTTGCAGACCAGCCTCATGCTCCAAACATGTTAAAAGACGGCCAATGGTGTTGAATTGTGACTGAGACCCGGCAACACTAGAATTGTACAGGAACTAAACTCAACGGATAAATATCTTTATATATCTTTAACAGGGCAGAGAGAGACCATGACAGGACAGAATGTATGATTCACATGATTCTAAAACACGACTAACCTTTCTTAGGTATGTTAAAAGTACTTAAATAGGAGGAAATCTAGAATTAGACAACTTTTTTTTTCTAAAATCTTGGCAAGGAAAGGCAACTTTGATATGGGCCTGTAATTATGAAGGGCATTAGACTCAGGGTTTAAAACAGTTATATATTTTAGCCAGAATAATGAGGAACAGTGCACCAAAAACTTATTTTAAAAGGCATGTTGGCATTATATCTAGAGGACAATGGGTGAGCTTCATGTGTGAAATTAAATCAGACAGCTGGGTGAATGAAACTGGCTAAAAGTGATGTAGCTGTCTTTATTTTTACTTTTGCCTTGGCAGCTAGAATCCAGGGCTCCCCCCAGACAGACTTTACTTGGTTGCGCTGGTGTGATATATCTGGTAACCAACTCAATGATTTTTTTTCTCTTTTAAATTGTCTATGTTTAATCAAAAACTAGATTTAGTGAGATTTATTTTAAGTCATTAATATCCATGCTGAGTTACCATGGATTTCCCACACAATACTTTAAATTTGGTGGGCTGCAAAGGTATATTAATAAGCTCCTTAATTATATTTAGCTCGTCATTCTCTATTTTGTATTTTTTCATTTTTTGATCAATGATCAAGACTTAGGCAGTGCTAACCAGTTAGTCCTGGCCTTTCTTATTATAAACTTTTCCTATTGGTTGAGTCACTGGGCAAGTTGAAGTGGACGTGGATCTCAACTGGGAATGCAGTCCATGATATAGTCTTCATATCCACTGCAAGCTAGAGTGCCGGTCTGATCAGAACCTGTAATAGAGGAAACTGATTCATTCATCACTAAGCAAAGTGTGTCCAGGCTTCATACTTCAGACAAGTTAAGTTTAATTTAACTGAATCATACATCTGTCTAATCAAAGATGTGAATTCCAAACCATCTGAACGATTCTTTGAAGAAAAGTATATATGTTGACATGACACACAAGGTCAACACAACACAAGAAAATATGTTAATAATATGTTTCCAATGAGGATCAAATGTTTTCTTTATAAGTACAAGTTGTTTGTAGTGTAGCTCAGTTGGGATATCAAAGTATGAGAAAAATTTGAGCAATCAAAAAGAAAAACAAGAAACGAATACTTTGCTTAGCAATTGCAAATGAAACTTTAAGTGAAGTATATGCCTTTTGATATCAGAGATCACAGTGGCTCTGTTTTCAAAAGAGGTTTGCACTCATACTGGAGTACAGATTTAGAAAACCCTCCAACGAAAATGAATTCTCTTCATCTAATTTTCATTCTCTATGCTAATGTCTGCACAATATTCCTGTAAAACAGAACAATTCTGTATAAGATCTCTGAACATGTTTTCATTTCTACAAATCCAAAACAAACTTTATTGGCTCACATGTAATTCATTGACAAATTGCAGGGTTTATTTATTTATTTATTTTTTAAATAGATGATTCTTGCAAATTACCTTATTTTTATGCTGTAATAGTGACAAGAGAGATGTTAAGACTGTTCTGCTTGACCATCTATCACACAGTATCTGGTAAAAGGAAAGAATATATCAAAAAGATGACTGGGAGAGAACCAGTGTGCCCACTACCTACCATCCTGCCAAATGCCATTTTCAAACAGCTAAGAAGTCTGAATATCGCTGCATCTTGTACAGAAAATGCATATGATTACCTGATGAACCACAGTGTGAGAGAGATGCACGATGACAGAAAAATGAAGGAAGAAATAGAGAGCGCAGGAGGAGAGGTCGGAAAAGGAGGAGGGGTAAATGGAAACGTCGCAGAGGCACAATGGAACTATATAAATCTAAGCAAGTGCATTTGATCATTGGCATTTGACAGAAACGGGGATGGAAGAATGTGGCCAAGGGAGGGGAATGCGGCAGTGAAGAAGTGTAATACCATGATGTGACTAGCTACAGACGTTTTGTGATTTTGTGCACGTCCAAAGTGCTGGCTCTTTGTCATGCCAAAGTACAGAAGTGGCAAGGGTATAGCACCGTGATATTTCGGGCCCGCTGCGGTGACACATGTAGTGGCTCCAGGCCATGCAGGTTTAGTTAGAGTCTGACTCATGGTCATGATGTAGTGTCTTATGCAGTGATAGCTTTGAGACATATGAGCTGGTATTTCCAGTGCCAGGCACAGGCTGCCATTTCCTTGGCTGGATTAAAGAATATTCCCAAAGGAGAACTCCGGATTGATTGTCTTCTTAGGTTAGGAGCGGGCCTAAACCAGTGCTTTCACGCCAATATCTAACATGTAGCGTGATGAGGAATACAACTTGGAGAACATATTAGATTGATTGATTTATTATTTGTTCTGGCTGTTAACACACCACACTGGCCTAGGTCTACATGTAACCAAGATCAGCAATAGCAACAGGAACATCAGACTTTAAATAGGTAAACTCTATTTTAAATCAGAACACAGACCCAACACTTAGTGCTTTTAATTAATACTTATCACCACAGTAGCCTTCTAACTATTTAATTTAGAATTTTATGTGCATGAAGTTGTGAACTCTTCCATCACAATCTAGCAAAACTATTGTGCCCGCTGTAATTTTCATTTTGTTTTTGAGAAATCACTCATAACCACTTTGTTTGTTTTTTCATATTTGTCCACTACTTTGTTTCAGATCATCAAACAAATGTTAATGTTCCATAAAGATTATCAAAGTGAATACAATATGGATATATTTTAAGCGATGATTTTAAAAATTAAAGGCAAAAAAGAGTAGCTAAACTTATCTGACCCTATTTAATTGTCCCCTAAACCTGATAACTGGTTGTGCCACCCTTGGAGCAAGAACTCCATTTGCGAGTGAGTGGCAATGAATTTTTCACATCACTACAGAGGATTTTCAATCCACTCCTCTTCAGAATTGTTTTAATTCAACCACACTGTGGAGCTTTAGAGCATGAACAGCATTTTTAAGGTCATGCCAAAGCGTCTCAGTCTAATTTAAGTCCAGACTTCCATTCAGAGGTGGACTGGTGTGTTTCAGTTCATTGTCCTGGTACATAACCCAAGTGCGCTTGAGCTTCAGGACATGAACTGATACTTGGACAATCTCATTTAGGATTTTCTGGAAGAAATCAGATTCCATAGTTCCACCAATTATCACAAGTCATCCAGGTCCTGAAGCAGCAAAGCAGCCATAGAACATCACACTACCACAATCATGTTTGACTGTACATGTTTTTTTTTTTATAAAATGGTGTTACTTTTACACAAGATTTCATGGGACACAAATCATATAAAAAGTTCAAATCACTTTTATTGTCACGTCACATGTGCAGGTACACTGGTACAGTACATGAGAGTGAAATTCTTGTGTGCGAGCTTCACAAGCAACAGAGTAGTGCAAAAATACAATAACATAAAACAAGCAAAATATAAGAATGGCTAAATCTGAGAGTAATGAATATATGTACAATATAAGAGTGTATGCATTACTGGATGTGTATACTAAATATGTTTTTCTACGTGTGTGTGTGTGTGTGTGTGTGTGTGTGTGTGTGTGTGTGTGTGTGTGTGTATATTAGGGCTGCCACGATTAGTCGACTAGTCACGATTGCTTCGACTATCAAAATCATCGACGACTAATTTAATAGTCGACGCGTTTGAAGCTTTGTAAGATCACAAAAGACGCAGGAATAAGTAGTAGGATTTAAGAGTGTAATAACGGACTGAAACAGAAGATGGCAGCACTGCATGTACAAGGATGCCAGCTGCCGTTAAACCCCGAAGAAGAAGAAGCTGTGTCCCAGAATTCATAGCGCAGCCCAGCTCAGTTTACAACAATGGCGGCAGCTAGTTAGTTTTAATATTACTCTTATTATTCTTTCTGGGTCACAAAATAAACATTTAACATATTTTCAGGCAATAATGTAGCTGTGTAAACTTCAAATATCTGCTCAGTTTATCAAGACACCACATATTTTTAAAAGCGCTCCGGCGTTTTCGGAGACGTCTGTTACCCACTAGCTCGATAGCGAGCCGGGGGCAAGGCTCACTAGAGCCCGTGAGAACACCGGACTCCCGGCAAATCGTTTTCAAACCCACTGCGGTCTTTTGCTACTCAGGTTAAATATATATAAATCACTTAGATAACTTAAAAATGTTATTGTTTGGCTTTTTTCAGTATTTTATTTGTTCCTGAGTAAATCGGTTTGGCTGAGAAATAAAGTTAAAGTTTTTACACAGCTGAATAAATGTCAAGCAGACAACTGATTATCAGAAGAGTGAGATGCGAGAATTTACTCCGGTGTCCTGTTATATTTTAGATAGCAAGGAGTTTATTAAACTTCACCGAAACAATCTGCAAACTTCATTAAAATTTAATAAACTATCATATTGTCTTTGTTGTTAGTTAGCACATACCTTAAACACTTAAAGCTGTAAGCTAATGATAGTTATATAAGAGCAGATGCTGCTGGTGCAATAAGCTGTACGTTTGACGTCCAATGGATGATGATCTGATTAGTCGACTAATCGCAAAAATAATCGGTGACTAGTCGACTATCAAAATAATCGTTTGTGGCAGCCCTAGTGTATATACATATTTTACAAATTAAATAGAGTAAACAATAAATAAAATATATAAAAACTACAGAGGTTGGTAGTTGGACATGTGCAAAACAGTGGCATTTATATACAGTGTGGAGTGCATAATGTTGAAGTTCCAGCAGTGAAGGTGAGGTGTCTAAGTGTTCAGCAGTCTGATGGCCTGGTGGAAAAAGCTGTCTCTCAGTCTGCTGGTACGGGACTGGATACTGCAGAACCTCCTTCCTGATGGAAGTAGCCTGAACAGTTTTTGGCTGGGGTGACTGGAGTCCTTGATGATCCTTCCCGCTTTCCTCAGGCACCGCTTCCTGTAGATGTCCTGGAGGGAAGCTCACCTCCAATTATCCCTTCAGAACACCGCACTACTCTCTGGAGAGCTTTGCGGTTGTAAGCGGTGCTGTTGCCGTACCAGGTGGTGATGCATCCAGTGAGGATGCTCTCAATGGCACAGCGATAGAAGGTCCTGAGGATGCGGGGGCTCATGCCAAATCTTTTCAGTCTCCTGAGAAAGAAGAGGCACTGCTGCGCCTTCTTCACTGTTTTGTTTGTGTGTACTGACCACGTAAGATCCTCAGCCAGATATACACCAAGGAACCAGAAGCTGCTCACTCTCTCCACAGCAGCGCCGTTGATGGTGATGGGGGTGTGCACTTCTCTACACCTCCGGAAGTCCACTATCAACTCCTTTGTCTCTGCGCCGTTGAGGGTGAGATGGTTGTCTTGACACCAGTGGGTCAGGGCGCTGACATCCTCCCTGTAGGCCGTCTCATCACCGTTGGTGATAAGACCCACCACTGTAGTGTCGTCCGCAAACTTCACAATGATGTTGGGGTTGCTAGTGGCCGTGCAGTCATAGGTGTAGAGTGAGTACAGGAGAGGGCTCAATACACACCCCTGTGGAGCACTAGTGTTCAGTGTGATGGGGGATGAGGTGATGCTGCCCAGCCTGACCACTTGTCGTCTGTCAGACAGGAAGCTAAGGATCCAGCTGCAGAGGGAGCTGCTCAGTCCTAGATCCTGCAGTTTCCTGTCCAGCTTTGAGGGAAAAATGGTGTTGAATGCTGAGCTGTAATCTACAAACAGCATTCTCACATAGGTGTCTCTCTTCTCCAGGTGTGACAGGGCAGTGTGTAGTGTCAGGGCTATGGCATCATCAGTGTTGTGGCGGTATGCAAATTGTATAGGGTCCAGTGAGTCGGGTAGTGAAGAGCAAACTAAGTCCCTGACCAGCTTCTCGAAGCATTTGCTCACGATGGGAGTCAGGGCTACAGGTTGCCAGTCGTTCAATGAGGAGATGGTGGAGGATTTGGGTACAGGGACGATGGTGGCTTTTTTGAAGCAGGCTGGGACTACAGACAGAGAGAGGGAAAGGTTGAAGATGTGTGTAAATACTCCAGCCAGCTGATCCGCGCATGACTTGAGGGCGCGGCCGGGAATCCTGTCCGGACCAGTAGCTTTGCACGCGTTCACCTTCCTGAAGCACTTCCGCACATCCTCCTCAGACACAGTGTGCACGCTGACGTCATCCACGGTGCGCACACTGTCTGGTCTCATGGTGTTCGCTGTGTCGAATCTAGCGTAGAATACATTTAGATCCTCACACAGAGAGGCAGTGGTCTGCGGTGTGCTGGTTTTCCCTCTAAAGTCTGCGATTGTGTTTAGTCCCTGCCACATACTCCGAGGGTTGTCAAACTGTTGCTCCACCCTGTCCCTGTACTCACGTTTTATTTTATTTTCACTTGCTACACACGGGACAGACATGACTGGGGAAAGAAAAGGGGGGAAGAAAAGCAGCGGGGAAGAGGAACGGTGATAAAGAGCAAAAAACAAAAACCAACAAAACAAACAGACAAAAAATACATATATCAATCACCTGGATCACCTGTTGAGAAAGAAAAAAGAGAAAACAAGCAAAAAAAAATGAGCAATATAGTAAACAACATCATCGTGATGATCTATGTGAATATAACAGTAAATACTAAATATTGAATATTACTGTGCAGCACGTAGGATCGACAGCGGCAACTCGATAAAGTTTCACCTGTTGTGGTCTTCTGCTACTGCAGCCAATCTGCTATGAGGTTCTTCCACAAAAATCCTGTCCCGCATTTCTTGGGTTTAATGGTTAATTTGAGTTCCAAAATCAAAAGGTGCAAGTTTTAGTTGTTAAATTTTTAATTAATAACATCAAAACGTTCATTCTCTGAAATGTCATTGTCTAATTTTTCAGTAGCTGCCATCTGTTGTCACATTCAACATTCACAAATAGCTTGCAATGTGCTCTTAGTAATGCTGACTGATAAAAGTGAGAAGTAAAGGATGATGCTGGTTCTTTGGGTGACACAGGTGGTGAGAATGAGATGTGCTCCTGGCAAAGCTGTCTGTGCAGAAGCTGGGCTGAAATTTCATTGTTCTTCTAAAACAAACAAACACGCACACACGCACGCACACACGCACCTTTGTGCATGCCAATTTAGATACAATGTACGGATGTCCTCTACATTTCATCATCAAAGCTCTATCAGGCTGTGCAGGGTCTGAAGGGGAGAATATGAACCGGATAAAACAAATCGTTTGATGTGTGAAAGACAGACACTCCAGCTCCAAAGTACTTAAGCTTCTCCTCCCAGTGGACTGACAAGGGAGGAGGGTAGAAGCAAGAAATGAGTGCTCCTCTCTTTTATTCCCTCCCCTCTTCCGTTCATCATGAGGAGTTTCCAAAGCATTGCGTCATTGTTTATGCAAGGTCCCAATGTCAGCACAAGCGATGTCAATTAAATAAATAAAGTCAATATTGACAGGCATTTCAAAGGCATGGCAGAGACTGTGAGAGAATGAAACACAGACTGAGCAGGAGTTTCTAAGAGAATGAATTGAGCAAACATGAAATCTGATGAGAGAGTAAGTGTACACTTGAGCATTTGTGTGTGTTGAATCATGGTGGGATGAGGTGCAAATTGTATGATGTTTCATGTCTGCCACTGCTTTGATATCAGTTCAACATCACAAAATGTGTCTTAGTTTTTATTTTCTATCTTTTTCAAGTTACTTTATAAATCTTTTGATATGCTCTGCCATATTATCTGCTGCGAAAATCACCCATTGCAACCAAATTCATCCTCTTGTTGAAATATAGATTTCCATGGTCATTATTCACTATCTTATAAAGTGTAACAGATGGCAGATCCAGTTTCTTTGTAGATATTAAAATATTCATCAAGCTGCCATTAATTCTTTGATTGTCTGGCTTGACAAAGGCCTTTTAACTTTGGTTAATTTCCCTTCAAAGCAGTGGGAGAGTCTCAATGAGTTATGACCATGAATACAGCTCTTTTCCTAAGTCTTTTAAGATGAAAGGCACCCTTTGCTCCAGTGTCAAATGCACCTGACCCTTTTTAAAGTGCAGAAAGGCTTTTTAATATTAAATTGAATTTTCTTTGCAGATGATCTCGATTTAAATATTCAAATGTAAAGGGTATAAATATATTTATTTGATGATCACAAAATGATTTGAAACACTGAACAACACCCACATCAAGGCTTTTGCCTTATTCAGTTTTACAAACTGAATTGCAGTTAGCATTTTACTCACCCAGATATGCCAAAACTTGCCATGAATCCAATTATCAGGATGTCAAGAACTGAGGTTTTGTCAAAGACACTAGTATCACTGGAGGTGGGAAGTAATGAAGTACCAACTTTGTACTGTTTAGTATAATGACAATATTATTGTATTCATTTTCCTGTTTAGGTGTAGAGGCAAAGCCATCTTCTATAATATATGCAACAGAAAAAAGAGCTATTTTTTTCCTTATTGTATGCTCATGTTCTACATAACTAATTCAAGCTGAGTACATTCATTAAAATTCAAATTTAGACTGAAATAAAGTTTGTATGTTGTATATACTAATATAATCGATTATAATTTTATTACATTAATATAGCGCGAGTTTCACAAAAATAGATACTTTCGAACTTTCTTACTTTGAGTACATTTCAGAGCCGTTACGTTTTAAGTTTTACTTGAGTAAAGAATTTGACTGAGTACATCAACATTTACTGGAGTATTTTCTAACACTTCCTGTAGGCCCACCACCCGCAGGAGGCACCATAGGGGTCGGGTGCAATGTGTGTCTGGCGGCAGCCAGGACCGGAGGCAGAGGTGGACCAATTCCCGGTTACCAAGACTGACAAGTGGGACATGGAATGTCACCTCTGTGGTGAGGAAGGAGCCCGAGTTAGTCCGTGAGGTACTGGCTAGATATAGTTGGGCTCATCTCAACGCATGGCTTGGGCTATGGAACCAGTCTTCTGGAGAAGGGCTGGACTCTGTCTCAGTCTGGAGTTGCCCTTAGGGGGAGACGGTGGACTTGGGTGGGTATCCTAGCATACCCTCGGCTTGATGGCCGAACCTTGGGGTTTTTCCCTGCGGATGCGAGGATTTGTTCCCTGCACCTTTGGGTCGGGTAACAGGTCCTGACTGTCGTCTGGTCTTATGCACCAAATGAGGGTTTGCCTTCTTGGAGTCTCTGGGCAGGGTGTCCACCTGGGGACTCTGTTGTCCTACTGGGTGACTTCAATGCTCATATGGGCAACGACTGTGAGAACTGGAGGGGCGTGATTGGGAGGAAATGCCTCCCAGATCTGAACCCAAGCGGTGTTTTGTTATTGGACTTCTGTGCAAATCACAGTTTGTCATAACAAGCACCATGTTTGAACATAAGGGTGTCCATAAGTACACGTGGCACCAGGACACCCGAGGTTGCAGGTGGATGACTGATTTTGTAATCGTATCACAAGACAGGAGGACATAAGCTCTGGAAACAGGTGTTTGTGGCGGGTACCTAAACTTTTAGTGAGGATGCACTGGGAATGCCTGGCAGAGGGCCCCAGTCAGCAAGATCTTCAATGCACACCTCTGGCAGAGCTTCAACAGCATTCCGAAGGAGACTGGGGACATCGAGTCTGAATGGACCATGTTCAGCACCTCCATTGCCAAAGCGGCTGCACTGAGCTGTGGCTGCAAGGTAGTTGGTGCCTGCAGTGGTGGTATCCTCCGAAGCTAATGGTGGACACCAGAAGAAGGGAACCATCAGGCTGAAGGACGAATCCTACCAGTTTGGTTAGCCTGTGGGACTTAGGAGGCAGCTGATGGGTATCAACAGCAGAGTGGTTGCAGCAAAAACTCGGGTGTGGGAGGAGTTAGGAGAGGCCATAGAAAAATAATTTCAGACTGCCTCGAAGAGGTTCTGACAAACCGTCAGGTGACTCAGGAGGGGAAAGCAGTGCTCTAACTGCACTGTGTATACTGTGGGTTGAGCACTCCTGACTTTGACTGAGAACATTGTCGAACAGTGGAAGGAATATTCGAGGACCTCCTTAATCCCACTGGCACATCTTCCCGGGAGGCGACAGACAAGGGGGACAACTCATCTATCTCCGGGGGCGAGGTCACTGAGGCAGTTAAAAAATATAGTTCGCAGGCGAATGAGGCCATGGTCCTCAGCCGGAAGAGGGTGGCGTGCCCACTCTAGGTCAGGGACAAGTTCCTGCCCCAAGTAGAGGAGTTTAAGTATCTCGGGGTGTTGTTTACAAGTGAAAGGAGAGGGAAGCGGGAGATTGACAGACGGATTGGTGCTGTGGCTGCAGCGATGCGGATGCTGTACCAGTCCGTTGTGGTGAAGAGACAGCTGAAAGTAAAAGCAAAGCTCTCAATTTACCGGTTGATCTACATCCCTACCCTCACCTATGGTCACGAGCTTTGGACAGTGACCCAAAGAACAAGGTCACGGATACAAGTTTGCAGAAATGAGCTTCCTCCAAAGGGTGGCTGGCCTCTCCCTTAGAGATAAGGTGAGAGGTACGGCCATCCGGGAGGTGCTCAGAGTAAAGCCGCTGCTTCTCGACATCCAAAGGAGCCAGTTGAGGTGGTTTGGGCACTAGATAAGGATGCCTCCTGGGCGTCTTCTGGGCTGGGAGGAGACCCAGGCCCACAAATATGTACAATATAAAATTGAATATCATGCAAGTTTAGTGCATGACATTAAATTTTATATTCTTCCTGACATTGTGTTTATTTTGTCTTTGTCTCTCTATGCTTTCTTTTTTTTCCTCTTACTCCCCCCCCACAAGAAATCACAGCAGATAGCTGTTCCTTCCTGAGTTGCAGAAGTCTCTTCTTGTTAAAAGGAATTCCCTCTGTCATCAAATGCTTGCTCCTTGGGGATTGGCTGACAGTTTGGGCTTTCTCTCTCTTATTTACCTTGGGATATAAAGTGCCTTGAAGTGAGTATTGTTGTGAGCTGGTGTTTGTGGTTACAGTGGTATAGAACTAAAATTGAAGTGAACTGAACTGAAATGAAAACATCAAATTCAGAGGTACTGTTTGATATCTTAAGTTAGCTGGCAGCGGATATCCTTTAGAATCACAAACATTCCAAAGAAACGGAGTTGCTTTATCAGAGTAAGTAAAGAGGTAGAAGAAGAGTGACAGAAGTTCAAATAAAGAGTGAAATCTTGACCAGTGCAACCAAATCAGATGGATTTCAGACCTGAGGACGAGAGCTGAGGAGGTGAACGGCTGAAGACTGAGATGGAGCAGTGTGGATGTTGAAGGTCTGATGAACAGAAGCACATGTGGACAATGCGACAAACTTTCATTGCTGTAGTTTTCCAATTATTAATTTATTAAAATGTGTTTCTTATTTTCTTGTGGCCAGTTGTGAGGTCAATTTAGAAAATCTAGGCAACGACCTGCTTCACAGTGAGCACTACTGCCAATTATGCAAAATTAGTTTTTAACTTTTCTACTTTTAACATTGTTCTTCTAAAATAATGTAATTATTTTGATCTTTTAGATGTCTTTTGTTTCCGTCTTTAATAGTAAATTCTAATATATGTTTGTAGAATGCACTCCACACACACACAGTTTATGCTTCAGAGATGTCACATTTATTTAGGGTTCTTTATGCAACAACCCACAGTCTGGTCAGCGCTGGTCTCGGCTTCTCCAACAACCCCCTGTCTCGTTTCCCGCCTCACTAAAAAGGGGAAAGAAGACTGTCCATCAGTCCAAACGCCACCAGCTGTGTTCTACCCTGCCTCCCTGTCACCGCCCTGTTGAGCTCACTCTACCACTCCTGCCCTACAGCTGAGCCAGGGACCACACCTCTGCTACAATGTTTTAACTTTAGGATCTGTAATAAAATGAGCCAAATAAATTTTAAAACTAATGTAAAAAGCAACTAACTAAAATGTGACCTAAATATAATTAAATACAAAAAAAAATGATGAAAATTAACTTAACTTCTTCAAGAAAACACTTCTTTGCCATTACTGCTGTTATTGCAGGACAGAGAAAAATAATTACACCCGTTCCTGGTTCTAGGAAATATGGAATTCTGGCAGTTCTAGTGTTAGTGATGCCTACAAATGATTCTAATATTTTTTCCCTAAGATCAGAGAGCAACCTTTCCCCTCTGGGCCATCCCCAAAGATTACATTCTAATCCAATGGTAAAGTCACTTTATTTGTAAATCAAAAAGTGGATGAATATCACTGAAAAGACTTGTGCCATAGGGGCTACATTCCTTTGAACTTCCTACATTTTTGTGTGGGCGTGTTCTATTATATTTTCCTATGTCATGCCAAATCAGAAATAGCTGACAGAATAACCAACATTATAGAAGAGAGTATGATTAGGTCGTTCCTGTAGTAGGTGTACACAAAACAGACAGACAGACAGACAGATGGCACTGAGGTTCCTCTTGTTATATTGACTTGACTGTAATTTTCAATGTAGATGATGTGATATTAAGGGTGTGCAATTATAGCCGTGCGTACTTGTTTTAGATAGAGGAATTCTACAGCCCGTTAGCCACAAGCAGGAATGAATTCCTGTTACTTTCAGTGGTGCATTTGCATAATCTCGGTCTCTGAACAAACATGTTCCTGTGACTGCCAGCACCATCATAGAGTGGTTGGGAGCTAATGTCCAGAATCGTCCTTATCTTGGACAACATCCGCCTCTTTGAAACCACCTTTAGAGTCAAGCTCCAACCCAAAAACATTACTAACCTTGTGGATCAGCTAATTGACTGTCTGTTGGCATCTGCAACCTTCAACCTGCTCCCCCAGCATTCAACAGCATAGAGTATGGCACTGGCCACAACAGACTTGTAGAATATCCTGAACATTGTCCAAGAGATGTTAAGGACCTGGTCCTTCCTTTAGAGTACAGTGGAGTTTTTCACCCCAGTTGAGTTTATTATCTAGGTGTACTTGAAGGTATTTACACTCTTCCACAATGTCCACATTGACCCCTCGGTTAAAACAGGGGTCACTGGTTTCCTGGTCATCCTGAAGTCCACAACTGGCAGGTCTCTGTGAAGTGGCTGAATAATTTGATCTTAGTGTGGTACAAAATAAGAAAAAGAAAACATAAAATCAGATGTTGAAAAGGTCAGTAAAGTAGTGGTTACCAGTGAGTGATCAGCAAACATTTGACATTACCATTACAGTTGCAGCACATTATAACTCTGAGGAAACGATGAATAAGTAGTCTATATAGAACAAACAGTGAAGAGTAGATTCCAAGGACAAAAACATTCTAACTCAACAAACACAGTTTGTTGCAGGAAAAGGCTGCAAAAAGTTATGAAAATTAAGTGTCTCTCACACATTCTTAATTTTAGGACTTAAAATGTATGTACACTTATATAAATGGCAAAACAGGCCATGATGATCTGGGATGTAACTGTGTAAATTAAGAGATTATAAACCTGCTTCATCATTGTCTCCTAGATGTCAAATCTTGAACTTCAAGCTTGAGCAGTTCCTTAAGCAATCACCTGGAATTCATGAAGGCTTTATGGATTGATATCTGAAAATGCTAAGGGAGAAGGGCAGGTACATGGATGATCCATTTTATAATCTGTTGTGTTCCACAGTGTCATAATGTGATAAAATAATGATGAAGAATTTCCTAGCTAATGGAATCAAAATTCCTAATTTGATTTCTAAATATAAAATGTTTTCTTTCCAAAACATACTGCATGGACTAATGGATGGGGAAGTCGGAAAGGCAAAGTAAAGTGTTTACAGACCATTCAGGTTCTATACATAACTACATTTTTTTAATCAAAAAATCAACAGGAATCAATTCAGTTGCATGTTTGGGGTAATTTTAATAACAGTTTAATTTATATTTTTTTCAGACAGCGACCCACTTTTTATAATTTTGCCTCTATATAGAACCACAGTGGATTTCATAATTCCTCATTTTCAGAGGCTCAAAGGTTATCTGACTATTGACTAACTTGGTTTAGCTATGCATTTCGTGCTCATGTTTCAACAAATGGCTGGCTGGTAGCATGTGGGGCCTAGCTCAGAGAGCCTTACTTGGATGCCTGCTCTGGGCAGGATTCAGTTAAAACAGGGAATTTCTAACAAACCTTCCAACAGCAAAGAGACCCCAGGCACTTCTAAAAGTAAACTAGAAAGAATAATAATCATAGTTTATTTACAGGATAAACTGGATAGAGGTCAAGATCATTAGGTTAGTGTTGAACAAACTCATTGGACATTTGACCATTCCAGAGGGGAAGCCAGTGCCACTACACAATCAGTTTAGCTAGCTCTGTGTCATGATAGAACAGTCTTCATATCAAAATGTGTGTAAAAAAATCTTCTGCTAGGCACCAGGTATACAATATTTGTAAAACACTGTATGTTACATTGATTTATTATAGGGTCAAAAATAAATGCCCTGCACACCCCAAAATTTACTATATGATAAATAAACCCATTTTAGGAAAAATCATGAAATTTGAGATGATGGTGTGTTATTTCAATAACATAATTTTTAAAATGCCAAGCAGTCAGAATGGTAAAAAAAAAAAAATTAAAAAAAATATTGACTGGTTCTTTTATATAGCGCTTTTTTACTCTACCTGAGTAGACAAAACACTTTATACAACTTGTCTTATTCATTATGGCATTGTACATTTTTCAATGTAAGTGCTTTCTATCTAACATTCACACATGTTCAACATATTCAACTCTGATGAACACACCAGAGAACAACTTGGGGTTAGTATCTTGCCCAAAGATATCTGACATTTGACTGGAGCAGCCAGGGATAAAACCACAAACCTTCCAATTAATAGAAGACCTGCTCTAACTTCTGAGCTACCGTCACCCCAACAAAATAGCAGAATCCTTAGTTATTCTGTTATTCAGTGAAGGAATAAAGAAGGAATGCACTGGCCAGCTCAACAAAAGGTGTAAAAAGTCATGGAAGACCTCTAACGTGGATGATCACAGGTGTCGTTTTAAGGACTTATTACTGGTTAAGTCTATGACCCACATGGTGCAAGGCCATTGCAGAAGCCAAGGTTCAATTTTGCCCTGGGCTATTTCCTGCATGTCTTTCTCATTAGTTGGTATCCCTTTCCTTTTTGCTTTATTGTCCTATTCAGTGTTAAAGCACAAAGAAAAATAAAATGTATGACTGCAGAATTCACAATATCTTACCAAGTCAAGAACACAACTCGATGAGATACAGATATCATTGTCAAACTCTACAATAAAGAGACAACATCATGAATCCAAATACAGACAGTTTGTCCAAAAATTTTGTGCCTTTGAAAAACGAGTGGCTATAAAATAGCTATAATCCCTAAATAATGATATAATGATAAATACCTGTATATATAGTAGGGGTGCAACGATACACAAAATTCACGGTTCGGTTCGGTTCGATACTTTGGTGTCATGATTCGATATCTTTTCGATACAAAAAAATTTTCATGCCTTTTTAATTTGTCATTTATTAAAATTATAAATATATATTTTAACTCAAAAGTACAGGTTTTAAATGTAATGTTGCTGAAACAACAAAACTATCTGATCGAGAAATCACTCATCTTTGGAAAAGAGAGTTTATTACAGAAATGGCTCTTTCCAAAATAAAAGCTATACTATACCCTTCTTCTGGGGTATATTCTCAGCAGCATATTAAACATATCAGGTCCCCATGTGGGCTGTCTAAATGACTCGGGTAAAGTTTGTAGCATGCGTGCTTGTTTTTTTTGTCTGCTTCCACTTGTCTTTGCACTAGGACGATGTCCAGTCATATTCATTGTGTTCCCACTAGTGCTGTCAGCATTAATCTTGTTAAAATGACATTAACGCCATAACGCGGCAAAACTCTGTTAACGAGTGCGTGGGGCTGGATGGCGTCAACACATTAACTGCATTAAACTGTGCTAATGCACTAGTTTCCACCAATGTAGTTGAGCATTGCGTGGCACATCCGACATACTGTTTTACTTTTGTCCATGACGCGCTTACCATCAGGGTCATACTTCACATAAAAACCAAAATAGCTCCAAATATATATATATATATTTGGTGGTCTATCTTTCAATCTTGGGTCCTCTTTCAGAGTCCTGGGAGCTTCAGGGTCCTATCTTTGCTGTTCCTGGAACTGTGCTCTTCTGGTCAGAGATCTCAGCTGTTGTTCCTGGGATTTGCTGGAGCCACTCGCTTAACTTGGGGGTTTGCCACTGGGACCACTTCTCAGTTTAGTAAGTTCTTCTCTCAGTCCTTGGTACTTATCCAGCTTGTCATGTTCCTTCTATCACTATGGCCATTTTCCTCTGCTTGTCCAGTTGCCTTTGTCCCGTTAGCCATCACCAGTTTTTCTTTCTGGTATCTGGAAGTTTCACAGGATCCTTGCTGGGTTATTTTCGACTAGGATTTACTTCCACAGATGTTCCTGTATACTATGCCACTTGGTTATGGCGGTCCATGTATACTCTGCCTGCTAGCATCTTGCACCCTGCTGTTATGTGCTGATTGTCTCAGGGGCATCTTTACAGTCTGCACCTGTGGTCTTTCCTGGTATGGTAGACCCCTGCCCCTATGGATTTTGTACGTAGGGCTTATTTCTGTGCTGCCATGATTAGTGCTTCTGTGCTGTCTTTTAGTCCAGCTTTGTCCAGCCACTGGTAGGATTTCTGGATGTCAGACACTACCTTTATCTGCTGGTGGTACATATCTTGCAGGGCCCTGTCCTTCCATGATCGTTCTTCCCCCTGCTCATCTTCTTTCTCAGGTTTCTGTTGCCTGATGTATTGACTAAGCACACTGTCGGTTGTTTCCACCTTCCTGATGTACTCATGGATGTTTGTTGTCTCATCCTGCACACTTACCAGTCCTCAGCCTCCTTTCTTCTGTTTAAGGTATACTCTGGGTGCAAAATTTGGGGTGAAACCCTCCATGCACTATCTTGATGGCTTCTTTGTCCACCTTTGTCCAGATTATTATCCCAGCAGGGTATCTGATCACAGGCAGGGTACAAATAGCCTGGATCGTGTTCTTTCCATTCAGCTGACTCCTCAGGACTTGCCTGACCATCTGCATGTATAAGGTGGTTGCAGCTTTCCTAGTGGCCCCTTCGTGGTTCCCATGTGACTGTGGGATTCTAGTCACAGTTACAGTCCAGTTACAGTTCTAGGCACTCCATGTGTGGGTGATTGATTTGTAGGCTTTCTTTTAATTATTCCAGACGGTGCAAGCGTTGGACAGTCTGGTCTTGCAGTCTCGGCTACTGCTCTGTCTACCAGGAAAACCAGCTCCTCTGGTTTTCCTCTTTGCTTTACAGTGTCTTTGTGTCTTTGCTTTGCAGTTTTTAAGGTGTCAAGTACGTTCTCATATTGTTCCCCTGCCACTGAGAGTATACCTTGGATGGTTCTATGGAGTAGAGCTGGTTTATTCTCCAGCCTTCTAGCTCTGCGGTATACCTCTTCAAGTGGCTAGCCAAGGCTGTATCTTTGCTGTGCAGCTTCTAAGGCATCAGGTATGGGCAGCTTGCTGTACTTCTTCGGCAGTGTTTTAAAGTCAAGTCAAGTCAAGTGGCTGTATTGTTATTTCAACCATGTGCAGTGGAACACAGTGAAAAGAGGCAGAGGCAGTTTTTGGTTTTTTTTATTGTAAGATAAGGACCCTATAGTAAAGAGAAAATCCCAATGATCTGGTGATAGCCTAATAGCATATGACAACAGAAAACACCAGAGAGGCAATAGTCAGTATTGGGAAGGTTACTTTTAAAATGTATTCCACTACAGATTACAGAATACATGCCCCAAAATGTATTTTATAACGTATTCAGAATACGTTACTCAATGAGAGTAACGTATTCTGAATACTTTGGATTACTTAATATATTATCATGCTGTTTACAACTACATGAATGTACTATTGCTGTGTGATTTATTACTGTTACTGAAGGTCCGTGGCTTCGAACTGTAGTAAAGGGCTAATACGGTGGGTTCTGTTTCGGGCTCGTAGCCGAAAAATAGCTTTACTTTGTTGTCTGGGTCAACTTTGCTTGCGAGAGACAGAGAGACAGAGAGAGGCGTTGAAAGGCGAACACAGTGTACAGTCAAGTCTTAATAGCGTACTTACAACTGGGCTCATCAGGCACTCTTTTTGGCTGCAGTGGTTAGAGAACAACAACAACAACAACAACAAAAAGGCGCTCTGTCACCCAGGAAACACACAGTCGCAGACAGAGCGGGTCACCCTGTAACCATGGCAACCGTAACGCTGCCGCCTGGAACAACAGAACGTAGCTGTCAAACAAAACCCAAACAGTCCTGACCCGCCACAATATGACACAGGAAAATACTGCCGTGTAATCCATTTATTTCAACAAAGTAACCGTATTCAACGGTAACTGTAACGGAATACAGTTACTCATATTTTGTATTTTAAATATGTAACGGCGGTACATGTATTCCGTTACTCCCCAACACTGGCAATAGTTAATGACAGGCCATAGTAGCTGGTGTGGCCAATGGGAAAAAAGGCAGTGCAGGAGAAGCGCTTGGTGAATCATGGTAGGTCCTCCAATAACCAAAACCTACAGCAGCATAACTAACTATAAACGTTATCAAAAAGGAATGTTTAAAGCCTAATCCTTATAGTGGAGAGGCTGTTTGACTTTTGAAGAAAAAAAAAAAATTGGCGCTGGCTCAACAGGAGAGGAACCTGACAGCTGAAGGCTCTGGCTCCAATTCTAATTTTGGAAACTCTAGGAAGTATAAGTAAAGCTACCCTTAGAAAACAACGTGCTTTTGGGGGTTATAAGGTACTATGATTATTTATGACACAATGTGCTCTGATCAGTTAGGAAAGGTTTTTAGTTTAAACCCCTTTCCACACTAGAGAACCAGTATACACAATACAGGAAGGAGATCCAAGAAGTCCAAGAAGGCTGTCTGGTAAGATTTTTCTGATGAATATCGTTTCAAAGACTAATTAAAATTAATATCACTTAGACAAATTGTGCTCAGTTTCCTTTTCGCTAATTAGAAATCTGCACTCCATAGAGAATCGTTGATAAAACTGTTCTCTGAGAGGTGTTCACATTGAATACTCAATTTAAGAATAAACTGGAGGATGATGGTACACTCTTGGACTGGGTCAAGGACAAACACTGGCAGCAGCATAGAAACGGAGCAGGTATTCATTATGCATGGGAATTGAATTTAGACTTTTATCAAATACTCATCTCCTGCCTCATGTTCGTCTTTTGTCTAGTCTAATTGCTTATTACACTTGCAGCTGACAGAGCATGGTGATGGTGTGAGGGACATGGGGACAGTCCAGCAAGATGAAGAGGAGAGGGAGGGGTGGAGACTGTATGGGTGAGCACCAAGGTTATGACAGTTAATGAACACTAAAATGGAAAATAAAGAGAACAAAACTTTTGTAACTAAATATATATAAATTACTAAACTGATAATGGGATCTTAAAAAAAATTAAGGAAATTTATTTGGTTTCAATATTTGTACATTTTGGTCAAATTTGGTGCATATGTGTTTTTGTTTTTATTAGATCAAGATATATAAGCATTGTGTTTGTGTTGCACTCAAACTAATACTTAAATGAATAAAATTCAAAGTGCTGTAAACACAGACATACCCAACTCTGAATACGCATGGATACTTTCCATACATATTGATGAGGATACACTAAGCCCAAAAAGGTCACACATCCTCCCAGAGGTGAACATTGTACATTTTTTCTTCAAAAGTGTCATGGTTGGGGCAGTAGTTGTGTGGTGGAGTGAATGAGGACCAGAGTTGCAGACTGCGGTGGAGATGTGAGTGAGGTTTATTTACAGTGCTCAATAACAAAAGGAACTAAACATGAACCTAAACTGGGGGAAACTAATAATAACTAAACACGAAACCATAACTCACAAAGTCACACGCAGGGAAAACATAAGGAGGTACACGGGGGATGATGAGCTGGGAATGGAGATCAGAGTGAGGAGCAGAGAGACGTAGAGATGACAAAAGACGCAGGATAACACAGATTTACACTAAGTAGCACGTCAACGAACCGACAAGGAGCACAGACTGACACCCACTATATATATACACACACACAAGATAATCAGGTAATGGCACACAGGAGGGGAGCACAGCTGATCCTAATTCACAAGACAACAGGAAGACACAAGCTGACACAGTGATAACAGACACAGACCTTCAAAGTAAAACAGGAAATTCACAAAAACAAACTCAGGGACACAAACAGAGCACAGGAGGGAGAACACTGAAGTGCTAAATACAAGAACCAAACCCTAAGCACTGATACAAAATAAGAATTAAACACAAAACATAAGATGACACCAAAATGAAACACAAACGGTGGGTCAACGACCCAGGACCATGACAAAAGAAGAGCAATGAAAATAAGCCTGTGCTGTAAGTTAAACTTCTATAATGAAAACACACTACAGAGTACCAAATGTTTAGCCAGATTTATTAAGGCTCTTTTTTTCGTGTTAAAAAGCTACTGTTGGTGTTTATTAAAGAAGCTCAGTGTGAATTTTGTGACTGAAAGTTCTGGACAGGGGTATTTTTGTGACTGGCCTTATTGCATATGTATTTGTAGGAGTTTCCCTTTCAGGGAATAACTTACACTGACATTAGCATGTCTTTTTTTTTAAGAGTCTGATGTTTTTGTAATAGATTGTGCTAGGAGTGTTAATTCATTTTGAAGGAGAGGAGGAGATGTTATCAGAACAACTGTTTAACTGGACAGCTCAAAGCTATGAGCTCACTGCCAAAACTTTTGCTCTGTCCTGCAGCTCTTCACTCAGTTCTCAACCTGCATATTTAGAACTGAGCCTCAAACATTTCGGCTCCTCAGTAATAGTGGTATTTTTACAAAACAGAGGTGAGGTTAATGGAAATTAATTTAAAATGGAGCACTGGATGGAAGAGGAGAAACCCAATACCTGTGTGCCTCAGGTTTTAGAGGCAACCGAGTTTTTTACAGTGAGCAGTGGTTTGCAGTGTTCCAGGCTTTTAGTCACATTTCTACACAGAGATTCGTACATAATGAAAGTGTGACTCAGCGCCTCCCATTGATTTTCTTTTCTTTTTTACTTCTCTTCATTGGTGTTATTAAATACAATATGCACCTATTAATGAGGTTGATTTAGTATTACAGATTAATGCTTCTCCCCAGCCACCTCCTCCAACCTTTCCGGGGGAACACCAAGGTGTTCCCAGGCCAGCTGAGAGATACAGTGTCTTTAGCGTGTCCTGGGTCTGCCCCGGGTCCTCCTCCCAGAGAGACATGCCCAGAATATATCACCCTAGTCAGATGCCCAAACGATCTCAACTGGCTTCTTTCAATATCGCTACCCAAAGCTTATGTCCATACATGAGGGTAGGGACGTAGACCTTTCTCTTTTACGTTAAGCTCTCTCTTCACCATGACAGACTGGTACAACGTCCGCATCACTGCAGCCACAGTACCAATTCGTCTGTCGATCTTCCGCTCCCTTTTCCCCTCACTCATGAACAAGACTTACTTAAACTCCTCTACTTTTGGCAGGAATTCGTCCGTGACCCGGAGTGGGCACTCGACCCTTTTCCGGCTGAGGACCATGGCCTCAGACTTGGAGGTGCTGATTCTCTTTCCCGCTTTACACTCAGCTGCAAACCACTCTAGCTCGAGTTGGAGGCTATCACTGGATGAAGCCAACAGAAACACATCATCTGCAAAAAGCAGAGATGACATTCTGAGATCACCCGAGTAGAAGCCCTCCACCACACCTAGAAATTCTGTCCATAAAAATTATGAACAGAATCCCAGTTTCCAGTCCCCCTTGGAATGTTGTTGAAGCTCTGCCGGAGGTGGGAGTTGCAGATCTTGCAGACCAGGGCCTCTGCAAGGCATTCCAAGTGCACCCTCACTATATGTTTAGCCATGCCAGGTCTGTCCAACATCCTTCTCCTGCACCTGATCCAACTCACCACCAGGTGGTGATCAGTCGACAGTTCAGGACCTCTCTTCACCTGAGTGTCCATAACATAGGGCTGCAGATCTAACGAGAATTAGAAAATTGATCTGCGACCTGTGGCCTACAGTGTCCTGGTGTCATGTGCATGTATGAATACCCTTATGTACAAACATGGTGATCGTTTAGATTGGATTGGATTGGATTGGATTGGTAATTTATTTCAACATGTGGTGTTGACGTTATGGACAAACTGTTGTTTGCATAGGAATCCAGTAATAGAACACGACTTGGGTTCAGATCTGGCAGGCCACTCCTCGCATGCCCCTCGAGGCCTTACAGTCGTTGCCCACATGAGTGTTAAAGTCTCTCAGTAGGACGACAGAGTCCCCAGGTGGAGCACCCTCAAATTTCCTGCCCTGGAACCGTTTTTTGGCACATAAGTGAAAATGACAGTCAGGACCCATTCCCGACCCAGAGACGCAGGGAACAAACCCTCTCATCCACTAGGAAAATCCCCAACGTACAGGCATCAAGCTGAGTGGATACTAGGACACCCACCCTAGCCTGCCAACACTTACCAAGGGCAACTCCAAGCTGAGACATAGTCCAGCCCCTCTCCAGGAGACTGGTTCCAAGCCATGTGTTGAGGTGTGGGTTTTGATGACTTTAATAAGTACCTACAGACTCTCTAATTTGCTAAAATAAAACAGAAGTGCATTTAAACACATGGCACGGTAACAGTATTTTCATTAGCACACAAAAAGCTTAGGATTTGACAGTGAACAATGTTTTATGTTCTATGACGTACACATCATAAAGTTTGCTGTTACACATAGATTTCAGTTTTCAGTGGAACAGTTTGTAATAACACAGCTCTACTCTGGATAGATCCTGCATTCCATCAATAATAATAAATAATAATTACTGGGGACTGCATGTGGTCTTGAGGATGAACAGAAGCATTTGCTCTTACATCAAAAAAAAATATTGAGTCTCTTTCAGATACCTAACATTGATCTTAATTACCAGGCTGCATTCAAAGAGAAAGACATCAGAGTATCTTTGCAATTGCAACCTTAGTCTACTTTGCCCTTGTTATTCATTCCATATTTATTTAATGTGACCATATGCAATTCCAGTTGTCTTTAATCATTAACTTATTTAGTAAATATATCTAATATACTGTTCCTTCTATTCCTTCCTTATATTCCTTCTACTTATAAATATAAGTAGAAGGAAACTCTGGAGAAACTCTCGGACGCTAAGCTACTTCTACTACTAGAGAAATAAATTTACATTAAAAACTACAAAGACTCACAAACTTCAACCAGTTTACCTTCCGCTAAATTGCCTAGTATTTTCATGTAACCTTGAAATAACACAAAGTTAGTATACTTCACTTTATTTTGCAGGACATTTTATAATCCGAAAAAAAATTCAACTTCACCTCATATACAGATCCAATATATGATTAAAGAAATGAGGGCATTAGTGTAAACTTTAAATTTCCAGTTTATCAAATGCCACTAAGCAGTCCTTACCTTTAAATAGAACCTCTCTTCTCTTGCCCCGTCTTTGTAAGTGGTCACCAGGTATTACTCTAAGGAGGGAAACCCTCCAAAAAACGGACAGAACAGTGGAGCAGCCAAGGGAATAGAACAATATAAAACTGTAACTACTAGATATAATATATTGTTCAAATAAGTTTAAAAGCAATTAAAACAGCCCTGGCCATGGAGAACACACAGTAAAAACCATAAAACATAAACACTAAAAGTCCGGTGGTGTCAGCCACAACGTTAAAATCCAGTAAATTCAGAGCGGGGCAAGGAAAGCCCGGAGGCGTCCCCAGCCGTCACGTCTATCTCTCCGCTCCGGAGTACCCGGATGGGCAGAGCTCTCAACTCCGCCTGCCGCTTTTCTGTGTCACACCAGCACTGTGGTCTCACTGTAGCAGATAGGGCGCTGTCCCGCTGCCACTTAATCCCCCACCGTAGCATCCTCCAGCATCAAGCCACTTCTTCAGCACCAGCACAACTCCCTCTACCTCTCCGCACACTGGCTGTCGCCACTCCGATACACCAAAACCCGCACCAACGCCGGCTGCCGCCTGCCACCAACTACTTCTCCATCTCTGCTGTCCCCTTCTCCTGGCCTGCCAGGCCCTCTTATTGGGCCTCTGTGACCTCCCAGGTGTGCCAAGTTAGTAATCAGGGAGGGGCGGAGTCTCTCCAGGACAAGTCAACAATAAATACGGTCAAAACATGCAATAAACAATAAGAATAAAACACTGTACAATATTAAAATATTAAAATATTAAAAATAGTAAAACACAGCAACTCATGGAAGATAACCCCCCCCCCCCCCCCCGCAAACCCCCCCCCCAAAAAACAACTAGTTAACTTGTCCATTTCCACCCCGTGACATCTTTCTTACATTTCTCTCCATCTCTGAGGGAAGTTAGTGCTCACACGTTTTTTATCCCTGGAAATATGGCAGGTGCACCTTTAGCTAGCAAAAAATACTGTGAACAAACTGCACATAAACAGTTTGTGTGTTTGCTGTTAACAAGGTTGCATTTGAAATGACCCAATTACCTGCCAAAGCACATTGCTCAATTTATGCCTGCTCCACTTCTATAGTGCTAGCTAGATGCAAAAAGAATTGACCAACTTTTAGAATTCTGAATGCCATTCCAGATCATTCTGAACCAAATTACCCTTATTCTACTGCTATAAATGATGCATAAACTAAATGGCCTTTCTTGTCTCTTTTTATGTAATACACCCTGGTGATGGCTATACCACCTAGGATTGTCTTTGTGTGTTATTGTTCCCTTCATTTACTCTCAGTAATTTGATATTTTTAGGTGTACATTGATGTAAAAATATTATCTTCCCACAAATGTGTTAAAACTAAAGCAACAAGCCTGTTTTGAAAATGTAAGGTGTAAATATCACAGATGATTTTTGTAAAAATGCTCAGTAAAATCAGTAAACACCGACGGCATTCACTGATAGCATACCACATCCATGTTATCAGTGTATAAACAGATAGTTTAGCATATATTAGCACAGGTATCAATAAAGGACTACCGTATTAAACACTTTTGCTAACTGCAGGCAGATGGACAGGCGCTCTGCAGGTGGGATTGAGCGTCTGTAATTGGTGTCTAGGCGGGCGATGCTTGGACCGACGTGGGACAGCAGCTCCTTAAACTGGGCGAGGGAAAGACGGTGGTATGACTGAAAGCGACTGTCATGCAGACGCAGCTCTTGGAGCAAGTGGTGAAACTCACCAAACTGCTCAAGCTCCTGGAGGACCTGATGGACCCAGGTATGAGGACGTGAGGACGTGAGGTCCTTTACGCCGCTGCTCTACTCTCCACAGTAAATAGAGAAGGGAGACTCTCTCTTCAAACACTAGATCGACAGCTGCCATCTTGCAAACATACCATCTGGCACTACTTCCTTCCACATTTCCGCTTCACGCGTGTGAAAATTGCATATTTTAAAGCGCGACCAGTTCGCGTTGGACGCGCGTCAAGGTGCGAATGTACACGCAACCAGCTAGGGGTGTCTGGCACTTTTTGGTCGCATCTATTGCGTTCGGTGTGAATGCACCATAAGGACAGCAACAAAGTATTTGTACTTCATTGCTTCACACTTCCACATTGCTGATGCTGCAGACATCTGCAGTCTTGGATAATGTTGCTTCCATAAAAACTTAATTTTTTTGTGCTATATTTGTTCTTAACAAGAAATGTTGGAATTGGAATTGAGAACACATAAAAATCTCTAAGAACTAGAATGAATAAAACTGCCCTACCACGTTGCCAGCGACAGGTTTTTGTGACATTTTTCAAAATGACCATTCGCGCAATTGAAATAGTTCCAGCGGTCTCTGAAAGCAGATACTCTGCGCTTTCCAGTGATATTAGGGTCATTACAGTAATCCCAGGCACGGGGTGACAGCAACCCCGGGAAAACGAAGATTGGTTGACTTTAAAAAAAAAGAGAGAGAGAATGAGCAAGTATAACAGAAATTGGCAGAAAATTGACGATTTATCTGACATATGGGTGCTTTTTTTTTTACCTTGTTTTTTTTTTTTTTATTGCTTTGTTTTTGCTGATGTGTGCTGTGTTTTTTTTTGCTGTTTTTCCTTTTATTTTTGGATTTCATTAATGATGATGACTTCAGCACGGATCTGTGCCATTTGTGGCCAGAGTCAAGCCTGGTGCCATGTACGTCATCATGGCTGTGGAGGTGGTGGCGAAGACTCTTGCAGCCGGTCGGTCACCACATTGTCCAGTGGCTTGGAGAACAGAGGCAGACCCAGATAATGCTGTCCCTCAACCTCCAAGATTCAGACCAAAGAGTACCCCAGTGTTCAACCTCCTCTCAATGCTGCACAATCCCCGGGTGAAATCTTCTCCAATTTTTTGATGACAAAGTGCTAAAATGCTTATGTGCAAACACAAAGAAGAATGCTGCAAAAAATAAGGACAATGGCAGAACATTCACCTGGAATGAAATAACACCAGAAGAACTATCTGGGCTTATTACTTTACATGGCAGTCTGTAATTTTCCAAATATGGTAGACTTTTGGAGGAGAAACATAATTTTCCATGTTCCTGCCACTGTCATGTCCAGAGATCAGTTTATGGCCATCACTTCTAACCTTCATATCATTGATCCAGAAGTAGAAGATGAGGTCAATGACCAAAAAGATCACAGAGGACTATGACACACTTCACTGGGTCAGGCCTCTCCTTGAGATGAGAAATCGTTGCATGAGTAACTACCACTCAGAGCAGCATCAGTTGATGAGAGGATGGTTGCTTCAAAAGCAAGATTAGCCATCAAGCAATACATGAAAGCCAAGCCCACCAAATGGGGGCTAAATTCTTTTGTTTTTGCTGATGTGAATGGCTACATCATTGATTTCACTGTGTATTACTCTAGACTCTGACTATGGCAGTTGGATAGTAGGGTTAAAGTACACTGTAAAACCTAATAAGTTCACAGAACCCAAAAATTGTTGTTTTTATTAAACACAATGTGCTTTTAAAAAGGCACAAACAACAGAGCTCACTCATAAAAAAGTGCTTCATAAATAAAACAAGAGAAAAAGACTTCAAGGGTCTCCATCTCAATTCTAAAATTCAATAACATTTTCAGTATTAACAGCAATTGCAGCTATTAGAACATTGAGGCATTTAACACTTACTGTACCTTGACAGCTGCAGCTCACTTTCTTGTTTAAAAATACATAAAAAACAGTACTGGTTTCCACTGCTGTACTTATAGGGAACAAACATCAAGGCAGTGCATTTATGTATTAGGCAACAGAACATTAAACATGAATAGTGCATGAACTGAACAGTCATTCATCTTAAATGTGAGGTAGAAAAGCCAAATGATTAGGAAAAAAACAAACAAAAAAAGCTTCCTCAATACTCAGCTCAACAAGTAGTCCATTCTGAGTGATTCACTCATTGAACAAATCATTCTTCAGCGTCAGTAGACGCCCTTTCAGTGGTTTGTTGTCCTCAAGGCACATCACAACCTTCTGGATAAATGTGAATGTAAGCTCAAGTTTCTTTGGGTATTGTAGGTCTAGTGCATAGATGTACCCAAAGAGCAGGAGAAATGACTCAGCCAGATTTGTGGGACCATTCACAAGTATTTCATCCTCAACGACAATGCAGATGCTTTCGGGACTGAAGAGTGCCGAATCAGTAGTGTCATCCGTGACAATTGTCAGCAGAGCCACAGGAGTGTCAGTGAAGTCTGGACCATCTGCTGACTGCAAAACAAAAGTAATACAAGAATGAGTTCAGCCCCACAAGGACACAAATCATGCTATTGATTAGAGGTGTGAATCTTCATAAGTCGCACGTTTCTTTTAGGATTATAATGTCAACGATTTAATTTGATATGGCGATACATCATGATGCATTACAATAATCTTATTTTGGGTTTGGTTTCAAAACATATGTTTAAATAAATGTTTTCAATAATAAATATATGCCAAGATATTTGTTTTTGTTATTTACCATGTGTGTTGGCTGTGTGAAGTTACACAAAGGACATATAAAACAACCACATGCTCCTTCAGTTGCATCAACTCTATGTGAATCATTATGTGATCTTGACAGATGAGCTTTCATTGCCTCGAATGATGGAAAAGTGGCCAACTTCACCCCTGCAATTAAAATATTTGCAATTAAAGTCAAAACCATTTCAGCCCTGTTTGCACTTTTGGCTTTTCAAAATGCACTGTTTACACGCATTGTACTTAAAATGCGTGTAAATTTTTAAATTACGTGGAACATAATTATGCCAACAAGTTCACACAGTAATTTAATTTTGTCTGTTCTGTTGCAAAAAAAATCTAAAAATTTTGAATAATTCAGGGCAAAATTCTCTAGTTTCTTTGTATTTATTTTTTATTTAAATTAGGACACAAATTATAAAACTCACCCACTGACAACTGGTGAAATGTTGACTCTCTGTAGCGCTCTTTGCAGTCTGATATCTGTAAACAATATGTGCACAAAGACGACTTATTAATGTTCAAAAACATTTTTTGCACAGCACACACACGTAGTCAGCTGATCTCATCTGATGCAGATCTGCTCCTTGATCAAGTGACATTTGTCCGGATTTTTGGCACCAGTGACGTCGAATCAGCACCGCAGCTGGATGGCCCGATTTACATACCCAGCACAGCTGATACTCACCACAATAATTTACTAAGATTATATGCACTCCTGTTATTAAGTCCAGTTCAGTCTGTTAATGTTAACCGTTTCAAACTAATGTTAATAGGTGTGTTGCTAAGCTTAATAACTTAACTAACAAACTTGAAATTTACCCGTCCTATTTTCCCCTTTGTTTTTTCTCTGTGCTTTGTGTTTGCGCGTGCGCAGTGTGAGAAACTGCGGTGACACCCTCACGACGGTCGCGAGGATTTCAAACAGGTTTGAAATCCTCATTACAGGTTAGGGAGTATTTGTGATCCGCACAGTGTGCATCAATGATTCTTTCTTAGCCTGGGAGCAGAACGCGGCTCTTTATTTTCATTTCATTTCAATTTATCTAGCAAAGATCGATAGGGTCTGGCTTAAAGGTGTCAAGGAGGCGCCTCAGTCTGGCTGGTTGAGCCTTGTCAAATTAGCGCGAACAATTTAGCTGAACTTCGTTCGTAGCACCGAATTCGACGAGTGTGTAATGTTAGGCTGAATCAGGCGATGCATTTTTCCGCAAGCCTTGACTTGTAGAGCTCGCTTAGTGGAATACCCCTCTAAACTGTTAAAAGGATTTCGAGATTATCTCACAACCACACATTTGAGACTACGAAAAAATACAAACATGTGCCTAATTACCATCATGCTAACACACTCATGTTGTTTATTATTGTTCGCTTCATGCTAGCACACACACATAGCTCAACAGCGTAAACTACTGACTGTGTAACAGGGACACTTATTGAAATAAGTATACTCACAATACGCACGTGCATTACCGGTGGATACGACAACCGGTAGAAACGGACAGTAGAAAGTTTTAGTAGAAAGTTCAAACGCATGGAGCTAGAACTGCCACCGTCAACTTCCCGGGCAAGAATACAATGCATTATGGGAAATGTTGCCCCCCACGGAAAACCGCCAAAACGTTACACCGTACTAATTTGAAATAACATTACGTATTTGTCACATTCGAAAACTTCTAAAATTACAATTACTTGGATTCGAATTTATTTATAACAAACATTCACTGTGCACAAAGTACGACTATATTTCCAGTAAAAAATAAAGAATGTTTATCGAAATTAAATTTAAACAAAACAAAAACACGTTAGACTTACCAAATTTAGGGCAGTTGATGAAAAAAAATAAGGTGGTGGTCGTGGTGGGTTGAAGTTGCGGACTCTTAATCCACACGGGCTGGCCAAATCTTCCCCGCATCAAGGTAAATTCAAGATGGCTGACTCAGCTTTCCTGAGGGAGCGACAAGACTCCACCCACCAGAACGTCACTAATATATGCTTCTTAAACTTTTTGAGCGTTCCAAACAAATTAGCTAAAAAATATTGAGCCCTATTCAATTAAAGTTGCATAAAAGCCAACAGAGCTCAATACTTTATAGTTTGCTCAACTACAAAACGACATTTGAGTGTTATGAGCTTATTAGTTATGAGCTAGAACAACTGTTAGGGATTACAGTGTATGGAGAAGAAACAACGAATGTTTGCTGCACCGATAGGCTAACAGCTTTTGGCAGAAGCAGTGGGATGGTGTGGGATGTCATCTCCCTCACTAGAGGCAATCTCAGTGCAGAGAGATATCGAGATAATATATCCCAGTCTGGAACTGAACTTTATCCTCCAACATAACAATGTTTGAATTCTGGGATCAGCTTGGGTGTGCTGTTTGTTCCAGAGTGACCAACACAACCAGATTGGCTGACTTGTGACAAATGCTGGTTGAAGAATGGGATCCCATCCTACAGCAGTGTGTGACCAAACTGGTGACCAATATGAGGAAGAGGTACCAGACTGGGACTGAGTATGGTTCTTCTATATGCTCCTTAGGCTTCTGATTGATAAATGAATAAATTGTTAAATTGACAATATTTTTTTTTCTTCAGACCTCAATCATCCAATCCAATAAACAACTTGAACCAAAATGTAATAGCAGAATAAACTGTTTGGCAGTGGCAGAGGAGATTTAGCAAGTTTTTTCATGGGTTCAGCCCACATACTCAACTCTGCTGCTCAACCTTCAAATCCATTGCTCTTACAAATGCACCACCATTTAGGGAGACATAAAAAAACTTTCCAACTGTATACGATTATTGACAATCAAACAAACACAAGTTTCCTTTCCTTTTGTGCTAAGTATATACATCTACCTTTATCTCTCTATATATACACAAGCACATACTAATGATAGCCATATGATCAGAAAGATGAAGAGATGCGATGATCTTTGTTGGAGGTTATTAGCATGTTGACCAGATGCCAAGCCACCTGCTACTGGACTTCAGAAAAAAAAATTAAGTCAGCGCATACTGCAGAATCAACAAACAGGAGATAAAGGATTAATCAATCGCAATGCTTTAAGATAAACAAAATCCTGTAAAAGATTCAACAAGAATTGAATTTTTTTAAAACCCCAATCTATGTTCTGACTTGCATTTCAAGTTGCAGTATCACAGCTGGTGTTATGTCAATCGCCTTTTGTTTCTTGCATTTCAGACTATATTATATTATTATAGGGTTTTTACTATACAGTAAAATGCCTTGAGGTGACAGCTGTTGTGATTTGGCAAATATAAAACAAATGTAATTGAATAGGGCACAACTAAAGTAGGGCTGGTGGACTTAAGGCTCGTAAGGCTTTTCAAATTTTTGGATAGGATGTGCCCCAACTACTTCTACTTCATCAGACTGCATTTACAGACACCTAGCAGAGATTCAACCAAACTGTAATCTAGAACCACCTCCAGACATGATCACATTTTACTGCCAGGTATAAGTAATGACAAAAAATGGGCAAAATACTAAACATTTACAGTCACATTGAACACACTTCACAGGACTTTACATGGCACTTTTGCCCATTCATACATCTTGGTCAAATCTGGGATGCTTTTGGGTTTCACTATCTTGCTCAAGGGCACTTCCACATGCACAATAAAGGAGAGAAAAACTGTCTTTATAAATTTATTTAATTTTTTAAAAAAAGGTTTAATACATGTCTTTGTTAAAGGGTGTCTTATAATGTGACTAATACAAGTGGTGGGCCAGTCTCTTGATTCTACAAACTGAAGCTTGTGTTGAGCTTGTAATTTACATGGTCAGTTGCAATATATATGTGAGAACTGGGAAGTGGTTGATCACAGCCATCTGTGCTTATGCTCATCCATTCTTTCCTTTCCCATTAAGGGTAGTAGTAGGGTTTCTATTTTGGCATTTCAGGAGGGAAGTCTGCATATCTCCATCAGAGGACAGTTGTGTAAAGCTGAGTCTCTTGAGCCCTTATCAACTGTTACATGATTGCATCTAAGGATTTTTTCTTTCTTTTGAGTCTTTGAGTGGTACATAGCACTTTCAAAGCTGAAATCATGAAAAAAGCATTTGCTTTTATCCCAAGTGTTTGATTCTTAATTGTTACTATTGGGCTTATGCTCCAGAACAATACCAGGATACAGAATGCATTTGGTTGTGTTTATTGACAGGTATTCATATTCTCAACCTTTTCAGATGGAAAATCAATACATGCTGGTTGATGTGCTAAAATTATCTTGCTGCTAATAATGTTGCTATTGACTTTGTTTTTCTTTGTTTCATGACAATCCAGTTTGTCATGTGATGATCAAGTTGTTTGTAGATACATTTCTTCGAGTTATTTTTATTTTATTTTATTTCATTTTATTTTATTTCATTTTATTTTTTTATATACAAGCGTTATTCTGAATATTCATTCTTCACACCTTATTTTTTCTACTTAGTCCCCAACTGAGTGAAGTTATCTCCCATATGCTGATGACCCAGGTTGGCTCATTTATCCTATTCGGGAAGCAAGAGATTGATTGTGCCTGTGCCATTGCTGTAATTATACTGTCATCGCTTAATCAACCTTATTGGATTCCTCAAGCGGTCGCAGTCCCTGAGGCTGGAGCTGGGAGAAAGATTGACTTTTTTGGACAGGAAGAGAAAGAGAGAAAGAGTGTATAAGAAAAGGACTACGCGTGAGAGAGAAAGGAAGAGACCAAATTAAGCATGGAGTCAATTGAGAGGCAAAGAAATTGGGTAATAAGGATGGAGAGACATCAAATAAGTGGACAATGGTGGTAAAGGAGTGCTACAGGCACATGAAGATGTCAACGATTACCACATGGGGACAGCAAAGTGGATCAGAAAGGGCTGTACAGAGTTGATAGGGGATCAGGTGGGAGGATATGGGTGAGGACTCGGAGTGATTGTTTCCTGAAGTCTGTGTCTGCCCCGTCAGAGAAGGGGTAACAAATGGTTTGGGTGTCACCTGGAAAAGCCTTTTAATAATTCATTTGTCTATGGGGCTGGGCAGAAAGGGCTTCTTTGAAGAGCAGGACACAGATGGTCATCAGAGTGAAAGAAGCGTGCACGCAAAACACACACACACCCACACATGCGCACACACATATTGCACCCATGAACCCACACATATGCGCACAAAAAAGGCCTGTACTTGAGACTGGCTCATCACCTGGGTGCACACCATATGCCACGGTGGCTGAAAACCTGCTCTCTATTCCCATGTTGAGAACTACACACAAACACATGTGCTCGTGCACAAACACAACTCATTCCTCTTTTATAACTGTTCCACATTGCCACCACAAAGATCCTTTCTTGCATACTGATGTGCAATTGTGTTTATGTGGGCTTCCAAGATAAGAATTTACCAGCTGATAGAAATGCCTGCCAGTGCCTTCACCTACGCTCTGAGCCACACCAGTGCACACATATCCATAGTCCAATACAGGAAACACAAACAAGCAAGCATATACACACTGTGTATATGTAGACTCAAGATGATGTGATGACTGTACTTTCTGTCAATCCATCATTGTGTCAAACTGCCTGTCATAATGACACCCTTCTCCTTTTTTGCGATTTCTGACTACATCCAAACCAAATACTGAAACAGCCCTTAAAATCTAATGATGCAACACCTACTGTAACAACCATAAAAGCTCTGCATCCCACCATCTTGTTAGAACACATACCTGTGCCCTAGACACTAAAACAGCTGCCCACCTTTCATTCAATTACTGTACTGACTTTAATGGTTATGAGTTCTCCTTTTGTGCTTGGCATGCTTTATTCCTCTCCCCGTGTGGCTTGCAAGTGATTACTTCAAGGCACTAAAAGGTCTCATTGTGAGTTCTGCAGTTTGCAGACATACTGCAGATTCTTTGTTTAATGTGATACCTTAGGGGATTTTCATATTACCATTATAAAGAAAAGAGTACAAAAACAAAGGCTGTTACTGGTTTTTGTGGAACATTTGCAACCAAATTTTGCTGTGGTGCACAGCATTTGTGCCATATGAACAGTATTAAGATAAAAAAAAATGTTAAGAGGCAAAAGGGACAGTGATGACTGAAACTCGATGAAATAGGAAAGGATGACAGAAATATTTGCCTGCGGACAAAATGGTGAGTTAGCAGAGATGGGAGAGGAACTTTTAATTACAGTTTGACTGGATGGAAGACCAGTGGCTGGGAATGTAAACGCAGGATGACCCATCCAGTTCAGACAGAGGAACCACGTATCGATGGAACAGACTCCAGACGACAAGCACCATTACCCTGTGAATCGCAGCAGCTAGGAGAGGGCACAGAGGAGCAGAGGGGGACAGAAGGTTTAGAGCAGAGATGTATTGTGAAGGAGGGGAAAAATGAGGTAAAATTATACCATACAGACTGAGAGTAAAGCCAAAAATACGACACACATCTTTACTTCGTGGTTACTTTCATACGGTCGTTTTTAATTTGCAGTCAGTTAGTGGTGACGCAATTAATCAAGTGAAAAAACAGTGTGATAATGAGATAATCTTTGTAGTAATTCCACATAGTTTCTTTCAGAGGTGTCAAATACTGCTATGTTGTCAAAATGGCTGGCATCTTTTACTGGTGAGGAAGTGGTCTTCAGGGATCACGGTCACGATTATAGTTTTTAACAAAACCCTTATGGCTGAGGTTCAGTTATGTTCAGAAAAAAAAATACTCCAACTTGAGACAGGATGAAAAACAAACAGACAAACAAACTGACATGATTTAGACATGATTTCCCATTAAATAGTGGGAAATGTTTGATTTTGTTTAAAATCAGGGACGTAATTTCCAGGGGGGTTAATAATAATAATAATCAGACCCAACCAATATAACCCCCCCAATAAAATTATGAATTATCTTGCATAAATAGGCTGTTGATTTTCTGTACTCAGCAAAATAGTTGCATGTTTAATCATCTGGGAGCTTACCCAGATTTATTTCTTTATTTAGACCCCCCCCCACCCCTCCCCCCCAATGTTCAGCACAAAGTTACACAGATGGTTAAAATACTTTAACTAAACTAATCACTTTAATCACACAAGCGCGCTGAATGGTAAAGGGTAAAATAAATTATATTTTCTAATAGAATACATAAATCATGTAAGATGTAACAAACTAACTTTTTACTTAAATTTTCTCTGTCTGCAGGTAGGGTTTTTCATTTGAACATATTTAAACTGTAAATCATTATTAGTCATTTGCTAACACAATAGCACTGTTGTATTTGTAACTGATTTATTTTGGATTGGTTATTTTTACGTTTCCACCTTCAAAAACACCTAAATACAGAGGTTAGCAACTTATTCCCCAAAATAAGTCTTCTTTGGGGTAGAACTTGTAGCTGCGCTCCACAGGAGCATTTCATGGATTCAGCAAAGAGACTTTTTCTGATGCCTCCCTGGTTGTCCTTGATTCTTCTTTTCTTCTACTCACTTTCTTATGTGACAAGACTTGTCATGAAAAGGCTCCCTGCATCATACCTCTTTCACCTGCACCAAACCTGTGACATGACTTGCACAAGCAGACAGAATCTTCATGGCGACAAAGTAAAATTTTAGGTATGGGGTAGGTGACAAGACAGCAGGGGAGAGAAGTGTCAAAGTCATACAATCAGCAGTGACAAGCAATCACTTGGGAGTATAAAGAAAAGCAGATCCTAAGTATAGAGGAGACAAGGCAGAAGAGTGATAGATAACTTAGGTGACGTAAGAAAGATGGTTTAAAATGCACAGATGACATGATTACAGAGGGATGATGCGATGAGCCTGATGAGCTGTAATGGGATATGATACAAAGGCGGGAGACGATGATGTGTCTGAATTTGAGTGAAAACTCAGCTGAATACTTGAAGAACAAAAACAGAAGAAGGCACGAGGTAGTTAGCAGCAGAAGAGAACAAGGTGAGCGTACAAGATTGATTGGTGATTGCTCTTGGATTTTGTGGCAAAGAGTGTGGCAGCAATAAAGAGTGAGAACGAGAGAGTTGTAAAGAAGAGGGAATATAAACTCCCAGATGCCAGGTATTTTTCCAACCGGGAGGTGAGACGACAGGAGTCTAATGAGTTCCCTGATAGCCAGGCGGGTTTCATCTTATGAATCACACATCGAGTTCTCACATATATACACACACAGCTATGAACACTCACACAGCTGTAATGAATTACAGGGTTCTCAGCCTAAAACCTCAGCCCTGTACCTCATCACATGATGCGTGCATACATCATTTTGTGCAGCAGATCGATCTCTCCACGGCCATTTGACATGAATACACAAGAAATTGAAAGGTATATGACATACTCCATCACCTATTTGAAATCCTTGACATCCTCCAGAGATGGCAAAATGGACATCAATATATTGATGTAGTCTAAGCAAAACCGGGAAGCCCTGCTTTGTCTTTTTAAAGCTGTTCGAGTGTGGAGCTCAGGTTCCTTTTGTCTGTAAATGATGACATTATTGCACAAATCTACATCAAGCTCACACACCCTTACCTTATTACTACAACTACAAGCAGGAAATTCAAAAACATGTAAATCAATTAGATCAGCAGTGCCCTTCTACTCATGGATTCTCTCTGTTGTTTATTTATTTTAATTATTTTATTCAGCATTGAATAAAATGTAATGTAAATAACATTACGGGAGTCAATTATCTCCTCTCTCTGTCAGGAAACCAAGAAAATAAGAGTGATTACAACGGGATAATCTCTCAGCAAAACATGAGCAAGATTTTGTTTGTTACGTTTCCAAATACTGCATTTGCTGGTTTGGGATTAAATGTGTCAGCATTTCAATCCTATTGCTGTCAGCACATCAAGTTTGTACATATCACAAATACCCAAGTTAAGTACAGATACTTGTGTTAAAAAAAACTCCCAGGTAAAGTAAGTAAGTAAGTACTGATTCAACTTCTTTAGCCCAGTAAAAGTGAAAAAGTAGAGGCTCTACAACTTACTCAAGTACGAAATTAAAAAGTAGCTCCTTTGAGGACGTTTCTACCAGCTATTTCTGTGCAAAGCTAACTGAACCTTGTGCTATGTTAATGTAATAAAATTATATTAGAACTATATCCGACATTACTTTGACACCACAGCCAGTGTGTACCAGTCACACACTCTTCTTTACTTTAAATCCATCACATTATGGTAAACTAACCTGTTTATCCTGCACTAAAGGGTATATTAGTATTTCCATTCAACCGCCGACACAAAGTTGTATACCTCAGTTTCAAAACTTCAGATCAAATATCTAAAATTTTTAAATTTCTAAATTTTCTAAAATAATTTAGTTTTCATTCTTTTCTCTTTCGGGGAAATACAGCAGATGGGCCTTTAGCTAGCAGATGCAGTGCACAACAGGCTGCACAAAAACAGTTTGTGTGTTTGCTGACATTTATTAACTTGATTCAAATGTTACGTTTGAAATTGCATCCCACTTAAAAAACATTACCATGCTCACTCCTCTTCAGTAGGGCTAGCTACATGCTGAAGTACCACGACCACAGTGTTTAAATGGTCTTTTAAATTATGCATAAATATCTCTTTGAATGTGATACCTCATGGCTGACTGGATTACCTTTTAAGTGTTACTGTTTAGGTTCAAATCGGTTTGACATTTAAAGGTGTGCAGTGCTGGGAAATAATAACCTTCCTCAGATATCTTAAACCAAAAGCAACGAGTCTGTTCTAAAATGTAAGAGAAAAAAAATGTCAGAAAAATAAATACTTAAAGTACAGATACATGAAAAATCTACTTAAGTGCACTAATGAAGTGTTTGGACTCCATTACTCCCCATCTCTGCAAACACCACATAGATTATTTTACACTTATTTTACATTTTAAAATGAAAGAAATACACATTCCACCAATGCTCTAAGAGCACTGCTGTCAACTTTTAAGTAAACCTGACTGAGCTTCTTTAGAAAACTGACCAGTTTAGCTTAAAGTTATGCGGCACCTCTGCACTACAGCTTGCTGAACAAATACTAGTGTAATTAAATGGCAGGATGAGCCATTCTTGAAATACCTTTGTACCCAGTTGGCAGTCATAGAGCACCACAGTCACATAGAGAGAAGCTGAAACGCAATCACAGTTGAGTCATTGAGTAGTCCAAAAAGAATTCCAATTATGATGGTTTTTGAAAATATAACATACTTCAGACAAAAATGGGAGCAACACGCCCAAGGTTTGACACAAGGATTCCAATTGTCGCAACAAATTGCAGTGCACCCTCTCCTTGTGTTTGGCCTTCAGCACTCAGGATAAGATCTTTCTGAACCTGTGTATACAATCCATTGTAAAGCATCTCTTCAGCATTTCATCTGTTCTGTTTTGTTTATCTGTTTCTCACATACAAATGCACTAGCAGCAGATGTTCAACATTCACATCCTTGCTGCTGAGCAGAGAAGTGTATGAAAACGCTCTGTGCCACCAGCGTGGCCTCTGCTGCACCCAGTTCCACACCTGCAGTGTTGTGTCTTCACAGTCACATGTAAACACATATATAACACATACACCTGTGAACATGTCTGCCACATGTCTGAACACAACCTCAAATATCAGCCAACAGATGAAAACATTTATTTCAAAAGTAGCTGAAGGACTCAAGTCACGCACAAACCAATGTGGTAGAAACAGAAATAGAGTCTGACAACAAAATCTCTCTAACCTCATCACTAACCCCAATCATCATTTAGGCCCTGTTTGCAGCACTCTAACTGTTACCAAGCATATACACTTCACACAGCTTTGCACACATCGAATTCACTCATGTTGATTACTTCATAGACACTAGACAGCAAAGTAATTAGAAATGAGAAAAACTACAGCAAATGCAAATTATACCAGCATATTTCTTTTTCTTCCTCGGGAGTCTAAACTCAAAACTGCTGCTACTTCTGTTTCTGCCTTCCAGCTGTTTATTTGAGTTGTACTGCCCCACCTCCCTGTCACTGCATCAGCTTGTCCATAGCCTACTAATAAAATAAGGAGAGATGCTCCCTCTGTGATGCTAGCACTAAATCAGTGTGGGCTCTCTCGCCACACTGACAACCCAAGCCTTCTTCCTCTTTACTATGACACTACGAATATTAAATTATGTCACCGCAGGGGCCACAAGCACAGGGAGTGTATGAGAGAGTGAGAGACTGACAGGAAGAAAGGAGTGGGGACTGTGATGCAGAGGAGTTTGTATTAAAATGAAACTATTTCTTTGTTAAGTTAAAAAAATAGACATTGAGTTGAAGAGAACATGATAAAGGGAATAATCTTCAAGAGAGGAGTGAGCAACGGGGATCATCAGTTGTGTGTAGCCAGAGGGGATCGATCAAGCAAAATGGTGTTTATGGGATCAGGTGAACTGGTCTGAGTATATGGGAGGGAGGGACAGATTACCAGATAGGCAGAGCACTCCTGGGCCTGATTATCATAAAGGAGAAAGAAAGCGAAGGGATGAAGATTTTTAATGTGAATAGGGAGTGGACAGGAAGGCAATCACACAAGGGAGCTTTGGGGTAGAAATCAGAGAGTTACGGTTGCTCGGACAGATGACAGACAGCCAACCTTCAGCCAGAGATCATATACACTCACTCCTGTACTTGAATTACTGATATCTGTCTCTTCTGGTGAACATTTATGGGAATGTGTTTATTTCTCTATTCACAAAGGGATTCGCTGACGTTGGGGTGAGTTGTTATTCAAAGAGATAAACTGCAACACTGACATATTTCCATTAGGATATTTGGAGTGAATACATAAATAAGCATGTAAGCTAGTTTGTTTGACATGTCCGCCTAAATTCCATGTGCTAAAATGAGAAAGACCACAGTTCAATGCTCTATATTTCTTTTTAATTTACAAAAAAAAAAACCCTCTGTCATATAAGCATTTATTTTTTTTGTGTTTAAATAATTTGATAATTGTGTAGTTTAAAAGAAGAACTTGATCATTTAGTTTTAGTAAAAAAGTAACTTTATTCATACACAAGCACTGTGATGACATTACTTGCTGTGCAGACATTTTTGACATTGTGCCACTTCCTGGTGTTGGAAAAAACATGGATGATAATGTTCAACACAATCTGCATGCATCTGTGTTTAAAACATCATACAAGCAAGGTCAAACTTAATCAAGTTTACAATGGATATGCTAAAAGCCATTTATTACTAGGTATTTCATTTAAAAGTGACATTTTAACAGTTACTTTATAACTATGTATAAACTAAAAAAAGTACAACAGAAAAGATTTATCTTATGAGTTAAGAGAACAGATGCTGATTATTTTTGTATTGTTTATTTGCACAATACATAAGTTTGAGTAAATGGTCAGTCTTACTTCAACTCTGCGTCATCATTGGAGCTAGTTTAATTCGGTGTTTAGTCAGCGTTCCAACACACTGCACAAGAATAGAACCTCATTAAGAAGCTCCTTAATCTCACTAAGCTTTCCCTCTAAAATAATCCTATAAAAATTACAGCCTAGAGACACTCAAACAGCCTACTCTTATTTTGATGCAACCATATAATAGTAAGAAATACAGTTGATTATCCAATAATTGAAACTTGTGGAATTTCTGCATTCAAATACAGCAACAGATTAGTAGAGGATATACAAATAGCAGCTTATAAATTTCACTTAAAGCCAAGATTAGGAAATATAAAGGAGAAAAACCCAAGACCTAAGCTCTGCTGACAATTAACAACCATATGTAGGCAGCAGCATTTTCTGAAAACAGCAATGAATAACTAACTACACATAAATTAAAGTTTCTCAGTTCATGCTAGTTAGTATGCACTTTTAAATCATGCACTTGTCAGTTAGACAAACTCTGTACAGGCCACCAGCAAAATTTTAATCAATTAGCATAGCCGAGATGAGCCTGACAGACAGTTGCACTGCTCAACAAGACCAACAGTTTATATTAACACAGAATAAAAAGCAGCTATTCTACCTTAAATGAGGTCTTTCTTTTCTAGCCTTCTTCTACTGCTTGCTATATTATTAAATTACATTGCAATCCTGGCACATTTCCCTTTCCAGTTTAGGATTAACTTAGCATTAAAAAACAAAAAACAAAACATGAATTATTTGTCTGTTGTCATTTGGTTGTGCTGAGGTCTGAATCACAGGGCAGCTCCTGTAATGACAAAGATAAAACAATCATCACAAAATGTCAAATGGGAAGTTTATCCAGTCCTGGTTCAGTCATGCTGCAGAAAATACAGCAAATATAAGAAGGTGTTATCGACAGTGTTGTAATTAGGACAATATATATCAGTGGTTCATGTTATTTTTTTCAAAGGATGTAAGCTGTACGGAGTAGTGAGCATGTACATTTTTGAACTGTAGCTCATTAAGAATAATTCACACTGTTTGGATATTAACCTGGATATTTAAAAAAAAACTCTTAGTAAAAAATAAATAAATGTAAAGAGTCTGTGCTGAAAAACTCCTAAGTGGAAAAATGTAAGTATAAATTTTGAATTAACATACCAAATTTCCTCATTTGGTTTTAGCACATACTGTGGATCTGGAAAGATATTGCAATGCCTCAGAATTCTACACACAATACCCTGTAATGACAAAGTGAAGAAAGTTGCTTGAAATTCTTACATTTTAAAAAGAATAAATAAAAAGCAAAACTTTGTTGAAGCACTATCTATTTTTGCGCAGTTTCTCCCATTAATTGTAAAACATCCAAGCTCCATCAGGTTGGATGGTAAGTAATGCTACACAGCCATTTGTGGTTTAGGTTTAAGTCTGTCTTCATTTATGTCAGAAGTGATAGCAGACCTGTACGTTTTAATTTTTTTAAGAAATCCCTCAATAAGAACATGGTATATTATTTAATCTTAAAAATTATTTTTGGAGACTTCCCGCATACCACTAGAGGAAGGCCATGTACCAGCAGTGGTACGCGTACCACAGTTTGAGAACCACTGAGCTAGAAAATAGAAATTACATTACAGGCAGTTTGTGAGTGATAAATACTGTGAGAACATTTTCAGTCCTCTCAGTAATTCATCTTTGGTTAATACTTTGTGAAATCCACCATTAATAAGGGATCGTTGAAGTGCATCCTTTTTAATGTAGTGTTACTGTCCTTATATGTGTGGAGAGAACTGCTGTTTGAAGATGTTTAACATTTAAGCACTGTAGAGTGATTGCTTTATTCAGGGTAAATCCATCCATGTACACAAATTAGCTACTGAACACTGGCTTTCCCTGATAGCTGACTGCTCATCTTTGCTAGTTAAGGATATTAATTACTGAGTAGCTGTATGAGGACCGCAAGACAGTGGTGAGGCATGCAGTACCGGTGACGGGGAGCAGATAGAAAAGAGCCTGGCAAGGCGGAGGTATGCATAGAGAGAAGAGGATTGAAAGTCGGCAGAAACAAGCCAGAATAAGGGCAAGGGGCACGGGCAGTAAAGATGGATGACCTGGTGTCAACCATCCAAAGCACTGGACAGGGCACAAGACAGTTAAAGTAGAGAGTGCAGGGTCAAGTGGGTGGACAGTGTGCTTGGACTTCTGCAGAGGAGGGATATTGGATATATTAGATGAAGAATTCTGAATATGGAGCTACCAGTAAGGGGGAAAAAATGAGGCAGAAAATATTCATGGACATGGAAGGAGGAACTGCAGAGTGTTGGTGCAACAGCAGAGCATAATGGGAATCGAGTGAAATGGAGGCAGATGATCTGCTCTGGCAAACCTTACCTGTGGAAACAGCTGAACGAAGAAGGTATTGCATTATGGGGGGAGTGTATTTACAGTTCTAAACAGTGTATGTCACTTCCCACTGTATGGACAATGATTAATTTTCAGTTAATTACACTTGTTACTGACAAATTTCTATGAAAATATCTACATTTGATGTTCTTGTCATTTCTACACTAAGGAATCGTTTTCATTTTTTTAAAATGTTTAACAATTTAAAATATTTACAACTTTTCACTCTCAGTGCGCACAATCTGTGTCATTTCCTTGTTACTGTCTGTGCGATGGCTAGGACAAAAAAAGCAGCACTAAAGGGCTAAATCACACGAACTTTCACAGTAATCCAAACAAGAAGTTTTGAGAAGCAGCCTCTTGACTCAGAAGTGAGCAAAAGTGATATGATTTGTAGTTATTTTTCATTTTGGTATGTTTAGTTCATTTTTCTTTTCAATTTAAAACTGATACTAATGTATTTCCTTTAAATATCTGTGCTTACCTTTGCTTTCTTAGTAAGGGATGGAGCCATGCTTTTATGTTGGTTATGCAAAATTCTGATTAAACATTTTTCCAGCCTTTTATTGTCATTTATAGTAAGCTTCAGTACTGTAGCCTAATTTTCCTGTTCTTATCTGGTGAGTAGCATCCAGTCATGTCCTCTACTGCTCTTACTCATCTGCTTCAAGTTTCAGTATGCTGGTCATTCAGAGATTCTCTTCTGTATAACTTGTTTGGAACAAATGGTTATTCGAGTTACTGCTTGAGTTACTGCCTTTCTACCAGTTTAAAGGGAACTAGCTGTTTCCCTCTGACCACTGGTATCAGCAAGGAGAGAACTGCTCACTGGATATTTTCTCTTTTTTAGGACCATTCTCTATAAATCCTTGAGATGGTTGTGTGGTAAAATTCCAGCACTTCAGCGGTTTCTGAAGTACTCTGAATAGCTCGTGTGCCACAAACAAACAGTCACGTAACCTACCTTCCTTCCTCCTTTTACTCAATTTGAACTTCAGAAGCTTGTCTTGATGATGTCTACATACCTAAATGCACTGAGCACATAGACAACCAACTGAACAGATATGACTTTTGAATTGTCTGGAGACTTCACAGACCCAGTATCACAGGTAAAAGATTAAAGGTTTTTATATAATGTCACAGAGCTTCAAAGACATAAAACATTAAACAGAAAACTAGATTTTAAACTTATTTCCATGTTTTTTCTGTATTAAAATCATTAAAATGTGCTCATCCATATTTATACTAAATGCAAGGAAAGTCTGTACATCATATGGTTTTACAGAAATAAATAGCTGTGTGCGTCGTCCATGTATTTATGAGAATATCTGATAGTGTTGTCACATACTTTACCAGATGCTGTAGCTTGTAGACTACTTTGTTGGCTTAATTGAAACACCTCAGTATAAAAAAAAAAACACACATTTTGACATTTGTTGCTGTTATTGATTAGTATAGGTAATCTTTACTATATAAATGGCTAAAGGTTTCCTTGTGTGCCAGTGGTAGCTTGAGGTTTCTACATGTGTGAATTTAGATGTTATTTCAACTGTTTGTGTGAGATGAAGACAGCTAGTATCAAAAATATATAATCCACTATGGTAACAGAAGTATCAACTAGCAAAAGCCAGTGAAATCTTTTTATCTCACAGCAGGTCTATAACGGAAAACCTGCCCTTGTGGCTAATCCTGCTTACATGGAGGTCTTTAATTTAAAGCCATGAAGCATTAAAGTAGTTATAGAATTATTTTCACCATTTGAACCTGTGTATCGACAGCAGGGTGTCTTGGCAGACATGATAGGTTTAAATGGCCAACTCAGTAATTTTATCTGTTTTAAGACAAATAAAGTAACCGCTTAATACAAGGACAAACAGCATCAGAGTTTGGCTGTGCATCAGAGAGGAGACAAGCAAGAGACCCTGGCATGTATTTTAATGAGAAGGCATAAACACTAATTAAATGGTTAACTTTATAGATTCCACATGTAGCTTACATGACAGTGCTTTCATTATTATTATCTCTATTTTTTTACAGAAATCTTCTTCACATAAGAAATTTCTATTATAAGGACAAAACTTTTGATAATTTATTTTGTTGTTAAAGTATGATATACAGCTAGGTACTTTTTCTGGCCTGAAGGACAGTGCCTCAGCGTCATCTCTGTATCTTTTAAATATAAAATAATTCAGCAAAGTACACAAGACCCACTGCAGCCATTAACCTTGCCCAAGAGGAAGGCCACATTATTATGTCCTGATTGATTTGTACCTACACACAATGTAACTATGACAAACAGGACTACTATGTATGCCTGCCATCACTGTACTGTAATCACCCTATCACCAGTTTCCGTAAAGGTCACAGTACTTAACATGTGTGGTACCTTGACAAAAATGAAAACTGCTATGAAATATATTTTGTTACTGAATGAGGATAAGGAATGAATGTGAGTTAGCCTTTCAGTTCATTTCCATAAGAATACTGTACAGAGTTTCAAAAGAGAAGAATCTCATGTATTTTTGGGTTATCCAATGTGTTTTAAAAGGGTGGTTTTCTGAATAGTAAGTCTTACTTGTAAGTGCTATAGACTTCATTCAATACTCAAGTGATCTACCATATACACATGCAAGTAAATAATTTTTCCAATGCATTCCTATGTGTAACTGTGGCCTTAGCTTTGTTTAAAGCTGCAGTGGGTTAGAGATTACAGTAGTAGAAGCTTCTCTTTCCACAAAAGCATCAGCCCATGCTTGCCTGGTGCTAAAATGAATTCAGTGTTGCATTTTTGCTTCACAGAGGATTCAAAATCCTGTATTCCAGGTAAAAGTCTTGTACCAATCATGGCTTTTTTCCCTATATGAACACATTTACTCTCAATTCTACTAGTCACCCGAAACTACCTGTGATCTCCTGTTACAGGCTTGATTTTCTAAAACCTGAAAACAGAGCCTAGAATACATGCAGGAATCTAGTTTTTGTCCAATCATCTGAATTCCAAAATGCTGAAAGGGTATTAAGTATTAACTTGTTGCCTACTCACTCTCTATCTCAAGTGTAGTTTTTGGTTTGAATTCGTTTTTATGATGGAAATTCATGCAATCTGTTCATACATACCTCATGTTTTTATATTTTTTGTAAAAGGATAAAGTTGACAAGAGTTGCTTTTGTTGTCTGTGTTGGTAATGTTTTTTTTGCAAAACACGTTAGTCTAAAAAATCTATACAGCATAACAAGTGGGTGGCTGATTAATTGGTCTTGACAATTTGTTTGAATTACATTTTCATAGTTGTTATATCATCATTTGACTTTTTTCGCCTTCACAGCAGTCAAAATAGCTGTAACAATTTACAAAGTCGTCCTGAACTTGTTAGGAAAGCAGTGCATACTTGTAGCAGGCAGTTGTCGATTTGTATAACTAGAAGACAACATTGTTAATTTAGAAGTTTACGTGAGGAGTTTATTTACTGTTTAGCTCCGTGTTGGTCGCTCTCCACAAGCTCCTGTGGGAAATATCAAGTTATTAGCCACTAAATGATTCACTATGAAGAAGTACTAGTAAGATTTTTTTCAGAGTTCTGTTGCTGACAACTTGAAATTTGGATGCTCTGTCTGGAAGGTTTAATATACAGTGACCATGAGACTGTAACTAAAGAAAACACTAGCACACAAACACGCTAAAATGGAATAAAACCCAACAGAAATAGGAAACAAAACACAGCAGATGTTAAATAAAATGCAATACAACTAGAAAAAAACAAAATAAAGTGAAGGGTTTTTGAGGACACAACGTGACGAACCAACTGTGATACTTTCACCCATTTCACCCTGCAGATTGTGGCTCCTTCCTGAGTCTGGTTTCGCCCAAGGTTTCGTCCTGTTAAAAGGGAGTTTTTCCTTCTCATTGTCGCCAAAGTGCTTGCTCATAGGTGGTTGTCTGATTGTTGGTATTTCTCTGTATTATTGGAAGGTCTTTACCATACAGTATTAAGCGCCTTGAGTTGACTGTTGTTGCGATTTGGTCATATATAAATAAATAAATAAATTTAATTTAATTTAATAGGAGTGACAGAAACCAAAATGTGCGAAAGACTTGGCTGAATCAGACCTAAAAAAAGCCAATGGTTTATCAGTATTGTGAGGGAGAAAAAGATTCAACATTATGTGTTGATCACATAATTCATATAATACTGTAGACACATAGTTTGCTTTTAGCTACTTACTGCTAGTCTGTCAAAGGTAGCTGTTCCATCACAAAAACCTGTCCGCTTACTTTTGTGATTCTTTTTATCTTTTCTGCTTTTTGCAGTGTTTTTTTTTCCTGTTTCCTTCTTGTTTTATTCAACTCTGATGTTTTGTGTCATTTTGAAGCGTTTTTCTGTTTCCTGGTGTGTTCTTGAGTAGCAGTCTGTTTGACCTCTCGAGACATGTTATTGAGAACTATCAGACTGAAGCAGTATTTTAAAGGGGCCACAATGACAAAATAACGAACAATCCTTCAGTTTGACCATAATATCAAAGTGAAGTCATGATTCTGTAGGTTATACACTTGCAATGCCTTCTAAATTGATATGTAATGAACTAGCTTACAAGCTCTTTACTGTAATCTTATCCTTTACAAAATATGATTATGATATGGTCAGTTTAATTATTCCCAGTGTACTTCATAGTATCCGGTCATATTGCCAGCCTTCCCTCAGACACTTTAAATTGCCACAAGCAACTCTGTTGAATTCTCTGCAGTGTTTTATGCAGAAATACAGCAGTAAAACATACAGCATTCACACTTGTTAACCTTGTCTCATTCAGTTTTATTCTATTTGTGATCACTCATCTATAACCTGAAGCAGCCTCTAATATAAAGAGGCCACTGAGATGTTGGGAAATATGATGCACTGTAAAATCCCTTCTAATGGAACATAAACAGTGATGCTGCTGAGATACTTTCCTGGGACGAGCAGCTCTAAAACAATGGCCTCATAAGAAAGTTGATGTTCTGTATATCTGCAGTTTTTATGTGTGTGTGTGTGTGCATCAAATCTGTTAGGCATCCCAAACATTGTGGAGGGATGTTCAGAAATTTGAACACATACAGTGATACAGAGTGTGTCTGTGATTTGAATGCCTCTTTCCCCTCACATTTTCATCTCTAACATTTACACACGTTAATCTTCACATATACATTTCCGATGTGTTTGGTGTCACAACCTTTTCCAGTCTATCGCTGTTCCCGCTTCCGTTGTTGCTAATGTGACTGTGAGTGGTAAGAAGGCAAAAACTGTGAAGTGACTCACACATAAGTATCTTTAACAATTTTCAGCCTAGCGGGTAGGTCTGCCAATATGTCAGTGGGGCTGGCACCCCTGATGGGCACACATCATTGATATGGCCACTGTCTCACTGGTTTTCCACCAACACTCTAGCGTGTGCATCTTTGAGTCTGTGTGTGCGCGTTCTGTCCATTTTCTACTGAAGGGGGGTCCCAGGGGTCTCCGTCTCTGAGTAAGAAATGACAGAGACGACAGCTGAATCACTGCTCCGTCCTTCTCTCTCTCCATCTCACGTCCCTCATTCCCTCCCTCATCCGTCTATTGACAGGTCTGCAGCCACAGCACCCCACACAAAATGAATCTCAATGATTCAGCACGCATCAGAAACCATTACCTGCACAGCACAAATGTACACTGTGAATATAAATCACCTGCTGTGGGTGTCACTGACCATTTGAAACACAGATACATGCTAAAGTCCGAATGCCAAATATCCCCTCAGTGCACCCTGGTGTGCCACTCCTCTGTCAGTCTCAGAGAAAATAGGAAGATCCATGCACAATGAAGCTCATGAATTATCAGCTGAGCATGAATGTCAACTATCGTGACCACATGTGTATCCATCATTCTCATACGCTGATATGTCAAAAGATCAGGCCTTGCTCAGAGGGCCGTGTCCCTGTGAGTGATATGTGTGCAAAGCTCTTGTCATTTATGCATTCAATCAGTTATCCAAATAACATAAAAAGTGTGGGATACTCATACATGCTGCAAATTCCCAGAGGTGACTGGCATATCTCTCTGGACTGCTTGCACTGTAGATCTATTTGTCACGTTGATAGTAAGCATATAATTTCATCACGTTTCCCCTGCAGTCGCGTTTGATTGGATACATCCAGGTCAATAAATTTCAGTTAAATGTCAGGGCTCAGTGGAGAACAAACACAGCTCACATCATTCATAATTCCATGAGTAGATGTTTCTACATTCCAGTGGGCTTTTGTTTTAGATGCTATGCTTTTTGTTTACTAGCTCGCACCATTCTCACTGTAATACCCATATGCAGGGGAGCAATATCACATAATGCACAGACTGTGATGGAGTAATAATAAAAAAGCCTGTGTTATGTGCTACCTTTTTACACATTTTGCATGTTTCCACATGTTCATTCAACTAAAATCAGTACAGATATGAATGAATGAATAAATGATTGAATTCTATTTACATATTTTTGTAATTCATCTTTCTTTTTTAGCAAGGAAAGTACCAGCTGGCCACATATAACCTTGAATTCAGCGAGGAATAAACATTACCACATGCCTATTCAGTTCAGAAAGCTGTAAAACTGTGTTTGGTTTAAAATTATTATTATTATTTTCTCTCAAGAGCAATTACTTCATAATTCTTTAGAAAGAGGCAAAGAAATAAAACAACTGAATAAGGTTTCTCCAGCCGAAGCAAGTATGAAAATACGTTTCTAAATAAATTTCAGATGTAGATGCACTGTTGAACCACAACAGATTTGTAAGTTTATATATGCATAGCATGGTGCATGGTGTGGAAAGGGATGGGGGGTTGGGGGGGGTGGGGGGGACTGGGACTGCAGAGTTTAGAGTTATAGCATGCAGATATGGATCAGTTTTTGGAATGATACATATTCATAAGGGGGAAGGGATTGGGGTCAGCAAGTTCTTTGGATTGTTTTCGGTGCAGGCATTGACACTTGTGTGCAAACTTCTAAACATGCACACTCACACAATGATACAAAAGGAGCAGCACTCATGCGCACAATTCTAAGCATGTGGAACTGGAGTGAGAGGACGCCAAGGTTGTATTTACAACAGAGTTACATAAATGTCTGTTTGGAGGTTTGCTTAACCTAAAACACATCTCTAGATTTTTCATCATTCTAATCTATAATGGCATCACTCTCATTAATCACAGTGGTGTTAGGCAACAGTCTACAGTGTAAAGCTTATTGCTAATCCCTTCTCACACGAAAATGTACTTTTTCACTTCCCTTCTGTCATTTTTTTTCTCACACACTCTTGCAGCCGTTAGCCCTCTTCCAACCTCCAAGAGCCCATCACCTCCTGTTACGAGCCTGTGTAAATTGAATGCTGTGAATCAGGGCTGGCTGTTACTGCATGTGACTGGAGGGAAGTGGGGAGGAGAAAGGAGAGAAGGGGACTGTATGTCCCTGCAGCTTTATGGGCCGGTGTCTCACCATGATATATCACCGCCGGGCGAGATAATACCATCATGTACAGAACTACCTAGTATGTGTATGTGTGTTTGTTATGTACTTAACTATGCGGTGATCTGCTCGCTGCTCAGCTCCTAATAAGGGGCATCTGCTGCTGTTTTATAGTATGGAACTGCAGAGGAGGAAAGGAAGAGTAAAAACGCCATGGAAAAAAAAAGCAAAGAGGTACTGCCCTCTATGAAGGCTTTTGTGAAAGCAGGAAAAAAATATTAACTTTTAGGACTTCGTGTCCGAGGATAGGGAACTGGTAGAATGGGAATATAGCAGTGGAAAATGTGAGGTAACGTATGTGACAGAAAATGAGTGTTTGGAGGGTGAGTTAAGAGAGAAAATGAGATATATAGAGAGAGAAAGTTGCAGAGATGTGCACACAACCAGTGAAAGAGAGAGGGAGTGATAGAACGAGCAATGGTGAGGTAGAGAGAGCCCAGATGAGGGAGTTGAGATGATGGGCTGGCAGTTTCCAAGCACCAGGCTGTTTTTCAGGGCTGTCAAGCACATTGTGAGGCATTGTTTGAAATGCCCAGGCTGATGGCTGACATATTCCCCATGAATCTAGCATGCCAGGCCGCTGTCCACTACACTACACTCAGACACACACAAGCCGACGCGCTACGTGCTTCTGTTTGAGTGTGTGTGTGTGTGTGTGCTGGTCAGTGAAGGATAATTGGCAGACCTTGGTCCATCAGTGTGGCTTGGTTGAAGAAGGTTAAGAAAAATGGGAGGCATTGGGGGAGGGCAGTTGTAAATTCTGTCCCACATCAATGTATTTCTGTCAGTAGCACTCTGTTCTGGTGGTTAACTATTACCTCTGGATAGTGCGCACACTCTCATGTGCGCACACCGATGGCCAGATATGTATGCACTTACCCATACACATACACAGTGAAGGAGCACTCTACTCAAGCAGAAATCCATAACTCACATGGGTGCAATCAGTGGTCACACACACCGGGTGAGTTAGTGTTTAATCTCCTCACCAGCAAAGATCAGAAGTGCCTCATACAGCGTCACATCCAATCCATAGATGTGGACATGTGTAGAAGGGAGAAAAAAAATCTCTTGAGGTTTCTTTTCTTCCCCTTTGTTTCCTTTTGCTCCCCTTAATCCTTTTCTTCATCCCGACTGTTTCCCACAATCTAGCTCTCTGTTGCATTTCTGTTTCACTTTATTTCTCTTTATTGGCTAATGATGTTTCAGCTCTTTGCTCCACCTCTTTCGTCTCCTCGCCCTTCTCTTCTCTGCTCTTTTCTTTTCCATCTCAATATTTCTCCCTTTACGCTCAGGCTTTCATCTCATCCCTTCCAAACGTCCCCTTCCCTTTGCCATCTGTACATTTGTTCCCCACATCCCTTTCACTTCATTTTCCCGTCCATTCTCCTGAAAGATCCCTCTGCTGTTGCTTTTGTAGCATTTTTCTTTCCTGTCTTCTGCTTTTTCTCTTCTCCCCCTCCTCATTTCACCCACAGCCATAAGGGGACAGCTGTTGGAGACAGACCTGCAGAAATAACTGTGTTACTCTTCTAATCGATAGCGCCAGGCACCAGTGGCTACCGCCTGGTCTTGTCCAGTGTGTGTTTTTGTGTCTGCGAATATATGTCTATGCGCAGCTGTGGCTGTGTACGCCTCAGTCCTCCGCCAGGAGGCAGAAACAGCAGATAACCAAATACATATAAGCCTCCGCCATCAGCGGAGAAAAACACGATTTAATGCAGGTATATCCCTTCTTCTCACTGTCCATCCACTCTTCTGTCCTCTGTCATTCCCAGCAGCTCACTGTAATTTCAGGAAACAGAAGATGGGGTGAGACAGAACAACAGAGTTTGTCAAGTGTGATTTTATCTCACATAACGATGAGCAGACTGAGAAGAGGCATTTGATAATTAAATACTTCATCCTCTGTTTCTTTTGGATACTAATATACCTCCACTAACACGTGCACACACATTTTGTTTTCTTAACAGCAGGCCACTTATTAAGTTGTGTGCCTGAATTTTGAATTCTGTGCTGTCTTAATGGTAAACTTTCCATCATCTGTTCTTTGATATTTAAGTGTGTTTGTCATTATAAGCTCTGATGGAGGAAAATGTGTGTCTGTGTGCATGCTATGTACCTAATATAATGTGTTGAACATGCAGTGTCCGAAGAGCTGTGGCAGTCCAAGAGGATTAAAGTGACAAATACTCATTCTTTATGCTTTCTAAAAACCAGTAAACTCAATGGCAACGAGTTGATCCATCTGTCATCTGTAACCTCCCCACCAAGCCCCGCTTCTCTTTGCTGTCTTTTTCCCCTTTGTCCATTTCTCTTCTCTGGCTAATGAGGATGTTGCCTACCGGGAGCCATGTTTCTCCTCGCAGTTTCTTCCAATGCCGTTGACTGAAAATTTACTATTTTTTCAAAGTGCTGCTTAATGGCGGTTGGCAGTTTATTGGCGGTAAGGGAGAAATTGATTGCCTTACAATGTGGACTTGTGACGATTTCAGTTGTGGAATTCACTTGTTGAGGAAGAAAAAAATAAGGAACAATGAAGTTAACCCAGTGAAGATTCAAAGACAAAAATGGTGGTAATGATTTTATTAAGAGGTTATGTGTGTGTTAAAGTAAACCACTGAGAAGAAGGCAGAATGACAAGGAGTGAGAGTAGATTAAAGAGAAAAGTATTATTGAAACAAGTAGAGACAAAGAAGGCACTTTGGGATAATGGCCTACTGCTGTGACTGGCAAAGAATATTCAGTAATCTGTTGGTTTTATGGGATTAACTGTTCAATACCACTTCTTTGGCTTTTACAGCTCTACACAGGTTCTATTTATAAAGCAGCTTTGGAGGAGAAGGCTATGTGATCATGGCTCACATCAGCGTTTCTAATCATTTTAAAAGACAGGAAAAGGCTTTAAGTGACAAGATTCTGGCTCTTAGGGGGTTCATATCCAGTCCACTGGCCATGTTTCTCAAAGAAAATCTAAAAAAAATAAAGAAAAAATTAAAAGGAAAGGAAATTATGTGGCTTCTGTTGAAGACCAATCCATGCAATTATCCTCAAAGCAAGGCTTAGGATTAGAATAAGGCCACAGAATTTAACCTATTTTCATTCAGTTCCCCAACTTTACTTGAGCAAAGCAGCTAAAAGTGAAGTGGCATGTAGGGCAAACATTACAAAATACAAACAGAATCACGCAGACGCTTATATCACTCGGATGCTTATAGAAACATTTCAGCTTTAGCAGCTCTTTGTGCTATTTCAGGTGGTTTTGTGTGATAAACACCTTAATCTCCATCCCCGCTGATTGTTTTAGTTCTCAAATGAAGCTGGAAATGTTACCAGAAATTCGCAAATATGAGAATCGGTTGCGACGGATAAAGAAAGTGAAAAAGCAAAAAATGCCACATAAACTACCATGTCTCTCTTTCACACACACACACATACAATTTAAAACATTTTAACTACATCACAACTAATTATAAATCCCATTTAAATAAAATTGACTGAATACAGTGTTGAGGTAGAAGTTCCCTAACAGCTGTATTTTTGCAACACGACAATCTCTGAAATATTTGTTCGTGTGTATTTCTAGGTGTTTGCGTGTGTGTGTGAGAGAGAGAGAGTGGGAGTCTTTTTTGTGTGCGTGATTGCTCTTCCCTGCTGTGAGCTGTTGCTATGGTGACAGCATTAAACACGTGCTGTTTGTCTACCTCCAGAATTACATTTCGTACAACCCCGATGTCTTGTTTTCCACTTTCTTTGTGAACCTGTGATAGACAAAACAGAGAGCGCAACGAGCGAGTGAGAGAATTAATATATGGATATTTGTTCGCACACTTTCTGCTGTTTCAGGCAATAATGACAGTTATTTTTTGCACCCTAAGTAAAGCAAGGGACCTATCTGCCGTGTTAATATTGTTATTCATTATGATTATTATATTCATACCTTGTTAGAGTTTCATCAGATTAAAAAAGCAACTGCTGACACTTCAGAGAGAAAAGTAGAGAAGAGAAGACAAAAAAAAAAATGAAATATTTGAAAAAAATATAGTTAAAAACCTATAAACTCAGGGACACACCTTCCTTGGATGTTGATGCCACGCTTCTGTGTGAAAAAGGAGCAACACAGCTATCTCTGTGTGGAAAGGCTTGACTGCCATCTTCTGGTGGGTTAAGGAAGTAGTTATTAAGAATGCAGCGCAGATATTCAAATACAAATGGGATACGCGTTGACCTATTGAAAGGCACATGCGTACTACCATAGACATGAATACACACATATAAAGGCTCTTAATGGAAAAATAATATGCAAATTATTTGAATTAAAAAAAATACTTTTGACCCTATCGAGCTCCTTTCTTCTAAAAACTTTAATAGTCGTATATCTTCTGGAAACACACACACCCTATTATTGCATACAGTCAGCATTCAAAAAATCAATTTTTAATTTTGTTTGGTAAAAATTAAGTGCAGTGAGCAATTTAAAATCATTGGTGTGTTGTTTTGGGTGTGCATCCTTTCAGATAAACACACTCGCACCTAATGCACGAGCACAGAGACACATGCACAAAAGCACCACATGTCTCCAATGTAACTAGTACAGAGTTGTTTATTGATCCTGTCCTATTCAGTATTTATTATTAGCACCTTTTACTGACCTGATCACCTCAGTTTCTTTCCATTTCCCATTTCCAATATGTTATAGGCTATTATACCCACCTTGCTCCAAGGATGCCCAGAAACACTGTTCATTACAGCCAGAATGCTATTAGACTTGCAAATAGCTGCCTCGCCTTACTCTTCGTTTCACTGTGTCTCTTGCTCTCTCTCTTCTCTGAAAGTGCAGTCATTAATAGAGCCCTTCTTAACCCTGCAATTTGCCTTTTTAACCACACAAAAAAAAGCACCACAGGGTGGATAAGATCACTCTTGAAACAACTCTGCCTCTGAATACTAGAAGCATGTTGTGTTTAACACAGCCCATCATAACTTGGGGGCAGGGCAACGGTTGTAAAATTTGTTTTACAAGACGACAAAAAAGTGGGTGGAAATTGGTATGTTTCACAAAAATCAAACAGCACTTTTTTTTTCTTTTTTCCATTATGACCTAGGACTAAGTCGCTGTCATTGCAACTGACTTTCCACTAAGATGAACCTTAAATCATCTAGTCCCATCCTTATGCGCTAAGATTACTTGGATGTGTTATGCATGACCATACTTTTTAGCCTTTAACACTAATTGTTTTCAGTATTGATTGAACAGCTATTTGGGTTTTTTTTTTCTGTATTTATAAATCAATAAAACATTTAGTCTAGACTTAGTAATACATTTTCTTTGCATACATTGTTTTTTTTTAGTTTAATTTGTTGTTGATACTTATTTGTTATTTCCTGGTATAAAAGCATCATAAGCATTGTTCCATAAAAAAGAGCAGAATCTTGTACATTCAAGTAGCATGTTTTAGACCGTGACATGAGTTATAAGTGATCAAAAGATCAGAAGACGGTAAGGTGCAAAGTCTGCAGTAAGTCCTTTGGCTGGTGGTGGTAAATAAAAAGCTGATCCACAAGACAGAGCTCTCAGTATATGTCTGCTCAGTGTTAGGTCTCCCTGTAAAACCTCACTTACAGTCACCAGTGATTGAAAGAGTAAGACCAAAGATCCGAGACTTAGTGATTCTTCTCTGCAGGCTGCTGGCACAATCTGTGTAAGAAAGCAAGACACTTAGAATTCCAAGAGGACCTGTGAGTTGAGCTGCTCCTCAACACTGAGCCTGTTGAACCTGGCAAGGATGCTGCTCAAGCGTCTCCATAAAAGAGGTTAAGGCCAACAGGAAGGAGACCCAGGGGAAACAGCCAAAGAACACTGAAAGAATTTCATCCCTCAGGTGGTCTTGAGGTGGCGTGCTGAGCAGCTGGATACAGCTGCCTGAAAATTACACTTGCCTTGTTTCATCACCCGTATCTAGAAGAATGGGATATGGAAAGATACATGGGTGAAAAAAAGAAAGAAACAAAAGGCTGCTAATAACATTAATTTGAGACTGATCACTGGCTTTGTCTGTGCTTTGTTTTACTGTTACTGACAATATGAAAACCCCATGGGTATCATTTTTACTAGAACACATGTAAGATACACCATGCATACAGACATTATTGATCTGATATGTGACCATGTAATGAATCTAGATTATTCTGGTATGCCGCTCCCTGTTAGTCTGAACTGTCAGACTCAGGTTCTCATATAGACTTGTACTCACGAGAGGAAATACAGACCATATTCAAAAGGCATCTGGACTTGGACTCAGTGAGCCTGAAATGAACACACCCACCACAAGAAGCTTTTATTTTCAGTATACCTAAAACAGTATGAAATCAAAATGATTATTATAAGTACTAAACCTGCAATTAATACCACTATACTCAACAAGCACAGTGATTTAGAAGTTGGGCACTAGTTTTATAAACAGAGGAGCTTTTTAACTAGCCTTTAAGCTGTCAAAGGAGCTTGCAAATATAGCCTTTAAGCTAACATATAGCCTTTAAGCTAACCTTAGCAGCTGCTTGAGCTTAAAAAAGAGTGTCATGCCTTTAGTCATGGCTATCCAGAAATGTGATTTGTAAAGGAATGTAAATGTTGATCTGTGCCTCCTGGATGAGTAATTGGTATTTGTGAACAAAGGTGTTTGACAAACTTAAGGATGATAAGTGTTATCTAATATTAACAATATTGTTTGATTGCTTGTTTTCCATTTAAAGTGGCTAAACAAAAGTACTTCAGCTAAATCTAAATGTGTTCAATTTTGCTAGAATAATTTGTTTTCCTGCTACATTTTACGGAACTGTTGATGGTTACATGGTGGTTTCATTGGTGGGTTCCATGCATAAGAAGGAAGTATTTTTCTAAACTCTTTACAGTTGTGTGTGTCTGTCTGTGCGTGTAGTGAAATCTCTAGAACTCAAACACCCCCCCAAAAAATAATTCTGTGATGGACAGATTGTAAATTCAATCCACGAACATGCATATACAAAGAGGAATGTTGTCAAACTCACATACACACAATATCCCATACGTCCTCGGAATGTCACTCGTGTCATTTCGATGCATTGAGACCAAGTTTTGCAAATACATTTACATGACAGCCTACATGGAAACAAACATCCAGACACTTTTAGTACATACCAAAGTCATTAAGAGTGCTGGGTCTTGGGGCTACAATTAAGTCTATTGTGGCTCTTGTAATTATTCTCAAAATGGTACCATCTGATTGGAGCAGACACATTTAATCCTGAGGCCAGATTCTTCTCATAAAGAGGGGCAAGACCCTCACTCGGTTATTATGGCTGAAAGCACCTACTGTATGTATGTTTCTGTGAATGTGTGTTTGTCTGAGTTGACTGCATGATACATCAGAAGGACACCACAACACTCGGTATGTCTCACAATTACCGGAGGATATGCATCCTTCCAGAACAAATTATTTCTGAACTAAGTAGCTCCCATCAAAACAGAGGACATTCAACTCCACGTGGAAGTAAAGTGCTACACAAGTCTTCTTTTCGCCCTGCGTTTCCACTTTATTTCTCTTGGTGGTAAGGTGTTTCATAATGGCTACAACCAGATAATTAATGTGAATATCAACAAAATTAGCTTGTTGCCCAAAATGAAAAATGACTAACGATGAAATTCAACAGAAACATTCGAACCCATGGATTTTTTTTCCCCTAAAGGTTCCATCCCTCGCAGCCCATGACTACAGCAAAGTAGCAGTGTAATTTCCTAATAAGCGCATGCTATTAAATAAAATTACAGAGATTTTCAAAGATCTCTCTCTCAACCCCCACCACCAGCACACCCGCTTTCCCAATAAAAGTGCTGCCTGGTCATTTTGACTGCATTACCTGTCTGCTCTCGTATAATAATGTAATTATCTGGTGACCAGCGTGATAATCTTGCTGAATTACATCCTGACCTCTGTCTGTATGGCTTGCTTTCACAGCTCGCCACTCTGTGGGGTAATGGGGAAAGACTGAACCCAAATGATCTATGTCTGATGAACCTCTGAGTGCAAGCATGCACATAATGGGCATAAACATGCTCAAGGACATCTAGGACACAAAGTAAAAGCGCATTTATATGCAGTAATATGAAAAGAATTGATGTAGTTGCAAAGATAAAAAGTAATTTGTTAGTGATTATTTTTTCATTACCTAGCAATCAGCTACACGGCTTACTTCCTTTTTGCTCCTCTCCTCAGCTTTGATTCTGTCTTTTAAATTTTAATTATTTCCTTTCAGCTGCAATGTTGTCATCTAAATCCTGATGCTGTTGTTCCTCTGAGATAGAGAGTAATATGTTATTTAAGAAAATAAGACAAAAGAGAAAGCGATATGTCATAAGGGAGTAGTAAAACAGACTAGAAAATGCCTAGATGGGGCATATAGAATATCTCCACTTGACCACAATGATTTCACCCTCGTCTGTCTCTACACTACTTTCTGTATATCAGCAGCATGGTCAGTTACTGGGTCAGCATCTCTCTTTGATATTTAGTATGTCTTTTGCTGCTTTGATCTTTCTGTTCTTTACTTTTAAACTTGCTGTAATGTATTATGAAGAATGGTGTCAGATAAATTCCAGTCATCGACACGTGTACGTGAGGTAAATGAGCGTCTGATATTGAGTGATAATTCTCTGAGCGTGGAGGACATATTTAATAATTGACATGCTTGTTGGACTGGTTTTTAAAAGGCTATTTATGCAATGCGGCATGATGTTATGAGCTTTAAATAAGAGATAGAAAGGACAAAAACAATGTAGAGAGAGGATTAGATGCAGCAAAGCACATTAAAGGTTAAGGTTTGGAATATTTCGTAATATTTTTATTGCCAGCAGATTCCATGAAAACACCTAACAAAAACAAATTCAGTCTATTTCTGCTTGTGTTGTTGGTGCCTGGTATATTTTATTCTTTGTACCATAGAGCTTATGGTAGCCCAAATACTATTTAAAATGCAGGGTTGAAAAGTGTGACATATTTCAATTTTATCACTTGAGCATCCATATAGGCATGTAGATCATGGGCCATGTGAGTACCATGTGAGAAAAAAATATAATAAACCCCATTATAAGAGCCTATTATAGTACCTTAGCAAATATAATGATGAACTATATAAAGATTAAACTCAGATAAGATAAAGCACAACCACAGCAATATATGGTAAAACCCAGCTGGTATAATAGGCTGGCCAAAGGAGGAGATAGAAGCCACTGACATAAAGACAAGAAAGCTCCTTACCATGCATGGAGGGTTTCACCCCAAGTCCAGCACCCTGAGGCTGTACGCTAAGCGGAAGGAAGGAGGCCGGGGACTGGTGAGTGTCAGCACCACAGTCCAGGATGAGACAACGAACATCCACGAATACATTGGGAAGACGGCCCCAACTGACCGAGTGCTCAGTGAATACCTCAGGCAGCAGGAAGACAAGGAACCATCATGGAAGGACAGGCCCCTGCACGGTATGTACCACCGGCAGATAGAGGAGGTGGCTGATATCCAGAAATCCTACCAGTGGCTGGACAAAGCTGGACTGAAAGACAGCACAGAGGCACTAATCATGGCATCACAGGAACAAGCACTGAGTACAAGATCCATAGAGGCTGGGGTCTATCACACCAGGCAAGACCCCAGGTGCAGGCTGTGTAAAGATGCCCTTGAGACAATCAGCACATAACAGCAGGGTGCAAGATGCTAGCAGGCAGGGCATACATGGAACGCCATAACCAAGTGGCCGGCATAGTATACAGGAACATCTGTGCCGAGTATAACCTGGAAGTTCCGAGGTCAAAATGGGAGACGCCCCCAAGGGTGGTGGAGAATGACCGAGCTAAGATCCTGTAGGACTTCCAGATACAGACGGACAAAATGGTGGTGGCTAACCAACCGGACATAGTGGTAGTAGACAAACAGAAGAAGACGGCCGTAGTGATCGATGTAGCGGTTCCGAATGACAGCAATATCAGAAAGAAGGAACACGAGAAGCTGGAGAAATACCAAGGGCTCAGAGAAGAGATCGAGAGGATGTGGAGGGTGAAGGTAACGGTGGTCCCCGTGGTAATCGGAGCACTAGGTGTGGTGACTCCAAAGCTAGGTGAGTGGCTCCAGCAGATCCCAGGAACAACATTGGAGATCTCTGTCCAGAAGAGCACAGTCCTGGGAACAGCTAAGATACTGCGCAGGACCCTCAACCTCCCAGGCCTCTGGTAGAGGACCCGAGCTTGAAGGATAAACTGCCTGCAGGGGGGAGCTGGGTGTTATATACACACACACACACACACACATATATATGTACTGTATATATATATATATATATATATATATATATATATATATACATACACACACACATATATGTATATATATATATATATATATATATATATATATATATATATATATATATATTGTGTATACAAAATATGCATTCTAAAACTTTAAATGGTGACACACAGACAAACCTGTCTGTACCAATGGGGTATTGCACAAATAATACTTAATTATGACTAATAATTATGGCTGTGACTAAAAGCATCATTGAAATGAATTTTCAATTAAAATTTTAATTCTTTTTTTGTGATATATATAACACCAAATCGCAACAGTCATCTCAAGAGGCTTTATATTGTTAGGTAAATATCCTATAATAATATAGCGAAAATGCCAATAATCAGATGACCCCCTGTGAGTAAGGACTTACTGACAGCAGGAAATTGCAAAGAAAAGCGTCTGGACTTCTTTAATTTGCTTGAAGACGTTTCACCTCTCATCCGAGAAGCTTCTTCTGAACTGAAGTCCAGACGCTTTTCTTTGCAAGCTCCTTTGACTACGATGACCTGGATGACTGAGAACCTTCACAGACTGACAGGAGGAAAGAAAAACTTTCTTTTAACAGGAAGAAACTTCCAGCAGAACCAGGCTCAAGAAGGGGCAGCCATCTGCCGTGACAGGTTAAGGGTGAGGGGAGGAAGACAGTTCAAAAAACACACTGTGGAAGATAGCCAAAGATTAATAATAACTAATGATTAAATGCAGAGTGGTGTGTGAGCACATAGTGAGTGAAAAGGGACAGTGACGACGAAACACTCATTGCATCAAGGGAAGCCGCCAGTAGTCTATCCCCACTAATGCAGCATAACTAAGGGGGAATTCAGAGTCACCTGATTCAGTCTGAACTATATGCTTTATCAAAAATAAAAGTTTTAAGTCTAATCTTAAAAGTAGAGAGGGTGTCTGTCTCCCAAATCCAAACTGGGAGCTGGTTTAGGAATAGCCTGCCTCCCATTTTACTTTCAAATATATCCTGGGAACCCCAAGTAAACCTGCAGTCTGAGAGTGCAGTGCCCTAATAGGGTTATATGGTACTATGAGGTCTTAAATATACTTTCTGGAAGCCAAGGTGTTAAAAAAACTATGTATTTTGCTTAGGCTTCAAAAGGCTATTGTTAATTGCTGGCTTTAAGTAGTTCTCTGGTTAAATAAGATAAAATTTTAAATAAAATAAAAGTTGCATTACCAACCCAACTAAATTATTTGAATTATAAGCCAAATATTGTGAAATTCTGTGTGTACCCAGAAACCAAAGTTGTAAACACGTGTTTAAGACCCAGATTATCAGTGCTAATGTCAATAAAAATAAAGACATTTGAAAAATCTAACTTTCAAATGTTTATTAAAATGAAGTTTGACGAGACTGAGATCACACACAACGTTTTTAAGAAAAGACATAATGTTACTCGCTGCCCAGCTATGAGGCAGATGGAGCTTGAAACAAACAAAAAATAAATAAATGAATAAAAAAATGGGAAAGATTGATAAATATAAAATGTCAAAGAGGAAAAAACAACATTAAAAAAATATCTGGTGGTAAGGCATAAAAAGAAAGCTGATAGCAGTACTAAAGGGAGTCACAATCTCAATGTCTGCCAAAAATCCAAAAAAAAACCAAAACAAAGACCTTCTCCCATTCTTTAGCTCGAGGCAACATCCGCAAATTAGTTGTTTTTCTTTTTCTTTTTTTTTTTTGGATAACAAAACATGATTCAATTTAGGATCATTTAATTTAGATAATAATGACATTTAAGAAGCATGAACAAACAAAAATATTATTTTAAAGAACTTCTTATTCATTTTATTTATTTAATTTCCCTGATAACCAAGGGGAGTTTAACTGTTAAAACTGTTAAACTAGCTCACTGCGGTGTTGTGGCCTGATTGAAATTGGTTCTGTATGGCAAGTATGGTGAAATATATTGTTGAAATGTCAAAGGATATATTGCTGCTTAGTTTTAGATTCAACACACATAAAGTTTACAATAGAAAAATGTGGAAAAGTATATAAAGTAGCAAAGGCCAATGTCTAAGAAAAAACTGAAAGCAACACATGAAAGAGATGTGCATCAGAACAGATAAGAATGAGAAGTAAGTTAGAAGAAAAATGGACAGAGAAAGAAGGAGAAAATAAGACAGTGGAAGAGGAAGAAAGAGATAAAGAACGCTGAGTGGCGAGTAGCTCCCAGCCACCCCGTTGTCTCGACACACCAAAAGGGAGGGGGAGAAAGAGAGATGGAAGAGAAGAGAGGGGAGATGACAAGACAACTAGACACCAGCATCAAAGCGGGTCAGAGGAAACCAGGCTTGGAAACAATATCAAAGCCCTCAACAAGGGGCACCAGAGGAGAAGACAAGAGCTGGAGTGGCAACAAAGACTCCGTGTGTGTGTGTGTGTATGCTTTTACCAAGTATGCATACACAAGTACGCACAATTGTGTCTCTTTGAGTCTTTGCATGTCATATAAGTGCACATTAAGTTTGAATACGTGCCTGTAAAAAGAATATGAATTGCTGATAGAGCAACACATCACTGCTTTCCTCTCTACAGTCTACAGATGGATGAGCCCTTGGTAGCCCACCTTGTCCGTGCTACAGAATGAGGGGCTACCAACACAGATGGTCAAAAATGAAGATGCTGGGAAACAAAGCAGTTTGTACAAACGGCACTCTGCCAAAATGTCAGCAAATCCAAAACTAAGAGTTCCCTCCAACAATATGTTTAGTGAGATATGGGGATGGTAAACGTTTTTTGGCACAGTGACCGGATATTGTTTTACTTTGTTTTTGTTTGGCTGCATAGAATTGAAACACAGCTGAGAACCCATGCTGGGTTTGGATGCATAAAGTGATGGATGATATGCACCTTTTAAAGCTAAGAGAAAAACAAAGATGTTTGGCTTTTGTGGAGGGAGATGAGAGAACATAATAGGATTTAAATTTGTCCTACATTAAAGTTATATTATGTGAGATCGTTGAAAGCTTTGGAGGTAAATATCAGAAGTCATGAGTCTTTGATTTAAACGTTTCCTTTATTTATCCAGGTAAAAACCTCATTTCCAATAGAGACCTGGCAACCTATATTTTCTATACTGAATTTGTTGCTATTAAACTTGCAGTCATAATGAAAAGCATCTTGTATTTCAGAAACTGAAGAAAAGTAGATTTTGTGTCTCTGCTTTCCCTTTTTAATAAATGAAACAGTGCAATGTTATGTCATTTTTGTGGTTTCATCACATTAAAGAGTAGAGTGTGATCATTCCACAAGACTTGGGTTCAACTGGCAAATAACCAAATAGTACTGTAGTTGAAGGGGAAGACTTGTTTGATAAGCCATCCTCCCTGTTTTAATCTCTCAGACAGTTTCCTGCCCACACCTGATGGAATTGCTTCACCCCAGCTGCAGATATTTGAACTGACTTAAGGATCAAGCCCTTTGAGACCCAGTGGTTGCACTGAGCAAAACTGTCTCTCTCTCTCTTCCTTGTGTTACTTTTGTAATCAAATCCTGGTAGTACAGTGCTCTATAACTGAAAGACAGTTGTCATTGTGTATGTAATTTCTTAATACACATTTCTGCGGTTTATTTTTTAGTGTTTAACTGTAGTTGGCCAGTATAACTTGCAATTACTTAATTATATGTGTAAAACATGAAAACATTAGAACATGAATTAAGTTTTAAAGTAAAATGAATTTTCCAACTGACCACTTAAATTGGGCTTAATGAGTGTGGTGGGATGTCCACTTTGGCATTTCCAACACATTTCAAACACAAAAGCATTTTAGCAATTTAATTAATTAATGGTTGAAAAATATAATAATGGATTAATATGTTTAGCTCTCTCTAATGGGATGGGTTGGGGGTTCACTCATTTTTACTAAGTGAAGGAGGTGGTCATTCCCACCTACTAGAAACTGGAGCAGATGAATCACATACACAATGGATCAAGTGTGCAATGCATAAGAAACAAAAAAGAAATCACTTTACTTGACAATGAATATCTGCCCCTTACTGTTTGTCACGTAGCATTTTCTGGTCAGTTTATTTAAGACTGCCAAGCATCACATACTGATGTTAGTTTTTGGCAATTCCCACTTTCCATGTGCTCTCATGCCACTTGTGCATTTTCTCATGCAGTGAAAAGCAAATTCATGTCTAAAAACGTTGCCGCATCAAAAGGGACACTGATAGCGCATGACGAGATAAGACAGCACAGGCAGCAAGTACAGTAGCAATACAGTGTAACAGAGAGTTCTTCAGAGCAGAGAGGAGAAAGCGAGAAATATCCACCGATCTGTTATATTAGTTTTTTTTCCTTTCTTTTCTTTTCCATGCATGCTGCTTGGAGTAATTTCAGTCAGCGTCTCTTCTCACTGTAGCACAGTGTCTCTCTGTTGCTCTCTCTCCTCCTGTGCTGTGGGAACACGTAAATTAATGAGAGTATGGTACAATAAAACCACATACTTGTCTCTCTGAAACAATCAAATCCCAATAGGTTTTTGGGTTAAAATATCTATTTACCATCACTGATGTAAGTACTTAAGTACTCATGTCATCTGGTGGTGGTATGTGAAGTCCTCAGCCAATCACATGGCAAGAGCTCAAGGCAATTAGGCATGTAGACATGATGAAGATAACCTGTTGAAATTCAATCCAAGCATCAAGGTGATTTAAGTGACTTAGAACGTAGCATGGTTGATGATGCCAGATGGTGTCAGATGGGCTGGTCTGAATATTTCAGAAATACTTCAGAATGGCCAAACGCCTTTAAGCTGATAGGAAGGCAGCAGACACTCAAGTAGCATCTCTGAATGTACAGCAGATTGAACCTCGAAGCAGATGAGCAGCAGAAGTCCACATCACGTGGCACTTCTCTCAGCTAACAACAGGAATATGAGGCTACAGTTTACACAGGTTTACCAAAATTGGACAGTAGAAAACTGGAAAAACATCACCTGGTTTGATTTCTTCTGTGACATTTGGATGGTAGGATCACAAGTTGGCATGAATAAAATCGTATCTACAATTCAGGCTCAGCAATATTCTCTTGGGACACTTTGGGCCCCTAGTTTAAATTGAGCGTTATTTAAACACTGTAGCTATTCATTTATGACAGCATACCCATCCCGTGATTGTTGTTTCCAGCAGGATAACATGGCATTTCACAACACTCAGATCAACAGAAACATATCAACGATTTCACTGTTCTCAAATGACATACACAATCACCTCATTTGAGTCAAATAGAGGACCTTTAAGGATGTGGTGGAACAGGAGAGGTTGTCCATAGGCATGTGTTGCTCAAGTGGAGGAACTTTGTCAAGGTCCCGGCACTGCACAAAAACATGAACACCACACAAACACTCAGAGGAGCAAGAGACAGAGAGCTTGAGGTGGAGGGAAAACAAAACAAAAATGCCTGATCAGGCCAGCGAGGACAGAGGGACATGACATGACATATGGTTAAATTCTGTTAGATAAATTCTAAAATATGAACAGCCATTCTTGAAATAATCATTTCCAGCCTGTATTCATCAATCTTTGCAGACTAGTCCTCAATTTAACTTAATATAGTTTTTATTCTTTTTTGGTCTTTCCTTCTGCCATATACATTTTTCCCCTAAATCCACTAGACCTCGACACACAACTCTTCTCCAAATTTAAAACATAAGTAGGAACACATAGCGTGGGTTTAGTTTTTTTTTATGACAGTTAGCTTCAAAAGGATAATTGAGCTTTCTATGTTGTTTATACCTCCATGGAAAATCCGTTCAGTAGTTAACTTCTTTTTTAACATTCTGACTCATTTTAATTGTCAGAAGCACATTTGTATTTGATACAAGTGTGGTTTTTTGGTAGTTTAGATAATGACTGGTTAGTTCCATTAGTAAAATTGTCAAAGCTGGATTAGAGGAGTGTATATTCTGATGTGTGTGGTGAGGACGGACGATGGAAGTGGTAGAAAGAGGTGTACTGGAAATGACAAAAGAGCGACAGGGAGTTCTTTGAGGGATATGAGACTATGAGGCGCATGTTGGGAAGGAAAGCAAAGTAGACTATAGGTAAGTGAAGGAGAGGGAACAAATTGAATGGTAGGAAGAAAAAGTGGATGAGATACTGGAAGAGACAGATAGGATAGTGGTAAAGACGGAGCCACTTAAGGATGAGAGTGAAAGAGAGAGAGGGGGACAGACAGTGAAAAAAGGAGAGTAAATTGACTGCCGCGTGTCACATGGAAACAGTCCCTAATTGGCCAATCAGCCGACCCCAGATTGAGCCTGCCGTTTTCTCTGACACTGCAAGAGCACCTGTACCTTTGACAGACACGCATGTGCACACACACACACACACACACACACACACACACACACACACATCTTCAAACATAACACCTGCCACTATTACCACCTCTTCATCTTCTCCCTCTATTTCTGACATGTACTTTTAGGAAATATCTGTGACAGAAAGGACTTGACAAAGAGGGAAACGAAAAAGGAGATGGAGGGACTGTGGGGAGAGAAACGAGAATAACGTTTGTTATTTTCCAAAACTCAGTGAGAGTAAGTCATCAGCTTCACCCTTCAGCTGCACCCATCAGCAATGTAACCTTTGTATTAAATATTCTGGAAATGAATATGGTGGTGTGTTGGTCGCATCACAGCAAGAAGGTTCTGGGTTTGGCTGGCTGAGGCCTTTGGATGTTCTTCCTGTATCTGTGTGGATTTTTTCTGAGTACTCTGTCTTGCACAGTTTAAAAACATGCATGTTAGGTTAATTGGTGATTCTAGTCGACTGGTTGCCTGTCTCTCTGCGTTAGCCCTGCCATAGACTGGCAGCCTGTCCATAGAATATTCCACCTCTTGCCCTATGACAGTTGGGATAGGCTCCACAACCCTGATAGTTGGAAGAAAAGGAATGGATGAATATAGCAATATTATAACACGTCAAGTACACTTTCATGAAACAATATAAAAGGTCAATTTCTTCATTCTAATTTAGTCACAAAATTAAACATGTGGATATAAAAATAAATCTACATTATACATATTTACAGGAACACTGCAGACAGAACACTGACGATGAGCATGGCAACCAAGTGCATGTTTACAGAAAATCACGATCCTTTCATTGGGAATTTTGTTTGTTTGTTTTTTAACAAATTGGTGAATATAGGTCCACTTTTCACATTACTTGTTGGCCTACACTGCATCACTGTTTAATTTTGTTTTTTTGTGAACGGTAATGATACAGATGTCAGTTTTCACCTGCCAGCCAGTGTCTAATCTGTGCCATTTTCTACTACAATTGCATGTTTTATATTTAAAAAATAAAGCTGATAAATACTGATAAAGTGTTTGTTTTTACAAATATCATACATCGCAAAATTACTGGCTTACAGCATGTTACTTGATTCCTAATTCCTGAAAAAATATATACTTTGTGGTAGTGTATTTTTAACCTCTGATGAGCATCTAGAAATAATTGGTTATTAACAGAAAAGTGATCCACTGCACATCCATTTTTATCTGCATACATTAGCATTTGGTTACATCATTTAAACTGTTGGTGTTTATCTCTTTGCAGGCTAATGCCTTTCATCCATTGCACTTATACACCTACTATTAGTGGTGGAGCTATTCTAGTGATTTAAATTGTGTGCCCACGTGCATGTGACTAATAGGTAATAATACATGTATGCATTGGATATAATGTCACAGGATGCATTGGATTCTAGTTTGTTTGCTTGAGCTGGAAAAATAAGCTGTCATGTATCCAACAGATGTGTTTAATGCACACGTCTGTTGCCACACATCATTTTGACAAAGCTCAGCTGTGCTCCTTGTGCCACAAGTACTCTCCGTATCTTTTCACCCTCTTTAACAAATAAAAGTTATCTTTTATATTGAGTTTTTTTGGTTTAATATTGCTGTATTCTTTAAATGTTTCAACTGTAGTTATATGAATAGAACAAAAACATCGTAATATGGTGATTAAAACATGTTAAAGTATCAAATGACCATAAATAGTTCACTGCAGAGTAGTTACATGTGGTACATTGGCTTTTAATCTATTTGTGGTTATAACAATAACTATGCCACATACAAAGGCGACATTTTAAGTATTTTATACCAACTACAGAAATACTTTCAGTTTTTTGTTTGAGTCTCCAAACAGCTTTTTTTTGCATTTCACTGGTACCACCTTAAACGTTTATGTGAGCTATGTTTTCTCACTATTTCATACACAATATCACTATTCATGTTCAAAATATGCATTGAATTTTCTGCAGGTTTAAATAATTCAACAGTCACAAGCTACCATGTTTGACATGAGCTGTATCTGGTAAAAACAGCAGATTCAGTAGCTGTTATCTTTGTACAACTCAAATCATGTCCAAAATAGCTTCACTTGTTTACTTGTGGAATAAGTGACATCATGCTGTAGCTGTAGTTGAACATGAAGGATCCTCGAATAGGCAAGAGAAAAGCATTGTACTAAGGTTGTTTAAATCTTTGGAACACAGACATGTGCACACAGAGACCTCGATTTGATTTCTTCATAAGAATGAAACAGTAAAAGCAGACTGAGGGTAGCGGTGTTCTCTGGATAAATGGCCTCTGGTATCACTTTACTCTTTCAGACACACTCACACACACGCACACCTACACACACACAAACACTAAGAGGCAAACTGTTGTCATTTCACCCTGAGACTGAGAAATCTACTTTGTTATCCGGATGGTTTAATTACTACATGCTAATAACAATCACACTAGTTTATGTGTACATTTGTGAGGAAACTAAAACAACTGTAAAAATGGATGTTATGTAAAGATGAATTGCTTCTGTGGTGTGCTATTCATATTGTGTTGGTAATTATGAAACTACCTGCAACATTTTCTTTCTAAACTGCTGCCAGGGGCAGTGGTTTCCTCTTGCTCTCACCTTGAGAATACATATGATTTTTTTTTATTAATGTTCACCTCTTTACAATAAACAGCACTACTCCTTGATAGTAGCATAGCTATTGGGATGCTGTTGGCCAACGTATCAATTAACCACTTTGATGCTGGCTCAAATATTTAATTTGCTACTGAATTTTGTCCCATGTAATTAAATTTATAATTCACACTAGGGATGCACCGATACCGATACTGGTATCGGGTATCGGGGCCGATACTGTAAAATATGTGTGTACTCATACTCATAAAAGTTAACCGATACCATGAACCGATACCAACTTATTTCATTAATCAGAGGGTGGCTCGTCATTTCTGTTGTAGTTTTTTAGATTGGCCACTAGGGGGACATCCCGCGCTAAACAGGCACAGGGTTAGGCGAGTCAGACTGGCGGCTCCAGATAAAAAAGAGAAACTGGAGGCTGCTGTAGCTAGGCTAAACAAAATGTCAGCAGTGAGGAACAGCCAACTTTAACTCAGGTTTTGGGAAAGCGATGAAAATTGTCAAGAGAAAATCCACGGGCAGTTAAAATAACAGAGGCTCGACTCATTTTATCGCTCTGGATGACCAGCCAATGCCAGTCATGGAAAACATAGGATTGCATCATCTTCTCAGCATACTCGAGCTGCGATATGAAATTCGCAACCAACCTCCCACACATCAGAGAGATAATGGTGCCAAAACTTTCTGAAGAGGTAAAGACAAGCAGTGTGTGCGCGATGTCAGTCCTTGGTTTAACGGCACAGTGGACTGATGATCCACGGGCAGATGAGGAGTTTATTCGTCAATGCCAAATACTTTCGTTATTTTGTTTGTTTGTTTACAATATGGACACTCTGCAACAATTTAAAAGTTTATTTTATTCTCAAACCTAATTTGTATTTATTTTATTCCAAACAGAAGTGTTTATTTATTATTCCGAAAGCTCGAGACAGTGCCAATAGTTCAGTGATATTTTGTTAAATTACAATGTGGAGACTCTGCAATAATTTAACAGAAGTGCTTATTTTTCACTTGAAATGTTTTTGTGGTCATTTTTATTAAGATTAAATTTTTTATCGGCAGAGAATAAAATAAAACCTGTCTTCCAATTTATTGCATTTGTGTGTGTGTGTGTGTAGTGTGTGTGTGGTAGAAGTATCGGTTTTTGTACTCTGTATTGGCAAGTACTCAGATCCAAGTATCGGTATCGTATCGGTTTGAAAAAATTGGTATCGTTGCATCCCTAATTCACACATAATAAATTCTATGACTTTGGTGAGTCCATTATAGTATCACCATGAGGTATACTTTTTGGTCATTAGTAAACAAGTCTTATCCATCCATCCACGGGTCTCCAAAGTTAGAGCAGCAAGGCTGAAGTGGTTTGGACATGTGTAGAGAGGGAATAGTGAATTTGTTGGACAAAAGGGCATGCAGAGGGTTTGTGTGACAGAAGAGCATGTACCCACATAGCAAAATTGGTATGGCCCAGATCTGGCCCGCACAATGTGCTTACACATGGCCCACATACCGCAAAGAATGACAGCCTTTTGGTGGCCCAGATCTGGTTTGCCAGAGGTGGCCCACACGCGGGCCAGCACAAGGCCAGTTGCAGACACACGGGTGGTCCTGTGCTGGCCCGTGTGTGGATTACCTCTGGCAAACCAGATCTGGGCCACCAAAGGGCCGTCACTCTTTGCGGTATGTGGGCCATGTTGTGGGCCAGTTGTGTGCAGCCACGGGCCAGTTGCAGACACACTGCTGGCCCTGTGCTGGCCCAGAACAGTTTCACCTCTGGCCCCAGATGTCAGCCTAATGTGTACCTTAATCAAGCCATGTAATAACCAGTGTTGGGACTAACGCGTTATTAAGTAACGCGTTACAGTAACTACGTTACTATTGTGGTAACGAGCACGGTAACTAGTTATTATGCCAAAACCAGGAACGCGTTAGTCGTTACTAGGATTTAGATAGGGTCGTTACTCGTTACTTCGTGTGGTGGCTATCGCGGAGCTTCCACAGATTCTGTAACATTAGCAAGTGGTGGAGGCAGCTGGTGGATGAGGGAAAGGGGATGCAGAAGGAAAAGAGACCCGAGGCGGCCGCCGGTCCAAGTGTGAACTGAACTTCAGGTAAGAAGTTATGACCTGCAGTCTATCTGGGTCAGATATAAACCAAGTTTAGGTGGAGTTTATTTTCGTTATTCTGACTTTTTCCGTACTGCGTACTAGCTAGCATGACGGAGTTTCTATACAGCTGGGTGGGTGCTACGAAGTAAATGTTGTTGAACTGTATTTTGTTCATAAGTTATTAGAGTTGCCAACCATTCATTCTCCCCCCTCCCTCTCCCGTTTCTACTTCAATCATGAAAACTGATCAATGATCAGCTGATCGGCTCTCTTGTTTGTTTATCGCCCACTTTGCGCCAGAAAGAGGAAACCAGCGGATGTCACGCTAAACAACAGCAGCACGTTTAAGCTTGATCAGCTGTTGTTAGAACTTATTTAATATTAATTTCTAGTATCAGCTGATGTTTGCTGGAGCCACAGCTGCAAAAAAGCTGCTGGTCATGATGTCGGTTTGGTTATCTGGTGAGAGGGAAACATGAAGATGAAACCAGGAGATGTCCTTACTGAATCATCAGAGCTGAACAGGTGATGGAGAAACAGGTTCACCTTTTAGGTGACATGAATGAGTTGAAGGGAAGTTATGAACTGTTTCTGAGAGACAGATAACCCCAGGATCCTTTTTTAGGTAGCTGACAGCTGGTAATTGTGCAGGTGTGGATCTAGCAAAGTTTTGCCAGGGGGGCCAGGTGGGGCATTAAAAGGGAGAGGGGGGCACAAAGAAGTACTTTTCTTTCTTATTCTCATTTAAAATGTCTAGCTTTTAAAAAATAATTATCTGAATCTTACAACAAAGGATTGATAGATTGATGCATATATACCATCAAAACAGTGAACATCACTGTCACAACAGCGTTTGTTTTCATTCAAAGGCTTTATGATTTTTCCTATAATGGTGGGCCGGTCTCTAGTCAAAATGCCCGGGCCGATTTTTTGTCCCAGTCCAGCTCTGTATGCAGCTCATCTGCAGTCTGGTGTTACCTACATCTTCCTATTCAGAAGGCAGAATTTCCGAGTTCTGAGTACAATCAAAGCATCACGACTGCAGTTTTTGTGTTGGATGTAAAAGGCGCACAAGACGCTGTGACGTAGGCTAGAATCATGGCAGCAGTCAATGATGGTCCGGTTGTGGGATTTCTCTCGTGGAAATATGTATTATCTTTTCCTTTCTATTGGTAGGTGGCACAGTGCACTTGTGGCAAGTAAGCAAGCTAGAAGACTGGCAAAGTTATGGAAGCAACACATTAACAAGAGAATTCTGAGTAAAACCAAAGTTACTTTCCCTAGTAACTAGTTACTTTGAAAGTAACGAGTAACTTGAAGTAACTGAGTTACTTTTGATAGAAGTAACTAGTAATGTAACTAAGTTACTATTTTAAAGTAACTTACCCAACACTGGTAATAACAACTTGTGCCGGAACATGATAGCGCAAAAGAAACATGACAAAACTCTGTTCAGACAGTGAATGGACTGATTCTTACATAGCACTTTCCTACTCTCCCAGATCACTCAAAGTGCTCTATACAACAAAGTGTAAGTGTACACTCACAACTGTCAAACCTGCATTATAAACGTTGGCTACTATAGCAGTATAGTATTGCAACATGGCATTTGGCTCTTCTAAGTAAAATAGGAAAATAGGAACATAAATAGTACCATCATTGCCAGACCTGGCCCACAGCTGGTTGACATACACCCTGCCATGACACCAGTCAGTCAGAAGTGCCAGCTTGATGCCGGATCTGGGCCAGACCTGTTTTCTATGAGCCTTGGCCAGATAAACCAAACCACAATCGGGCCAGATGTGGCATACCATCATATAAACAGTGCCATCTACGCCAGGCCTGGCCCATATCTGAATGACATACCACTTACCGTGCCAGAAGTCAGCCAGCAGTGCCGGCTTAACACCAGATCTGAGCCAGACCTGTCTGCTATGTGGGTAAGAGAGGGTGAGATGGAGGCAGATGATCTACTGTGGTGAAGTGTCATGAAAAAAAAAATAGCACCACATATCTATTCATTTCTCTCTTCTAACTATTTCAAATAAGTAAGTCGTGGACCTGTCTACAGCGTTCTCCCTCTTGTTCTCTTACATTAACACACAACCAGCCTGTTGGTGACCAGCTGGTCAGCTCTGTGTTTGCCTAAACAAAAAAATGAACTCTTTCTTTTGGCTGAAAAGAAAATGGTAAATTTCTAAATGAGATCAAATGTTTGGGAGTAGTACATCAATGGCTTTTTTCATAGAGACCTCTCTGCAAATTTTATAAGCTGCCTGTAAAAGTTCATAATGAGAATGTTGGCTCAAAACTCTAGTAAAGGATCATTTTCTTCCACAATTCAGATGAACACTGAAAAATATCTTCAGTGTCAAAGGGTTCCTTATTTTAACATGTGTAATTAATGGGAGGAGGAAGACAGCAGCCTATGCTGCTTGTGAGAGATGTATATAATTAACATATAAATATATCTAAATGTTGAACTTGTTACTCTTTGTTAATATATTGTTTATTATAAGCCTTGGGGCTATGACCATACCTCCATTTGCCTCCACAGGTTACAGTTATGGCCGCAAATAGAATCTAATTCTGTAAGAAATACTGAGACTTTTAGTGTTGCTTTTGATGTATGCACATTTTATGCAGATAGGTTATTACATGCATTTTTTCCTGTTTTCTGGAACAAAACCTGTAAGTTTTGATGTCACTTTGGGTTTCAATATTGAATATGAGCTCTGGTGAGCGCACTGTCAAACCCCAGCAGTTCACTTACTGTCCTGTTTGGGGTGGATGATCCAGTCATCTGTCTCCTCCTCAGATCACGGCCACACCTGGAGAGTACTGGAAGCACTATGAGAGTCATGTTTTTTGACTTCTCCAGTGTCTTCAATACAATTCAACCAGCACTGCTGATGGAGAAGCTGGAATGAGCTGGCATCAACCATCACCAAAATGCGTGGACAATCAACTACCTCACCAGCAGACTACAGTTCATGAGGCTTCAGCACTGTTACCCTGAGGTAGCGCTATGCAGCATGGGGGTCCCTCAGGGGACAGTCTCTTTCCTTTTTACCTTCTACACTTTTGACTTCAGATACAACACCACAAATTGCCACCTCCGGAGGTCCTCAGATGATACAGCCATCGTTGGATGTGTATCTCAGGGGACCGATCTTGGGAAGGTCATCACCGACTTCATCATCTGGTATGAAAACCACCTGCGCATCAACACCAGTAAGACGAAAGAGATGGTGATTGACTTCCAGAGGAAAGCACCACCTATAACCTCGACGTTTTGGACATTGAGGTGGTACAAATTAGGTGCTCACTTTAACAATAAACTAGACTGGTCACATAACACTCGTGCTCGGTTTAAGAAGGATAAAAGTGAACTTCATCAGCTGGAAAGGCTGAGGTCTTTTGGGATGTGCAGAACACCACTAAGGACCTTTTATGACACTATGATGGCTTCTGCTATCTTAAACTCAAATTCTATTTGTCACACGCATAATCATACACAGTACGACATGCAGTGAAATGCTTATTGCTGTGCAATGCCTGACCATTAAACTACACTACAGAAATTGACAAGATTTCTAAAATTTACAAATTAAAATTTAGAAATTTACAGTAAAAAATTTTTGCAGTGAAATAAAAAAAAAGGTCTAACAAATGTAAACAATAAATTAAGAATTTAACCTAAGAAGTAAAGACTAAACTAAGAGTTAAAGGTTAAAAAAATAGAATGTGCAAACAAACAATTTAAGAAAGAAATTATAAGAAGTATGCAGACAAACAGAGTGCATGCGGTGCTGTGATGTATGAGAGTCCAGTCATGTCCTACTGTGGTTCAGGACCTGAATTGCCTGGGGGAAGAAGCTCCTCCTTATTTTCTCTGTTTTGGTCTCAAGGGAGCGTAAGCACTTTCCAGTCCTCAACAATGAGAAGAGTCCATTGTTAGGGTGGAAGAGGTCGATCATGATCTTCCTAGCTTTGGTCTGTTACGACCCCCTCTGCTAGGCGACAGGAGGGGAGTAACATACACAAGCCCCCACACGAAAACTAAGTAAAATAGAAGGATTTATTGCAACTTTAAACAGAAAACCGATAGGGCTGTTCAACAGACCACTGGGAAACCAATTAACACATGTAAACACAAGCAAACGTAAAAGCTAAGGGATAACTAAGGCAAGCTACCGTCACAAAATTCTAATCAGGCTAAGTTCGAGCATTCATCGAGGATAACACGCAAAGTTCGGCATTATGAACAAGTTCAACAAAGTTCACAGAGGGAGGCACGAAGAGCAAACTGCATGTTTAGTCCTAAGCAGCAGCCACTGAGTGAAGGACCTCCAGCCTTTTATACCCACAGGTGCACACAATCATCCAGTCTTTTCTTCTTGGAGTGTCATGGGATCTCCAATCAACCAATCATCCTTGTGGTCTGGCACACTTCAATCTGCATAAAAGAGGGCTGGCACGTGTCTCCCAGTAACCAATCATCCACGAGGACTGGCACACTTGGATTTGCATAAAAATAAAAAGGCATTCTCACTCCCAAGGTTTAGGGCCATAACAGGTCATGCACCGCTTAGTGTAGACAGACAGCAGGTCAGGAAAATTAGAGTGAATGATGCATTCGGACGAGCGCGCCACTTTTTGCACATCTTGTCTGTCCTACTTGGTGCTGTTCCCAAACCAGGTGCAGATGTTTCCTGTCAGGATGCTCTCAATGGGGCAGGAGTAGAAGTTCTTAAGCACCCTCAGTGGCAGACTGAAGTCTCCAAGTCTTCTGAGGTGAGGAAGAAGAGATGCTGGAGGGCTTTCTTGACCAGGGTGTTGATGTGACATGAGCATGACAAGTTCTGAGTGATGTGGACACCCAGGTATCGGAAGCTGTCCACTCTCTCCACTGGTGCGCCACTGATGATTACGGGCTTGTAATTCCTCCTGCTTTGTACTGAAGGTTGTTCTCCTGGAACCAGTTCTCCAGGTTCATAATCTCCTCCAGGTAGGCCTTCTCTGTGTTGCGTCATCATGCTGTTGTCTGCTGGGAAGGTGGCAGCACGGGGTGAGACAGCAAGCATCTTAATATACTGGTAAATAGGACCAGCTGTGTCCTACAACAGCATGCAGTGCTTCATCGTGGCTGTAGGTCTACTGCTAAAGTAGGTCCTTCATCTCAACAGACACAAGTGATAAACATTTTAAAAATACATGTTTATATTATGATTTCAGCACTTTATGTATATAAAAAAGGGACTTTATTATTTTAGTATTTTACTGTATATAGCGACCATTTGTACATAGTGTAGTATTTTGGCTTTTGTTTGTACAACCTTTTTCTTATTTACTTTATTTTTTCTATTTTCCTATTTCTACGATTCTATATTTTCAGTGTTTCGCTTAATATGTTTGACATTCATTCCTTATATTCATGCTTCACTGTATATAGTCAGACCTTTATTGTAACATTATTATCATTTCAAAACAATATACAATATCACAGTAATATAATAATTTCACAAAACACATATTTTCATATTTTTCATAGTTTATATTTTTTTTCAGGATATTCAGTAGCAATTATAATTCTAAGGACAGAGAGAGACCGAGAACTTCAGTGTTATTTCCCTCATGACCTGTCTCCCCCATATGACCTACTTCCACTATGGGTTACGTCAGATTCCATCCATTCAGTAATTCATCTCTCTTTTGTGTGTGTGTGTGTGTGTGTGTGTGTGTAAGCACAAAGGAGCATACATATGTGTTTATACCTTGTATTTTAGTATTATTCGTCAGCCTTTGCAGCAGTCATCTGTTGTGCGTGTGGGTATGTGTGTGTGTACATATGTGTGTATATGCAACCGAGTGCAGCAGTGAGATTCTGTCTTTAGTGTCTATCACTCTACACTAATCCAATTGTGCACAGAGGGAGAGAGAGAGCAAAGGAGAGAGAGAGAGAGAGAGAGAGAGAGAAGGGAGAGAGCGTCAGTAGAGGAGCACATACAGCTGGCTGCTCTCCAGTTCTAAATGGCAGCCTGGATGGGGATATCTATTAGAGACTGAGAGTGCAGTAAACACCCCCACCCCCAAAAAACACAGACACACACACACATGCAAAGAAACCCACTAGCACGCCCACTCGCTTAAAACAGGCATATAAACCGGCACTCATTTACACATACATTTATTTCCACAATGATAGGAGCCAGTGCATCGTTGTCTCTCTCTAAAAAAATAACATTCACGAAGTCGAGCCTTCATAAGATAAAGAGGGACAGAAACTGTAGATACATAAACCAATATGCAATTAGAGTGACAAAATGACTCAGCCTTAGCACTTTTTCTCTCTCTGCAGCTCTCTAGCAGGCCTTTTTGAATGTGTGGCAGAATCTTGAGGTCTTGAGTGGTGCTGTGAAAATGTATCTCTTTTTGTAAGAAGATAGGTCCCACAGTGCCATCTGCTGGACACGTTCTTTATAATGGCTTCTTAACAGACTAGGATTTATTCAGCGCACACAATCTTCATTTTATGCAGATGATTATTACAAAAATATGGTCCTATCCAACAGTTTTCCAAAATGTTTTATTTCAATGAAAATATTACATTTAGCTATTTATGTATACAGAAAAAAAATAACTCAGTCAGTTATATATTTGTTTATGAGGTGCACCTATAACACCTCATAAAGTGCAGAGGTAAAGTCGAGGTTACTGTAAGTTACTTACAACTTACAACAACTGCAGACAGCTAAGAAGTAATGAAGCATCCCAAAACAGTGCTTTTATGATAGGAGTCAGAGGCCATAAATTTTGAGAATCCACTAATCGAAACAAATATAAGACAAAAAATTCAAATAATTACATTGTTGTTTTTATGCTTAGAATCTTTTGAGAGCACTCACATTCATACCTAGTGACAATTTGGATTATCCAGTTAACCTATCCCCACAAGCTGCATGTCTTTGGACGGTGGGAGGAAGCCGGAGTACCCGGAGGGAACCCACGCAAACACGGGGAGAACATGCAAACTCCACACAGAAAGACCCCGGCCTGATGGTGGAATTGAACTCAGGACCTTCTTGCTGTGCGGCAACAGTGCTAACCACCGTGCCACCGTGCTGCCTGCATGTGAGTGCGAATGGTTGTCTGTCCCTGTGTGTTGGCCCTGCGACAGACTGGCGACCTGTCCAGGGTGTACCCCGCCTCTCGCCCTATGACAGCTGGGATTGGCTCCAGCGCCCCCCGCGACCCTGAAAAGGATAAGCGGAAGCGAATGGATGGATGGATGGATGGATGGATCTTTTGAGAGTTGCTTCATCAAGGAGCGTTCCCTTCCAGGTTCTATCAAGTTATTTCTAGCAGATAACGATGTGACAAGACAATATTAGGATTTTTTTTTTAAGTCAAAATAATAACAAAAATAATAACAAAAATAAGTATAAAGAAAAGAAATACCTGTAAAAAACCCAAATAATACATATTTTGCCAGTCAGTGTACTAGTAATACAGCAAGTCTCACTTAAGTAACCATAATCTAATTTTTTACTGATGAGAAAAAAAGTCCTTTTCCCTTAAATATTCTTAGTTGAAAAGTTGGCATTGACATTGAGAGACTGATCTGAGTCTCTCAAGACTCACATTTTATTACTTAAGGAATTTCTTATTAAGACATTTGGGTAAGGTGGCCATGTTATAGATCACACTTACTAACTTGCAGTGATGTGTTGTAGCCTATACTATGGGAAGTGCAACATATAAAGCATTCCATCATGGCAGTTTTATCACTGTGACTTGTTTACAGTGTTTATATTACAGGCTTGCCAATATCCTGTTTCCCTGACACTAGTGCAGCATATGTGCACAGAGGGTCACTGCGGAGTTTCTGACTTTAGATAAAAACTGATTTTGTGTCAGAAGGCCCAATAACCTCACATTACACAAGCTCTCACCTTAATTTCCTGTTGTAACGGCAATCACTAAATACATTTTACAGGCAAAATGAGATGTTGTGGTTTCTCAAGATTTTCATGGTAAGCAGGATTGTATTTGTGTCAAAGTGATGTGAAAAAAACAAACAATTAGCAAAAATTGTGATTAGGGAGGAATCAGTCATTGACAGGATGAGATGAATCAGTGAAGAGCATTAAAAATTCTAATGTCTGTGGGGACTTGGGGGCTGTGATATGAGCTGAGAAGTACTGCTGGGATTTAGTTGTGTGTGTGACTGCTTATGTGTGAAGGGGAATATTTATGGGTGTGTGCGCATGTGAGTCTTCAACAGACAGATGAACAGACAGAAATAGCCGGAAGATGAGAGCGAGATATGGAGGTGTATGCATACGAGGGTGGAGGAAGATGGAAGACACTGGGTTTCAGAATGAGAGTGAGCGAAAGGCGAGTAGTACTGACAAAATAATTTAATGGGTGGATTTACTACAACAATAACAAGTGGGAGCTTATATTTCAAGTCAATTTCAAAGTCAGTGTCAGTGCCACTGTTGTTTTTGTGTAAAATTAATTATGTGAGTGGTAATAAATGAGTATGACTGGATCTTTCACCCTGTGTTTTTTTTTTTTTTTTCGTTTTTCTTTCATTACACACACCATTACCCTTTGCCAAAGAAATTTCTTGTTGCTGATGATCATTCATCATGTATTGCCAATCTTGGGCTAATTTTGAAATGACATATACAACATAGTGAAATCCTGTTTCTACATCATGAAATAGTCCATTTTGAATGTACCTTTTATTGTGGTAGTCAGGTACCTATTGCTGCAGAAGGTTGATACCTTATCCATAGTTTTGTGCTAAATATAAGGATACATCAAGAGCCAGTAACCTTGCACAGCATGACTATCTTGCTATTATTACAAGATATAACAGGTTAATTAGAGTTCTTTAGTAGGCTTGTGTTGCCTCAAAGCTACTTATGTTAAATTAACCCAGTTGGCGGCTGACTGAAGTCTTGTAGGATACTTATCATATAAACATGTGAATGGCATCAAGCCAAAATATTCGGTGACATTAGTTTAAAACAATTGAGCTGATGGCTAGTAGGATATATGGTGGATAGGCCTGCCATCCAAATACTGTTACCAGGGATGGGTATGTTTAGGTTTTATCCGATACCGGTGCCAAACCGGTACTTTTGAAACGGTGCCGGTGCTTAAACGGTGCTCAAACCGGTGCTTAAAGAATGGAGAACACAAAATTGGTCCAAAAACCTCTCATGTTCAGCTGTTTTTTTTGTAAAAAGATAACAATGTTAGCCTTTTCTGCAGCTATAGGGCATATATGGTATCACTCTTGGCTGGAAGCAGTGCTTAAACAATGGAAAAAACACAAACTTTGTCCAAAAACCTCTCATGTTTAGCTGTTTTCCACTTTTTCTTTGGTCATTTTAGCCTTTTTGGCCAGGGTGAAGGGAGTATCTGCCATCAAACAAGAAGACAGCCGCATGTAGCTATGATGGTGTTTGCTAGTTCACCTTACATGCATTAATGTAATAACGTGGTTAGTGTACTCAACATAAATTATACACGAACAACATTAAGCTACTGACCCAGAGAAGAACGGCTGCTGCTGCATCATCATCCGTCATCATTTCTGCTACACTGGCAGGGCTAGGGGCCAGGACTCTCCTCTTCGGGTTTTTGGGGGATGTTGCTAACTCCGGGTCCGATAACAGGCACCACACCCGCAGTAGATGCTCTTGGTGTGAGGTCTTGCAGCAAGCTATCAAATACGGCGCATTTTTTGGCTTTTAAAAAAAAAACGCTATGCGTCACCAGGTGTTTCATCGGATTTGAGGTGTTACCTCCTTTGACAGTATCACAGTATCCGCTTAAAGCACTTGTTGCAGGCTGCTGAGTTTGCATCTTTTGCTTTGAAGTACAGCCAGACTTTTGACCGCTTCACCTTGGGCATTTTTAATCTGTAGCTCTGCTCTAAAAGAACGTACGTACCTGGACCCGCCTACTATCCTCAGAAACGTAAAATGATTGGTTAGAATTCAAAGTGTATCACATCTCAGGGGGAAAAAAAGCACCGAAATAAAGCACCGAAATGTGCGCTGTCAGATACCGGTACCCATCCCTGACTGTTACAGATACATGAATCTGGATTAGCTTTCAGTAAGCTAACCTAAATTTATTACAAGCATGTTTTAGTCTCCCTTACGCACACACACACATCCAGTGCTTGTTGTAATTGACGCTTGGAGTCTTTTAATGATGAAGACAAATGACTTCATTATTAGGTGTTTTCATGTGTACATGCTTTAGCCGTTCTCCTGTTTTTATGTGTGTCTGTGTTCGCGATCTTGTTTTGCAGGTGTGTAAATGTTACTCGTGTCTGCCTTATGGCTGTGTGTGTGTATGTGTCTGTATGCAAATTCTAACCTTTACCTTGTTAAAACTCTGTTTCATGAGGTTAATTGCTTCATTTAGCCTAGGTTGTTTGATTTTTTTGCGCTTTTAAATTAAACTTATTTTCTCCTGGGTGTGTGTGTGTGTTTTTAATTTGTGTGTTCTTGCTCATGAGTGTATCAACCAAAGATAAGCTCTCCCAATCACGAGCAGAGGAAGTGAGGGGAGGGCAAAAGCTCACTTCATACTTTCTCCTAATTGTGTTATGAGTCCATATGGCAGAGTTGTACAATCCCATGATTTTAATTTCTCGTCATGTGCAGCTATTATCAGACGCTGTTCATTTGCTAAGCATATTTACCAGAAGCATTATGCTTTCACAGATGAGAGACAGTGAGGAAGAGAACCCCTAATCTGAAAGTAAATTAATGCCTAAATGCATTTAAATCTGAACAGTTCATCTGGGAATAAATTCACCACTAATGGCATGTTTATGAGTAGACTCATGCATGTGAATCATGATATGATGGGGCCTGGGGAAGGTCTGCCTAGACAGCATACATGAGATTTTGGCTCTGTGCGCACAGGGTGCTGCAATTCCAATGCTGAGCATTAGGGGGAGGTAAGAGACAGATGGGGCAAATGCAAGTACTCAGTGAGGAATTCAAGAGAAATGAAATGAAAGAATAAATGTAAATGAAAGTAATTACTGAAAACCTCAGGCACCGAGAATAATTTTCAAACACTTTTATGAATCCCTCCACTTTATTTATCGTCCACTGGTCACAATGTTACCATACAAAACTGACTTCCAACATGGAACTGCATTGGGATGTGACTGTTTTCAATATGCACACACACACATTCAATAACAAAATTAAATACAGTCGTTTAGAAAATAAACGGGGCAGAGGAAAAGAGACACATTGAGTGATATCAAGACATGCAGTGACAAATATAAAAAATAGACGTTTTGTTTTCTTTTTCTGTACAAACATACATGGACACATATAAATATATAGAAGTAAAAAAGAGTATTTTTAAAATACAAAGATCAAATTGTACAGTTACATTCCATAATAACAAAACAGGAGACATAGCACGATATTCAAGTGGGTTTGCCGTTTTCCACAGACACTGTACAATATTGTACACTGTAAGAGCAGAAATTAGATCACACAACTGTTGCTTTCTCCCTGTGGAGTCTCTTCACGCTGCTGTAAACATTACAAATGAAGAAAGGGTACAGTTTTTGTCGGTGGATTTCCTTTTGAAATCACTCATTCAAGCAACTTTGAGCAATCTGTTCTTTCAGTGCTCACTTTGATGCTTTTAAGTCACCCAGATCACACCTTCAGTGCTGTTTTTTTTACCTTTCTCTCAGCACTGAAAGGTACGGAGAAAATCTGTTAAAAATAAACAAGACGAGCATTACAGTGAATGTGAACTTTTTTTTTCTTCTTTTTTAATGTTGGCACAAGGAACAAGCATTTACCATAATGTGGTGAAATATTTCTTCATATCACACAGTGAAACAATGCTATGCCTTCTCTTTTTCTCTAGTTTTGCCTGACATCCTGCAGCAGTTTGTTGATCTCTTGGACCAGCTCGCTTGCATCCATGCCAGCCTCGTGGCGGTTCTCGCTACGCTTGCCACTCTGGTGACCCTGATGGAAAACACCATCAAAGTCATCTTCCTCATAATTCTCTGGAATTTCCTCCATTGCTGGCAGCCACTTTAAGTGTGGAGGCTGGCCACTGGTGGAGGTGGGAGTCGAAGTTGAGGGTGAGGATGAGGAAGAAGTAGAAGAAGAAGGGGAGGAGGAAACATGGTTAGTCCCATTTCCAGACCCACTTCCTGGGTTTAGATAGTGAGTATTGGCTGCCCATGCAGCCACCCCTGGGGGGTAACTGGGACCTTTACCACCTGGCAGCAACCCTCTCCGGTTGTCCTGGGGAACAGCGTTGTTACTGTGGTTACCAACAATGTTGCCACTTCGTCCATTTCCTCTCTCAGTGGTTGATGACGATGAGGTTGGGCTTGTTTCAGTGCATTCGACATAAGAGTCCATATTAGGGGGTAGGAGTCGCTGAAACACAGAGTTCATCTCTGTGAGGAGGGAGCCAGCCCCTCCTCCAGCTGCACACACATCACCTCCTGCTCCAGAGACAACACCTCCAGCTCCTTCCTCTTCATTCCCAGATTCTTTGCCGAAAGTAGAGAAGCTCTTGCGGCGCTCCGAGTCAACGGAGGACTGGTCATCATCGAGCGGAGGCTGCTGGGAGGACTCCTCCCCAGGGATGTACATGTTGTTGCGGTAGTCAGCAGAGGAAGCGGGGGAGGAGAGAGGAGGCATCCAGCACTGGTCAGAGTGTCCCAGGACACGACATTCATCCGTGCACAGTCTCATAGCTAAAGCAGAAAACAAAACAAAAAAAAGGACACTGAGTCAAGAGACGGTTCAACTACAAAAATCTTTAGGACATTCGTCATGCATCAGGCAAAGTAACAACAAAAAGTCTGCAAAACCACTCAAACAAATCATGTTTAAAAATCCTCAGACAAAACCATTTTTTGTTTGTTTTTTTATGTTTGTCAATTGGCACGTAAAATGTCAACACCCCTGAATAATACAAGCCACAAAGCCTAAGACTGATCCCAAGAGTTGGGAGTTCGCCTTGTAATCGGAAGGTTGTCGGTTTGAGCCCTGGCTTGGACAGTCTCGGTCGTTGTGTCCTTGGGCAAGACACTTCACTCGTTGCCTACTGGTGGTGGTCAGAGGGCCCGGTGGCGCCAGTGTCCGGCAGCCACTGTGGCTACAATGTAGCTGCCATCACCAGTGTGTGAATGTGTGTGAATGGGTGGATGACTGGTTGTGTAAAGCGCTTTGGGGTCCTTAGGGACTAGTAAAGCGCTATATAAATACAGGCCATTTACCACTTGAAGTAAAGAGGGGTGAAAGTGTTATATTTGAAGTGATACACAGTTCAGCAGGAGGACAAGGTGCTGATTTCTTTAAGGAGCAGGGATGCTGTTGAGTCTGACGAGCCATGCCTTATTCTGTTCGAATGATCCATGTACAATACCTAATTAATATTTCATGGTGCACCACTTCAGTCTTTCATTAAAATCAAAATCACAGCTCTGCTTTGTAGATTTTTTTATTTATTTATTTTTCTCTCAGTCTCTCATATTCCTGTTTACAGTTCCAGGTAGTGCCAGGTATGAAGACTATGACAGGATTTAAATAAACAAACAGACAAGTGTCAGATCCCACCCAAATGGCATCATAGGCAGCTATTAATGTAATATTTGGCTGCACTTCCAAGTATGTCCACATCTTCCAACTACAAGACTGAGGCAGGGATTTGCTTATTTGTTCTTTTATCCTATCCAGCATGAAAAAGCACATTTGCCCATCTAAATAGAAAAATCTAAACAAATTAAATCTACTGAAGAGAAACAGTGGTAATCCTCCCTCTCAGCCCATTAGCGTCTTCCCCTCCTTTTTTCTTTTATATTAGCATAAAAGATAGCAGAAGAGAAAGGGGGGGGAGAAGGGTTCCAACACCTCCAAGTCATTTTCAAAGGGAGAACAAAAATAAGATACAGCAGGACTGTCCACATCCACCAATCTCTGTAAAGATTGTAATGCATTAACAAAATGATGGAGCGAAAGAGAGAGAGGGCGAGAGATCCTCAGGATCTCACGAAGGAGAAAGCAAAAGAAGGATGGAGTCAGTAAGAGAGAGAATAACATAATTCTAAAAGCAATTACTATGAATTCTCCTCAGTTCAGACATGAAAGTGCACCACTGTCACTCACCAGGGGAAAAAAAAAGAGAAAGAAAAGAAAAAGAAGGAGGGGAAAAAAAACAGCACTCTGAGACGCATACCGATGAGTGACAGGCGACTCATCTCTGCTCCAGGGAGGATTTTACAGACACGACTCTATCTTAGGGGCAGATAACGCACACACACAACCACACACACAGTAACAGCCAGACACACTGTAACCTCTCTCAGTGTGATAACGAGCGTGGAAATGAGGGCTGTGTGGAAGAATGGGGCTGAGTACAATAGGGATTGTGTTGGAAACAGGGTGAATGGAGTGGCTGTAAAGGCAGGTGTACAGACAAATAATGGGCTTAGGCCGGGTGCTGTCCATGGTGCTGAAATTTGTCAGGGAGGCAGTACACTGGGCGCCTAGGTGCGGTCCGGAGGAGGACAGCTTGTTTCAGTTGTAGCTCATTTTCAATTTGAACTGAGAAAGAAATCTCTTATTTCTAAGATCATGAGTGGAAAATGGCCATTTCAACTGATTCAAAGTGAAGCAAGACGCGAAATTAGTCAGAAACCTACAACCGACAACTTCTGCAAAGTACAATAAAACTGAGGTGCAATAATGCTCTGGATGGTGAAGCAATATTTGAGTGTGAGTTGCTCCAATAGAAGGTGTCAGGTATGTAAGTCAGCTGACTGACGCCTAGTCATGCTGTTATGAAGGTGACGCGAAACAGGAAAAGGTGTCATTTTATAATAATGGATTGGATTTATATAGCGCTTTTCAAGGCACCCAAAGCGCTTTACAATACCACTATTCATTCACACACTGGTGGAGGCAAGCTACAGTTGTAGCCACAGCTACCCTGGGGCAAACTGACAGAAGCGAGGCTGCCATATCGCGCCACCAGCCCCTCTGGCCAACAGGGTAAAGTGTCTTGCCCAAGGACACAACGACCAGGACAGAGAGCCCAGGGATCGAACCGGCGACCTACCGGTTACAGATGCGATTCCCAACCCCCTGAGCCACGGTCGCCCATACACAGGGACATAGGCTGAAGAGGTGGGTTGCATCACCAAAATCTCACCTGGGTGGAGTCGATGGTGCATTTCAAGGTGCATCAGGTCAGAAAAGCCCTCCCCCAGCAGCAGTCTGTCCACGGGGGATTCCCGTCCCATGTCACAATCACTGTCCCCCGCCTCGCTGTCCCCACGGCCACTGTCCTTCAGGCTGAACTTGTCCATGTCTTGTAACGCATACCTGTGAGAAGCCATTAAAAAAAAAAAAGACTATGAACACATATAAGTATAGTCTGAAAGTAAGTAGTAGAATTTTACACTTTGGGCAAAGACAGGTGGCACATTCTGTTTTGCAGGTTAAACAAATCAGTCTGTCCTTAGAGAAGATTAGTGACAAGCAAATTCTATCAAACTTAGGGCTGTTTCTGGAATCTGTCAAAACTTGTGACAAGCCTTAACCCATTAATTCTGCACGCAGGTAAATTGCATCCATAAATAAATCATAGCAGCCACTAGGGTATCAATAAATATATCAACCAAAGACCATAATCAGATATTATGATGAAAGCAGTGATGGATGCGGACTTTATAACCTGAGCTCCTTTTAGCACAAAGATATTTTTGTGATATTCAGACATCTAAGGGTTTCACACTTAGAACAGAAGACATTGGTGTGACAATTAGACAATTAAAAAAAAAACATTTGGACACCATCAAATCATGATCTACATGTAACTGATCAACTGACAGGGAAACCTGCACAACAGGTTGTTGACAAATGTCAGACACAATGAAAAACAAGAGGTTTAAAAAGTAAACAAAAGATAATCTTTTTTTGGGGGGGGGGGTGGCTGGGGGGTGGGGGGTAAATTACCTGTAGCTGCGCGAGTATTTGTTGCCACGGAAACTGGGTCTGGGCTGGTACTGGCCCTGATGGAGCATGGACAGAAGCTGTGAGACTTGCTACATCCCAAAAAAAAAATGACAAAACAAACAAAATAAAACAAACAAAAAGAAACAGAAAGGGGGGGGGGGGAGGATGAATAACGGATGGAGAATTGAGGAAGGGGAAAAGAGAGACAGACAACACAGAAGACAAAATAATGGATGAGTAAACACAAAATGGATGATGGAGGGGCTGCTAAAAATGGATGAGACAAAATGGATGATGTTAAAACAAAAAGGGGGGGTTGAGGGTGAGTCTAGATGAACATGTAGACATATGACTGGGGGGGGTGAGTCATGGTCATGATGGAGGTAATGGTGACAGGGTGTAAACAAGGTAAAGACAAAGACACGTCTATAATCATCAACAGTTTTTAATGAGAATCAGTTTGAACTACAGGGCAGTGTTGATTAAGTCACTGTCATGGAAATGATGAGTTAATTTGCTCAAACAGGGACAGCTGTGTGAGGATGAGAAGGCTGGTGTGTGGGTGTGTGTGTGTGTGTGTGTGTGTGTGTGTGTGTGTGTGTGTGTGTGTGTGTGTGTGCTTGAGAGAGAGAGAAACACTGAGAAAGAAAATTTGGAAAGGGGCTGAGGGATCACATTTGAAATATCTGAAAGTAATTTGTTTCTGTGTGTGTGTGTGTGTGTGTGTGTGTGTGTGCGCGTGCACTTACCTCAACTGGTGGAGTTGTGTGTGCCAGTTCCAGGGCAAAGCTCTCTGGAATATGATTGGACGAAATGGTCACTAGGCTGTTCAGCGATTGGCGACTGTGGTGGTTCTGCCTGCTCCCTATCTGGGCTCGTTCCATGGGAGGTGTGGCTGAAGGGGAGCGGTGGTGGGCTCTGATTGGGAGAGTGCCGTTCACTGTGGGGACCAAGGTTATATCACCTTTGTGGATTTGGCGTGAGGGCTTCTTTGGGTGGTGCTGGTGGGTGGATTCTGCTACCCGGCAGTTATAGGAGTGCCTGGTGTCCTTTTTCTCCCGGTTACAGCGAGAAGCAAACACCACCATGATAAACATGAGTGCGACGCAGATGGCTCCCAAGGAGATGATGATGATCAGAGATACATCAAGCGAAGCCTCTCCTTGGTCCGTTACAGACCCGTGGTTCTCGATGGTCTCGTGGAGAGTGATTTTCAGAACGGCCTTAGCACTGAGACTCTCACTTCCTTGATCTCTGACCACAACAGTCAGCTCCGCATGGTCATGGGAGAAGTTATCCAGACTAGCGTTGGCATGAATCTCACATGTTCGTGGCTCAATCAAGAAGAATCCTTCTTCGTTGCCACTGACTATAGAGCAAATGAGCTCAGCATTGACTCCTGTATCTCTATCAGTTGCCCTAACCACAGTTATTAAGTGTCCAGCCTCTGTAAACTTTGAAGCAGGCACATCTGCAGTGAAGTTCCACAGCTGAGGGACCACGATGACTGGAGGGTTGTCATTTTCATCCAGAATGTTCAGAATAACTGTGGCATTGCTGAGCAGTGCTGGTTTTCCTGCATCCTTCGCTTGCACAATAAAGGCTATGCGGCTAACATCCTCTCGATCAAATGTGCGCAGCGCATAGATAGCGCCATTAGAGGGGTCAATGGTGACATAGGTGGAGATAGAACTGCCGTGAACAGAGTTCTCCAAGATGGAGTAGCTCACCTGCCCATTAGAATCCAGGTCAGGGTCGGTGGCCAAGATGGACGTCAGATATGCTCCAGGGGCATTGTTCTCTGATTTAAAGATCTCATATTGCCCCTTCTCAAAACGTGGTGGGTTGTCATTTTCATCAGTTACATGCACAGTGAAATGTTTGACAGTGGAAAGACTTGGAGTCCCTCGATCCTCTGCCACCACAGTCAGGCTGAACTCTGACCTCTTCTCTCTGTCTAGAGACACATTGGTCAAAATCATGTAGTTGTTCTCATATGTTTTCTGCAATTTGAAGTAGCCTTGACCATGAAGCTTGCACTCCACCTCCCCATTCAGCCCAGAGTCCAAGTCCTCTACCCTGACCAAAGCAACAAATGTGTCCAAAGGCGAAGCTTCAGATACGTAAGCCGCATCTCCATTCCCCTGGGAAGACATGAGAGTGATGCTGATGTCAGGTTTGTTGTCGTTGACGTCTACCACTTTGACCAGGATCTTGCAGTGAGCGGGCATGGAGTTTGGACCCATGTCCTGTGCTTGCACATCGATATCATAAGAATTAGCAGTCTCGTGATCCACGCGTCTGATGAGAGTCAGGTGACCGCTGTCGGGGTTAATTTTGAACGTCTCCATTATTTTCGGAGAAACATGACTGCTAAATGAGTAGACTATTTTGGCGTTTGTGCCCTCATCCGCGTCCGTGGCGTTTAAGTCAATGAGCAGAGTGCCAACAGGTGAATTTTCTGGCAGATTGATGACATATGACGACTTTTCAAAAACTGGACTGTTATCGTTTGAGTCAGTAACACTGATTTTAAGGAGGGTCGAACCCGTTCTCGGGGGAACGCCCCTGTCAGAGGCCGTGTATTGAAGTTCGTAACCAGAGCGCTCCTCCCGATCGAGCTCCCTTAGCACCACCAGCTCAGCATATTTAACCCCATCAGTCCTAGACTGAATGTCAAGCTTAAAGAAGTTGTTTGGTTCTAAGGCATACGAGTACAGTGAATTCTCCCCGACATCGGGGTCTGTGGCGCTGTCCAGGGGAATGCGCGCTCCCACGGCCGCGCTCTCGGAAATCTCAATTGGGATCACGGCGCGAGCGAACTGAGGTGCGTTGTCGTTAATGTCCAACACCTCCACCTCGATGAGAAACAGCTGGAGGTGCTCAGTGGGGAGTGTTAGCACATCGAACTGAATGGAACAATTCAGATTCTTTTCGCAGAGTTTCTCGCGATCAATTTTGGTCTTGATGCTGATTTCTCCGTCCTGCTCGCGCACATTGAAGAAAGACGAGCTTCCTCGTTGCATAGCTCTAAAGCGGAGCGGCACCGAGCTTGGAAGTTTAGCCAGGACATCCGCGACGTCTTCTTTCAAGCGGGCAATGACAGTGCCAACCTTTTGCTCCTCATAAATCTGATATTTCAGTGTCTTGCCAGTGATGTGCTGCGTCGCCAGTGCCAACACCGCCAGAACTTTCCACATTCTTGGTAGAAAGAGCCCCTTCATTTTGGTCTCCTTTGTATTTTGCTAAACTCCGAAATAAGTCCAAAAGAATTACTGCAAAATGCAGTGGAGATCTGTTCCAGTTTCAACTTATTAAATGATGAGCTCGCTGATTCAGTAGCTGCATTGCTTTCTCCACTGGGCAAGGGGAAAAACACCCGATTGTTAAATGTAAGCTTGCTTAAGTTGCTCTAATTTCCATAAAACCATCCGAATGTGTTTCTGTCTGTTCTCCGTTGTCATACAGATCTGTTGCGCGCATCCAGTGTGCGGGGGAACCAGCGGAGTTCCACTGAAATCTGTGCGCCTTTCTCTCTCTCCTCCGTGCCTCTGGTCTGTGCGCCGTGCGCTCTCTTTCGCTCCCTCTCTCTATTTGAGGTGCCTCTGCACACAGAGTTGCCCAAAATAACCGCCTCAAACGAACTAGTTGTAGATCAGCCACGACCCTTTTTTCACATCCCAGGAAAGACAAACGATCCTTAAATCAAAAGCTGGCTGGTAGCCACTCAAACTCCGAAAAGAGAGGAAAGGGGAGGCGCAAGAGGGAAGAAAGGGATAAAGTGTGTGTGTGTGTGTGTGTGTGTGTGTGTGTGTGTGTGTGTGTGTGTAGGTGGGAGAGGGAGGGGGGTAAAAACCCCGCCCTGTGGGGGTTCACTTTCACCACTTTTCAGAGTAACGACTACGCATCTACAATGGACAGAATAGAAAATAAACTAAAAAATAGCATACTGAAATTGCTTCTCCCGTTGCTATAAAACCCCGGGAAGGTTTACGAGTTTCTCGCTTCGGGTCTGTTCTCTCCAGACAGCGCGGAGACACAAAGAGTCTAAATTATCATTAAACAAGAAAGATATACAGTCACATTCATCTTTAGCTTTGTAAGTCCCTATACTTGAATCACTGATAGACACACCTAGTCGAGCTATAACCAGCTGTCACCACACACACTCCTGCTGAATGATTGACGCACCGGGTGTCTCGGCGTTAGTGCGTATGCGTGCCACCAGCTTGTACTGTACCAAGTCTTTTTCTGCTCTTTCAAGTGGCAGCTGATTACCTCCTCCTCCATGCTCAGACACTTTGTAGGAGATGTGTTCAGCGCAATATATTTTTTCACATGTGCCTCATCTGTAACTGTCTATGGGTGAGGGTATAAGCCGGGTAAGCTGTGTGGCGAATCGCGTTGAAAGGAAGCCGGACTCTAATGAATGCCTTAAAAGAGTTGGTCACGCCGAGGAACAGCTCTGTCCCCGTGCACAAATCTGTTTAACATCAAACTCCCCGCAGGATGGGTTTCTGATAAGCAACGGGGCATCCACAATTCTATAGTTTGGGCATGTATTTTTCTGTTCACTAGAAAAAGGGGAAAAAATCTAATTGGCGCAAATGTGCAAACAGGCCAGAGAATCAAACATAAACAGAGAAATGAATAAAAGCACGAAGAGAAATGGAGAGAGAGATCTAAGGTTTACAATGTGCACAACTGGGATGTGCATTCTGGAGACCATCTGGCGCGGTTTGTTTGGCACCGGGACCCAGCGATTACAGCCGACCAAACAAGACTCCAGCGGAGCCACGAACCCCACACAACTGTGAGGAAATGAGTTGTCATGGGGGATTGTAGAGTACCAAGCAGCTTTTCCAGAGCTGTACTCGCGTGTTCGCTCGCGTGCTTGTGCGTGTTTCTTGTGTGTGCGTCAAAAAAGACTGAGAAAAAGCGCTCATCAGAGCTTCAGTCACCAAAACTCCTCATACATATTGAAATGAAATATTATAGAACACACCGAAGATGAGACACTAATGGGGGTGACACAGAAAGAACACAACCTTCACCTAAAAGAAACTAAGCTCAGAACGGCCTCTTTCACCTCCACTTATCACATTCTTTGGAAATTTCTCAGTCAACACTTTCACAACCACTGAAAGCGTTGACCCGAAGTTAACCTTAAGAAATAAATAGATACAGTATCTCAGAAACAAATCAATAAAGTACTAACAGTTGCTAAACCCACTGCTGCAATAGAAATTAGATATACACACCATCACTGAGCATAATGATGTTATCCATATGAACTAGGTTATTCAGTGTAGGCTAGTCTTTAAAGCAACGCATCTGCACCGCTTCTACAGCTTTTTACGAATTACCCCGAAAACTATGGTTTATTAAACAATTCTAAAAGTGCATAGACACCAACCAGAAGCCCCTCTTTTGAACCCACAGCCTTAAATTGGCGGAAAACCTTTATTCCCGCTCCCTGTCTATTCATCGCCTGAGCCATGTCTGCAAAATGTTTGCATTCACCCGTCTTTTGCACATCTTTAACCATAATGCACTGAGTATTTAAACAGGTTTGATACGGACACCCAACATTTCCATAGCTCCAAATGCTCACAATGCAGTAATGCAATTACTCCCGGCGTCCCGGAGAAGCTAATCACATTTGGAGAACAAAGTCAGCTCTGGAGTTTATGGAAGAAGGGAGCAAAAGAAAGAGAAAGTGGCGGAGGGGGTGCGGGTGCGTGGGGTCTTAAACACTGCGCAGAATAAAAACAATTAATATATAGAGGGGGTATAATCTAAGTAAAAAAGCAGATGGAGGCTTAATACATTTAGCTACGCTGCATAACCCGAAGAGCCGAGCAAACATGATCTTTAGTGCTTAAGGACACCCATTGAGCTGCAAATATTCATTCTTTACAGCAGGTGCAACGATGCCATGTCTCTTGGATTTTGGTTTTGTTTAACTTCTGCTGCTCCAGTCCCCAAAGATAATTTTATTGATCCATGGGTTGTTCTAAAGCCCAGACCAGTCTCCACAAATGCATGCGATCAGCACAAACAAACAAATAGCTCCAGTGCTCGTGTGCAGCTCTCTTCATTATGCTTGCCTAACAATTGCCTCCGTGTGTTCGGGCCTTGTAGTCATAAAGTAATAGTGTGAATTAAACGTCTGCCGCCAACATTAATGACAATCCACTGCCATATCCCCCTCCCTCGAAGTCAACAGGCGCAGCAGGTGGAGCGGCCTTAGAAATCTGCCTCTGGACCCCGGTCGCTTCAGATTGGAGTCAAGAGGAATGCATGTGGTTGTGTGTGTGCGCGCGCGCAAGTGAGCAGTGATTGTGGTGGTTTGGTTGTAAAGGCACGCGAGCATCTGTCGCCTCGTCTGCCCGTTCTTTGTCACATTATTCGGTTAGCAGCGATTTGGTGGATTCCATTCCGGAGGGGAGGAGTAGGACCACAGAAAGGTTGGGAATTTGTTTTCACTACGGAGGGAGGGAGAAGTTGATACCTCCCCCTGCACACATACACACACTCACATGAACACACACATACATACACAACCACCCCCATAAGGGCAATGATTGTTATTCATCCGAGTCCCCCCCCCCAATCCTTTGCTTTCATTAGGGTTCCACAGAGTTGTATTACTTTATGACCACCACTGGTGCGTGTATGTGTGTCTATGTGCGTGCGTAAGTACTGAGTAGACAAGAAAGAGTGCTCTGCCTTGTTCCTGCTCGCAGTGCATGTGGTGATCACAGTCTGAGCCCAGCATATTGGAAGCGATGTCAACAGTTGGGCGACAAATTTATAGCCCAGGCAGAACTATGAGGCAAAGAAAGAATGAGGCTAGTCACCTTTAAAGTGGACGCATTACTGCACTGCTCTGCCAGTCCCTCAGCCCTGCATCCAATGAAAAGAACAGGCTGTTATTACTTTTTTACAGACTTTACTGACTTATGCGGTAGGAAAGGTGTATAAATTATTCATACCTTTCCTCTGCAAGACCAGTACAAAGTGTCATTTTAACTCTGGGATGGTTATACTATATGGATGACCAATGCATTTGCTATTCTATTCTGTTCCATTCTACTCTTGGTGCCCGTAGTGACTGTAAGTTTGTGAACCCTTAGTGCTTTGGGTGTTGGCAGTTATTCCCCCTGTAGACCTGTTCTTTTATGTATTGTCGAGTCAAATAACCAAATTATTTTCCATTCTCTTGCAGTTGTGGGATGGTGACTATTTCATTTGTTTGCTTGACATGAAGGAGCAGTTTGGGTGTCTAATCATCCAGTCATCCTTTCCTTGGCCTCATTCTCTCTCCCTGATTCATACCTAGCTGACTTTCTACTACGCACACACACACACACACACACACACACACACACACACACACACACACACACACACACACACACACACACACAGACATGCATCCATGGGCAGACACTCTCACACACTTTATCTGACTGAATGGCACTGACAGCGAGGTGCTTTGGCCAACCAAGTCATGGCACAGAGAAACACAAAGGCTTCACAAGCAATCAGCACCACAGCACTCAGGATTTGAAACACATTCGCTATCTGTATTCATATTGTATAAGTATGATTCACCCTTACGTGAAATGTGAAACATTACTGAATTTCTTTGTCAAAGCAGAAGGAATTTAAACTGCCACTTAAGCAGTTCCTTATTATTGATTTTATTTGGACAAAATTTCAGTTGCACATTAAATGATAATTCTGGTTTATTACAACTTAAACAATCGGACAGTGCTTTCTGGTGGTTATTATAACATTGTCACATAGACAGAGTAATGCTGAGATCTAGAAATAAGGTTTGTATTGCCGCCACAAAGTCAGATGAAGGAAAGCAATACTGATATTACACTAAAAATCCCAAAAGCTGTGTGTTTCTGCACACCTGAGGAAACAACAGTAGCTCAAAGCTAAATTACACCAAACTGCAAATGTAGTCTGAGAGCTATTTGATCACTTGACAGATTGTGTTCCTTGCTGAATTCTGCTTATTGTCTCGATGTTTTGAACATGCTTCCTCGTCTCAAATAGCGTATTTATTTGGTTGGTAATTTTTTCTTCTATAGAGTTATCACAGATGTGCATGTTAAATTTCAAAGTTAAAGCAACAGTTTGACATTTCTGGAGTGCTAACTTCTGGTAAGCCACAAACTGTTCTTACATTTTTTTAATCCTAAATTTTGTAGGAAATAAGCAAGCAAGATCAAACCTATTTATACTGAGGAACGATAGACAAGTTGTTTCCTTCTGCTTCCAGCCTTCTTTTTTAGCATGAAATGGAAAACTCACTATTCATTTAATATTGATTGAAAGTCATTAAGCTTCGAAACCTATTAAAGAAACTATCTAATATCAGCTAACCCACATTTCAATTGGATACTTAGACACAATTTCTTGACTCTTAAATGGTTTCTCCTTAGTGATAAGAATTAATACATGCTAAATTTATAAAATTATAATGCAATTCATTGAGCCAATATCAATTGAAAATTTATATTAATTAGGAGAGCACTTCAGAGCCCAAAGTTCCATATCCCTTCTCTAATTCTTTGCCGAAGTCACCTTGAATTAATGGAGAAAACAGAGTTAGGAGCTATTAGTCTAAAGACACATTCGCTGATTGTTGTGTGCGTGTATTCATGCACGTCTCAGCCTGCAAGTGTGTACCTTCTTGTGTCGATAGCTGTGAGCATGTGTTTGGGTGTATGGGTGATTGACATGTTGTTGATTTGTTGGGGACTGCCTTTTCCCCGATACGATGGCTGTGTACAGCCGATGACTGACAGCTAATTTGTGGTCCAGAGATTAGTGTTTTAGAAAAGGAACTCTCTCGGAGACGTGCTTCATCCAAACGGAATTGGTCCCATTTGGTGCGATTTTGTTGACAGAGCATGTGCGTCAAGCTAGTAATGAGGACAGGCCAAGCTTTTTTTCACTTGAAGGCAACCGTCATCCTTGATGTATTCATTTTTGAAAAGACGGTGACAAGCTGCTTTTAGAACATGTCAGCAAACATGTGTGAACAGTATCAGAACATTTGCATTAGTCATACTTGAGATGGAATCCAAATCTTTCATTGATGCACAGAAAAAGTTGCTGTGTGGTTTTGATTAACAAGTTGTAATGAGGTCGAGGTCATCTGTGTGTCCCTGCAAACCAAAAAAAACCCAAACCAAATCAAAGAATTTTTGGGGGATTTCTCATCATGTTTGAATTAGGAAATGTTAGCTTCTAAGCTACAGTGCGTTAAAGCTGTAGAACAAATAGCGACATTAGCTGCAGAGCACAGAGACTAACTCAAACCAGAGATCTCTGGAGCACACACAAAGACACGCATGATTAAACACAACATAACTAGCTCCAGAGACTTGCTGGCACACACCAGACTGACGGGTGTGGGTTCACGCAGGAGGAAACCAGGCTCAGTAAAAGTGCAGCAGCACAGTGCGGTTTATGTGACACAAAGCTTCTCTTGTTTCTCCTGCGCATAAATCCTAACAACCTGGACTGAATAGAAGAACACAAGTTGTAATAACACAGACCTATACTTAGGTTGCTCTGTTTCAACCCCGACATCCATAAACCTGTCTGTGCGTGTGCGCAAGTCCTCATGAGCATGTGCTTGTGTACCTCTGCATGCATGAGCCGATTTTCTAGCAGGGTTAGGCCCTCTCTGGAGTGCTACATGTTTAAGTGTCCCCTGGTGACCCACTTCCTGGGGTTGGACCAGATTTATGGTTCTTGAGGTTCGGAGAGCTGACAGCTGTGGAATGGGAGAATGAATGGGGGGCCATGATAAAGTGGAGTGGAAAGAGGTTGAGGAGGTGGAGGAGCAGGGGAAAGAAGTAGGAAAGCGATGATGAAGCTAAGGGAGCGTGGAAAGGTAGATGCACAAGTTGAAATGTGCTGGGGCTTGATAAAAGCCTGGATGAAAAGACTAAGACACAGGGAGAAGCAAAGAAGGGTCAAGGAGTATATAAGTGTGGAAAGTTTCTGCTCAAAGAGATGATGGAGTTAAAAGGTAGAAGGGGAGAGAGGAGGTTAGAGGGGACCGTGGAAGTAGGCGTGTGTGTGTGTGTGTGTGTGTGGGGAGACAAAGAAAGAATTCAAAGCATCGGGAGAAATAAAATAAAGACACGTGGGAGGGAGAGGCGTAGGAGTGCAGTAAAGACAAAAAAAAAGAAACGAAGACTTCTCCAGTGTACCCTCTGGTCCCTCAGATGTTCATGATTAAAACCTCTTTCCTCTCTCATTTGCACACTCCACTTCTCACCTTCGCTTAATGAAAACACAACTCTGGATTGATTTGTGACAACCTTGACAGAGCCAGGATGCTTTGCTCAATTTGTGTGTGTGTGTGTTTGTGCGTGTGTGTGTGTGTGTGTGAGTGCATGCGTGGGTGTTTAGGTAGGACTTCTGTGTGTGCAAGTATCTATTAGTTATACACCAGGCTAGCTGCACCTGAGCTCTTGTTGATTCGGTTTGGAGAGAAAAAAGACCTTGGAAAAGGTTATACAAAGTTGGATGATAAAGTGGATTTAGACAGTCATTTCTTCTGGATGCAGCATTGTTACAAACATGAACAAATTGACCACATATTTCACAAGCTGTTGGACTCTATTGGAGAACGTTTGACATGGTGTTTCAAGTTTTTGCAGGGGATTTGGGTCACAATCCAAACAGTGAATAGCACATGTTCAATCAGCTCAGCAGGCAGTGATTCGCAGAGGGAAGGGAAGAAACGCTCATAACGGATGGCTGGAAAAGCAGACAAGGAATGGAAAGTGGACAAAATATGACAAAACTGATCGATGATGGACACAATATCGCAGCCAATTTTACACAATTAAACTCTGTATTTTCTTAACGGTTAAAGACAACTGCTTAGTTTCAATGCTTCTTACTCGATGTGTATATGCATTACACTTTGACTACTGTCATTCACTTTTGCAGTGATATGGAAGACTCTGCTGAGGGATTATCCCTCATTTACAAACGTCTCTTTTAGATCATCCCTGCTTATTAACCTGGACATGAAGTATTTTCAGTCTCTTTGATGCCATAATAGTTTTTATAAAAAGAAGGAAAATAGAGGATCTGAAATAAGTGTCAAAAAATGTGTAATTTTGTATGCAAAATGATTAGGGGTGTACTTAGTGAACTGTCAAGCGAGCGTTAATTTATTCACAAACTTTTAAAAAAATGCTTAAGAAAAATGTAATTCGAGTCATTAGAATTCATTTGTATTCTGCTTAAAAAAATCTGCACAGTACATGAATAGTAATGAAGTGTTCATCACCATCGCTAATCATTAAACAAGCCTTGTCAAGTCTGCATCACTCCTAGGCTGTTATTATTGGCTCCTCTCAGCTAACAAGCAATTAATTCACATCAGAGATTTTCCTGTGCCAAATAAACAGCAAATGGTAAGGAGGCTCTCTGATGGTTTTAGTTACGACAAACTCCGACTCGAGAAGGGGGAGAAAAAAAACGTGTTGCCGAAGCGCAAACCGCCACTCCCAGGGGTCTCATCAAAGGTACGAAAGGAGGGAGAGATCTCCAAGAGTGCAGGCTCAAAACAAACACACGCTGATACAAAGTAAGATTACACACAATCAGTCTTACTGAATGAATCCCCCCCCCCCCCCCCAAAAAAAAAGGAAACACATACAAGCGCATTTTGTTGATTAGCACGCTCTCTAAATTTTCTTTTTTTCCCCATACGAGCCAAACAAGCATCCATCATAATTAGCCAAATTAATTCCCACATGCGCCACATCATCATCAGCACCAGCTTTTGTTCACACTTGATTACTTTTATATATAGCAATACATATCCAGCATTTAACATCTTTCTCCCACACATTCCTCTTCATTGAGCACACTAAGTAGCCTCGCAGGGATGATAGCTTTTCATCTGTAATAAAAAAACAAGACAGGACACAGTGTGCTAGTTCTGTAATCAATAACCATTATCACAACTTCTCACCTGCTTCTAGCCTTGTGCAAGGCCTCCTCTGTTTTCGACGATGCATTCAAAAAGATACGTCATTATGAGTCATATGAGTGAAAATCTGAAATAGAAATACAACGCTGGTAAAAACCATTAAAATGTTGTGAAATACTATATGGCTAGGATGTGCACAGACATTTGGACAGGCAGTAGTTCAATATAAAATGCATCTTCTCCACCATATAACATATATAATGTTCTAATGCTTGCTGATAATGTTGTTATACACATATCCATAGCAAATTAAAAGAAAAACTGCTGCGCTTGTTCCCTGTTATGTAGTGGGGGGTCATGTCATCCTTTCAGAGAGAAGATCAGTGCCTTACACTTTACCAAGACACTTTTTTCTCTCTCAATTGAATATAAATGTAAATTAAATTGGATGGTTTACTCATTAATTCAAAGCTACTTTACTAAAGATCTTGAGAAACACATGAAGGTTAAGGATCTATATCAGTAATTTACCACTAATCTAAATGCTGCTTTGAAACCAGTATTGAGAATATCTGCCTTCCTCTACTGACACAGGAAGTTCTTTCTGTTTCTTCCCCTTTTTCTACATTCTTTATGTGCGGTTTCAATATGGACATAAAAACCTAAACAGAAACATAAAATATTTAGAAAAACAGCAAAGGAAGTTTCTGTATTTGGCCGAGGTAAGAAAAAAAAAAAGTTCCAGTGAAAGCAGGCTCAATGAATAAAAAATAGTCTCAAATGAAAACATCAGAGCTGTGTGGGGCAAAGAGGACACTATTACAGAGGAAGAGATAAAAACCAGACATTTTTTGCTATCCCGTTGTCCACATTGTCTTTCTTTCACTATTTGACATTTGAATCTTCTTTTAATTATGCTTTCTTTTTGTGACCGCTTGAGGTGTTTAATGTCTTTCTTTGTGTATTAGTTACGCAAATGCACGACCAAATAAAAATTTCTGAAATGACTTTAATAATGTATCGTTGTTAGTTTGGTCCTGAGGGACTCTTTCACTAATGAAGATGATGGAGAAGTGACTCAGGCCACTTTCGCCTTCATACAGGTTATGGCCCAGGCTGTTCTGAGACCTCTATTGCAAATATCACAGGCAGAATATACAGAGATGTTTTAAGATTGTAAAAAGGTTGGGACTGACTTTTGAGAGAGTTGCTCCTTACTAAGTGAAGTGGAAAGCGTCACATACTGACGAGTAATGCAGGAGATGCTATTTGTTTTCCTATTTTCCCAATACTCAGCGCTACCAATATAGTTACAGACAGAATAGGCACAATACCTGAGGTATTTCAGAGTGTACTGTGCCTTAGTTACCATTTGTCTTGTTGATGTTGTATCTGTGAGCTCTGCTGTCTTCCCTACAATTTTCCTGTCTCTATCCTCCATCTCTATCTCTTCTTCTTGTTCTGTCACTCCTCCCTCTACTTCTTTTTCCTTTTGTCTCATTTTCGACCTATCATTTTGGTCTCTCCCATCAATGGTTTTTCTCTTAGTCTCCCTCACTCTCCAGCTGCCAATTCTCTAGTCTGCTGCGCTTGCTGGAAAGGTGAGCGCATGTTTCACCAGTCTACTGTGTGTCTGGCACTTTCCAATTAGCTTGTATACCTGCTTCTGGCTGTGTAGCAGATAAGATAGAGCCGATACCACCAAGCTACTGTTATCTCTGTTTTCTCCCTGTCACACACAAACAGTCATGTACCTTCGCACATACGCGTACGTGCAGCTACATGAGCAGACGCGTAGAAAATACCAGGGTACCAGCTCCCAGTACTACAGATGCATTGGACAGATAGCTATAGTAAGTTAACAAGGGGTGGACAAGTGTTATAATGAATGCATCGGGGACTGTCACATGTCAACGTGGAGTAGCTGAAGTTAGTGGGGTTTCACTTTTGTGTGTGTTTGCATTCACAAATAGCTTACCCCATTTATTCCGTGGTGTATGAAAATTATGATGATTGTGTGTGCGTATGTGTGTGTGTGTGTGTTTGGATGCTTGCTGGTGGCATGGTGGTGGTCTGTGTCATGACCCCGTGACCTGTCCAGACTGTTGAATAATAAAAGGCTATTCAGACACTCCGAGGGTGACAACATGAAAGGCGCAGCCACAGAGAAACAGCGAGGAAGGGAGGGGAAGGAAGGGGGGTTAGGGCAGACATGGCTGTCTTTGTGGGAGGTAAGGGACTCTCATTATTTCTCTCAGCCTTCTCTCTCACTCTCCCACTATATGTGTCCAAGCTTCCTTTACTTTTCTTGTGTTCCCGTCCTTTAAGTTCATCCCCCTTTCTCTCTGTCACTCCAGCCACATCTCTCTTTTGAGTCAATGAGCTTGCTGTCAACTCAAGCTTAATATTCTCCCTGGTCCATGTTTATTTCTCCCACTCATCTCTCCCTCTTTTATTTCTTTTTCTTTTTATATCATATAGCCATCCTCCTCTACCTCCTTTATATGCTCTCTTCAGTTTAATCTATTTATTCATAACAACCTCTCATGTCTTATTCCTTTATTCCCTGACACTTCTCCTTCATGACCCTTCTTTTTCGCTTCCTACAATTATGTCTATCTCTCTCCTCCCTCCCTCTCAGCTCCTCCCTCTGTCTCGTTAGTGATGCTGTCTACTAAGGAAGTGATTAGCCTGCTTCGGCTCTAATTAAAACACAGAAAGGGAACTAAATGAGACCTGTGATTTGTGGGCTCGTGTGTGCTCATGCACATATATGTGTGCACACGTGTCCTTACACTGAGTGTGTGCGCGCGCACAAGTCACAGTCACAGTGATAGAATACTTAACACCCACCAACTCTGTTTCAGTATATAAAGTGATAACCATTATTCAGAGCTTCTGATAGATGTTGCACAACTTTGAAAATAAATATGCATTTCTTTGAAGGAGCTGATTGTTTAAATTGAGTAAGAGGGGAAAGGACTCAGCGAAAGCAAAGCTGAAACAGAATATGTGAACACTTTTGTTGTAAAAGTCCGTTATGTAATATATCTGTTTCCTTCTCCTTTTAGCTTTCATTCTTTTCACCTGAGTACATTGACGTTAAGTAACGTGTGTGGGAGTAAAATGACTTAATTAATTAATCACAGACTGTAAAAGATTCGCATAAATGTTTTGAGTCAAGTGCTATTATGTGTGGGAAGAAATGTGTTTAAGAAATGGAAAGAAAAGTCCCTGCAGTCTGTTTCTACGGGGATGCAGCTGATCTGAAGTCTGCCATTCCTCTTGAATAATCCGATTTCCTTCTTCTTTTCACCCCCCAAGTGTCACTGATGCTGGAAAAGAAAAACCCTCACACTATGTCTGTATACTTTTTCAAATCCTTTGCTTGCGTCACCACCAGTTAATCAAACAAGCTGCTATGAAAGTATATTTTATATAACCCCTATAAAATGACACTTCCACTACTTCTACCAAAGTCCATTTTGTTACCACGGTTTTATCTGAATTTCTGACTTTCCTTATCATTCCTTTATTCCATAATTGTATGTTGTGTGTACTTCTGAGCATGCACAACTTACTTTCCAACTGCTGTAAGGGTGAGGATGTGGTAATTGGTGAAGGGCTTTATTTGCACCAACTTCTGACTTGCTATCATACTTCCCCCATTATCATGATCAGAGAAGGGTTGTCACAAGAATTTCAAACTCAGCACTGATACTCCATAGTCAAAACCATTTTCAATAATGTGGAGTGGACAAGAGGGAAGAAAACATTAAAACACATTTTTTAATAAAGATTTGAAAAGTACAAACATTAACATCAATGATGTTTTTTTAAGTGTCTGAGTGGCTTATACCTTCGCAAAACTAGTGGTTCATGAGTGAGGAGACACAAATCCATTGGGTGTTGCATCAGGAAGGACATCCAGCAAAAAAAAGTGCCAAACCAAAACGTGGAGCTACCTTCTGTGGAAACCTCTTGTTAATAAGGAACAGCTGAAAGTAGCTTTGCTTAAAAAGATACAATTATAGAACTGTAATGTATAGCTATAATAACTATTTTAATATTCTCTTAGGTTGTCCAAATAAAAATAAACACAAAAAACCCAAGGTTGTCTGAGAGAGTGTTGTGCTTTTGGTGACTTGCCATCATATTTAATTGCTGATCAAACAGAGTTGGTAATGTTGCCTGCCACTGTTTTTGACTAGTTGCTGGTGGATTTTTTCCTCAGCTTCAGCCTGGGACTTGAGGAAAACGTAACATGCAGTATACAAATAACTGTTAAATTCACAAGTTTGCTGCTTAGCTTCAATGTGACCTTTGCCATTTTATTATTAGCTACGACCACTAGTCATTTTCTTATTGATAACTTAAAAGAAGGGTAGTGTGGCTATCAGAAACTGTTTACAGTCAAGGGGTTAAAATTAACATGCTTATGATAACCATGTAATACTCCAGTGTTGTTGACCTCTCGAAGTTCCTCATAAAGTCTTGCTCAGTGTTGTGAACATCGGCTACTCTTCACGTGTTCAGCTGCTAGTAAGGGGAGGGGTTGTGTGCTTGTCTGTCTGCAGGTGTTGTGTGAAGTTATGCGTCAGCTGGAGGAGTTGAAGAAAGCGCTGTTGGTATGTTGACTATCATCACGAAAACTTTCACTTTTAACGAACATCTGTACTATCACGTTTTTCAAACATGTGAGATTTTTAAATGCCTAAAAATGGAAAGGACAGTTAATAAGATAGTGAAAGATGACATTAGACAGGCTACTTCATTTAACTGTCCAAATCTCATTAGATGTACTTTATACACAAGTAACAGAATATTATATAATTGATATTATTAACAAACTATTTCAAGAGGCATTTTGAAAAGATGATGCTGCTGACCTTGTAAAATAATCAGCACATAAAAATGACCACACCATAGTGTCATTGTTGTATTTATGTACCTTTCAGAATATTTTCAGGAACCACTTGAACTTTGTGTCTCCTCAGCTTTTGTCAATGTCCATCAGTTTAATATTACCCTGAGTTTCAGCTGATACATCTGTTGAGGCTTATATCCAGTGGATCTGTGTCTTTGTGGTAACAAAACATCAAAGGCAATGTTGGACTGTGTCAGCGTTTAGACCTTTTCTCACCTTCGAGCAGAAACGCCAAGAGCCAGGGAGAGACGAAGAGCTCACGATCTGACGTCTGATCATATCAGGCCTGACTGAAATAGGGCATGAGGCTCACCCTGCTGTGGACACACAAATGTGCGAGGACACACACATATACACAGTTTCTTTTCCTGTAGGTGGTTTTGGAAGAAGGTCTGCTTCTGAGCAACAAACACAAGCACTGAGTGTTTTAGGATGTGTAGCCAATTAAAATAAATGAATATAAACAATGCATAAAGAAAAGGTATGCATGTTTATTTATTGCATTTTTTTATCCAGTTTAAAAGAAAAGTCATCTTATATTTCATGTCTCAGGTAATACAAAACACTCCTACGATATCGTGACTTAATTCTTTTTTTCATTTATCCAGTTTCACTTTAAGTTGCTTTAAGAATTTAAGATACTTTCTAAAAAAATGGTAGGTGTCCCTAACAATCTAAAAACTTATTTGGCAGCATTTCTGCATTTAAGAGTGTTTCTCCAGATAACACACACATCTGTAGGAAAACTAACTTTCCCTAAAAACTAATTTTCCTTAAAAAGTTCTGAGACAAGTTGTTTCCACAGTACAGTCTAATTTAATCCAAACTGCCGTAGAGAGTTGAGCTTTATCAGCAGTTTTCTGAGTCGCCATTACTCCCATTACTAGTTTAACGTCCGTTAATGTGGTGATGGAAAGATTTAAAAACATGCTTGAGTTGGCAAATACTTATTACAACCATCAATCTTGACATTGAGTCAACAGATTTTTTTTATTTTAACTTTATGTTTTTCAGAAAATGTAGACTCTGTAAGGAAGCTATTCAGAAAGCATTCCTGGTAAGAAAAGTGAGAGGCTTTAAAGTGAGTTAAAATCTTTTGGAAAAGGTTTGCATTACTGTGACTGATTGTCCCCTAGTCTTTCGGCATATCTCAAATACAAAGACAAGAAAGAAAGTTGTTTCTCAATCTTATTTTTGGATTTAGTTCTGATTGTTTATTGTTTGGTTTACTTTGAAATTACTCACCTTGTCCTACTGTCAATTCTATCATCCTTTTGTTCTATTTCTTTCCAATTTTCTGCCAGACCTCTGTTCAATTAGCTCATTATTTCCAATGTAAATATATAAATAAAGTAGTTACTAACATCTGTAATGCTATCTGAAATGTAAATCTTGAATCTTTGAATTTTACTCTTTCTTTGAATTAGAATAGAATAATTGACTGAGACAGGACTCTCTTCCAAACACTCTAAACCCAGGCACAATGTACATTCCAAATTCCTTTAATTTTAAATATGTTTATATTGTCTATTCTGTAAAATAGTCAGATGTCTATTCATATTAATGTACAGAATTCACCTGATGGCTGCTACTACTGCACATTCACCCAATGTATATACTATATATATATATATATATATATATATATATATATATAATGTTCTTCCTCTACACCCCCCCCCCCCCCATTTTTGCACATGTCGAGGAGCGTGTCAGGTTACATTTCACTGTGTGTTATACTTGTATAACTATGCATGTGACAAATAAAGAACCTTGAACCTTGAACCTTGAATAGAATAGAATTCAACTTTATTGTTATTGCACATGCACAGGTACAAGGCAACGAAATGCAGTTTGCATCCATCCAGAAGTGCTTTAGCCATGATATAGATATATTACAATATATATTAGCAATAATATAGATATGTGAGTATATTACAGAAATTGGTCTATTATAGTATGTTATAATGTACACGGTATGAAGTATGTTATGAATATGCTATAACTATAAGTATGTACAGGCTGTAGTGAGCACAAGCTATGTACAGGCTATGAACAGGATATAAATATGAAAAACTATACAGAATATGAAATAAAAAAAAATCTATACAGAAATATGAGATGTACAGCTATTCAGAAATGTGAACTATGCAGATTATAAACAGTTGTAGAATTAAAAATTATTGTATTGTACAGAATGATTATTTACACAGAATTAAACAGTAGTGCAGTTAAGATAAGTATTGGTGTTTGGATCACCTTTTTATGTCATGGTGAAACGATTACACTGACCACACCGCCACCACTTCCAACCCCCATACCCAACCCTTCCACTCCAGCCCTTTTCCCCTGCTTTAGAATGAATGTACAGAAGACATAGAACTAGTAAAATGACAATGAATAATATTATTTTGTCAAATGCCCCCCATGAACTCACTGTTATGTGTTGTAAACATCAGTTGTAGTGTCTTTTTGTTGTTTTAAAAACCTTTATTTCATGTCTTACTTTTAAGCACAAATCAAATGTACACAATAAAAGCAAAAATCTATCTAGTTTTGGAGTGTTCGTTTAATATCTTTTATTGACCAATGTGAGTTTTATATGGGAATGCTAAGTCTATGGATTATTCTCTTAAGTAAATGGAACCAGTACCCTGGGCTGACCTCAATCCCCTCATGATCTCACGGTAACCACTTTAAGGTCCTCAGACATTAGATTGCAACATTGGTCTTATTTGTGGTCCATTATAGTTATTGGTCATAACAACATTTTACTTACCAAAGTAATAGCTTAGATCTGGGACCATGGCAACACAAAAACAGTTTGATGGAGTATTTGAAACAAAACAATTGGACAATCATGAAGTGTTTTAGCTAGATTATCTTTTATTGGGAAATGAAATTGAAAATCAGCGTAAAACTATAGCTGCCAGACTACTCATATTTATTTCTCTAAAGGGTTATTTCAAGCATTTTTGTACATCTATATTATTCACATATCTCAGTAAATAATTTAATTGATACAATGCTATTATTATTCGTAGAAGTGAAGCTGTACACCTTGTCAATTCAATTCAATTCAATTCAATTCAATTTCTTTATTGTCCCACAAGGGGAAATTAGTTTAGCAGCAGGATAAAAATAAACAGAACAATACTATAAGATAATAATAACAATAATAATGATGGAAAGTTCAAGGACAATTATTTGCCATTAAGGAGACAAGACGCAGTAGGGATAAAAGAGACCTGGAGTCTTTTAGTCCTCCTCAGAGGTACTCTAAAACGGCGGCCGGAAGGCAACAACTCAAACTCACTGTGAAGTGGATGGTTCACACAATTAATAATAGAATGAGCCTTTCTAAGCACATTTCTATTGTAAATGGCCAAAAGTCCATCTTGCCAGCGCCCTGAAATTTTGCTAGCAGTTTTTACCAGAAGTCCCAACCGATTCTTATTCTTCACCGTCAGGTTACCAAACCAGGCAACAATACAAAAAGACATCACAGATTCGATAAAACGTTTATAAAACAAAGACAACATCTCAGATGAAAACGTCTGACATTAAAAGAATCGGCAAAATGTCAGTACTTGAAGAAAAGTTGGTGATTTCAAGCCATTGTTAAAGCAAACTGTAGGATTAAGGACTTAAAAATGAAATGTTGAGGATGACGATGATGGCATTGTGATGACACAAAATGATGGCAGTGCTATAGTTGACATTGCTAAAACAAATCCACTCCGGTGATGAAGACAGATCTGCATTGCTCAACACTCCATCAAGTGTGCCCTCATTGTGCTCCAGTCAGGGCCTGCTGTCATTACTCTTCATTGAGCCAATGAGTTTGACGGTGGAAGAAAAGGTGGAAAATCCCCTCCCTCTTCTATCCACAGCCCAAAAAACAGAAATCAATTTCATCTATTGGACCCTGTCTCATGACTGGCTGCTTAGCCTTCTATTGATGCAGCTCACACACACCCACACACACACATACACACACACACAAAACCTCTCTGACACCTCTTTAGCTCTCTTTTGTTGGCCGTTCATTGCCCATGCCATATGGCAAGTGAGAAGGCTCCAGAGTGTGTGCAAGCATCAAATGTGTGTGTGAATGTGTAGACTGTGGGGTCAGAGGGGGGTTACAGGAGGCTGACCCACTGACAAAGACTCTCCACTCCATCAGTGATCTCTATGAATACATGGGGACAAGCCAGGCTGAATGGGAGAGCAGAAGCTGTGGAGAAGTCTTCTCCGAAAGGGAGGGGGGGGGGGGGTGGTGTTTGGATCATGGGGGCATTAGCAAGATGGATGTAAGGGGGATTATTAGAGAGTGAGAAAATGAAAGAGACAGGGGGTAGATGGCAAAAAAAAAATAAAGGGGGTGGGTGCTGTGATTAAAATGAGAGCTGAGTAGAAAGCACATAAGAAATAGGCGAAAATGTGTGCTTACAAAGGACTATGTGAAGAGTGCATGTGTTTATGTGCGTTTGTGGCTTTGAGTTACCCACTGTGTTCTGTGTGTTTACTGGGGATACGAGGTGATCTCTGTGCCACGGGGATCTACAATAGGCCAGCAGGTCCCTCTCTGTGTGATGACAAGGCTCTCAGTGTCCTAGGCAAGTACTGATGTATGCCTGTGTGTACGAGTGCGTGTATCCCAGCAGGCTGCTCTCTATAGGAACACCAGTCTATGGGAGCTCGGAGATTCTCATTAACCATCTCTGACAGCCAAAGCAGGGAGCACACAGTGAGGTAGCAGGTCAGGAAGTGTTACGAACTATCTTCTTATTGCTTCTGAAGTTTTCGTGTGAATGCGTATTTTTGTCTGTCTGTGTCTGCTGAAGTTGCTGGCTTTCCATAAAATTGTACAAGTATACTTTTAATGATAACAACATTCCACACAGTTCTGATCCAACAATTTCCCCCCACTCTAATTCTATGCAGATAAGTGCTGATAGGCAAGTGTCTACAAAAGCACTGCTTATAAAGTGCCTCTTATTTAAATGAGAGCAACGAACTAAAACTCCTTTCACCGATAAGTGCCTCCGACTTCAATAATAGCATATATACATGTAAGTGCCTCTGACTTTAATGACAGCAACTGCCTAAAGAATTGCGAGACAGCGAGGAGTACAAAGGGGGAAAATATAGGCCAAGCCAAAGCAATGGAGGCATTGGGGATTGCTGCCAGTTTTGCTCCCACTAACCCCATACAGCCGTCACCACGGTTGCTTCATAATGGTCACACTATTACACAGAATTGCATAAGATAGATAAGACCAGAGGCGCACACCACACCAAGCGAACTATCTTCTGATTATGTGTGTATATCTAAATTGGCAGTAGTGTGGTGAGTGTGTATGAAAGTGGTACAAGATGAGCCGAGAGTGGAGAGCAGAGAGAATGGGAAAGAGGTGTGATTGTGCTTTGTCATCCCTGTGTGTAGGTGTGTGTGTGTGTGTGTGTGTGCTGTGGCTAGCAGCCCTTGCCATTTTAAATGGATGGTTTAGATTCTGGCGTCATAACAGAGCACTATGGGAAACAAAGACCCCTTTCACATTCACAGCCTCTGCTCCTTTTTGCTTCCTCTTTCTCACTCAGCTCAGTTTCCTCTCTCCGTCTCACTTTAAGCCCCCGTTATTTTTCTACAACGCTGGATTCTGCCTAGAAAATTACAGTAGCTCTCACTACTTTCTCTCGTTTCTGTCTGCTCAGCAGCTGTGACTATCATTTCCCCTTCTCTGCCCTGCATTACCTTCCCATATCTCTGCCTGACTATCATCTATTTTCTGTCCTATTGCCTTCTAATTCTTATCTTCACTGCATTTCTCTGGCTCCAAATAAGTCTGAGTCCCAGCTCTATGTTGCCGCCACCACCACCCAACCTGTTCCCTCCTTCACATCTGTTTCCATGGACCTAGTCCATGAGGTTGAATGCCAACACCCTCCTCCCCATTATTAGTAGAACACAACTCTCCAGCTACCCACCTCCCTGACTTCTGTTGCCTTTTGTCCTGCAGACTTGTCTGAGCCATTGCCTCTTTTAGAGTGGTCGAAACCCGACATGACAAAATAGACAGCAGGACAGTTGGTTGGTTTATTGTCTAGCTCGGTGTGTTTGTGTTGTTGGTGTGGATATTTGGTATTTTTGTATGAGCATATGTGCGTGTCTAAAGCGGTCGTTTGTATTTACAACAAGGGAGCAATGATGCCTTCTGCTGTTTAGCAGAACAGAAAAACCTCTTCCAGTTTTTATTTTTACATGCAACAAACATGTTACTATTTTTCCCTCTCATGATGACACATTGTTGCTTGTATTACTGAGCAAAGACATCACATGTCTGCTTTGATCCTGTGGGTAAAGAAGCTTATTAGGGGTAAAACAGTCAAAATTAGGTCAAAACTTGATTGATCTTTGTAAATATAAGAGCTACAATTTGATTTCCTGCACCTTTTCACATAGTGTTTTTCTGTAAAACGCACATACGCAAGCGCACACACAGACACACGCACACACTAATAAACTCTTTAACCTAACCCCAATTAGTGCAAAAGCTATTTTTTATTACTTCTTCTGCAATTGTACTGGAATCAAATGAGGTACACCAATTATACAAGAGAAACCCAATTAACTAATGTGAAGTTTACAATTCGTCGCAAAACGTAGCCTACAGTATGACACAAGCTGCACACAAAAAAGCACACTGCAGCCCATATGTAGTCTAATTGTGCATTTTATTTGCATGGATAAACTGGTGTGTATAAGCCTAACAAACAAAGACAAAATATATGTACTACTTTAAGTAGGATCAATTATGTCATCTGCTGCTGTTTCATTTAACTGTGTAACATGATCATTGTTCAAGTGGATCTAAATTCTCTATATCATATAGTTGCATTACCTTTGATGATTTACATAACAAAAAAAATGCTTTTACTTATAAAAGATCATTGGTTGGGCATATGTGGGCTGTGCAATGCTCATAATACAACAGTAGATATATATATAATCAGTTACACGCTATCAGTGATATAGGTGAGATTAAAAGGTTGGTTGCTGACAAAGCTCTAGGGTTGCTTTGTACTTTACTGTAAAAGCAGATGAATTGTAGAACAATGACTACTCTATAATGCAATGTAATGTAGAAGTACCTCAACAGAGCAGGGGGTCTCAAACTCGCGGCATATGGCCGCTCGCAGCCCACGTCACCCCTATTTGTAGCCCGTATATTGACGTGAAGAAATACAACACAATCTGGCCGTTGAAGTTACTCTTTTTGTTAGCGAGGATTTGTTTGTTGTTGAGTGCAATGTTAAAATAAGTTCTTGAAAACGCAAAAAAAAAAATTTCATACAAAGGCAATATGAGCAGAAAGTACAAACATGTTGAGGGATTGGCTGTGTTAGTTCAGTGAGAGACTTACTTGTAAAGAAAATTATTTTCACTAGCAGACAAACACTTGCTGCCACGCGTCTGACCAGAAAAAGAGTACCAATTTGTTTCTTTGGTAGTTCAGTGAAAGGCTTCAGTTAGTTAAGAGTGAGAGAAAAAACATTTGAGTTCACTTTTGCAGTTTTGTCTTGTTAGACAATATCTAAAATAAAATAACCCCAAACAAAACACTACTTTTTCCAAAATATTTGTTGGTGTTTTCTTGATTATTTCTTGTTTGCTTGTTTTTTGTACTACTTGAACACTAAAGTTGCTCTCCAATGAGATGACAGTGGACAGTGGCCCACAGCTCATTTAAGTTTGAGACAGGTACAGAGGCTATAGGCTAGCTTTGCTCTGTCTAACATTCAAACATAGTCTACTGTATAGCTGCTAATAATTCTGAAGCAGATAACTGTGTATATAATTTATTTATTTTTTTATCACTACCTCCCTGAGTCAGGAGTGGAAAATTTGTGCACCTACTGCCTTAGCTGGCTGTGGTAGTGGTTTCTCAGACTCCTTCTCCAGAATCGAACCCTGATTCCCTCTTAGCCGTGGTCACCATAGTAGGCATATAAAGTACCACTGAAAGCTGATAGGGCAGACATTTGATTGAGACGGCGTCACCAAGAAGAGGCAGTAGGATGACACAGCGATCAGCACTGTTGCCTCACCCGTGTCTGCAGGGGTTCTCCCTGGGAACACCGGCTTCCTCCCACAGGAATAAATGAGATAATTGGGGTTAGGTTAATGGTTGATTCTAAAATGCCCATAGGTGTGACTGTGAGTGTGAATGATGGCCTGTCTCTCTGTGTTAGCGCTGTGTTAGTTTGGTGATCTGTCCAGGGTGCACCCTGCCTCTTGCCACGTGCCTATGGTAGCTGGGATAGCCTGAAAAGGGTGGGCAGACATCATATGGACCATAGGGATAAAAAAAATGGGATGTCACTCAAAATCATATCCAAGTGAAGGCAGACGAGTGAATACTTTTGGCAATATAATATATATATATATATATATATATATACTTATAGAAAGTAAGCTAATAGGAGTATCTTTCAGTTTGGAGAATATTAAGTTGGCCCTAACTAGTTGTAGTAACAAACTCAATTCAGCGTAACCCTTTCCATCATTTAATGCCAATTTTACTACATCAGACTTCAGATTTCTAGTAAAGATCTATTCTTGGAAGATCACACATCCATGTGTCGTTTTCTCTCAGTTAAATAAATGTTTAAATAGAAATAAGACTACACCTAACATTAGATAGTACATCACCATAGCATTGTATTTACACATGTTCAAGCTTATGACGGAGATAATTACTACTGCGTAGTTAGCTTTTTTTAGTTTTAATTTACTTTCAGCCCATTTTTGAGAGTGTCATCCAGCTACTCAGCATGCAGACCCATTACAATCGAGATAATCCTTGGGATTTGGTCAGTAAATGAGTGAGACAGAGCCTGTATTTATTCTAGGCAAATGCACCACACTAAGCACAGACATGGGTAGTAAATTCTTAAATCCCATGAGGTCCCTGCTTAGTTCTAGTCAGTGCCAACAGGGCATACAGAGAAGATGCTGAGGGAAAAAGAGAAAAGCAGCTGTTACCACAACAACTTGTTTTACGGAAAACAAGATACATTTAAATTAAAGTAAAGTCATTTGTGGGTAAAATGAATGAAAAACAATGTTCTCTATATAAATAATGTCTGAATGGTTTAAGCCACATGTTGCATGCTTCAAACACTAAGATTTGTAAAAAAAGGAAACTTTTTTCTTGATTGACAGGTACAACCAAATTTTCACAATGTACCGTGTATTAAACGCTGCTTACTTCTTTTGACAAAATTGCTCTGTTGTGTTGTTTATGGAAAATGTGTGCATAACACAGCCATGCTGTAATTTCTTTACAAAGAGACAATTTGACATGATCATATTTTCATGGTAAAAGTGTCCTTCAGATTGCAGGAAATTATACTCAACACAGTAATCCTAGTATTCACCTCCCTTTCTCATGTACATATCTCATGTGCTTACAAGCATGTTGTTTTTACATCTGTGTCCTTTTGCTGCTTGTCAATATGTCATGTTTTACTCTTCTCTCCTAATTTTCTGACAAGCCCTGTTGTTTTCAGTGGCTTAACAAAGAAATATGATGTGATGATCCCTCTGTGGGAAATGTGCGGTAACAAAGACAGAGGGCCACTTTGAACCCTGAGGTAGAAAAACTGACCCATCTCACTGAGTGTGATGAATACACTTATGTAGTGTATATTCACACATACACAGTCTTACACATACTGTAAAAAAATAAATTGGCCAAAACATCCTTTGATTTTCTTTCCCCAGTCACTGCAAATCATTTCTGCTCTTTATTTCTCTCTCGCTCTATCTCAGTCTGCCCTTCAACTTTATTTTACTTGTTCTTCCTCTTTCGATTTCCCTTTCCTCTGCTCTGCTCCGCTTTATATCTCGTGCATTAAAATTCCACCCCACTCTTCACTCCTCCCACCCACATCTACCCCCTCTATTTTCTGAAAGCAGGAATGATACACTGGGTTTAAGCTAAATTCCTTGTCTGTCTCACTAATTGCCTGCTAAATGCATGATGGAGAAAATCATTTTCAGCCAGCGTCGGAGCGAAAGAGCCTTTCAGCATTGTTCTGGTTGTCAAGGCAACGCAATTAAAAAACCACCAAGAACAAATGTGCACTCAGGATAGCGAGGTTTAACGCAGACATCTCTGCCGCTCCTTCATTCTTGCCTTGTTTTAGTTTCTGCTCCTTTTGAATTTCTGATTTGATTCTTGTTTCACTGCCATTCTCAATTTTAACAGCTTTGTTTCAGAAATGAAATTCCTACAAATGTAAAAGAAGTGACACCTTCCTGTATTAAAAAAAGTTTTGAATGGACAAAATAAAAAGCTGACAAAACGGTATTTACAAGGAAAGTGCGTGTGTAACTCAGATGCACTGACAAAACAATAACACTCACCCTCGAAAGGTACTGACCTGAAAATGACTCAAAGTTTCAATTTTTAATTGTTTGATTTTCTGTCAGTACTCCATGCACATCCTAGGTATGTACAGTGAAGCACATTGTGTGAAAAAGTTTGTCCCAAATCTTCCTTTTACACTTTCTTTCTTTTTTCTCACTCCTTTTTTTAAAAATTAATTCCTGGTAGGTCGAAATCCATGGTAGTAATTTACGAGTTCAGCCTGGGGTCGTAATAAACCTCTGAGACTGAAAAGGGGAAGAGACGAGAGGAAAGAAAAAAGAGGAGAAAAAGAGATACGAGAACAGCAGAAATGAGGAGAAGAGGGTAAAAAATGAGGCAAAATGCTCATTTAACTCATTCTCATTATAACAGCAGTCCTTTCCCCTCTCTCTTTCACTGAACCCTCATCAAGATGATGTATGTGCGGGCGTGGAACCCATTTCACCTACCACCTGTGTATTACTTGCTTGTCTGGCAGATGTCAGCCAATGCAATGATGATATCATTATTCACAAAAAAAAAAAATCACATATTTGTGGAGCAGAGACATGACATGGAATGGGGAAGAAGATGAAGAAAAAAATGTTCAGAGTGTTTCTGTCACCAGGGCCAGATGTTCTTGCTCTACTTTCCTTTTCTCTACAGAGAAAACACACTCTGATCCAGACAATTGGAGAAATATGCAAGTGCCAAAACATAGCTTTGGCTTGTTTTGTGACAGTATGTCTTGTGTTAGACTGTCAGAATTGGGTCAGATTACCATTGAAAATCTACTCAAAGGCTTCTCACTGAAGGTTTGAAACAATGTGACACAATAGGGTGTGCAATTTAGTCAATGCAGCAAAATAAAAGTCCAACAAAACAAATTGGGATGGATTAATGTAGAGTTTGCCATTCCTCTCTCGCCCCTGCATGCAGTCTTTATCCTTCAAACTTGGGTCCTCTACCAGAGCTCTGGGAGCTTGAGGGTCCTGTGCAGTATATTTGCGCTCTTCTGGACAGAGATCTCGCATGTTGTTCCTGGGATCTGCTGTTGCCACTCGCCTAGCTTGTGGGTCACTGCACCGAGTGCTCCGACTACCACTCCAACTCCACATCTTCTCAAGTTCTTCTCTGAGCCTTTGGTACTTCTCCAGGTTTTCGTGTTTCTTCTTCGTGATGTCATTCAGTGTCATTTGGACTTGCCTGACCGTCTGCAGGTACTTAGTATTTGCAGCTTTCCTAACGGTCTCTTTGTGGTTCACATTTGCCTGTGGGATTCCCAGGTACTTGTAGCTGTCCTCACTGTCTGCAATGTCGCCTTCTGGTAGTTCAATCCCCTCAGTCCTGACTAGCTTCCCTCTCTTCGTTACCATCTGACTACACTTCTCCAGTCCGAGTGAGATTCCAATGTCTTTGTGTAGATCCTGATGGTGTGGATCAGTGAATCCATATCTCGTTTAATCTCAGCATACAGCTTGATGTCATCCATGTAGAGGAGGTGGCTAACAATTGCTCTATTCCGTAGTCGGTATCAGTAGCCAGACTTGTTAATGATCTGGCTAAAGGGTTCAGGCCTATCCCTAACAGCAGTGGGAACAGAACATCTAGGTAAATCTTGCACTTGATTGTGACTTGTGAAGTTGGCTTGAAATTGGCCTCTGGTGTTGTTCGCCACATCCCCATTGAATTCCTGATGAAGGCTTTTAGGTCCTATTGAGCTGGTTGGTGTAGATCAACTGATTGGGTCCAGTGATGGTCACAGTAGGAATGTCCGTAATGCTGCATACACATCTTTTGGTAAACCTTAAGAGTGTGTCCTGGTTAATCACTACCTGACGCATACCTTATTAATCCAGACGACAGCCGAGCTGGTATAACATCAGTTATATATCTCTCACACATATTTCGAGGTTGGCTTGGGGACCCTTACTGGATACGCACACCTTGGCCGGGAGTAAGGGTGAGTAATGTGTTTCTTTTTTTTTGTTTGTTTGTTTGTTTTATATATGTGTGTGTCTTTTCAAAATCAAAGCTGTAGAGGTTGGGATTTTTTAAATACAGCTCTGTAGCTATGAAGCTATGAGGTCCTAGCTCATTCTCTGGGTATATAGTATTTGTGTGTGTACAGTTTGTGGGTGTGTGTGTGTGCGTGTGTGTGAGTGAGTGAGCGCAGTAGAGGTTTTTGATACGGGCGACATGGGCGGTTGCCCGGGGCGGCATCGTGGTGGGGGCGGCATCATGGGCATCGGCAAAAAAAAAAAAAAAAAAGTCAGAATTCTCCGTTTGCGAGGTGCGCCTGCTGCTTGCGGCACAGGGAGGAGAGGTCAGGGCGGCGGGGGATTCTGTGGCTGGCTGGAGCAGCATCTAATAACCAACTCACAAAATAAAACTAAATAAAAACAAACCAACAAACACAAAAACCAGACATCATGATGCAGACTCATACAACTGATGTTTTTTTCTAAATTCTATACGTGAAAAGTGAGCGCGAGAGCCCTCGGTGGGCCTGCTAGCTGCTGAAGTCAAAGTAAACTTTATTGTCATCTCCGCTACATACAGTCCAGTATATAGAGAGACGACGAGGCTCCGGTTACAGCAGTCCAAGTAAACAAACAATAAATATACACTTTAGGACCAGGGGTAAAGGGATCAATAACAATTTAAAATTTATATTTTACAGTTTGATGATTTAAAGTCTTACACACAACCCGTTGAAAGGGGAGGGGGGCGGCTTCTTCCAAATAGAGCACATTTCCTTCATAATGATGTAAATCCAAGTCCATTATGTATTCATGATTTGAATCCTGGGTTGTGCAAATCCCAGAAATAAACCCTAGACAAAGTGAATCTGTGAACTAAGCTGTAGGTCTATTAGGTTATGTTGTGGTGATCCCCGAGTTGGGGGATGGGTGTTCATACTGGAGTGCGAAATTAAAACCAATGGAAGATGGACAAGAAAAGTTCAAAGCCATCAGGTGCTCAGAGGGAGTGTTCGCCCAGGGCTGCCACTGAGTGAGCGGGTCTCCCTTCTTATCCCAAGCTGCAGAGTTGTGATGGATTGAATGAGGTGTCTCTCCAGCTGGAGATCGTAATGAAGATTTACCCCCAGTGTGTGTGTGTGTATGGTGTGTGCTTGCAAGAGAGGAGGGCGACAGGACTAGATTATCCTTTACTAAGTTGTGCTCCACTATGAAGGGCTGAGTCTACTGCAGGGAACACTGAAACAGACACACACATATGTGAAAACACAGTCTGACCGCTGCCTTGGAGATGATAAATGTGGGTCTCAGCGTAGCTCTCAGCTCCAGGGAGTCAACTTGGAGACACAGAGACCCAGTTTTTACTTTTTTAACCGGGGAAAGTGGAAGCTGGGGCTACAATGGAGCAGTAAGCAGAGACAAAGATGGGTGATGTGCGCAGATGGTGGCCAGACCCCCAGGGATCAGGCTGATGTTGTTGTGGGCTTCTCTGTGGGCCAATGGGAAGTGTCCTGACCTGCCGCTGTGGATCCTGTGAAGTGTTGCCACACCTAATGACAGGTGGTTTATCATCCTTGTGATACACTTAGACAAAGCCTATATTGTGTGTAGATTTACTGATTTAATTCTCCTGATAGATATACAGACTTAATATGTCAGTAGTAGTGAAACATATGCTATGTGTTCCTTGAAACACTTTTCAATCCACCTGTTTTTATGTGGAGTTTTGATAATGAGAATAATTTAAAAAAAATCTTAATAACAATAAAAAAGGTCAAAACATACAAAACAAAAAGTGGAAAAAAGCTGATTTACTGAATAAAACCTTACTGAATAAATGTATACACTAAAGGTTCTGCTGAACACATTATATATGTGTAGACCAACTTGGTATTATGAAATAGCATTTAATTAATGATGGGTTTTGTTTTTAGTTGTTGTTGTTGTTTTTATGTATATTTATATTCAGAGCTGCTGTGACATAGTTGAATCCTTATCACTACAGACTTTTCTTCTCTAATTTTAATGAAACCCAAGTGGACAATTGGGAGCTTTGTGAAATACCTTCTGATGATAATAAACTTTCTATAAAATTTCCTTGTATCTCTTATTTGCAAATTTTATTGACATTAACTTAACATTAACTGCAACATATACGAATTAGGGGTGTGGGGGGGGAATCGATACTGTGTAGTATCGTGATATTTTGTTTGCTAATAATGTATCGATACAGGGACAGCAGAAATCGATATTTTGTTACAAAAAACGTGGACTGGAACTCCGACTTCAGAGCATGTTGATCAGCTCCTTTTTCTGAGCAAGAATCCTGACATTCCTTCACTGTCCAAATGTGTTTAACTTTTTTTTTTGGCAGCAATAAACATGTTTTATTTTAATTAAGTTTAAACTTTTTTATTTAATGTAAAATTATATTTTGTTTTAATTTACTTTCAAATTCTTCAGTTGCTGAAGGGGCTGCATAGTTTTCATAAATTGCATTGTTCAGAATAGCTCTAATTGTACCAGATGGTTGCATTCAGTTAAGTTGGACTAGACTGTAATACAAACCATTCAGTTTGTCAACAATAAAACTGAAATGAGAGAAAGACTGAGTGTGGGACTTTGACATTAGATAAAATGAATATTGATAAAGTTTACCTTTATGTACAGAATCTGAATATCGCAAAATATTTTAAAAAATTGCAATAATATCGTATCGTGCGTTAAGTATTGTGATAATATCGTATCGAGGGATGTATGGTGATTCCCACCTCTAATACGAATGATAGTGTCTATCAATGGGTACCTTTGCATGCTGCAAACATGCAATTGTGGAGTTTATACTACGTCTATGTCTACAGTTCAGCGAGTTCAGTTGTCTCTGTTAGTTTTCCTCACACCCCTGTTTTTCTTCTTGTGCTTCTGCTTTTGTAAATTAGGATCATAAAGTCTCAGGATGAGTGTGAACTTTAGTGTTACACAGACGTACTAGCAAGTGAAAATATGGCTCTTCTTCTGCATTTGCATTGCAGTCACAGATGTAAATTCCCTTTGTAGTGGTAAAACAGTGCTTTTAGATAGCACTCAAAGCTACCATTATCAAGTCAGTTAATGAGCGAGAACACTGTCCATTCTTCCAAAATAGTGCAAGAGACTTGAAATTTTTGTAACAAACAGGAATGGACCCGTTTTTTCCAGCTTATGGAGGCCCCGACACCTTGCTAAAACTATTATGATCCCTAATGAGGAACTAGCATGCAGAAAGGTCTTTAATGGTGTTATAAACAAGACATAAAATAAATAAAATACCTGTGTCTAAAATGTGCTCTTTTGTATGAAATTTCAACCCTTTCCCTGCATAGATGGTTGAATGCATGTTACTAGGTGCCTCAATTTTCCCTTTTGATCTTAAAAAAGGGCTATTTAATAACCCACGCTATTTGAAAGATTTAAATGCTAAAGTTCAGTACGCAAGTACTAAAGATATGAAAAAGAAATATTTCTGCCTTACAATTTCCACTTTCCCATTTGGAGGTTCAAGCCATATGTATTTATTTATTTATTTTGTTCATTGCAACATGTTCTTGCTGTCTTTATTTGAGTGTGCCATTTCTTCTTTGGAGCATTTTTCCTGAAACTTCAAGAATAATTAACATTGATTCCAAATGTGCAGTTCCTTTAGCTTAAAGCTCTCAGCTATGTTATCTGACAGCTTTGGACTGATTTGACAGCAGGCTGACCAAAAAGCTGCACAGAGGAAAGCCAATGTACAATGCAACAGGTGAGAATCAATTCACGGGGCTTGCCGTATATTGATTCATACACTCTGGTAGGAGAGAAAAAAGGAGCTGTATACACTTTCCACATTGAAGTACATATCCAATTTAAAAAAAGAAAGACTACCAGTTCAACTTCCTTCAATGTCTGATTTCCAGCTCATTACATACTAAAGTATCAGTGACAATCTTGGTATCAACATTAAGCTAACACTTGTGAGGCTTCATCAGAGGTAAAACAAGAGATGCTACTGTGTCAAAGTAACTGAGGATGGAACATAAAAAAATATGATTTTTTTCCTTGCCTATGTATATATTTTTTGTATTTTATAGCATAACCCTTTGAAAATATGCTGCAATAGACAATAAGCTCCAGAAAATCATGAATCAACATATGGACATTATCTGTGCAAAGACTGATGCTGGTGAAGTGAAAAAGAGCAAGGTTAAAGAGGCTTTCTGCAATTTGGCACATCTTGACAGAACCTGTGAGAGTTGAAATTTCTTAGATATCGAACAGAAGAAGTTATTTAACTATTTTTACATGCTTAAAAATGCTCTGTTTTTTTTTTTTTTTTTGCGGAGCAGTAACTCAGGCTTCTATCCGGTTGAAGTCTGACATCATTAGCTGTTTCCTGTTCCAAACTCTGCTTCAGTTCCCAAAGTCAAATAAACACTGCCACTGTTAGGGAACGGCTGTGTGCAGACAGGAATAGGACCCAAGGTGCAGACACTCGGAGGCAAAACTTAAACTCAAAACCGCTTTAATGTTAAACTCAAATATAACATAACTGGAAATGTCAAAAATAAACTTACACTGGAGGACTGGGAAAAACACACAGCTAAATAAACGGTAGATCGCGACAATGACAAACTGAAACACAGGGCTTAAATACATAGAGGGAGCAATCAGGGAATGGACAACAGGAGGGAAACACAGCTGGGGCAAATCAGAACTGACGAGACAAGGAAGCGTAAACTGAACACACTGAGATAAGACAGAGACCTTCAAAGTAAAACAGGAAACACATAAAACAGACTGAACAAAAGACACAGACTCACATGCAGGCACTACAACAGAGGGAACAGAGATGTGGGACCAGGGCAGACACAGACACCGACTGGACACGGGGATATAGCAGACAGGGGAGACAGCAACCAAGGATTACACAGAAACAAACCATAAGACATGACTCTAACGAAAACCCAAAGACTAGAAATTATAAATAATATAATAAACTCAAAAAGCCTGGTTCAACGACCCAGGCATCCTAACAGCCACATCACTGAGAGTTACAAACTATCTCAATTCTTTCATCTTTAATAAAATGATTAGTGTGGCTGCTCTACCAGGTGTAACAATTAAGTTTAACATCCAGGCATCCACAAAAAAAGAATTTATGAACTTTAACGGAGTTCAAAGTTAGCAAGGAGTTAGCGTGCTAGTTTCCATCTAAAGATGATATACCATGTTCTGACTGAGGGATTTCTGAAAATTTAAAATGTACAGCTATCACTGTATCTCTGCTATCACTTCCGATATGAATGAAGACAGAAAACTAAACAGTAGTGATGTTTGTAGGGTTACTGAAGTTGGGCTAGCTGGTTGGGCTAGCTGGTATATTAATACATTAGCGCAGTGAAGCTGGAGGATGAACACTAGCTTTTTTCCACTCGATAAACGTTAACGTGAGGGTTTCCGATGGGTAGGGACAAATGCAGTTGCATGGCAGGATGCTGTAAACGGACCAAACTTCAGTCAGGAGAAAAAGTTAGAGATAATCCATCCACAATAGTAGGTTAGTTATTAATATCCTGCTGCTGTAGGGTTTTAAAAACTGAGCTTTAAAACGTGCTACCGATGAATAGTAGTAATAAAAACTGGGAGAGGCCGAATTACTGTTTTTTTTAAGGAACTTGTTCAGATTAAATAGAACAAGATACAGAGTATTAAAACATGTTAAAAACACAACAGCCTTAATAAGTAATAAGTAGTTTGGACCCAGAAGCGGGGTTCATACGTCATCAACCAGATTGGCCGATTTGCATGACTAATCTTTCCTTTTAATCATTTAAGCCAATAGAGTCACTGCTTTTACAGCTAATCCCACCACTCACAAATTTCAAAGTGTGAAAAAATACGTGGGGCAGATGCATGACACTCGGCATTGTCCAAAGAAATCTCTGTAACTGGAAAGAAAATTGTGATTTTTTTTTTTTAAACCAGATTGTAGCAGTGGAAATTTGTTTTGGATGCAAGACAGCGCAGGTAAGACATAAGTCATGGATCTGTTTTTCAAATGTCAGTTGTAATTTAGGTCTTATTTTGCTGCTGGTTCAGTGTTACTGGTGTTACTTCTCCAGTTACGTGTAGTCGGGTGAATGGGGTATTCCATGCTTGGTGTTTAGGTATTTGTTTACATGCTTATTTATTTGTTTGTTGGGTTAGCTGTGGATACCACACATGTCTATATTTACATAACAGATCTGTAAATTAAACAAGATGTTAGCACAGTGAAGCTGGAGATTGAACAAGACGTTCGCAGCCAATGAAACAAGATCTTCCACTTCTTTTAACCCTTTAAAGCCGGTCAGAGCAGCACGCTCTGTTTTGCATAACTATTTTTAAATCCCTGTAGAACCGGAACCGCGTAAACTAGCGCAATAATTTTTTTTGCATATGAAACCGGAGGAGTTGTACTTACATCTTATGCCATCAGCTTGTCCTAGGTCACGGTTTCCTTCCACATAAAGCTTTGCAAAAATTGCATAAAAAGAGCTTGCAGGAACAAAATCATAATATTCCAGAAACACGCTTTGCCAATCTGATCAGGTGTTCGTAACACTTCCCACATGAACGATCGCATGTCCGCCATTTCCTGCCCGAAACCGGAAGTGATGTCATTTCACGGAAAATGTAGTTTTTTACTTGTAGGCCTTAAAAGCCTATACTGGTGTTTTTAAAAGTCATGTTTGACTCTATACTTTTCTGAATAGTTTCTGGGATGCTTAGAACTCGAATTGCACTGCTGGAAATAGTTAATTTCGATGCACATGCTGTTTTCTTTGCAAATATGCATCATAGGATTGTTTTTCGTTTTTCCTGCAGTATATAAAAATTGCTGTATCTCAAAAATAAAACTATGAAGACACTTAAAATAATCCTCTTGTTGTAAACAATTTTTTGCAACTTTTTTGTATTTTAAGTTTTGAGGGATAAACCTCTTAAATTTCTCCAAGTAGAACTATATGTAAAAAAAAAAAAAAAAAAAAACGATTTTCAATTTTTTTGTAGTTTATTGCACTTTTTTGCAATTAATGTAGTTACTATGGATTTAATGCATACATATTATTAAAATATGGGCTATTACTGTTGTATTGATGTATAGCAACTTGAAATGCTCCCAAAAATGGCACTACAACATGTAGAAATATAATATAAGCTCTGGCGGACTTGGTTCTATGTTAGGTCTTAAAGGGTTAAGAGGTAAAATCTGTCTCTATTCAATACATCTTTTGTCCTGTCTTTCTGTCCTCACCCCTAACCAGTGTTGGGCCAAGAAATGGTCACCTGCCAATAAGTGATTTCTGGTATTTTCCAAAAAAATGATTGTGGGAATTTAAGTTGTTATAAATGACTTGTAGACCTAAAATCTGTCAAAAATAGGTCACTCTTATCTCCCATGAAGAATATCAAGCAATTTAGAGCGTGAAAGACCATTCCTATCTCAAAGTAGCTGCTGAAATCAGTTTTGAGCAGAATAACTTTTATATATATCCTTTATTTATCCTTAAAAAGTATCCATTAAAAAGTGTCACTGACATTAAAAAATATATCTTTCAAGATACAACTAACACAGAAGGCAGCAGAAATTGTAACAAAAAGGACTGGATTGATGACAGTGTGGGTACAATATGGGTATACTTCAAAAACAGGTCATTTCTGTATTTTATGTATAACCCCTTCATAATTCCTGTTCATTACAGTCTATTAAGTAATATAAGTAAAGATATTAGATGTAAAAAACACAGGAAAACTTTGGAAAGCACTTTTTGGCACAACAACGGTCATGCCAGATGGCCGCCCCACCCTGGTTGTGCTGGAAGTTTCTGCCTATTAAAAATTAGTTTTTCCTTGCCCTGTTGCCAATCGCTTCCTCATATGGAGTCGTCTGATTGTTGAGTCTTTACCTCACAGTGTGAAGCACCTGGAGTTGACTGCTGTTGTGATTTGGCACTATGTAATAAAATTGAATTGAACTGAATTGAATAAAAGCTTTACTATATTCTGTAGGCACCATATACTAACAGATAAGGTGCCTTTTCACAACATGCAAGGTAGCTCTATAGAGTTCAGTAAAATTCCTCAGCTGCAGCCATATGTTCTGCTGTTATTGTGACTGTTGCTACAGAGGAAGAATATAAAAAAGGCCGATGGGAGAACTGTGCCTTGTTATGCAGTTAATATTTTGAACAAATACATGAACTTGTTTTTCTGACTCTAACTAGGTATTTTTAGCCCCTAAATCTAAGCAAATATCACAAATAAACAAATGGTTCCTCTTAGTTCCTCTTTTTGTTGAACGGATTATTATATTAACCCAATCCTAGCATTATTATCTGTTGAACTGTTATAAAGAGTCATCATTCTTGCAATGCAGGATTCTTATCATTTAAGTCCTTTTATATTTACACAAAGAGACAGAATCAGATGTTTGTGGAAACAAACATCTATGTAGAATGTTCCTTTCCTCAGCTTAGCCTCCCACCTTTGTTTCTTACCTCTGAACTTTAGTTATGTGATTAAATAAAAGGTCCCTCGTTGCCCCTGGAAATTTTATGCTTAAAGCAGTTTTTTGCCACATCCCACAGTGTTCCCATATTGACTCAATTAATATGATATTCCAATAGTGGGAATGCACTTACAATCAACACATTGCCTAAGACAAAATATCTCACAGCTCATATATTCCTAAGTCTCACAGTGCCATGTTACATTGCTGCCAGCCTTGTAATTCTTATATGAATATTACATCTGCATTTCCTTTCCCTCTCAGTTTGTGTTATTGTGTCAAATACAGGGCTAGATTTGTATCTTCATAGCAACTGCAAAGGATTCCACTGCCTGCAGTCAGGTTCTGGGGCTTGCCTGTGTAAGATTGAAGCTTTCTTTTCTGCTTGGTGAGCAGAGAGATGTGAGGGGGGAAAGTGATGGGGGTGGGGGGGTAGCAGGGAGAGGACAAGAGGGGGGGGGGAAATGGGCGGGAGGTAAGGGTGCTTCAAAAGAGAGACCCCCGGCATTGTGCCTAAGGTTTCCATCTGTCTGCAAGAGGGATGCAACATACACAAAAACACTGACTGATGTGTGCACACGAGTGCTCGTAAACAACATTATTTGTGCATGAAAGCAGTAGACACACACATACACATACATGTTTTTGTAAGTGAGGGGTAATGATGACAGAGAGGACTGACACCTAGACAGTCACACCCTCAGAAGCTTGATAGAGGAATCTGTGAGCAGGGCTTTGTGCATTCCAGTTTTGGTGTATTTAAAGCCTGCCTCAACACTGTCCTAAATCCAGGGGGGCAAATGCTGATGATCACAAGGATGTATAAGTGGCTGCAGGTCTGTTTAGCTGTGGTTTCACAGTACAATAAATCCATCAGCACTGTAGAAGACCCAATCGGTGCTCATTGTGTCTTTCATACTGTCTGTCTTTCAGAGCTATATTTATAAAATGATAGTTTTAGAGTTGCAGAGAGCCTTTGCCAGTGAGTTTTGTAAATGTTTCATCATATAAGCTTCCCTTACCCAACCCAACTGAAAAACATCTATGAATTTCTGTAGATAAAGAAGTGTCTTATCCGAGTAGAAGCCCTTATAACTCACATTCAGACCCAATTTATTGTCTGGTAATGACAATAAGAGCACAGAAGCCAGGAAGGCAACAGGGTGCAGGTCCCAAATGGCGAAGGCTTGCCAGAGATAATAACAGCAGCAGAAGTAATATATTCATGCATGCATAGAGTGTCACCCCCAGCCAAAAGCACATTGGCAGAACTCTTCAGCTGAATCACCACTCACTGCAACAGTCTCCCTGAGAGCCAGTCAACCAGAGCAGAAAGGGGTGGGGGGTTAAATACCCTGTTAAACATCAATCACGTTTTCATACTGGTAAGGTAAACACCTATTTTGTGACTCTCAATTTAACAAGAATGCAGAAGTTATTCAGGACGCATCAAAAGATTAGGAAAGCTTTCGTTCAACTAAAATATAAAGTGTAAACATAATGTGTCTACACTTTTTAAGAAGGTTAATATTTAAAGGAATAAACATTTAGGCTCACATATATTCAAACTCTTTTTTTCTGTTGTCAATCACATATAGATTAAATATATGCTTAGGAAAGAAAATCCTCTTCACAAAAGGTATTAAAGTTAAGAACATCATCAATTAAGTTTTAATGTAAGCAATCAAAAGAGCCTCTGATAAATGTAAACAGAGGGTTTACAATGAGGGGCAAACCACAGGTTGAACCCCAAAAAACTGGAACTTTGCTGGAAAATCTAAAAAAGCACGGCCAGTTATGTAAAAAGGTTTTGGACAGACAGAACCAAGATTCACCTGTACTGAAATGATAAGAAGACACTGAAAGGAACAACTCATGAAGCATACCACATCATCTGTCAAACACAGTGGAGGAAAAGTGCCACATGACACTGGTATGCCAGTGGAACTGGCAACCACACTTCTTATACTCAATAAGTATAAGAAGTACTTATTGATGACTGTTAATAGAAGTAGCTGGATGAATTCTTAAGTGTACTGGGCTATATTTCAAACAAATGGAAATGCGAAACCTATCGGATGGCAGCTCACAGCATTTCAATTGAATCTTGATTCTTTGTCATATAATTAGCTGTAGTTGTGTGTGAGATGTTTGAAACAATTAACCTCTTAAGCCCCAACGCCCCCTGATACGGGGGCAAAAAGCAGGAGATCATGTAGGCTTGGGGCTTAAGAGGTTAACTAAATGCACTTGGAGGAAAACATCGTTGACTTTTCAAGATATTCTATTCATATCTTTGATCATTAGACAAGGACAGTATTTTTTAATATGAACACTTTATATTTAATATTTCAGATGTTTTGAGTTAGAAAAGTACTGAATTCATAATATATTTTAAATACTTTTGAACTTAAACTTAATGATATGGTTGAAACCTCATTCCTATGATATATGTATGCATGCTTCCTCATTGGTGACTTTTCACTGAAGCTGAAGCTTTTCCATATTCAAAAAGTTGTTTATCTGTATTGGCAGCAATAGAGGTAACTAATCTAGCATGGATGTCTCCACATAATTTGCTTTCTTTGAAATTCACAATACTTTGCCTTGGTACAGTAGTCTACCAGTTTGATCTCATTCCCAGGCTGTCAAATACTGTTGTTTGTCAAAGCCACCCGCTTCGCACAATTATGCACAAATGTCCTTTTGCTTCAGTGCTGCAATGCAAAAGTGAGAGTGGTCTTACCTTTAACTTGAAATTCTGGAGATTTGCAACAAACCACTTGACATCACATTTAAGGAAATAAATAATTATGGTAGACTTGACGTTTAGGATGCTTTAGATGTCATAGGAGCTCCGTCATTTGCCTACAAGCTCATGATGCCGGCAACAAGACCAGTTTGCCAAATACCTACTTTAACAGTGCACTAGTGGTAGTTTTGTATCAATGACTGAAGTCATTTATTTAATGCCACTATAAATAGGGACAAAAATATTGTCTGAATGAAGAACAATCCAGGTTAGTTGCAAAAACTATGGCAGTAGAGGCAAATGTATTGCTCAGATTGTTGCATTAAATGAAGTAGAGTAAGTAATATCTGTTTCAGCTTTTAAAGAAGAAAAGCATTCAATGACTGGAGAAAATTACTTTAATTACCATTCACACTGACATAAAGTTAATATTTCTTTTCATTAGGTTCTGATAATGCTTCATTGTATATTTCCCCCCAACAGATTTATCTTCTTTAATTAAAAACACATAGTGAAACTTGTACCTTAAAAAAGTACTGCTTTCCTCTCTGGCCTTCTTTAGAAAACTACGGGGAATCTGCAGTTAGAGTTTTAACAGGGACTAAAAGAGGAAAGTGCATCCCACCTGCCCTCGCGTCTACCTCCTGTACACACCAGCATTGATTTTAAGCTTTTCTTGCTTGTCTATACAGCAGTCAGTGTCCTTGCTCCACAATACATATTAGACCTGCTTAAAAGCGATAAGCCATCCCGACCTCTCGGGTTATCTAGCATTGGTCTTCTTGCTGTACCTAAGGCCTTTTGAAAATCTTGTGGACCTACCTCATATTTCTTATGCTCCCGATAGAAAAGCTTTGAGAAGTTAACTTATTTTAAAAGAGAATTCATGTTTTTTTTTTTCCCACCAGTGAAGATAAATATTAGGAAGAAGATAAAGAAAGGGCCATTTGGAAATTGATATCAGAAATGATATCTGTATAAAAAAACTGTTGAAATAACTGTAGGAAAAAATCTGTAGAAGAAGTGTAACTTGAATCCTACTCATTGATCTGTGATAATGGCACATGCTTCTAACACAGTGTCCTTTGTTCCCATCTTCAACTGAGCCATGCAACTGAAGTGTGTGCATGTGTGTGGATTAGCTCCATGTGTACACTCTTGGAGCCTTAGAACCTTACAACATGCCCTATTTGATCTGTGCTTGTAGAGATACAGTATGTGCATATGTGTGTATATGGATGGTGAAATTCCCATTCCAAAAGAACTCCAAAGGCGGTCACGCTTTCGGAGGCTTGCATCAGTGTTGCGTTGCAACATCAAGCCCTCTGTGCTTTCCCTGGGAAAACAATAGCTTATCTACTCCCCCTCTTGTCCGCATCTGACAACATCAGCATTCAAGGCCTCTTTAGCACCCAGACAGCGAAGAGCTACTTAGCAGCACAAGCCCATAGGATTAACTGCTGATCTACTCATTCACTTTAAGCACTGCAAACAGCAGACTTGATGATAGCGGGGGTTTAAAAGTTGGAGGTGAGGCACTTATCACCAGATGAGCCACTTGATATCTCATCTTTCACTTTGTAAACTTTCACTGCAGTGAAGGTGATAAAACCGGGACACAATGGCTGCTGGATGGCTCTAGTGGCCTCTCCGTAGGAAGGAAAGATATCCTCGGAGTGTACGGACACCACAGAATGGCATGCAAATTAATTCAAGCATCTTTTGTCTTTTGGAGGCCCTAAAGGCACAATGTCTGGTTGCCGTATGGGGTGGTGCTGTGAGGGCATTGAGGTGCACTGGAGCATTTTATTCACCAGAATAGGAGGAGGAGGACTTTATTTTGATTTATTTTGGCTTAAATGAGAGCAAATTATTCAGAGGTGTATGAACTTAAAAACACCATTGGAGGCTATTGAATTTTATTGCACAGTTTACTATTATTGTTTAAGATTCATTGGGCTTTAGGCGTGAGCAGTAGCCTCGATTTACGGCCAAAGTATTGACTATGTGAGAGTTCTTTGTTTTGAGAATTCAGATGATTCTTATTTGAATGGTTGCTTTTCAAAACCCTGATAACATAAAGAGATAAAACCGCAACTTATTTGTGGGGTGGTCAAGCAAAAGACTTCCCATGGTCTTTATTAAACAAACTGACCTTTTTCAACAGCATTGTGCAAGTTACATCTTGAAAGATGAATTCCTGTTTATTTCAGCTTGGGGTATATCTCATTAATGTGGCTATTGCAACTCTAAGTGTCATGTTAACTTTCCACTCTTCACCCCCACTGTGGACTTTTGTATAAACAAGGAGTTGCATAATGGCTGCACAGTATTCTTCAGAGTTAAGCAACTTGAGCCTTGTGTGTGGTTTTTATTTAGACTATTGTGTGTTTACCTCTGATTGAGAATAAGAGACACAATTAAAATGATTTTTGGAAAATTAATATTTTTGGTAGCCTCATTGTAACAATGACAATCCAATGAAAAGCCAGAAGTGACACCATTGAGCAGTAAACATTTGACGTTTTACACTCAACTGTTACTGGTGTTCTACTCTGGTTAACTGGAGTGAGGTTTGTTGTGGGATTCTGGACAATTCTTATATGGGTAACAAAGAAAGATAAAACTTGCAAATTGGTTTGCGGGATGGTCAAGAAAAAGACAGCTTTGCTTCAATGGTTTTTATTAAATAAACTACATTTTATTCTTTCAATGCAGCACTGGGTTAAAAAAACACCTCAGAAGCTCAGCCTTCACTCAGAGAAACTTAAATCTAAACACCTCTCTTTCATTTTGTGTCAAAAAAGTATTTATTTTCTGTTCTTTCTTGTTGGCATGTGAGAAAAAAAATGAGATTTTCTTTTTTGAAGGAGATCTTTTCAAATAAAACTCTATCAAATCATCCAGCTGGTTTCAACTGCTCTGTGGAATTCAGTGTTACTGGAAAACAATGACGGTATCTGCAACATATTCAGTGTTACAGTGTTCATGTCTCTGTGATGCACTCCATGCAGGAAGTCTCATGACCCTTCTACTATAACCCACTCTCGCTCTCTCAGCCACCCTCTTAACTATTCTCAGAGACTCACAAAAGCACCAAATCATCGTCAACGCCACCTCTCTACAATATGTCCTGGGGAGAAATAAACACATAGTTTAGAGTTTTTTCATCTGCCAAAAAGATGCATGGCTGCTGTTTTTAGAAACTGGCCATTTTCTCAAAACATAACTAGGGAAAAGAAAAGAAAGAATAATAACTGCAGAAGACAATCACTTCCTACCCAGAAGTGGGAAGAAAAACTCCACTCATTTTTCTTGTATTATTGAATCATTTCTTGCCCCCGAGAAGTAACTATGATACAGAGAGGAGGGAAAAGAATTAACCAGTGTTGTGGAAGCATTTTAGATTACCAAATGTTAATTCCGAGAGCTTAGTCTCAAACTTTCTGTCTGCCCGAGTGTATTTTTTGAACAAATTAGGTTCAATATTTCATGTGGCATGAATACATTTAGCGATAAAGACTGTAGATTCAGAGTATGTGTCATGTAGACGATTAATCTGAAATATTTAAAAAAGTGCTCCCAGTGAAGGTAGTGCTAATTAGCACCAACACTACCCATACAGCTCTCTCAACGAGTTCAGAAACCTGTCTAGTATTCTTTTTGCTGAGTGGTTCATTGCATTAATCGAACCACTCCTGCAGCGCTGTGTTTGTGGATAAGGAACACTTCCCTCAGTGGAACAAATTAGCTCTATTAGCCGTATGATAAAAGGGAGAATCTCCATTTCCCCATGTGAAGTCAAGCAGCTAAATACAGCTCCTCGTGATGCTTGACGGGGTTGGGAAGATTCTGTTGACCACTGTGCTAGGACTGATTTATTTCACAACAGTTAATGCATTCGTAAAATGTATTTATTTGTTTATTTACTGTCCAGCAGTGTGGGATTTTGCATCTATTTAAAGACCTGCAGGAAGTAGCATACCCTACAGTTCACCCTCATGCTGAGGTCTCATGGGACTTAGAGTTCATGGGAACCAGAAGCGAGTTTTCTGACTCCAGTGACTTTTTGTATGTCTTCACATCCGCCACTGCACTCACTCTCAAAACTAATCATCCCCAATTCCCCATCTTCCCAAACTATAACCACTTCCCTTCATTTTCTGTTTTTTTCCTTATCCACAATCTTACTTCTGCCACCTCACTTCCTTCACCCTGTTCCAGCTCTCTTTATGAACTTCTCAGCTACACTGCACGGACTTAACAACCTTTGCGATGCTCTTTCTAGCCCGTTGTCTTTTCATTCTCTTGCTTCCATTCTCCTGAATCAGCTTAATTGCTGTGCTCCTCTCCATCTGCGTGTTTGGCGCTTTATCTCCCGTTTGTATCATTTTCTCAAACGATCGGCTATTATCATTCTCCACCTGAATCAGCTACACCACATTCATATACATTTAAAATGGCACTCACACACACACATACACACACAAACACAGGCACACATCTAACTCAGCACATGTGAGACCCCTCGATCCCTGAAAACCTTTGACCCTCTCTTCCTGTTCATCTGGGCCCTATTAAAATAAGCGCTGATTAGAAAGCTAACAGGAGCCAAGATTACCCTGTAATGAAGGAGTTCTGCTTCTCATTGCTTCTCTCGTCTTTTGTCTCAGTTCTGTTCTCTCTCACTGAATCAAATGAAATAACTAGGACAATCAAGATGGCTGATTGGAGTGAAGGATATTGGAAATGTGTCTGTGGTTTCACAAATTGCTGACCTAATACATGGGAGTGGATCCGCACTTGTTTTGTAGGTCAGTACTGCAGCAAAAGTCGATAAGGGCGCGTGTGCCTCTAAATTAGCTATGCATTACATTAAGCTTGACCTTAAAACAAAGTGAGTGTACTTTCTGTGCTGTTTGAGCTTGAAGAGCACTGATTGGATTTTTTTTCCTGCAAATTGATATAATCAGTTGAAAATTGCTGTCAGGGTGCTGTTGCGGTGAGAAGATTGCTACTTGGATTTTATGTTATTGTTGTACCATTCCCTGCACCTTTCTCACAGAGCATTCTGCCAACACAGCTGCTACCCAGTTGTTCACTGCTGTTCTAACTGGCAAGAATGTCTTCATTCATGTATAACCCCTACCAGTCCGGAGAGTCTCAGTGTGTAACTATATGTGTGTTTGGGTTGTGTATGTGACTCCAAGTGTCTTGTTCTTAACTTCCATGAGCATGCATGCACATAAAACACAGATGCCCTGTTCTTGTTCTGTTTCCCATGTAAGCATGTCTTGGCTATCCATGCTATAACACTGGACCTTACCCAAACACAAAGCTCTGTGCAGAAAAACCCAACAGCTGCACTCAATTACATTAACTACCATGGGCTGAAAACACACACTCGCTCCAGCCACTGGCTCCAGCCATAATCAACGACTTATTTAATAAGCTCAAAAAATGCAGCTCTCTTCTTTCTCTGTTGTACTCAACCATCCAGCTACCCTCACTGTATATACACAGGAATCTTTAATGCTCACATATATGCTTTATTTTCACTAAGCACATTTGTTTCTGGTTCAGCTTTCGGCTGGGGTCAAAGCTCAACTCTTCGGAGGTAACTGAGTGTTGTTGTAGGACATGGGGGGGGGAGGGTTCCTGGGAAATCTCAAGCATTCTCATGAATAGCTCCACAGAGGAAGTGTCACAAATTTCTCTCACAGATATTTAGGGGAGTTAACATCTAATCTGCTGGGAGATGAGAAACCAATAGTTTGCAGAGAGGGAGGTCTGGCGAGCTTATTCATCACAGCTTTGCGAATGAATTGAAGCACTGATATCTGATGTTTGAACAAGTATCCCCTCTAAGGTATACATAGGAAATTTCAGCCAGGATAGGTTTTCGTAATCTTGAGGCATTAACTTGCTAAAGGGGAATGTTAAATAATAAAAAAAAAAAGTACTTGATGCAAAAAGATGGATAAAGTCTGTATGACTGCTTGGGTTTGGTTGTGTATCTTAATCATAGCTACCATGACTACCCTGAAATTGTTGTTGTAAATTCATTACTCAGAACAATAATGCATTTTGTTATTCTTAGGTTGTTTTATTGTTTTAATGGGTCAAAGTACCTAACATAGGTAAGATTAAATGACACTTTACACATACAAAGTTGCTTGAATGCTAAGTTTAAGACTGCCTCCTCTATTTTGTCTTTTATTTGGGGCTCTCATCTTCAGGCATTTATTGATGGCAACACATCTTTAATCAAGAATTAAAAATAATAGTATTTTTTTAAAATGATTTTAGTATTTCTAATTATGTTTTAGTTTCTGAAAAGGAGAAACTACATATACAATTGTGTCTAATTCCTAATGCAGTATTTTTGTTAAATCCTTTTAATTAAAGCTGAAAATCTGCACCTCAGTCACACATTGATCATCTGATTGATTTTTTTTATCTGCTCTGATTGACTGTTGCCTAGATGTGGTGGGTTCACCACTCCTAGGAGTGGGTGGTGGGTCACGTCTCCCATGTGTGAAGCTGAGCCAGGTTCAGTTTTTTCCAATTGCAGTTTCTCATGTGGTATCTTGGGAAAATCAATTGTCCACCGTGATATAGTTTCTGGCATCTCTGGCATGCACCTGCTGCATACTTGTTTCCAGCATGTTCAACTGAGAGGAAAGCTAGAGGCAGACCTAAGAAGACAAGATACAACATCTCTCAGCTGACTTGGGGATGCTTAGGTCTCCTCCCAGAATAGCTGAAGGAAGTGGCTTGGGAGGGTGAAATCTGAGCATATTTGCTTGAGACAGCTGCCCCAGCAACACAGACATGACAGAAATGCGGATAATGGAACGGCGAATGGGTGGTTGGATGGATTATTTTCTCAGATTCTTCCTAAAAGTCAAACAATAAATGAAAATGAAAATGAATTCCAGTCCATGAGCTTTTAACATGTATTATATTTGTTTGTATTCACTCTGTGTTTAGACCTCTTCTTTTATGATTCCTTATGCACTCCAAGCTGTATCCACTATCCTCCAAGATGGAAATCATGTGTGCTGAGCAAGAACTGCACAGATGAACTAGGTTCATGCATGTAGGTAGAGCTATGAAACACCAGGAAACAGCAGAAGGCAACGGCCATCAATTCATTATCTCATAATTATTCTAAACCTGGTGTGCCAAAAAATATAAAAATTCAAACATGAAACTCTATATGTGATCATGTTCGATGTTTATAGTTTATAGCTCTTAGAACACTTTTTTTACATGTACGGGTCTCAAGTGAAGTTATCCTCAGCTGTTTTTGCCAATATTAGCAGGTAAGATGGCTGGTAGAAAGGGACCACCCTCACAGTGCATAGCTCATTATTGTTTGCAAGACTAATGTTTTGGCATTTTGCTGTCATGAATAGTTCACGGTACATTGATCAGGTAATGAAAGACAAGACTCAGGAGTGTTATCCTCAATATAAGTCCCTTGGTACGATCACATGAGGACTTTGCAGCACATTTTTGTATAAAAAGTGAAAATATTATCAAATTGGCTCAACGTTCTGACGCAAAAATAAGATCTAAAAAGTTATCTTTTATTATATGTAAAGAAGAACAGGAAAGAAAAGTAAATGCTTTCAACACAAAGAATGTGAAGCATTATTTAATACTTCATATAAAATCATAAATAGCAAAAATGATATAATGATGAATTCAGTCTAGTCCAAGGAAGTATACTTAAGTTATCATTTCATTCCAAAAATCCTTTCATTCTAGTAAGAACAAATCAATGTCAAAGAGCATAATTATCTTGTCTTATCAGAAAAATAACGTGGCTTGCTGTGGTGTAATTATACTGTCAAATAAGTTTGTCCTCAGTTCTTGTGAGAGAAATGTTAGTATTTTCTTTTTTATAATTTAGCACTAATAGGAGGGTATCTGTGTCGGTGCCATGTGCGCATTCAGCTTGTGGATACACCTTGCCAACAAATCTTGCAAGTGTTAGATCATAGCTTTCCGAACTGTCATCCAAATCACTTCTGGCTGAAAAAATCAGGAACAACAACAATCTGGAAACTGCCATATCAGGACCCAAATCAAAGCCTTGATTCACAAAAGAAATCACAAACTAATCAGTGACGCTGCTGTGGGTCTAGATTTCATATGAAGTGCAAGATTATGCATAGGTGGCAATCAGTCTACATTGCTTGTTTACAGTTTATTAGTTACAATTAAGCTTTTCTCAAAACATTTTTAATACTGTACAGGAATATCTATCAGATGATAACAAAGACATTGGCCTAATCCTAGTCTGTTCCCCACACTCTCCCATCCCTGACGAGCATTACTCCATGTGGAGACATGCTGAAGGGTTTTTTAATTAAGAGGTAGCACAAATACACACATTTAAGCATCAGAATGCTCTGACTTTTTTCTAACTGAAATAGAAACTGCAGGTGACTATATTAACACCTTGTACTTCACTTTTGTTGCTTTAGTTGCTTTGGAAATCGTTATTGTTGTCAGTTCTTGAATCGAATCTCTCTTGGTCTCTTGATCAATGGTGTTCCTAAAAAGCACTCGGAAATGACATTTTATTCAAAAAATACTGTTTTATTTTCTTTAAGACAGAGTTCATTAAATCCTTTAAGAAATCATCATTCACATTTTGGACTATGCGTATGTTCTGTAACCTTGACTTGCCTTAAATTAAAAGTGAGGGAATTAAAACTTAAGTTTGACTTAAGATCTGCCACTCCTCTCACTTACCCACATGGGAGCCAATTACTAATCACCATTCCCTTTAACAATCCAATTAGCTGCACTTGTAGTGTGCTGCTTCCAGCTCCGGATTATGGATGCCAAAATTCACCAACCACTATCATACCAGCAGCAGCATTAAGACTCTATCTAGACTCATTATGTTCAGAGTGATGATAGTTATTTTGCTGTCAGTGAAACCAGTTCGAATCTGCAACATCTTTAAACTAATAATGTTTTTGTTCTTTTGTTTTTTACTTCTAGCTTTAAAGCAGTCTCTACGTTGTTTTGCTGCGTCCCTTATAAATCTATAATAGGTCATTTACACATTTCTCCTTCACAATCCAAGTTAGATCATTCATATAGTTTGCATATTTATGTTATACTACTTGACTTTAATTAAGCAGCTGCATGGTATGGTCACTAATGTTAAGTTCATTGATAATTTATCATCAGATGACTGCTACTGTGATGCTACTGCTACTGATAAGTGCTAAAAAGTTAAACTGTATTAAAAATAACTTTATAATCACATTGTGTATCATCATAATGTTCTAGCTAGGGATGTGCTAATGCAATATTTGGATCGACTATTAATCTGATACTAACCCAAAAAGCTTGCACATGACATCATGCGCACCTCACTCAAGAACTGTCCGCCATATTCACTATAATTCAGGATTATTACATGTCCAAAATAGCTAACAAGTGAATGTCACGTGGTAAGTGGTCATGTGTCTGCAAAACCTCTTTATCAGATGGCAATGACAGTGAGCCAGTTTATAGTCCAATCCATGCGACAGCAGCACCTGGTGCCAAAGCTAAGATAGCATGGAGGAAGCTAACAGCAAAAGGACAGCAGCTTGGGGATATTTTTACGCTACTACACTACATGTTTGCAAAAAGTTTTACTTAACTGCAGACTGTGGTCAAAGCGAACTTTCTCTCGTTCTGCTCTTGTTCACTTCCTAGCTTTTCTACTTTCATGCTTACCATAGTTAGTCAGAGACCTTATCTTATGAAGCTAGAGTGCTTTTATCATACTAATGGTAACATATTGTGCGATTGTCAGTCAGAGTAAATATTAAGTTTAATTTCAACTGTCTCTTATTAGTTGCACACCTGGTGTGTGTGTGTGTGTACGTATGTATACCGGTTTTTTCTATCTTGGTGGGGACAAAAATCTGAAATTTACTGTACTTGTGGGGACCAACAGCCATCATGGGGACCAAAATCCAGGTCCCCACGAGTTTAAAGGCATTTTTCAGACTCAAAATGTGGTTAGGGTTAGCGTTAGGCATTCATTTGTGATGGTTAGGGTAAGCGGCTAGGGAAAGCATGTCAATGAGATGTCCCCACTAGGATAGCAACACCCATCATGTGTGTGTGTGGGGTGGGGTGGCAGGTTCCATACATGAATAAAACCAATCCTAAACCAAGTCATTGTATTTCTTCTCGGCCTATTTTCACTTATTATTTATCTAATAAATGCCAAAAAAAATCAGCAAATGTGCTCTGATTAATATCACAAATTTAGGAAAGCTGGGCTTAAGCTTAGCTTGTTGTTTTGTCATATATAAAAGACTGTTTTTTTCCTCACAGTGAGAGATACAGTTTTTGAACTTAACATTCGTATTATTTCTTGTTATCGACACTTACCCACATCCAAGGCATCAGATCAGAACTGGAAAAAGCTTGACTGAGTCATAACATTGCTTTACTCTACATGATAGTATTCAATATTTTCCCTTTCCTCTGGAGTTATACGAACCGGAGGAGCAAAAATGTTATGACACCAAGGAAATCTACCCTTTGATTGACTGTAATTGTGGATTACTCTGAATTGTTGAAAACATTTGGAATTATGTAAGTACACAAGTCAAAAACAAAATATATAACAATGTTGTCCATAACATCTTATAACAGCGGCAATAATAATAAGTGGAAAAAAAATCTTTTCTATTATTATCTTCTCTCTCTGCTATACATAAAGTTAATTTCCCTGAACATCACTTCAAAGCATTTATCACTGCAGGTTCCTTGGAGAGCATGTCAGTGTATTCAAGTTAAACAGCCACATGCTTATTATGAAAGCAAATCCCAGTGTTTGCTTAAAAAGACAGAGGAGGGAAGAGAGAGACATTGTTAACGATGTGGAAGACGATAAATAAGTGCTGGCTATGGCTCCTTGTCTGACACTTTAACTGGAGACATCAATTATTTATCCAAGTAAAGAGGGGTCAGAGTGTGTGAATGAAAAGAGAAGAGTGTGTTAATGAAAGCGAGAATGTATGGTGCTCAACTGTACTTTTGAGCATAATAAGAATATGTGTGCTTGTCCAGTGTCCATGGATGTCCTCTAACCTAGCTGTATGACAAATCTATGAAGCAGTTCACTCTCATTTAAATCTAGATATCCATGTGCTTTAAAAAGTTTCACTGCCCCTTTTTCCAGGACGTCTCAGGGAATTCTTTAATGTAAAGGGAAATGGAAATACGCTCTGACTGCTCAAGATAAGACTTTTAATTTGCTACTGTAAATTGAAGCTATTTGTCTTCAAACCCCAACTTCTGTTTCAGCCTGCCCATATCTCAGACAGAAATATATCGTTCAAATTAAGCCAAATGTAAAAGCATGTGGCGGTATTTTTTTTTATGTCTTTTGCTGCTTCACAAGGCATGAAAGTGAATTTGGCTGAGGTCAGTACAGTCACAGAGCAAGGTTAAAGAATCTAATAAAAATATTTCTTTTCCATTGCATGTTTTTGATTTTTGCTTTTGTTTGGACATCAACATGTTGGTCCCTGAAAAGAAGCAGGAAAACAGTTCATCGTTCTGCACTCCTCTTCACCGTGCCTGATTTTCTCCTCTCCTTCTCTGCATTTCCGTACAGCTCACTCTCATCCATCAACTTTGTCACCTCTTTCCGTTTCACTAATTTCATCTCATTACATTTCTTTCTCCCTTTTTTGTTCTCCCATTATCCCTCCCACACATTCCCACAACTGCAGTGCAACCTCTAAGTGCCGGTCACAGTCACACAAACCACAAACTGTTGATTCCTGGAATATTTTTGTCCAGAGGCCAGACCATTACTGACCAGTGACCATACATAGCATACTATAATTCAGAGTTTATTTCTATTTTATAAGCTCGTGCAGTTGGATGATAGTTGTGCTCATTGCATCTCGAGTGGTGGGAAAGTACCTACGATTAAATCTGATGGCTAAGATACACAGACATAATGCACAGAGTTCGTATTGAGCAAAAACTGGTGGTCTATAGTATCCGGGCATCTTAATGGTCTCCATATGTGCCTTGGCTACCACACGCAGTCAAAGCAGCACACAAACTCGGTGAAGTCTAGAATCTCCTCACAAAGAATCAAAAATAAACTCAACTTCAACATGGCCTCTTTATATCCTGCCATAGTTCTCATGTTTGTTTCCTTTACATAAAGAACAAGTGCCCTGCTTCGCAGAAGAATGAGGGAAAATTGTTTAAACAAGGGCAAATTTATGGCGCCGTGCAGGCTGCTGTGCCATTTCATCGAGGGGGAGTGGTCAGAATGTAATACCGGTGTATGAATGTCCCATTGATCAGGGCGTTGCTGCTCATTTCTCACGTGGAGAAGACAGAGCGACAGAGTGTAGCAAGGCAGTGAGTATGAATAGCCAAATAAATGTCAAACTGAGGGAGTGTTAATCGTTTATGAGTGCGTGTGTGTGTGTGTGTGTGTCTGCAGCCAAGTACATGCCAGCGTTTAGGATGTTAATTGATTTTCGCGAAGTTTTATTATCCATTCGTAGTCAGAGTCAGCGAGTGGTATAAATTTTTGTTTAGTTTACTTTTTTCTTACCGTGTATCCATAATTTAACTGTTCAGTTATAGAAGCTGTTCACGCAGCTCAGCGGAGGCTCAGTGGAAGACAACATGCAGTGTAAACCAAGGATGCTGTGAGTTGACAGTGCTAACCACTTCACTACAGTGCTGCCATTATGAACAGAATAGTTGTGACAGATTAATGTTGTTGGTGCCCTTCCTGTCAGTGCCCTGTCAAAGATCTTGCCCTTAGGTGCCACAGTTGACAGGAAGGTGCCCTTTCCCCTGTTGTCTATGAATGCAATAAGTCCCTAAAATCTGAAAAACAAAAAAACAATTAGTTTGTTACTGCCTTTTAAAATGGCCTGAATGAAAGTTTGAAAAATATACCTACTTTCTGGCAAAATACCGTGAAAGATTTGTATGATTTTGGTGAGTTGTTCATGTTTAATGCCAAAACAGAGGCTGCATACCTCTGTCGAAGCAGAAAAATCTAGCACCAAGAGCCAATAGATATGGGCAGACTGAGACAAAATGTTACATTACTTGGTGTTTCTAAATGCTTCTCTGTGTCTGTGTGTTAGCCCTATGACAGACTGGCAACCAGCCTCTCATTCTATGACACCTGGCATAGGATCCAGCATCCACTGGATCCAGTTGGAAAAAATAAGGATTTCTAACTTAGTCCTAGCCCTACCTGAGGTAAAAATTTCATACAAGTCTATCAATACATTTTTCAACAATCCTGCAAACAATTGGACAATTTGAGACAATCAAACAAACAATCACATGGATATTTATATTATTTAATGGATATCAGTGAGTTCATCAGGCTATTAAAACTTTGGAGTTTCCAGAGATTCTGGGGTCCTTAAGCAGCTCATATTAGTATCAACATAAGTAGAACATTGGTTAAGTATATGTACTAATGCAGAGGGTGTTTCTTTAAAAAAAAAAAACACGCAGCAGGCCACCATGTTGCCCATTCAAATATATACAGCAATGTGTAAAACATGAACAGATTAATTCTGCTGTCTTCTTTGTGATTGCCGGGATGGTATTTACTGATTGTTTCCAAAATGTCATATTTGGATCATTAAGCATTAAGCCCTTATCATTAACACTTATCATTTCATCTATTACCTGAATGTCCCACAATATAATTTGCTGTATTAGAAATCTGCTGGTCTATGGAAAAATTCGAATTTTGGTCAGGTTTTTGTAACAGCGTACTGTTTTTTTTTTTTCATGAAGAAAGTAAGAGAGTTCAGAATGTAACCCAGCATGCCTCCATTATAATGTAAAAAGGTAGCAGGTTTTTGGTGTTCCAATACGCTGTGCTGTATTCACATTTTTCTTTCACTCAGAGTTGGGAATATGATTTTTATTTCTCCTAAACTTGCGTGACGTCTGTCAAACACGCTGATAAATAAGTGACTGTTAAGGTAGCCTTTGTAAAAGCCTGCTTTTTAGCTGATGAAATTGCTAGACAAGCACTGCATTTGCAGAATAACACTTCTTTATGCAACCGTACTGAATTCTCCTCAGTTATGCAAGAAAAAAGTGTAATGACAAAAAAAAAAAAAATGATTGGGAGAAAATGCTGAACAAAGCTGAAACGTCTCAAGAAAAGGAGGAGAGCTTGGGAATAGATGAAAGGAATATTTTTTTTCAGAAGCTTTATAACACACCAGATGATGAACCTTGAATGCACTCTCCAGAGTTGACATCAGCTCTCCACCCATTGTCTGGTCCAACAGAGCTCAGTCCTACCTCTCACACAAAGCCCATCTCCACCCTTCACTGACAAGCCATTCAGTGGGGAAAACGCAACGTTGATGGGCTCTGACTAGAAGCATTTTGTAGCCTGTCCGCTGTTCAATGGGCCCTCGCTCTCCCAGACTCATGGCAGGACTTTGTAATGGAAATGTGTGATGGGCAAAACAGCACAAAAACACTGTTCCCTGCCCTCATGTGTCGCAATGATTTTATGGTCTGAGTGAAGACAAGAGATTGAGTGTGTGTGTTAGGGGATAGCCGTGTCACTGTGTGTGTGAGATATTTTATGACTGGGGCTGCACCATGGGCCCATGGGTCAGAGTTCCATTTGACTGAGCAGCCCACGAATTGTTCCTGCTGCAGGCTGGTTAGCTGAGCCCTGGCCATAGGGAGCTAAGACCATTCAGCACTGTGTGTGCCTGGTTTGGATGTGTGTGTGTGTGTGTGTGCGCATTTCAGATCCAAGTGTGTAAAAATGAAGCACATTTAAGCAGTCCACAGATAGGGCAATTGGGAGTTACTGCCATTGATTTGAATGGGAGTAGTTGCATTTGTGCCTCCCTTTAGAAGCTTAAAGGATTAATAAAGCAGCAAAGACTAGTCCAGTGTCATTTCTTATATGCCTCTGAGATGAACATGGAGGAGGGAGGGCGGAAAACAGAGTGAGATGGATGATGGAGAAAGGAAATTGTTATGAGAAAGTCTGTGGAATGGGCAAAAGATGAGGAGCAGAGCATGCAGAGAGGAAGAGCTTTAGAGAATCTGGATATAATTAAGAGATGAAAGTTGTTGTTTTTTTTCTTTTTTTTTCATATTGACGTAGCTTCCATTAACAACGTCACTTCTGCTTCAGTTGAAATATTTATTTTTCTGAGAATCTTGGCATTAAATGAAATTAATATTACACGTGCAGGTATTAGTTGATACAATCTCTCTTGAAAGCAAACAAGAATGAATAGCTACCCAAATGAAGAATCTTGCAATGAAACCCTTTAGATTAACTCCATGTGGCAAATGTAATTCACTATAATTTCCCTCTTGCAAGCACATGCCCCTGAGGCCAATACAGTACAAGCAATAGAAAACATTAAGGAAAATGCAGTTGGGGTATGCGACGGGAGGAAAAAAAAGGAAAGAATGAGACAGACATTTAAAAGAAAAGACAGTAGCTGAGAGAGAACAGATGAGGAATATCACTGTGAAATGCACTACTCCAAGACTATGCTCCATAAAAGAAAATGCATACAGCATCATTCTTGTGCTATACAGGAAACAGAAAATGAAAAGGGCAAATCTGAGTTCGTGCACCTTGGTAAGACTAGCCACTGGCGACAGTCTATCTCCAAGTCAGCGCTGCTGAAAAGGGCATGGTGAAAATACTCCAGCTCTCAGCATAAAAGGAGCTGACACACATTCCGATCCATTGGTTTTAGTAAGTGTGCAGGCAAATGTCTTATGAAAAGGATTTGCTTAAAATTTAGAAATTTTGAGAGATGAAGATGCTGAGGAACACTGTGATATCTTGCAATAAGTATAAAGAAGTGTAGTATTTTTTTATTAACTCAGATTAGTCAGCCACCTCACATATCTGGCTGCTCTTTATTAATTTCAGGTGACATGCTCTTTAGAAAAGTATGATTTAACCACCGCTAATCCTATTCACTTCTTATTCGCCTAATTCCAAACCCCTATATTTAGTTTTATGTCAAAACACCCGCGTGATGAATGATGAATAAGATTGTCTGCTAACAAAAGCCTTAATAGTAAGGCAATGATGCACATAAAGAACTTCTGAAATTCTTGAGAGAAATATAGTTGAAATATAATTGGAAAGCAACTTTAAGTCTTTATGTTTATTTAATGTACTTTGTTAGAACCAACTATTCAAAAGTTCATTTAACTCAGAATTTTAATGAAGCCTGGCCACTTAATGTCTGGGGATTTTTCTTATTCTCCCATAAAATGGTACATTTTTTCCATTAAAAATTGTTCATTGTTACTGAAATGTATTTGGTTCTCAGTGCTTCACTAGCCTCATAATCAGACTGAATTGCCATTTCATTTTATGTCATGCGTTTAGCCTAATGCTGTGGTGATGTTATTTGTCTTCTTGAAAGAGAGCGGTATAGATTGGTTTCCGAGAAACACAATTGTTGAGATGAACATATACTGCAGAAGAACAAAAAAAGCTAAGAGGACTGGGAGCCTTTCTTTCGTTTCAAAGAATTGGAAGGTGAAGGTCTGTACTCAAACAGGTTTCAGTCAAAAGGCTCGCCCTGGTAGTGCATGTTTATGGCTGTTAAAGAAACAGTGCAGACATTTTTCAGGGTGTGATTAATGCTGATGTGATCAGCCTGACAAGCGCTGGACTTGCTGACAGCTGATAGAGGTGCAGAGTGATGGTTTTGGATGGAAAATGCATCATTTTATTACACGTTTCATTTTTCAGAGAAAGAAAAAATCAAACAGGTGCACATAGCCTATTTCTTGTTATCTAACATATGCCTCTGTGCCTTTGTAACGCATCTGGCATATATCATTGCATCTGTTGTTGGTGTACCTCGTGAACATTTTACACTCTTTTTACACTCTGTCTTAATCCAAGAAAGGTATTTTAATGGTTATCCTGTTTTATATAACAACTGAATCAGGGCAAACCTCAGCATATATGATAAGAGATGTCGGGTCAGGAGAGTTCTGTGTCCATGCCTGCCTCCGGCACTCCTAGTGCTTGCCCCGAGCTCAGATAAATGGGGACCATTGTGTCAGAATGACCACCCAGCATAAGATTTTATATGCTTATTTTAGTTTGAACAAAGAATGTTAAAGATGGTGTGGAAAGGCAGGAGGAAGAGTCGTTTTATTTTTGCTTGTTTAGCTTTCACACTCATTTGGTGTTTGATTAGGTTTAAGCACTAAACGTTATTGGTTAGGTTTGGTGAAGAGATAATGGTATGAGTTACACCTCTACACAACACTAACCCTGCACAATGATAAATACTATCAAGTGCAGTAACATGCAGAATAGAATGGGTAACCAGGTTTCATGTGATAAGCTGGAGAGAGACAGTTTAAGTATCACCATATCCAATTCCACCTACAAAGATGTGATTGATTAGTCATTTAATCTGGGATCTGACAAGTGCAATACATCCACTTTGAATTGTAGCATTATTCAAAAAGTGGCAGTGCGACATAACCTAATCTTGTTCAGGTTTTTTTTTCTTCTCACAATAGAAAATAATTTCTTTTGAATCTCAGACACAAGAAAGGTACATGGAAGAACAATAGCTTCATCTTTTAACAGACCATTGCTGATATCTATCATGCGTAATCTTTCCCAGTCTAGAAAACTTCATGTATTTTTTGTTTATTTTATGCCCCCTTTAGACCAGAATACATTTGTGTCTTTAAATTATATTGCCTCTACTACAAACAGTTTGAAGTCATCACATCCTACATTGATAAGAAAGAAAAACATATATATTTAAAAGATTTCAGCATAGCAGCATGGTACAAAACAAAGCACCATCATTATAAATATTAAAGCTTCACTCTTCATATATAATATTGCTTCCTTTCCCCAGAAGAGCCATTTTGTGAGCAGTACAAGGCTGCACTTCCACTGAACCATATTTAGGAGTATTGAGAAACATAATACCTTGGATGAATGGGTTTAATACATTATTGATGGCTGGTTGGTTTGTTGGTTTTTATGTGTCAGTCCTTGGAGAGTTTAAGCATAACACTGTTTCAAAGAGACCACTGGCCTGCTTTTCATCTCCTGTTGCTTTAGCCCAAATACAGCTGTGCTACAGTAGCCTGATTTGGGTAAACATGCACAAGTGTACAAGCTCACACACAGGCACACTCATGCAAGTGTTAAGGTGTCAAGCTAGTTTTATTCTTCATGCTCTCTGGGGCATATGCATACTCAGTAGCTGTGGTAAAGTCACTTAATATGGGTAACCGCACATATAAACACTTTCAACCACTGTGCGATGTTAGTATGGTTTCTGATCCTCAGTATTCTCTGGGGCACACTGTTTGTTTGGTTACCTCGAGGTTTTGCCACGCTCTGTATTCACCAATATCCATGAAGGGCTACTTTCCCTGTGCAAAAATGGTATGGCCAGGAGCTCGACAGGGCTTTAAACAGTACAATCACCAACGCACAAAAAAGAAAAAAGGGTATTGTTTAAATAGATTGCCTGCATATAAAGTACACATACACACTATTTATACCCAACAGCAATTTTTCATCAAACAAACTTAAAAAAAATCGTGTTTATTTCTAAAATGTGTGCGCGTGTGTGTGTGTGTGTGTCTTGTAAAGGCATGTTTGAAAAGACACTCTTTGCAGTGGTAACACATTAATCTTAATTTCTCCTTTCAGCAGTGAAATTAAAGAGCCCTAACATTGTTTATGACACTTAAAACAATGTTTAAAGTTGCTTGGCCTATGAAAAGAAATCTCCAGAAGTCCAGATTAAATCAGCAGAGCTCCTGTTTTTCAAGTGGGGCTTCCAGCTTCCCAACAGGGATGTTGTTTGTCTCGATAATGAGACTGACTGCAAGCTTTAGTTGTCTGAAAAGTCTGTTAAAATGTTTTGATCATTGTTAAATTTCTTATTTGTGTTGCCTACAGCTCGAACCAAAAGGAGGCCAATGCTTAATGTTTCCTCACATAAAATTCCCTGACAAAGAGAACTGCAGATGGTGTATGGCTACGCCGCTGCTGTCGCTGCAGTGATTATTATTCTGATTAGCATAAACTTAAAAGCAGATCACATGCATCTTGATTACAAATCATCAGTGAACATGTTTAAATCAGTAATATAAACAATAGCTTGATACACAGTGTGTAATCTAATACTGAGGGGTTTTTAATTCCTTTACAATTGAGCATTGCTGAAATGAGCAGTAAACCCTAATAAGTAATAAAGAAAAAACAACTCTAATTGCAGTGCAGTACTCTTTATGATGCGCTGTAGGTTTTTGACAGTATTCATAATTCAGAGAAAAAATGCAGCACTGAAGGTTGATGCAGTTACAAGGTTCACACTGTATCTGTGTTTTACTGTTGCTGTTTGGATCAGACATTGCTGTGAGGCCTGTCAATATAGTAAACACTTGATATCTATATCACTCTAAGCATTTGCTTTCCACTTTCACTTTTTTAGAGCATGTACAAAACACAGGCGATCCAACTTTTTCAACAGCAGGAGTAAACATAGCAGCTTGTGCAGGACCCTTGAACTATTGCAGTTGAGGTTTGAGTGGAGGTATGTCAATCTCTTGCACCAAGTAAGGAGCATGGTCTGCTAATGCCTGCTGAAGAGGGAGGGACATATAGTTCAATTTGTAACCCAGGAATGTACAAAATACATATCTAATATATAGAAAATGACTTGCAATTTTATGTAGCTGAACTTTCGTCTAAAAGGGCCATTTGTTACTTTGCTCCTATACATACATACTAGGGGTGCAACGATACACAAAATTCACGGTTAGGTTCAGTTTGATACTTTGGTGTCACGGTTCAACATTTTTTCGATACAAAAAAAGCCTTTTTAATTTGTCATTTATTAAAATTATAAATATATATTTTAACTCAAAAGTACAGTTTTTAAATTTAATGTTACTGAAACAACAAAGTAATAAAAAATAAATCTATCTCATCAAGAAATCACTCATCTTTGGAAAAGAGAGTTTATTACAGAGAAATGGCTCTTTCCAAAATAAAAGCTATACTATACGCTTCTTCTGGGGTATACTCTCAGCAGCATATTAAACATATCAGGTCCTCATAAGGAGAATCATGTGCTAACGGCTGTCTAAATGACTCGGGTAAAGTTTGTAGCATGCGTGCTTGTTGTTTTTTGCTGCTTCCACTTGTCTTTGCACTAGGATGATGTCGGTGTAAATGTGCAGTCATATTCGTTGTGTTCCCACTAGTGCTGTCAGCGTTAATCTCGTTGAAATGATGTTAACGTCACAACACGGCAAATCTCTGTTAACGAGCTAACTGCGCTAACGCACTAGTTCCCACCAATTGAGCATTGCATGGCACATCCGACATACTGTTTTACTTTTGTTTTTGCTTACCATCAGGGTCATGCTTCACATGAAAACCAAAATAGTTCCAAACGCCACATCTGAATGAGGGTGGGGGAGGTTCAATTTGCCATGTTGCAACAGAGAGCTTAACTTCTGTCTCACTAGCTTGCCCTGCGCTCAGTGGATCTGCGTTCGACTACTCCGCCTAGGCTGCACTGTCGAGCGCAGATGCACTGAGCGCTCAACACAGGCAGCATCGTCAGAAGGAAAGTTGATAAAATAAATTAAAAATTTTGTATTGTTTGATACATATGCATACCGAACCGAAAGCACTGTATCGAACGGTTCAATATCAATACGAGTATTGTTGCACCCCTAATACATACATACATACATAGATGGATAGATAGTGAGTTTTAAATGGAAACACAGGTAATGTTTTGTTTGCTGTGAAATGAACTGTGACCACTGTGGATTTAATCGTTTCATACATTAAAAAGAAATATATGTATGCAAACGCTGAGCCACAGAGAGAAGATGTGCTTTTAAAATAACAAAACAGGACAGGAAATGTTTCTGCAAGCCTGTCCAGGTTTCACTACTGCAGCCTAACACTGAGACTAAATGTGTTTTGTGGAAATTGAAGATTTCCTTGTATCACTGCTGACAAAGCAACAAGGTGGGTGCAAAGATGCTAGGTTAGTCACAAGCTTTATTTACAGGGAATCTTAGCTTGTAAGAGTTCTGCACAATGAACAGCTGTGGTGAAATCAGCAGAGGCACAAACTGGGGCTTTTATCTGCAAAAAAATAAAGCTGGGCTGTCTCATCATACTCCCTAAAGACTTCACTCTGGTTGGCTGGTTGTCTTGACTGGCATACATTTGTAAATTTTAGAGTGCTTAGCTGCAGAGGAGAGCTGTAACCCATCAGAATGTTTATCTTTACCTAACATGGGATTTATGGTTTAACTCAAAAATGCAAAAATGCATGTATGTTAATTCAAACATGCTAAACAAGTGTAAGTTCCTGTGAGCACTAATGAAGGGTCTTAGAGAAATAATGCTAGTTATCCAGGAAATAACTGACTAACTAATAACTATTCAAGGCGTTTTCCCTTAGCTGTTTTTGTAGAAATATGTACTTGCTCATAATATTGCTGAAAAAGACTTCAAAGATAATGTGGTCTCAATTTTAATGTCTGACTTAAACATTTACATTTTAAAAATAAATATTAATCTTTAAAATGTTTTTATTACATTAACAAGAACTAAGGCCTTAATACAAGGTTCACCATTACTTAATGGCATTGATCGCGTGCTCTAAATACAGTCTACAGAACAGAAAGAGGTTTCTGTCATCTTCTGCCATAGTCTATTCTAAAGCCAATCATTCTTCTCCACTCTTATATATGTTATACTGTAAGGCAGATTCACACCCTCACATAGATAAATTAAATATTGCCGGGACCATGGTGTGTGACAATGAAGTAGATTAGTAAATCTATTTGGCAGGTTTCCTTAAGAGAGAACAGCGTAGGATGATAAAGTGATGAAGAGTTTTCCCACTGGAAAATGTGACAGATACGCTCCACTGGTAGATTAGCCTATTCCCTGAAGAGTTGAGTTGATTCACAGACTTTATTGCCCAAGGAGAGGGAGTTAGGTAATGTTCAGGAGAGATGATAATCCTTCCTCCTTAAATCACATGAAAATCGTTAGTGTTGGTGCTATAATTAAGTTCATGCATTAATTGCTTATAGCAGCTAAACAAGTCCCTTAAACCTGGCAAGGAAATTTAGAAAAGAAGAATTGCTCAGTGTGGTTTAATTTAGGTCTGTATTGTTAAACTCCAACTTGAAGAATATGTTTCTTATTTACAAATTCCCCAGCGTATTTAAATAAAAACCAAGCATGAATATACACAATGAATAGAGGTCGAGCCAAGGCTCTTGGTTAACATCTGGAGATCAGGGAAAGTTTATGGATTCCAGTTTGGTTTATTGGATTATTGTTGATGAAGATTTAATAATTTCAAGGTCATTTTTAATAGAGAAAAAACACCGGAGGAGTTTGGAGGCTCAAGATCAAGGTTAGGCCACAACTGGTGCCTATTGTAACAAGCCACTTCTGCCAGTCGCAAACTTATTAAACTCTGTCTAACTGAAGGGCTCCTGTTTCAGAAGTACAAATGGTAATCTATCACATGGATCAGGCGACTCCCACTTATATATATATATATATCATATTGCATAATGGTATTAGAACTATGAATCTGTCCCATGCCACTCTCCCTTAATTTATAGATGCTTTGGGAGTAGGAACTGATTTCACATTCATGTGATTTTTTTTTTGAGATTATGTATTGGAATTTCAGGAGCAGGACCACGCTTCCAAACACGCTCCTTCGGGCTGTCATCTATATAGGTTCCAAGCTGATCATTCTCGTTTACGTGCCCCACCCTCCCTCTCTCCTTGTTCTTCAAATTCTTCACTTCTGTTTAGTACATGGGGATCTGCCAGGCCGCGGAGCCGTCGCCAGTCCCCTTCAAGGCCTTCCCCAAAACCGCAGCCTAATTCATGTCAAAGCATTCACTTTTACCTACTAAAATGCTGTCAAACCTAAAATGAGGACGTGGGCCCAGCTAGTGAAAAGTCAACAAAACAACAACAATACAGAAAATAAATTCATTACATAAACGTTAGACATTGGTTTGCATTTCACTGACTGAAATAAGTGTTTGATTCCCAAGCAAAACATGGAGAAATCCTTGTTGGCAAGCACAGTGGTAAAAATAATTACTGATATCTGGAGATTCATTAGGCCACTCCATAAGCTTAATGTGGGTCTTCTTTAGCAACCCCTGTGTTGACTTGGCAATATGTTTGGGAAAACCCATCCATGACCCATGTTCAGTGTGATTATGGTTTCATCTGATCACAACACATTTATTTATTTATTGTTATTATTATTATTAGCAGTAGTATTAGTATTTAATAATTAATTAATGTGAAAAATTACATCCACCACATAATGATGTACACAAAAAAGAGAGATGGGGACACAGAGAGATAGTGAGAGATAGCAAGAGAAAACAAACGTGTAAGTAATTTGTAAGTATTAAGCTGTGGAAATACAGAATTAATATTTCTTGTCACCATAATGAAACTGCTGGGGTGAGTAATGGATACACCATTTCCTGCCTGGGTAGACAATATCTTGTCCTTAGTCACAATTTATTTTGAGCCTAAATTAGCCTGTAAATCTTCCGTTATGAAGAAGAGGGCCTATATATTACTGATAGGATAAACAAACCTTATGTACTTGTGGTTTGTATTGTTGTAAAGTTCAATTCATCTCAACAATGCCTTTTTGTAACAGCTATCCTCTCAAGACTCCCTCTATTGTAAGCTACAATACCCTGCAACATTTTTTCTGTCATAGTACAGCAGTACTAGTCACTATGCTTGAATCAGCTTCAGGTATCATCTGACAGTTCAGTGCTATACAAACTGCATAGCAATTTTGCATTGGAGGATCCAAGAGTGCAAGTTTGAACATAAAATGATAGAATGCCAGCGATGTTTCTTGACCACTTGTGGTTTAATGTAAAAGTAAAAGTGTTTTAAAATCCATTTGAAAGATGCTAGAAGTCAGTGTTGCTCTGCTGTAATCGGCACTCTTTCTTATTACTTTTAATAATCAATTATTAATCTGAATAAGATACTGTCTTATCAAAAGAGAATTGATGTAATCCAGGCTATGAGAGGTGATTATGTGGAGAAAAAATTACCTTTACATTTGGCTGTTCTGTGAAGAAGTTATTTTGTTAATTTAATTCATGTAAGGCATGACGATCAAGTCAAAATAATTCATGGATGTGTTTGATTTAAAGAGAAGATAAATATCACTATGCAACCTTAGAGTCTAAAGTAACACACACACACACACACACATTCTCAAACACCTATACAAACACACACATTTGGGGTTTGAATCCTTTGGCTGGGCATACATCCAGGAAGGGTCCCCAGGCTAGATAAATGCTAGCCAAGTGCACCTCAGAACATGAGTAAGAGAGACACAACTGAAGTCACACCAACTCGGACATCACCCAGCTTAAAAGGGTCCATGTCAGATGTTGGGGGACCAGGACATGGACAAGAACTGAAAACATGGAATTGATGGAATGCAAGCAGGCCACCTGTCCCATTGCAAGAGGTTATATGCAATGCATGTGGGAACTATGAATGAGCAGATGACTAATATCCACGCTGACTAAGAAGCACCTGGTAGTTCAGTGCCATAGCATCAACAAAAGAAAGCTATTATTGAAGCTGAAGATTGAGAGACTACAGCACCATATGAACAATAGCGAGCAGTATAACTGAACTAGATGATGCCCACCCACGTGCAATAACAGGTTTATCTACTAAGCTGAGGATGACGACTGTGGCCCGACTCAAGGTAACCACACAACCAAGAGCACGACTCCCCCAGCTCAATGACAGTCCTATGAGTGGAGACAACTGAGGAAGTAATATAGTTCTATTTACCAACCTCACTACCAGTATTACTGAAAGCAATGAGTTCATGCATGTTACTGCCACAGAAATCCTTGAAACACTAAAGCATAAGATCAAGATGCATTTGCATTGTCTTATGTCCATGGCGTTCACTCACCAATTATTACTTGGAGCTGAACACATAATGTCATTGCTGACTCCTTGTTTTGTCCCTCCCTCTAGACATTCAGAGCCTTGTCCCCACATGCAGAGACAAACCTGATGCCAGTCTTTAAACACTATCTTCTACATTGTGCCTGTGCAGCCTGTGTCATGAAATCGGCACATTTATGACCTGCACACCTACACAGGACATACATTGCAAGTTTGGGAGAGCTTAGATCCCAACACATAGTCACGTGCACTTCAATACATGCATAAAGAAAAGGACTTGTATAAAAATATACGTTTAAAACATGGGCCTGTAGCTTGAGCTAAACAACAGCATTACAAAAATGGTTTTGACAGTTTTATTGATTTATTTAAAAATGAAAAAGACAGCTGCAATACCTCCTGGATAGCAGTTCTTTCCTCACAGGTAACTAAAGCATCAGAGAATTTTATAGCTGACCACAGTTTCAGCCTAGAATAGCAAATAATCAAAATAAGATATGATGAAAGATTAAGAGATCTCCCTGACTGGATTGATAATTTAAACGCCAAATGAGTTACAAATATGTGAAGTGGCATTGGGAATACAAATCTTTATATGTAGTGGAAATAATTACCCATGATGCTGTATATTTGCTATATATTATTGTCTTTTTGTTTTCTTGCTCCCCTTGTGTAGTCTTATTGGTGTTACCTTGAGTGACTTGAGTTAGTGGCAAATTTGATATGTGTAGATCATCTGTCTTTTTAAAAAATGTTCTCACATACTAGAAGTGCTTATTCTACATTCAAACACAAGCTTAACTGCAAGTGATTCAAAAGTCTTGATGACTGATAGACTCAGCCGTGGGAGGACGGGTGTAATAACGAAGTGTGAGAAGATAATTACCAAATAGTAAGTGTTTCTCTTAATGAAATGTGAAATCATTAAAGAAAGGTCAACCTTGCAAGAAATGAAGACAATAGAATAAAGAAGATTTTTAGTTCTTCGTTGTAACTTAAAAAGGAATTCGATTTCCAATCTCAAGGAATTGTTTTTGTCTTTAAATCATTTTGAAAATCTCATGTCACAAAGTGTACTTTTTAAAGCATGCTCCAAATTCTTGTCTTTTTGTGCAAATTGTGACTCCAATGTTTGTTAAATCCCCCGAAATAATGAACTTTTGCAGCATACCTGGTGTGTGTTCTCCCACACTTTGCCTGTTGAACAGCTATGAGTCATGCAATTTAAAGCTGAAAGTAAGGAAGGTCTAGTCATTACCGTGTTGAGGGGTAAAGGGCACCATTAATACTGTATACAGCATGCAGTTTGCAAGGCAATGGAGGTGGAGCTTGAAAGCTTAACTGTGTACTTCATATTCATTTTCAGTTTATCATTTGCACACATTATTGCTTATTTTATCTACTGTGTATCTACTGCCTATTATGTTCTATGTCTACTAGAAGAATCTTTTAAAACGTTAAGTAAATACATATTAATTCAATTCAATTAAATTTTATTTATATAGCGCCAAATCACAACAAAAGTCACCTCAAGGCGCTTCATAGATAGAGAGAAAAACCCAACAATCATATGACCCCCTATGAGCAAGCACTTTGGTGACAGTAGGAAGGAAAAACTCCCTTTTAACAGGAAGAAACCTCCGGCAGAACCAGGCTCAGGGAGGGGCGGCCATCTGCTGCGACCGGTTGGGGTTGGTTGGGGTGAGAGAAGTCAAGCCCACCTCATAACGAGAAGTATATTAAATAGTTTGTGATGAGTTTACTGTAAAATATAGCTTTAGTAGTTAGCAATTTAGCACTGAGAGTGGAAACGAAGGGAAACATTTCACCTGGAACTAAAAAAAAATATGATTTTCCTAAAAATCTTTCTGTATGTCAGATTAGTAAAACTTCCGTAAAGTCTCATGACACGTTTACTTCTTCATGTCGGACATTATGTACACTAACTCAATTTCCTTGGCGTTTGATCCCCATTTTTCCCAAACCAATTATGAAATACCCATCCTTGTACCCAAATCTACACTGATGCATAACTGTGCCAACATACTCATACGGAGCCAAACACATGTGACCATAGGCTGTTTCAAATATTCCTGCAGTGTTGCACATCTGAACAATACATTACAAGAACTTGACATCAGCATTAATCCTGTCTATGGCACTGATTGGCCCTTTTGTGGTGCTCGAAGGATAGAACATTTTTCAACCAAGAAACTGATGTTTAATATCACAATGCCAGACTAATCAGTCAAGTCAGTGTGATTCAAAAGGGACAGGACACAGAGAATCAACCTGTAACCAGGTTTTTAGTAGTAAGTGTTTTGGTGATAGCTGTTAATACATCCACATGTAGAAAGCACAAATAAACAATTTTTCTGACATTTTATTTTTCAAAACACTCTTGATATAGAGGCTCACATTAGTACAACACATCAGGTAGTAGTACTGCCCCATTCTCTCAAGTATACTAGTGATGATTGAGAACCTTGTAATGATGACACACTTTTAATTAACTAGGAGATCTTTTATTTTAATTATTATAAAAGATTTTGCTGTGACATTGTAAAATGTAATTGCTCAATATAGTCTTTTTTAATGTAATCCCCTTCAGCATCCCATCAAATTTAAAAAGAAATATTATTTTTACAAATCACTTTGTGTAGCGATTCACTAATCTGTTTGTCAACATGACATGCTATGACTTTTTTTCCCCAAAACAAAACATATTAATACTATTTATCGTATACTAATTTAATAGTAATAATTTTTTGATCTATATAATAAAAGCTTTGTACCCAGCTGGGCAAACTGTTTACATCTGTTTTCATCAATTAAACTCAGATACCCAGCTATACAAATAAGATGCTAGTGCTTCCTTTCCCATGTATATCATTGTAAAAAAAAAAATGTTTTAGCATTGTCTTTCCATTAAGTGTCTGTCTGTCCAGCTACCTGAATTAATGATGGGCAAATTGATCTACTTTTTTGCATTTTATTTTGTTTCCACTCGTGAATCAATCATGCAGTCCCCCCAGCCATATGTGTTAGCAAAAACATCTCTAGCCCAGTAACAAATAAGACGCATAAATAAATCATAAATGGTTCAGATGTTACAGTCATGATGCAACTGTTGTGTCTGTCTTCTCTCATCTTCTTGTCATCTTAACACACACACGTTCTCCCAAGCCCGCACCCCCCTCTCACACTCACACACACACACGCACACAGAATGCTACAGTACTTATTATGTACAAGACATTTCAGTGGGAGTATAGTGTCAAGTGCTTACAAGCGAACTGCACTGATTTCTCTTTCACACCATGATAAGTTCATTTCATCATTGATGCTTTTCATTTTACTGATTGCTACAAATAAATACAGGAAGGCTAAATTAAATGATTAGTGAAAGACATGGGGGGTGGGGGGGTGTTAGATTGGGAAAAAAAGTACAAAGCAAAGGAGCTAAAGACTTTTCTCAGACACACACATACTCAAACACAGAGAATCCCAGGAGAACTGAGATGGCCTTGAACTATATAGTCTGTTTATAGCATTGCTTCCTTTCACACGGGGCTCATCCCTGTACATTGCAATTGTTGCAGTCAACTATGGCGCTGTTGCATATAAACAGCGCTAGGGTTGTAAAACTGAGTCAATTAAAAGCTTAAGCATAAAGGTTTGATTTTATTTGACACATGTTGTATACATCCCAACTATACTATGTGGGACATAAATTACAGCATTGTGTTGTAAACCTATTTGTATTGAGACACTACACTGACCTTCATTCTATCCATACAGCTTCAAGTATACAACTGAGTACACAAGATTAAGAAAATAAAGAGAACCTCTGCATGAGAAACAAATCTATGTGGCAGAAAGTCATAATATTGTATATGTGGTAGTAATAGTATGTGCATTATAGTGTATCACTGCACAAATTACAGGAATAAAGAAATTTGTCTGGATCTAATGACACAGAAATGCCACACAATTCCAGAATCCAGCCTGAATCTCAGTGGCTGCTCTACTTTAGAAGTAGGTTAGTCGAGCTCTGTCTCTACTATATCTGTTGCTCCTTTGTAACAACTCTCTGTTCTGATCTGCTGTCACGGCCTCAGGGCCAACCACAACCATGATGGACACAAATCCATCTGACAGCTTTGCACATACATCCCCTTAAGCTTTCCCAAACCCATTCCCAAAGGGTTTCCTGGAGATGGCTCAAAGTTCTTCCTGGGGAAACATGATGCATACGTGCATAGGAACACACAGATCCAGCTCAGATCCACATACATGGGAGGATAACGTGAGTTTACACATACACTCTCTTCTGGACAAGCAGCTGACTGGCCGCAGGAATGATGCCCAGATCAGAACCCTGAACATGCAAGCCCCTCTGTGTGGGCACACATGGAGCTTGTACAGTTGGTGACAGATGGGGGGGTTGGGTATGTGAATCCCCAGGGTGTGTCTGCTCAGTACCTGCAGCATGTGGAGGGACCTGAGGCAAAGAGAAAACGGACAAAGGGCTCCTGTAGGCATGGCAGAGGGGGCTACACACAAACATCAAAACCAAGAAACGAACAGAGAGCGCTGAAAAACAAGATTTTCTGACTTTAAAAAAATGTGAAGATATCATGCAGAGAGAGGTCTGCTAGATAACCCATCTCCCTAGAATCCAATGAAATTAAAAAGAGCACTGCGTGACAGTATAATCACAGTCAGATCATGTAAATCTGGCCTCAAACTGTTGCACTTACACCCACTGCAACATATAGACAGAATCTCCTCTTTGTTTTCAGTATTCAGATGAAAGGTTATTGGGATGTGAAAACCTACCTTTTGATGGTAAGAAATCAATCATCAGACCACATTCCTCTGAGCAGCCAGACACTGCAGCCTGTGCCACAGCATGAAGGCAGCAGGGGAGGTAAGGGGTGGGATACAAAGCTGAGGTGGACATGAAAAGGGAATGTATGCTAAGCGAATAACAAAATGCTTTTCTCAGCAGGAGCTGTGCAAAGTGGTGTCATAAGGGTGGAAAGGGACTGTCAACGTGCGTGTCTGTATGGACTCTCAAATCCTTTCATCAAAGGCTCAGTGAAATCATTTGAAGCTCAGAACCATGTTATTTGCAGTCAAATCAGCACAAGTACAGAAACATCACTATAATTTCTCTAAAGTCCTAATGAGTCAAACTGGGGACACAGAGAGAATGATGGACAGTGAGCAGATCGATTTTGATATATAAGCGTCTGATGTTTTTATTCATAAAACATTTGCAACAAACAATCCTTCAAGCCTTTCTGTCATCACTTGTTTATAAGATGTTCAAATGTGTCCTGTTTAAATTAAAACGAATGTTCCCATCCATGACCACACGTTGCATATGTGTCACTGTCCTCCTGTCATTAATTCCACCTCTGCAGGAAAATTAGGAGCTAACTACGAACTGATTTTCCATAACAGTTTACCAGTGTCCATTTCTTTTATATTGTTAAACATTAAGACCATGTACTCATCTTTATTCATGATCCTTGTCACATCAGATGGAAATACCCAAACACAATGTAATTAACACTTACCAACCTTACATGCCTGTTACATGCCAGTTTTGGTTTCCCTCCTACTTTTAAACTAAATCTGATAGAAATAGTACTGAACATAATCAACTCGCCTAACACCCGGTCCCACTATTTTCTGATCATGTCTGTACTGATCATAAGTTTACCCTCAAGTAATGCCAATGAGTTGCTGGATAGTAGAGGTGGGAATCACCATACATCCCACGATATGATATTATCACAATACTTAACGCACGATACGATATTATTGCAATTTTTTAAAATATTTTGCGATATTCAGATTCTGTACATAAAGGTAAACTTTATCAATATTCATTTTCTCTAATATCAAAGTCTCACACTCAGTCTTTCTCTCATTTCAGTTTTATTGTTGACAAACTGAACGGTTTGTATTACAGTCTAGTCCAACTTAACTGAACGCAACCATCTGGTACAATTATAGCTATTCTGAACTATGCAATTTATGAAAACTATGCAGCCCATTCAGCAACTGAAGAATTTGAAAGTCAATTAAAACAAAATATAATTTTACATTAAATAAAAAAGTTTTAAACTTAATTAAAATAAAACATGTCTTAAATTAAAATAAGTAAACTGTTATGTTTATTGCTGCCAAAAAAAAAGTTAAACACATTTGGACAGTGAAGGAATGTCAGGATTCTTGCTCAGAAAAAGGAGCTGATCAACATGCTCTGAAGTCAGAGCACAAAAACCTTTTTTGTAACAAAATATCAATTTCTGCTGCTGCTCGATACATTATTAGCAAACAAAATATCACGATACTACACAGTATCGATTTTTTCCCCCCACCCCTACTGGATAGTGAGGTAAAATATGCTTAAATAAAGCAGATTCACATTGAAATAAATGTAAATGTTCTGATACCACTAATGCAGTGAATTGTTACAGTTTCTTTCATTTCATTCCCTGTGATAAGAAGGCAATGATAAATAAAGCAAAATGGCAAATGAGGTAGCTTCTCCAGTTCAGGGAGCCAGCAGCTAGACTGTTCATCTTCAGTTGCTGGGGTAACTCAGTCAGTTGAGAAATGACTGAAGAAGAAAACTTTTTAAAATTGGAATCTTGTAAAAAGTGAAATGAATGACTGGTTTTCGTGCTCTCTTAAAATGCCAGTTCTCAAAATAATCTATGCTTAAAACTGAGATTATAGGATTGTGTGAACTGCTTTCTGTCTTTTATTTATTGTTAGCAGAATTACACTATTCCCATTAGCACACTCTGTCCTGCAATAATAAGTCCACTAAAAGCTGGAGACATTTTGAAAAGGTAAATATTAGTTTGCACGTCATAATTTAAATTACTTTCAAATTCAAGTACCCAAGGATTTCAGAGAAGTGTTAGAACACAAAAAAGGGATTCACTAATGCCAAATCCAACCTTCTTATGATTCAGCCTTTGAAAAAAAAAAAATCCTCCATACAAGTGTGTTAAAGTTAAAAGTTTGAATTTTTGATAAACTAAAGTGTGCGAGTGATTGCATGTCCATGTGCCCCTTTGTGTGTTTTATGTGTTTGTATCTCAGTCTATAACAAGTGTGCATGTGGGTGAACACTAGACAAACAAAAGGTCCTCTGAATGTTTGTACTTTCACTGAGCATTTGGGCAAACAAATGGGTTTGACACATAAAGCACAGTACTCTCATGCAGAATGCATAAGCCCTGCAGGCAGGCTTAAAACAAACAGTCAACGTGTCCATAGACAGGCCTAATACATCTCAGAACATCTCTCACACACACTTAGACACACACAAGCAAAATCTTTGACAGGTTTAATTCATCCCTGTGGACAGGTAAGGCCAAATCTGTCCGATGGAAAAAACAAACACACATGCACGTATTTGCACACACACACACACGCAGAACTGCAGCAAAATTGTAAACACTGCATCCATAAAACAATGTTTCTGCTGACAACACAAAGCAGTCTCCACCCCACCTCCCTCTGTTTGCACCCCATGCCCCCTTCACTCCCTTTATCTCTCTAACTTGGCGAGGAAAGTAAAAGCTATTAGCTGTGCAGCAGGTGATCCAGGGACACGTTTTTACATGCAGTACTTGTCCTCTTTTCAAAAAGAAAGCAATCATAACTGATTTTCAACCAGTTAGATGTAATAAGTGCATATGTGTTTTACTTGTATGTGTCTGAGTTGTGATTGTGTGGGTGGTCTTACAGAAGCAGAGTGGTAAGTGAAGCTGACAGAAAACATCCCACTGAAGGAGAGGGTCACAGCAATAAAGCCTGGCTCACTTGATCTTTTTGACCCTTTCTCTCACTCGTTCCCTAAATTCCATCAGTACCAGTGAGCGAAAAAGGAACTCATGAACAGCGTGAGTCCTGCTAGATAGACAAAGTGATAAAGATATAGATAGACAGATAAAGTGAAGACAGATAGAAATGCACATCTCCCTTGCCCGCTTCATCCATCTCTGTCCAATCTTTTCGATGTTCCTGCAGTCCAACATCTTTCTTACATCTCACACTCTTCATCTGCTGTCGCTCTCCTTTTACCTGATATCTTCTGTGACAAAGTCTATTTCACGCTTTTGGGAAGTACATGCACATTTTTACATTCATTTAAATGTCTAAAGTGTACTTCTTTTAGAGAGTCAGTGATCATGCAGTCTGAATGTAATGCCTGAGGAAATTTACCCTGTAGCATCTGCTCCCTGGGTACTCACAGGTGTTAGGTAAATCCAGGTAAGTGAGGCAGCGCAAGGTTGGCTGAAATCTAGCAGAATAACATTAGCAGAACAAACTCAGGAAATCATATTTGATGTTTGATTCATGTAGAAAGCTGTTGTCATTCGGAATTTTGTTCCCTAAAAAACAACAGTGGAAAGATAATGCCTTTGAAACTAAGACATATAAAACTGAAATTTTAAATATGCTGAAAAGGATTTGAATTATTTAAAACACATCCGCGTTTTATGCCTTGTTTGAAAAATTCAAGGTCTTCAATAGGGAAATAGTGTCTAGTTCATTCTAATTGTATGTGTGCTAGAAGTTAAAACCCACGCATATAGTTCTTCTTTATCTTGTTTTGTGAAACTAGGAATGAGCGATAAGAGAGAACGATAAGATCAGTGTGCCTTTCATGTATTTCAGTTATATATGAAGCCACAGCTAGCAGCTTTTTAGATTAGATTAACATTGTTAGACTGTAAAATGATGAAACATCCCACTATACTCTCTCCTGACAGAAGTTTACCATCTCCTAGTAACAAGTTAGTGTCTTTATTTATTCTTCATTAAAACCTAAATGTCAAAGTGACAATTTCCAGTTTTGCAGTGTATGAGTAGCTATTTTCGAGCCATATCAGTGACAACCTCTGAGTTAAATCACAAAACTGTTCTTCCAAGAGATTAAACTAATGTGATACAACATATTAATCATTTATCCTCAGAGGTGCTCTGCGTCTGATCTGAGAGTTAGCATTCCACCCGTAAGTCAAGTTAAACTTTGCCATAGCATTGCTTTCAACATGAAGATGGTGCCAAGAGTGCCAGTGGTATTATTTCTCCTATCTACACCTCAGAAAGTTAGTATATACAACATTGTGCCACCCCTTATTTCTTTGTAGTTTGCTTTCAAGCTGCCAGACTTCATTCTTATAAATAAATAAATCAAGTACCCCACTTGCCCTGTGGACAGGCTTTATCCTTTAAACTCCAGTCCCTTACCCGAGGCGTAGGAGCTTGAGGGCCCTGCACAGTATATTTGGTATTTGTAGGGCTGCACTCTTCTGGACAGAGACCTCAGATGTAATTCCTGGGATCTGTTGGAGCGACTCACCCAGTTTGGGTGTTACTGCCCTGAGTCCTCCGATTACCATGGGGACCACTGTTGCCTTCACCTTTTTCATCTTCCTGATATTACTATCATTTGGTACAGCTACATCTATTGCTCTCACCCTCTTCCTCTCCTTGTGCACCACTACTTTGTTTGGTTGGTTAGCCATCACCTGTTTATTATTCTGAATCACGCTAGGGGGAGTATCCCATTTTGACCTTGTTTACTTCTGGGCCATACTCAGCACAGATGTTCCCGTACACTATGCCATTTGGTTATAATGTTTCATGTATGCCCTGCCTGCTACCGCATTGCACCCCGATGTTATGTGAATCATCTCAAGGGCATCTTTTGCACAGCCTGCAACTTCGGTCTTCCCTGGTGTGGTAGACCCAGCCTCTATGGATCTTGTGATTAGAGCTTGTTCTTCTTCTGCCATGATTAGTGCCTCTGCAATATTCTTTTAGTCCAGCTTTGTCCAGGCATTAGTAGCATTGATATCAGCCATTTCTATCTGCTGGTGGTACATGCCATACATGGTCCTGTCCTTTCATGATGGATCTTCTTCTTGCTCATCTTCTTTCTCTGGCTCCTGCTGCCTGCCCGTTCATCTTAGCTGCTACAGGAGCTTCCGTATGGTGCTTAGGCAGGCTATTCAAAGGGTACTTCAAATAGTCTTGCTAATCAGCCATGAAGCATCCAGGTTTCCAGCTTAGCCATGATCCTCTCTTTCAGGTCAACTGCTCTCCCACTCAATGCTTTCATCACACCAGGTTTTTTTTGGGCTCGGTACCCAATCTCAGATGGTAGGAGTGACGATATATCCATCCTTAACTCACGTCCTGGCTTCCCTTTGCCGTAGCATTTGTGTTCTACATTAGTGTCTAGCTATGATAGCAGTTGCTTCTTCCGGATATTGGAACACTGACCAGTTGTCACAATGTTAGTCTAGATATTGGTGTCAAAGACTTCATAGGCCTCACATTGTCTTCAGTATTTGTTGTTTGCTAAATCACTTTGAACTGACCTATGAAGTGTTCAAGCATAAGAAATTTACCAATATCAAGGGATGAACCAGTGTTCTGTCTACAAATAAGAACCAGGATTAAATTATGTCTTTAAGCACTTTGTTACTATAAATTTGTCAAAAAAACAAAAACAAAGCCACATAATTTGTTCCCCTTTCTTTAGTTGAATCTATAAAAATGCCTAATGTTTGACAGGCATAAAATAGTATTTTTTCACCATTAAGGTGATTCTCAAAGAGCTATTAGCTAAAACTTGGCATATCTACTTTGTTTTCTCACGTTTTGTGCAGCATATCCTTATATTTCTTAACTGGAGAACTGGACAAGTGTCGGAAAAACAATGAAGTGGCATACCTAAAAAGCACTAAAAAGCAAAGACCCGAGACAGCACCTAAGAGATTCATCAGGCCCTTCATTTGATCTATGTTCTTTAGTGATGATCTCAGTGGATCTCAGAAGAAGCAGTAGTGTCCAATATCGTAGCTGTGACCCAATTAAGAAACCGCATCCTCCTGTGCCCCCATTTGTTGTCCGATTATGTTACAGCGACATGACGAAAACTGTACAAATTCGAAGACTCCGACAAATGCGGCCGACAAATGCGCCCTTTCAGCTATTTATTAATAGTGACTTTTATGTATATATATATATATATATATATATGCCTGTATATATTGTGCTATTCTTAGTTAGTGTATTGTCTGTCTTTGTTAATGTTTGTTTATAATGGAGCACTGTAACAAAAAATAATTTCCCCTAGGGATCAATAGAGTATTCTGATTCTGATTTCCCCAGATTTGAAGGAATGGTCGGGTGTATGCTTCATGGCCCAACCTATCCCAGAATTCATAGCTCAGTTTCCAACAATGGCGGCAGCTAGTTAGTTTTAATATTACTCTTATTATTCTTTCTGGGTCACAAAATAAACGTTTAACATATTTTCAGGTGAGAATGTAGCTGTGTAAACCTCAAATATCTGCTCAGTTTATCAAGACGCCGCATATTTTCAAAAGCGCTCCGACGGTTTCGGAGACGTCTGTTGCCCACCAGCTCGGTAGCTGGCTCTAGCTCTAGTCTCACTACAGCCGGTGAGAACACCAGACTCCCAACAAATCGTTTTCAAACCCACCGCCGTTTTTTGCTACTCAGGTTAAACATGATATATAAGTCACTTAGATAACTTAAAAATTTTATTGTTTGGCTTTTTTTCAGTATTTTATTTGTTCTTGAGTAAATCGGTTTGGCTGAGATTAAAGTTATAGTTTTTACACAGCTGAATAAACGTCAAGCAGACAGCTGATTATCAGAAGTGTGAGATGCTCGAGAATATACTCCGGTGTCCTGTAAACAATCTGCAAATTTCATTAAAATTTAATAAACTATCATCTTGTCTTTATTTTTAGTTAGCACATACCTTAAACACTTAAAGCTGTAAGCTAATGATAGTTATATAAGAGCAGACGCATGCTGGTGCAATAAGCTGTATGTTTTACATCCAATGGATGACGATCTGATTAGTCGACTAATCGCAAAAATAATCGGTGACTAGTCGACTATCAAAATAATCGTTTGTGGCAGCCCTAATTGTCAGTATGTACAGAGGGCAGGAGAGGTACAACAGTGAGTCTGCAGCCATGTGTAAAATACAGTAGAGTCTCTCTGGTTTGGGGCTGTTTTATCCAGTGATGCTGGTCAGAAATGACACATTGAATGCCTTTTTGCAGAAAAGTACCATCAGGTTTTGATCCACCAAGCAATACCCGCTAGCTTGAATAGTAAATCTCTTCTTTCCTTTATACGGTGTATTTCCATTTATCTTTGCACATGTTTTAATGCTTTCCCAAAATGTTCAATTATTCTCTTATGGTTAAGAAGTGTAGCAAAGAGCAAAGAGGCTATAAGAGTATTGTATAGATACAATATATGTTAGAGTGATATATAGAGTATTAGCTTTGGTCTTCTAATGGAATTTGTTGATAGAAATAAAAGGTCAATATTATCAGCTTTTTCCCTTTAAGTGCAAATAAACACACCTGATTAGGACATTCTTCATGGTATAAATTCGGTGAGTTCAGGTTTTATGATCATCTAATTTTAGCAGTGGTAAGATATTGCTGGAAGATGTCTTGGCTATTGATAGCAAAGTAAACTTGGCTCTTGCTTTGGGTAGCTGGAACAGATTTCACCCTGCTCCAAGTTTCTCCTATAAAAGCTTAAGGCAACATATTACGCCCCGCATTCACCCCAACTGACCTTCCACTGAGTAATTTACACTTTTTACTCTGACTTTGCACTGTTGGACTCTTATGAATTTGTTTTGTTGATATTTTTGGTAAAAAAAAAAAAAAAAAAAAGGCAAATATGGTATCCAGATTTTCTAACCTTTACAGTATATGTCTCTCCACTCTGAAGACTCAAGTACATATTGACTCATTTTAAGCCTAAAATGCGGATGGGCTTGGTACAGTCCATCCCAGTGGAGTTAATTGTCCTTCAAAGTCTGCTTCAGTCACAAATATCTTTGTCTGCTAAAATGAGCACAGACAGAAACAAAATCAAAAAGCAAGAAAAAGCAGTAGGGGAGCAGTAGGGGACAGGGACAGGAAAAAAGGGAGAACAGCTTGAAAAGGTGGTAAACAATTTCATGCAAATAAAGGGTGAACAATAGGTGAGCTTTCAGTTTCTCCCCCTCCCTCTGTCGCTCTGCCTCTCTCACTCTCAGAGCCAGGGCAGAGCTTTTTGACAGGGATAAAGCAGGGAGAGGGCTCTCTCTCTCTCTTTTTTTTTTTTTTTTTTTTACAGACTATTGAATGCTCTTTGAAGCATTCCCAAAAGGTTGATCCTATTCAGAGAAAGGTTTCCTATTTCTCTGATGCTCTTCAATAATTCATCGTCCTTTTTATGGTTTGGTCTAAGCATTGGGAGGATTACCTAAACCTGGCTTCATATGAATAATATCATTGTGATATTCTCCATCCAGAGCACTGCATCCACAGTGCAGTGGGTATTGGAGATAGATTAAAAAACAGAGTTTAGGCATCAAGCCTACAACAGAAAGAGTTAATGCATCCTCCCCGATGGCCAGGAGACAGAGAGAAAGGGAAATGTTAGGCATCAAATGCGCAGTGAATTGAATTCTGTGTTTTTCATGGATCTTCTCCATAGGTCGAAAGGCATTTGTTTGTGAAAGAACACAAAGAAAAAAGGAATGTGAGTGTGCATTTACATGCCAGATTTGGGAATATTTTACATATACATTTCATCCATATAAAAGAGCCAGCTCAGCTTAATGTCATAAGTCAGACGTTGGGATTCATTTACAGTTATACAGTCCAGATAATTCATGGCAGTTCTGCTGCAGTGTACTTAAGGAAACCTTTAGTTTGAGCTTACAACTTGAAAACACGAATGGGACGACAGATGTATACTGCTGCAGTTTAAAATTCTACTGACAGAACAAAACCTGATAGCGTTGTGAAATGGTCATAACAGAGAAGCTAACCATCTGGGATTCTGGATTAAACCCCAGGCAAGAGGAAAGACAAAGGGCAAAAATAAAGAAATGAAAGGTTATTCCCTCTGTTCAAAATAGGTCCCCTACCCACACATATCGCCTACGCTTATAAGTAAGTTCAAGGGGCAATGGTGAGATCCTTCCAAACAAATACCAAAAAAATTCCCACACATTTTATTCAGAACACATGTTCAAATTATGAAAACGCACACTAGAAATGTTAAACCATACATAACCGTATGCATTAACCATTCATCACATGCAAAGACAGACTGGGATCATACCATTATTTGAAAGAAGGAAGGAGGAGCAGATGTTCCCAAGACAGCAAGTGTAGTGGTACAGGCCAGGTACACAGGGAGATGAGGGAACCAGATTTAAATGCAAGTGTGTTGGAAAAAAGTGAAGAAATGTGGGGAAACGTAAAATGAGCTGCATCTAACTGCATTTCAATGATGCGGAATTAATTTCTGGAGCTCAGTGAATTCTAGCATCGTACTGCGATAGGATGTCACCGGTGCAACAAGTCCGGTCATGAAATTTCTTCGTCATTGAACATTCCACAGTCAGCTGTTGATGGCATTATTGCAAAGTGTAAACAATTAGGAACAATAAGCCATGTGGTAGGCCACATAAAATCACAGCGCGATCAGTGGATGCTGGAGTACATAGTGTGCAGAGATCAACTTTTTGCAGAGTCACAAGCTACAGACTTCCAAACTTCATGCGACCCACAGTTTACCTCAAGAACAGCGTATATAAAGCTTCATGGAATGGGTTTCCATCATCAACAGAATGCAAAGCGTTTGATGCAGTGGTGTAAAACACATGATCACTGGAGTCTAGAGCAGTGGAGACACGTTCCCCAGAGAGACAAATCACTGTAAAGTTTAGAGAAGAAGGGATTATGGTGTGTGTTTGTTTTTTTAGGAGTTGGGTTTGGAAAAAAATGAAAGTAAAGGTGATCACTTAGCAGACATTCTAATATCTGGTGCTCTCAGGACATTAAAGAATAATGCTGTTCCAGAAACACTTACAGTAGTAAGTAGTACTAAGTCAGCAGCTTCAGGTCATTTTCCCACCCAATAACCAGCAGAATTCTCCAATTATAGTAGCAGTCGGTTTAAAGATACCCGGCTCCTGCCTCATGTGTTCTATGTTGGTCAATAATTACAGATTTACTCAATCAACATTAATGCAACCAAAACAGAACAAGACCATCTCCATTTTGAAATGTGACAGCAAAAAATCATTACCTTTAAACTGATTCCCATCGTCTGAAATAAAACAGAAACCAGTTGCTTTTACTACAGACCTTCCCCACCCCTTCGTGTGAAGCTGCTGACATTTTTGTTTCCACATTTTATCTTCATTTGCATAAAAATATGACTTGATATTAATTTCTACTATGGTCCTCTCTGTATTGCTGTACAATGCCCGGATGTGTGCATTTGTGTGTGTGTGTGTGTGTGTGTGTGTGTGTGTGTGTGTGTGTGTGTGTGTGTGTGTGTGTGTGCCTAGCATTGGCTGGCTGTGTGATGGTCTATACAATCCTGCTCCAGTGTCAGCTTTAGTGACTGTGTGATAAACTGCACTGCAGCAAGACTTGTCATCCCATGCAGACAAAGTGTGACAGGGCAATTTGCTGTCAGGAAGAGCCACGCTGTGTGTGTGTGTGTGTGTGTGTGTGTGTGTGTGTGTGTGTGTGTGTGTGTGTGTGTGTGTGTGTGTGTGTGTGTGTGTGTGTGTCTATGAACCTCAGCATCTGCGTGTGTTCTTTTTAATGAGTCCTTATGAGAAAGTTGTGGAAGAAAGACTTTGGAGGAAGAAGAAAAAAGGGGACATTGCTCCCTGATGTTTCACATTATAATTTTAGGGTTAATGGACTATTTCAACATTGGACTGCCTGTTATATTGCAGCTTCAGTTGTTTTGTTGTTTCCTCACACAGTGAGCTCTTGTAAAATGTCATTTAATGAGCTTGATATCATAAATAAATTGATGAACTGAAGGAAATCTATGTTCTCCCCTTGGAATAGCGTAAATTACTATAAATCATTAGTTTGCTGAAAAAGTAATCTTGTACTGTTAATTCAATTCAATTCAATTCAATTCAATTTTATTTATATAGCGCCAAATCACAACAAATGTCGCCTCAAGGCGCTTCATAGATACAGAGAAAAGCCCAACAATCATATGACCCCCTATGAGCAAGCACTTTGGCGACAGTGGGAAGGAAAAACTCCCTTTTAACAGGAAGAAACCTCCGGCAGAACCAGGCTCAGGGAGGGGCGGCCATCTGCTGCGACCGGTTGGGGTGAGAGAAGGACCCCAACTGTTAATACAGCTACAGAGGTCACAGTGTGAGGGTATGGAGTTCTTTTCTCCTATTATATGTTTTATTTCTAATAATGTTTAAGTCTCATCACTCACCTAAGCTGACCAGTAGGCAGGCCTTCCAGAAATGTGACTAGATATTAGTATAGGGTTCGGGGTGTTTATGTATGAGTGTGAGTGTGAGTCTGTCAGTCATTCTTCAGCAGGAATATAAAGCTGATGAGCTCAGCTGTGACAGCATTGTCACTTTGCTCGGGTCTGCAGTTGAGAATCTATGGGAGCAGTGGGTCACATTAGAATCAGAGCTGGACTGACTTTGCCTTATCCAATAAATGACATGGCTGATGCAGAAAGATAATTACAGCTCAGAAGTCGGTGCCAATAGGCATGGCAGGAGGACAATGGCACCTCGGAATAAAGGTTTTTAAACAATGAGGTATATTCATAACCCTTCTGCATTGTGCCACTTATTTTGCAAATACAAAATATCTCAAATAAACACGGGCATAAATGTTGGCTTGTTTGTATAAACATAATATTATAGCTTTATGCCAAAACCTGTACATATATCCTAAGAATATGTTAACATTCGAGATGAAACTTTCATCAAATTTGTGAGCAACAAAGCTGCAGCTCTACTGAGTCATTTGTTGGTAGAGTTCACTTCTCACTTTTTTCCTCTGCCTTAGAAAGAACATTAAGTTCTAGATTGACAAGGTGACTTTTTAAGTTAACTCTGTTTGACTCTAACTTGTTTCATCACTTTGGGACCACAACTGACACGAACAACCAAAGGGTCCCAGAAGCAACATATAGAGCAGTCAATACTCCAGCAGGGGAGGACCACAGAATACAACATACATACACATTGAACTAAGTGCATGACCAAGGGTTGGAGATTTTAAGAAGCAGTATTCTTCACTGTCCTGTATGCTAATAGAGATTTCACCTATATGCTTGTCCTGTGTTACAGGGCCAGTGTTTGAACACCAAACAGACTGAAGACTTTAGATCTAGTTGTAGGGGTCTAGTGGTAGAACTGGTGAGAGGTTGGGGAAATCCCAACTTGCTGAATATATGTGTGCCTGGGAGGCAACCCTAGCAAGGAGGGAGAAACCTTTTATCTATGGCTAATTTTTCTAACAAAGCCTGCTCTGTAAGAAACAACATTTTTTGCCCTATTACATTTCTGACTTGAGTGAAGAGTAGAATAGAAAAAACGCTATCTGGTTTAGGGCAGTCTAAAGGCTAAGCCTTTTGCTATCAGGAATAGCTTGAAGATAAGCTGGCTCATTATAGGAGTATATACGTGACAGATGGGCAGCACAGTGGTTAACTCTGTTGCTTCACAGCAAGAGGTTTTAAGAAGTTGTGTTTTTGAAAGAACTAATAAAAATTATATTGTTCCAGCTGATTCTGTAGTTAGCTGTTAAGTATGCAACATACTTAACCCTCTCAGGCTCAAATTAAACTTTTTGTTGCTAATGCACAACCAAGTCCTGCAGTGGTACTTCTGAGTAAAAAAACTCATAAAACATGTATGTGGGGTAATCAGGTTGTTAGTTTTTGCAAATCTGCAACGCCTCCCTGGAGAGGGTTAACCACTATCCTTTGGTATGAAGGGTGACTTCAACAATTTTACTCATCATTGTCAGTTACATATTTTGGGGGATTCTTTATTATATGTAGCCAACAGAATGTTAATCTATTTTTAAGTAAGATTGTAAATTCTTTAGTTTAAGTTATTTGAATCAATACGGGAAGAAACTGCAGACTAGAACGATTGTTTTAGAGTTAAGTGAGTTTAAAAGAGCTCTGCACCCCACTCCTCATCTCTGTTTGAAGCTAATGGCTGATTTTGACATTCACCAGTATGAGCATAGCGCACACACAAATCTTCAAACGACTTGTAGCGTCATGGATGATGTAGTTAACCTAGATCTAAGTTGGCATAGTGATACAGAATACATGGAATTTAAAATGAATTCCTCTCTCTGATTCTGCTGTATTGGATTCTTTTTAAAAATTAAATGACCATTGTATACAGAAGGATTATAATACTGCAAAAAGCTTTTTTAAAGACGTACATGGTGTACTATTACGCTCAGTTCCAACTCCTTATTTTTATTCTAGCACTCCACTAGAGGAGCCTTGCGCGAGTGACAGTTCAGAATGTTCTTTATTTACCGTTTAACCCCCTCCTCTCTACCGTCAGGCCAGTTTTCTTCTGATTGGCTGACTCTCATAAACAGTAAGTTTTAACAGCAGGTAGCTGGGTTTCTGCTCCTCAGAGCCTGAGCTCTGTGCTCGGCATGATCTTGTTACGGATGTCCACTCGCACTGACACAGCCAGACAGAGCCAAGAGGAGAAAAACTGTCTGAAACTGAGCATTTAAAAGAGTCTAAAGAACAAGCTGTTAGCTCACAGAGAAAACTTGCACATTAACCATGAGAATCAACAACTATAACAGCATATATGATAGAAAATAATAACAATTAAATAATAATAATAATAATATGATTAAACCATAAGTTTAAAGAAGAAGAAAAGAAGGGGTTTTTTTTACTCTTTAAAGAAAATTATGCATTTGGAGTAACTAAATTACATTTACACTTTGGAAGAAAATGAAAATTCACCTAGACTTCATTTGCCATTAATATTGCACATTTCCAGCTAACCAAATAGATTGGGTGGCACTTGTTGCAGAAGTAATCTCTAAACACTTATGGAGGCACTAACATGGTTGGTCTTAGAGCCTAAGTGAAACTTTGCATACTGTTGTCTACATGTTATATTTGTGAATTGCGTATTCACCAGGGAGCAGTGTGCCAAACAGCAGCTCTTATTGGCCCCACAGCTTAAATGCTGCTGTGGAGAACATAAAAGTCATAACAGACAAAGAACATTGTCATAGCAAAGTGTGTTAAGAACATTGAAAACTGTCCACTGTTCTCTGTATACTCTTTTACCTTATTGTGGAAAACTTTGCTATTTCAAATGTAACAACTTTTTTTCTGATGGGTGACCAGGTCTAACTATATACCTAATAAAAACTAAACAGTAAACTGAAAACTACACAAAATTAAATCCAGTGATACCATCTCCCACACTGGGCTCTTTGTCTTGTAGATTATTTGGATTGTGGGGTACTCTATTTTAATCACTTAGCCTGTTTTTAGAGCTTACGCTTGTGAATACCTTTTACTAGTTTCCTTTACCTCATTGCATGCTAACATGTAATCTTAGCCAAAACAAAGACTAGAATTCACCATATCTTGGTGTCTTTCATTTTGATTTTCTGAAAGTGTTACAGAGTGGACATGTTTTACAGTTGACCTCCTTCCCCCTGCAGGAGCTGAAGCTCAGTCTTGTCCGTATCGCCTATGAAAGATATATTGTACATTTCTTTTTAGTTATCTGGTTCTTCTGTTTATATAAGCGGTGAAATAAGTTCTGACTGGAGTATCAGCTCAGATATTAAGTAAAACTTTATATGCTCTGGGCTGGAATACCACGCATGCTGCAGTTTCATTAGAATCACATGAAACTTTAATAGCTACCATCCAAAGGCTGAACAAGAGCAGTCTCACTTTCAGAGGATGTAAGTTCTTTTATGTTACTTGCCACTCCAGAGTTGTGTTGATCAAGATAAAATGCTTCATTAATGCAAGACAACATAGAACACATGATTATAAAAATAAAAAAAACCCTAACCCCTGCAATACTAGAAGAAGAAATGAATAAAATTTCTAAAGAGACTAACCTAAGAAACAACAACACTCGGCCTCAAAAAAGCTTATATGGTTTCCACTCTTAAATAAGCCACTAAAATAAATTCTTAACAATTTGTTTGGATACAAAGCATCCTTCCTGATCATGTGGAAATGTTGGATTTTTTATGGTACTTCTACAAAGGACTTAAAGAGAGTCATAGTATATGTTTAGGTTTATGACAGAGAGGACACAGAACACAGCAGGTCAGGCTTGTCACAATAAACAGTATTGGCAGCATTTATTTGCATCAGCTTATAAAGGCCCACTAACAAAATAAAACACATTAAAGTAAGTGACTGGCAATGACGTCATTGCTGCAGACCAGGCTACTTCACTCAATACTGCACATTGTTAGAACAAACTGTCATTTGGTGACAGTGGGTTAGCTGGTATTGGATTGTAACTACTGAAACTATTGGATTACCAGTCAAAATATGCCCTTGTTTTAATCTTTAATCATCTTTTTTTTTGTTTTTTTCCAGTGAGATGCATCACTGTTTCTTTTTGTGTGTGTGTGCAAATTTCTACATGCACAGAACCTCACACTTATATTAGCTCTGAATAATTTAAATTTTTTATTTTAACTCCCCTGGCAATAACAACCTAGCCAGTGGAGAATCCAACGAATGGCACTGAAGAGAACATGGCTAAAACAGGTCGAAGATGACATCAGAAATCACAGAATAAATCTCGACGAGGCCAGGACAATCGCCAACGATCGTCATGCATGGATACGAGTTGTGAAGGAAATTCGACCATTGGCACTCACAGCAGCGTATGGGCTTAGGAGTCAATCCAGGCCTAACGCCAGCCAGGGATCAAAGAAGAAGAAGAAGCTCTGACTACATTACATATTTTACCCAGGCTAAGGGTATTACATAAGTGACATAAGAAAATAAACTAAAACATAAACTGAAGTTTAATAGGTCTTTCCTTTGTCCATGCTCCATCTTAAGCACCCTGTTTCAAGACATTCAACTTTTTTAATCTTGCTGACAAACAGAAAAACAGACAAATACTGATCACATACCTCAATCTTGCTTCTTTTTTTTCCCCATCTTGCTTCTAACCTGCTAGACAACAGTTCAAAAATAACCTTGAACACAAGTGATATTATAGCTTTCTTAGTTGGCTGTGAAATAACATCAACAAACTTTGTTGTTTGGACTAGAACCAGGGCTTTCTCCAGAAACTCTTTTCTCTCCATCCTAATAAAAGGAACAAGTTGTGCGGCAAGAATTGTACTTGATTGTTTGTCTTTCAAACAGCCAGTGCGGAAAGAAAAATATTTTCTTTTGTGGTAGTGACAAACTCATCGTTTGTAATACAGGTGATTGAATTTTCTGTCAGTTTTGACTATTTCTGAGGAAAACCAGTTTTGTTTAATGGTAATTTCTCTTTTTGTATCAAACAAAGCTTCAAGTTGGGTTTAATTATTGCTTAAGCACTCTAAGTGTACAATGTCTTGTCTTCTGTTTCCATGAGAGTTAAACCAGATTGAACTGTGTGAGCAGTTTCTTCTAACAGAATTAGCCAGTGAGGCATCAGGAGTGTACTAATCTCTCCATCACAACTACCAGTGGTTACTACTTTGGTGCACTCATTTATTTAATACTCAACAAACAATGCAGAAAAGAGCCTCTGCTCGAGGCGGCTAGTATGGAAATGTGTGTGTGTGTGGATGGAGCGGGATTAAATCCAAATTTACTATTTACAACAACATCTTTTTTCATTTCTCTCTCTTTCTCGCTCTCTCTGTGGTGTAGCAACTGCAGCTTAATGGCACAGCAGCTATCAGCATTTCACTGTTTTCTCATCAAAGCACAGCAGAATAGACTATTCAAATCACTGATTACCAGATTCGCAGGTGGCAAATCTGCTGCATATTGAAGAATAAAGGACTTACATTTTTCTACAAAAATAAAAAAGATTTCCTGAGCATTAATAATACTTGAAGAAGTTAAAGATTCATTAACACTAATAAAGAATAACTTTTTTTGCTTGACTAGCAGTCACTGACCTTCCCAGCTCACTCAATGTATAAATTCATTAATTATGATCATTCTAATGGCTGGAGAAACTGCAAAGGACATAAGTCATGGAAAGCGAACTGTGGAGTGGATGAATAAATATAGCTCATTATCTGGAGTTAAAGAATGCATAGCAATCTATAAGTTCCTGTTATATTTAGATTAAATTAATTTCCAGATCCCTATAGAAGTTCCACTGTGTGCGAAGATCCAGAGAAAACAATATAATAGGGTGCAAGAGAGAAAGTGTCACACAAGACAACATCTCGACAAAAATGTTCATAGTTCACCTCTGGGTTTAATAGCCTGCTATTGAAAATTCAAAACTTTTTTTAATCAAGTTATATTGTATATGCAATTATAATTACTATATAAATTATCTGTGACACAGTTCATTTTCTTGAACTGTCAGATAATTCCTCACTAATAATCATGGGATGGAATTATTTCTTTTTTATGTAAAGGACTGTCCAGTGTCTTCACTGCTAAAGGAGGTAATTAAGGAAACAACAAGGGATCCTTCTTTAGTGTTTAGAGAATTCAAGAAGCTGAATATCATGAATATATCAAAAACTATTAAGTTCCTAGTATCAAAGTGATAAATCGCAGCAAAAAAAATTTTTCTGGCACAACTTCACCTGCTTCCAAGGTGCATGGAGAGGATAAAAGGATTCACAAAGCAGGAACTCCAGCAACACTTGAGGGAAGATGAACAACTTTAATAATAGACCAACGCATTTCGGCTTGTGGCCTTCATCAGGGTCATGAATCAGGATCTGTAATTTGGTATAGATACATTAAAAAATTTCAGAGCGCTAGCTAGCTGAATATGAAAAAAAATAGTCCAGTACTCAAGGAAAATCCCGTATTTGAGCAGACACTAAAATAAAAATTTAACATTGCAAAAGACAAATAGTCACAATTTCTGAATGATATATACTGGAGTTTGACAACATGCAAAACAAAGTGTTTAGAAAACTTTTAAATATGAAATTTAAGTCACAAAAATGAATAAAATACTATTTTCTTTCAACTATGGTGTTGGATTGCAGAAAGAGTTTCCAGATACTTCTCTAATTATAAACATGCATATTTTTTTAGTTTTCAAGACCTTGGTTGTGCTATCTTCTCTCATCAACTTTTGAGAAGATTTTTTGCTTGACTACCATTGATTTGTCTAAAAAAGAGGCAATGATGATTGTTATGAAATTTTAGCTTCATAAATGGCTGGTCTGTCCTCATTTTCTTGCTATATTTACTCAATTCAGCATGACAATTGAGTGAGAATAGCATTTTCTTCATTTTTGTGACTACTTTAAAAAGTGTTCTAAATGTCTTATACAGTACTATCAAGTGTAAAGTAAATATAATATATACATAGAAAGTAAAAGACGTAAAAGACGGATTTAATGCGACATGGCCGTTCAAACAGCAGTCGCTTTCTAAAACATCGGATATGTATCGGATTCAGTACCACATACGAAAGTGACCCAGATCGGATTTGAAAATATTGGATTTGTGCCGTTCACACTGTCATACCATGATCGGATATGGGTCGCATAGGGTCAGAAAAATCGTATTTGATGCGCTTTCGCCTGCATTGTGAACGTAGCCTAAGTGGTTCAGTAGCTTGCAGAACCATCACTTTCGACGATCACAATGACTTCATAATTCTCTCACAAGTAATGAATTTTGGCATTTACATCTTAGTCTAAGATGTATTTCTGGGGTTAAATGACCTCGGAAGAATCTGAGGTTGTCACACTTGCTGATGATCATCTAATCAAGTAAATTTGATTAGGACTACCTGGCTGCTACTTACCCTGTTAATTCCTGTGGAAGCATGGACTTTGTTCTTCGAAGGTTTCCTGTAGAGTTGTATCACTTTTTTTCAATAATTTTTAAATTATTACCTTAATGTTCTGAATTTTGGGGTGAATGTAGTAAATAGATGTCTGTACATTGTGTACTTTGCAGGTATACAATTCTGCATTTAATATCAATGTATTTTATGCATATAAAAGGCATTCTCCTTGATAATTTGTTTTTTTTATTTGTGCAAAACTTCTTATTTACTTTTATAATGTCCAGGGTTATTACAAATTCTTTTTTGTCTGATGAATTCACTTCTTTTCTTGAGAGAGACTGAATGAAAGCTTTCAGCATATGATTTCTGATTTGTAGGCTTATTATAAAGAGAGCATGAGAGAGCTCTTTATGTTTTTATATAGAGAGTATATAGAGTTTTATATTAACCCTTTAAGTCCAAGAACCAAGTCCCCCAGAGCTTAATTTTTTTGTAGTTTATTGCACTTTTTTGCAATTTATGTAATTATTATGCACTTAATGCATACATACTATTAAAATTTGGGCTATAATGGTTGTATTGATGTATAGCAACTTGATATGCTCCCAAAAATGGCACTACAACATGTAAAAATATAATATAAGCTCTGGGGGACTTGGTTCTATGGTAGGTCTTAAAGGGTTAAACAATTGCATCTATTCAAGGTTATAGTCAAGGTTAAATCTTGGCCTGCAACACTCCAATTTTAATACAGATGCATACAGTAAAAATACATTATCAGTATAATGTTTCCAAGAAAGTGCCAGCTATTTAGAGGTGTGTTATTTCACAAAAAAATGTTTTTAAAAAGAACATGTAGATGGATTTCTTACACAGGATTGTTGGCAACAACACTGGCTATCATGGCATGGTTACAATAATTAAGGAACAATCTTACAAAGATGTTGACTTTCAGTTTGTAAGAGTCGAAGAAGCCCCAGGTCATGTTAAAGTCCACTGTTTTGTAAACCAATTCAGCCACCCAGATCTCCTCTCTAATGGAACTTTGTGGTTCCATAGCTACATAACTTAATTCCCTCTGTGTAATAAGCAGCGTGCACAAATGGCCCGTGGGATTTTCTTTATATAGGAGGACTGTCTCAGTTTATGATGTAAGAATAACCAAAGAGTTACTTTAATTATCAGAGCAACTGAAAATTGTACAAAACAATAACAAATGCATCCCCACATGGATATGCACATCTGTACAACAGCTAAGATGCAAGTTAAAGTATACACAGTATGTAAAATGACAAGGAAAAAAAAAGTTTGTGAGCCAAATAGCAAGAATTTAAACCAGAGTCCTATCTTAATTTTTCTTAAAAACATGATGGATGAAAAGAAAAAAAAATCACTGAAATAAATTTTTAAAAAGTACATATCATTCTCAATTACATCTATTTACCATTAACTACAAAATGCGAAATGCCCAGCTGTCGGGTTCTCATATACTGTGTGGTGCCAAGCATTGTAAATTTCCAAAGCTATGCACTGAAATGAGAGAAACTGAATGGTTGGGAAGTGATGTCGGACAACAAGCTCCCCCTGAAGGAGCACATTGTGGTACATCTGGAGCCTCTCACACATTCATCAAATGCCATTCTAAGTACCTAGCAGGAAGGGAAAAAAGACACAAAGTATCCTATTTAACTACTCAATCACCCAAATGGAGACTGTTATTACCTAGAAGCTGAGTGGCTTCAAGTATGATCTTCTCTCAGATGGTGGAAAGTTAGAGATAATTGGCAGCAGGTGCCGATGTGTTCAAGTCACATAAATACATATGCACATGGGTGTTGTGTGCACTCTTGGATGAGTTGTGCATCGTTCAGCTACATGTTACAACAAGACCAGACGCCTACATCATACCCAGATTCAACAACATCTGCTCTGCGTGTGATGCGCTGTCATCGGTCTCAGCATGGAACCATGTTTTTCCAATCTCAACAGCATTTAAACTGAGTATTCATTATTTTGTTCCCCGTACTGTGTTCAGTTCTGTTCTTGTTTTACATCAGTTGTTATTTCTGTGACTTACACACATCCTTGTCTCTAATAATTCATTATGCTTCAGTACATCCATGTAACCACCAATGCTTAGTGTGCAGCATCGCTGTTACATACTACCACAGAGCTGACGAGAGCGTTGTGATTCATTGTTTTTCTCTTTCAAAGTCTACAGTAATGAAATCACATTATTATTCACAATTTACCAATTATCTCTGTGCCCCATCTTCTGATCCACACTCACAGCAATGCACAAGCCTATTTGTTCTGAGGTTGGATTAAACTGTGTTGGTCACTGCCTTTTTAAATGGTACTGCTAAAAATATTTCCCCTTTATCCCTTTTATTTTCTTGTTTTTTTTTCCGGTTTGGGTGCCCTCTTCTGTTTCCTGCTCTATTTTCTGCCCTTCCTCTGCAGCTCTCACATTACATGTACGTTTTCTAAATTGGGAAAGAAAAAACAAAACAACAACAACTAAACAAATAAAAAACACCCAGCATATCTCCTGTACATATTTTACATTTTTGCAGTTACAAACAACCTGGCACAAAGATATCCAAACTGACACATTAAAAGTTACCAAGTAAAAGCCAATATTCAAATAATGCCTGTGTTTTAAATAACACCTGCTTCCACAAAAACTATACGGCCTGTCAGACTTAGACTTGGAAACAAACACTGATGAAGCAGAAATTACCCAAAATATCATGGCTCACACATTAGATTAATTCTATGCTAAATTTGTCTTCAAATTTGAATAATAATTCTTAATCACAAATTATTTCCAGTATTTTTTACCTAAAAAAAATATTGTTTCGGATAACCCAGCATTTATTAATAAAACAATAATTATTTTTTCTGAGTAAAATGCAAAATTAAAACATTACAAAAAAGAAACAAACTGAATTCTGAGTTGGAAAAGATGTATAGACATTTACCTTTCAAATATTCCCACAGATCTTCAGTCCAAAGGGAGTCAGTTCCAAAGTTCATGCACCACAAATTGTAAAGCATATTCTCCTTTACTTTTGTGCCTGGAGTGAGGAAATGCCAATAAGCTCTGACTGGAATACATTAGGGGCCTTACTGCTGACCTTTGGGCTGCATCTATAATCTGCAAGTGACAACAATAATTCTGTTAAAAAGAGAAGATGATTATTGTAGTATCAATATTATCTATCATCAGTATTATCTATCAAGACATTGGGCAAACATAGAACATGCTGAGTTTGCAATAACACATATCAGGCAGTAGATGATACCAACAAAATCAAGGGACAAGTAGCAACGAATGCCTGTCTCTCTTGCATTAACAAGTTTGTTTCAGATGAAGGCCTCTTTGTAGCTCTGAACTGATTTTATTTTTTTGGCAGCTTTGGATCTTCTAAAAAAAGAGAGATGTGTGATCTACCTTTAGAGTATTATGACAAACATTAGAAAACAACAGCCAATTAAGTCAACATTAGCATTTATTCAATCAATCTTACAGACTGTTCGCTGAGTCTCCCATTAGCTATGTTCCCATTTTTAGCATAGTTCCTGAAGAAGATGTCCTCTAAATTTAGCTGCCAAATCTCCCAACATGAATTGGCCGTTCTCTAACACTCTTTTGTTGCCGAGTACATAATAGTTGGTTTTCAGTCTGTGCCGTGGATTAGCCTGGCATTAAACAAGAGCAGTGAGAATGACTTACTGTAAACCATTTAAGTGGAGCAACAAAGCCAAAACTCTGAGCTAAAAGATGCAAAAACAGAAAAGATTACGGTAGATGCACAGGCAAATAAATCTTTACTTTTGTTCAGATGAGTGAAAAAATTCATATTTTCTCATAAGACAAGATGATATGATATGAGATATACTTCATTTATCTCTGGGATTTATATCTTAAGAATTCTTTTGTTGTGGCAACTAAAATTAAGTTCAAGAGAACTTAGAGATAGTGGACAAGCAGTGGTGCGCAAAACCTTACTAGGCAAGGCAAGTTTATTTGTATAGCACAATTCAACAACAAGGTGATTCAAAGTGCTTTACAGAGACATTAGAAACAAAAACAAATAAAAAGCATGATTTAAAATTGATTAAAACAAGTAAACAAACAAACCAACTAATTAACTAACAAACAAACAAAAACAAACAAAACAGTATATAAAATCAAAACAGATAAAATCAGAACAGTAGATAAAATCAGTAGTTAATACTAATGTATGTAAACACAAGAACATCTATTTATGGTGTATATTATTTGTCATCAGTCAGCGGTGGTGTTAATGTATATATCTGAAGTACACATGTTTATGAATGCTTACATTTTGTAATGTCCATTTTAATACAAGGTGAACGTCAGTCTTACCCTTTAAGTGTGACCACCCCGCACACTGTATGAAATGTAGAAAAATGTCCTCACTGCAAATCGATTGTTTATGCTGAACAAACAAAAAAAAAAGACTTTACTGAATTTATCGAGCACTGTAATGAGTTTATGTCTCCCCTGACAAACCCTGTCACACTGAAATAAAGAAAAAGCTGTATCTGCTGTTTTTCTGATAGGGATTAGAAAAAATTAATGCCACATACTACATGTATCCTGTATACACACAAGCACACACGCGTGGTCACAGAAAGACACAACTTATCCGCTCAAGACACATAGGCCACTTAGGTCACTTCCTTTTACCCATAAGCCTTTGGGAAAGGTCACGCAGTCAAATACTAATACCTTTAGTTTGGTCTCAGAGGAGCGCTCAGTTTTGAGAAATGGCTAAGTCAGAGTCTCCAAAGGTCAACTACTCTAGATGGGAAGTAACAGAGCATGAGGTCAGAACAACAAATATGCCAACTATCTGCGAGAGAAGCGTCTGTGCCTTTCATGAAGGATGAATCTCAACGCTGTTCACTTTTTTTCCCCAAATTTTCTCCAGTGTATGGGCGCTTTAACAGAAACAAGAATATATTCCGTTTTGCAAATTTGTTTTCTTGATTCTTTGGACTGTCTTTCTTTGCCTCGAGCTCTTGCGACACATTGGCGAAAACGAAGAGAATAAGAGATATCTCAACTAGCTTGTTGGGATAAATGAAACAGGGATAGAGATGACATGGAAACAGATACACAAAGGCACTCGGGAGATTCAACTCAAGTCTATTTTCTTTTTCTGTTTTTTTTTTTTTTTTCCTGCCACAGAAAGAGCGCTGGGGCTGATTTGGTTAGGATTTAGCATGAATTACCACGGCTTAGATCCTGTTAGTGGCGATAAAGCCCCAAAATGTCCCACTTGTATCCTTATCCTCCCTATGAATATTCAGCAACTTGCTCTCATCTCCCCATTGTTTTCTCATTTGTACTGGTATCTGACAGTATTGGTGATAATGTGTTGGAAGAAGATGTGGCAAAGGGAAGTGGCATTGATATATGATACGATAGGGGCCTTGATGACACGCTTCAATGGACTCAAAGGAGTCTCATCTCTGAGCTCAATCGGAACGTGTTTGAAATTCATTAAAGTTAAAACGACTTTGATTTATTATCTTGGAAATGATTAGGTTGGAGAGATTTGTTGTCTCGAGCAATATCCGGCTGGAAACATTTAAAGTGGCAGTTTTTAATATGGAAGTCACTCAAGTGGCCCCTTTCTGTTACAGTGCTTGTTTTGTTTAGGAGAAAAAAAAATGTCAACAATCTCAACTTTCAACAAAAATTCCCACATTCCAGTGTCACATTAAAACAAGCTGGGTGGTAAGAGTTGCAGCTAGTGAAGAAGCATTGGAATTGTAAGGCTCTGTGTGCGCGTGTGTGTGGTCACGCAGTGACTAAAGTGACTGAGCTTGAGTGCTTATGTGAATGTGTATGGGGAAGATCAGTGAAGCGGGAGGTGGGAGAATAACCATGTTAGAGTGAAAGAGCAGAAAGGCTACATCTGTCACTCTGTATTTTCTCACGCGCATTTTGACAAGACCCATGAGCCTGCCACTAAACCAAGCTAGCTCTGTTGCCTGTCGAATACAGATACGCACATGTGTACACACACATCTCATGCCTCACGTAGCATGATGGAATGAATAAAGTTCATTGAGTGTTCAAGGGTAAAAGTGCAACTGTAGGTAGAGCCCATAAAATGTGTGGCACAGTAGAATCTTTGCAAACAAGTATAGCGGTAAGGAGTGGATTTTGTACATCGCCTCTGTGCGTATACATCACGTGTGTGTTCCTGCTGCTCAAGCTGGCACATAAAATGACAGTGAAGCATTTCCTCTGCCAGCTTTGGTGCTATCACTTTTTCTCTCACCCCTCATTCCTCTTTCTCCCCCAATAGCCACCGGCCATATGCTCAGTCCTAAAGCCAGGCCCTTTGCCATAGTGGGATGTGTGCTTGTAGCTGTATAATATATTTGGATGGAAGAAAGCAAGCAGATAGCACATTATGAACTCAGACTTTAGTGCTACTTGCACTTTTATATTTTGCAACCATCACAAGGGTTATGTTTGCATCTTGTAATAAATATTTGTATATTGTCTTTCGTTTTGTGCTTTGTTAGTTTCCTTTTCCTATCCTGACAATAGCTGAGTCTTGTTGGAGTGTTGACGTACTGCTGGCCTTTCAGTGTATTTTATAATTGTTTAGTATGTTATCGATGGTCTTCACTTTAGATGAAGTCACAAAAAATACTTAAGTACGTATAAACTAATAAAGTTACAAATTAGCTCATTTTATAATTTGTATACATATAAATGTGAATCCAAATAAATATTTGTTAATCATTTTAAATCATTACGTAGATTTACCGAATGACACTATAAATGTCTGACAGCTCCTAAATAGCCTGTTTAATGTAATAATTTATTTAGAAATAGTTAATCCATCATGTATAAAGTATGAAATGCCATCAATAAACATGATATAGAAGAGCAAGACAAAATATATTAAACAATGCCACATCATTTCATTTCACGAGGAGTAAAGCTTTGAATGATGAATTATATATACTAGTATATTACTAATGCTTAATAGTGTGTAGTTGTTTTAAAGTGTTACCACTTATGAATGTTTGTTAGAGAGATGGAAGAATCTGAAAGTGGATGATTCTTTTGACAGTGATCCAGGGAATTTCTAAGGCAAATTTTTGGTCTTCATTAAAGAAAGCTCTATGCGGGCTGTGTGTGTGTGTGTGTGTGTGTGTGTGTGCGTGTTCTGAAACTAGGAACTAAATAAGTAATATTCAAGTCTGCTGGAGCAATTTAATCGCCAGTTACTAAAAGATGGAGTCTGTAGTTTGACATTTATAAAGACCAAAACTAAAAGCTTGTCAAACGTTCTGCTATTGAATTTGCAATTCTTTGATTTTATATCATTATAGCTACTCTGGTTAAATGTGCCAGTAAATGCCATTAAATTTATTTATTTATTTATTATTTATCAAGCCTTTTTTTATTTTAAGTGGTTTTATTCTTGTCTAAGTGGAGGAAGTGTTTGAATTATGTTTTTTCATCCAAGTGCACATGCAGTATATAACTTCGCCAAGCGCTTTTATTCAGCCTGAGCTGAAGTTAGTCAAACATTTAAATATCAATGGCGCTGTGCTTGTTGCACTCTGTAACTAGGGCTCGGGAAAGATTGTGATCTATACAAGAAGTGCTACACAAGCACTTTTCTTAACCAGTTCTTGTGCTTTATCAGCAAAATGGAAACAGAAAGCATATGATGTTTCATCATGTCCTCATAGTTCCCAACCTAGGCTTCTAATCCAAATCATCACACACTCTGACACCTTCCTCTTCGAAGCTCTGAGGAAGAACACTGCTTTCTAGGGGAACGACTGCACTGCACTGCTCGTTTGCTGAGGAATCTTCAATGGCAAATTACTCACAATAAGCCACAGTGACACAACTTGGAACACTACAAGGAGGAGAGAATGAAGACGAGGAGGTCGCCTCACTGGGGAAAAGCAGGCAACTTCTGATACTACTTCAAGTTGCCAATTAAAGTCAAAACTGCTGCGAGTGTAACCAAAAAGAGGATGACAATGAGGACAGTGACAGTGCTGATGAAGAAGATGTTGGCGAGGGTGATGGTGCGTGAGCGGTTCCTACTTTTTGAAGAAATGTGAGTGGGAGGTGAGCTTCGAAGATGAGCTGAAAAAGAGTAGGTGAAGAGAATGAGTGTGGAAAAAACAAAAAGGGGCTGAATTCAGAGTGACAGGCAAAGAGCAGCGAGACATATTAGATCTTTTTCACCCAGCACCCGCCTCAACAGATTCTTGCCTTTTAAGCGATTTCTATCTCAAACCCACTCCTGTCATGGGCAATAACATTTGACTCCATTCAGCCAAGGATAAAGTGACTAAAGTTAGAGCACAGCTACAGTACTTTTGATAGACTCCTCCTCATTTTGCTCTCTAGCTTCTGCTGTCATCGTCACTGATCCCAATGACACTTGGCTCATTAAAGGAAAAAGTGAGTGTGGGCAGTCTGAGCAAATGAATACATTTTAAGTATGGCTTTTTAACAACTTAGCATACTTTTGGTGAAAAAAATACTAATACGCGTTTGATGTGCACTCAGAAACAGACACGTTATCCTGACACTCTTTACTCACGATTATTGTTGTGCTGATTGGTTTACAGTTTTGCTTAAAAATAATTGGTGGCACTAAAAGATTGTTACCATTCAAATTACAGTGTTACTGTCTTTGATGGCAAGCCACATATGGTAAGATCCACACCTCACCACTAGTTTGCTTCAATGAGTCTACTTTGCAGTCACTACTTTAAATATAGTTTACTCATTGTCCAATATATTGTTTCTTCACAACTTACAGTGTTTATATGGAGTGCACACATATCAGCACTGCATGGTCAACTTTCTGTTTTATGTTGTATTAAAACCCCCAGGTAACTTTGTTTAAGTTACCTGGGGGTTTGGCTTGGTTGGCAACGGTATGGCAAAGGGCTGAGGGATCTGAAGTACTGCTGACAGTGTCATTGGACTGAACAACAAGCTTTATTGCCTGGCGGGTGCTTGGAGTTTGCTTAATTGTTTTGTGTTAGTTGGTTATTGCCAAGTGGCACCCATTTCATCTTCCCATTTTGTGTCATATGGTTCAGCTAAACCAGTATTTAAGTTCCCTGATGTGTTAGTTAAGCAGGTTAGTTTGTCTTATGTTTGTTTGAGGTTTTGTTAGTTGTTATTTTGAGTTTTGTTTCTTGAGTTGACCCCTTTCACTGGTTTGCCTGTCTAAGTTTTGGATTTGTTAATTCTTTTTCATATTTTTGGGTAAATAAAACCCCACTCTTGAATTAAACACCTGTGTCCTCTATACTTTACTGCTTGGTCCCTGACACTGTCAAAGAAGGATTATTTTTGAATTATTAAAAGTATCAACTTGATTTTTCTGGCCTCTCATTCACAAGTTAACCAGCAACAATGTCAATAATTTTCTTTGGAATGACATCTTTGGATGGTATTGTGGAACTGCTGTACTTAGCTTTTAGGTGTCCTTGATTCAGTTTGAATACAGTTTTTTGCAACTGACAGTCACTTTTTAAATTAACCCATGTGCTATTTCTACTTCTTTTTAATTCTTTTTAATTTACTTTTCATTTACAAATATAAGGGAAAAGGACAACGTCTGTGAAGCCAAGGCTGTCCTGTCTTTGCCATCTTGCCAGCTGTCCTGAATGGACTGATATGTCTTCTAAAAAAGGAAGAGAGAAACATTAATGTTTTTTTCTTCTTCATCCTATTGGGTTTCTATTGTTTCTTTTTTATGAAGAAACTAATACAAAATTGAAACAATGTAACATATTTTACCCTTGAAAAAATCCTAGAAAAAAAATCCTTGAAAAAATAATGATAATATTTCTAAAAAAGAATTCACAGATTTGTAAAGCAAATATGTTTTTTGTAAGTAAGTAAAGCAATTAATCTAAAATTTCTATTTCAAAGTAATGTCTGTAATATGATGCTTTACCCCAATACTGATGGTGGTATAATAGGCCAAATTTTGGGGCAGTTGTTATTTATTGTAATTTAACATTTTCTTTTCCAAACTAAAAACACAGTTACATATTGACAAATGAACATTGGCAAGTATACTTTTTTATTTATGTATTTACTTTAATTCCAATAGTATACACTAAACTGTGAACAACAAGGTCTTTTGTGCTTGTTTATTACAAATAACAACTGTGCTTCTTGGTTTGAACATTCACACCAAGAAAAAAAAATAGACTCGTCTCATTTGTCAGCTGCTGTGCCAAATGTAAACACCAGCACAGATCCTCACTGTATAGCCCCATCTCACACATAGCTGCCAGCAATCTTCACATCAGCAAGTCTGAAAAACATTGGCAGACAAAAAATAAATAAACAAACCACGATGGTGTAATTGTGATATTCAGAGCTTAACTCATTTACCTATATACCCAGTTTTTAATTTAAAAGAGACTAACAGGCTTTTGTCATAATTGCAGTATGCAGCACATAGAGACTGAACCAGACTCGGTTATGTAAGGACTTTAATTAAGTACAGTAGGTACATTCTTTCAAGTAGGCTAACTAACCTCTAAGGAAGCAGGTTCATCTCCTGGAAGATAGATAGAGACAGTAGAAGTTCAAGAAAAAAAAGACTCTTTTTAAAGGGGTCAAAGAGAAAATGGGGAGCTCATACTAAAGTCTATGTGGAAACCCTAGAGACTTAAGGAGTAAGGAACAATAGAAGTGCATGTGTGTTCTAGAAACAGACCTCAAAGAGGAGATGGCCTGATGAGATGAAAGTTGCAGGAAGACAGTGCAGAAGCTGAAGGAGAGAGTGTGCTCTTTGACTGCTCAGAAGGAGGGGTATAAAAAACAAGTGAATTTGATGGAAATGGGAAAAGAGACACAGCATTTCTTAGAACAACCAGCTGCTTCAGCTAATGAATCCTGTAAGCTTATTTCAGACTTAGTGCATTTGTTATATTTCAGCTCAGTTTGACTGAGACAAACAAACTTTCCTATAGGTTAGTGTTGCTTATGTCGGATAAAACTTGTTTCTGATTCACATCTCAAAGTGGTTAGCCAGCCTGTGATTGTTGATGGGATTAGTTCCGTCTTTCATGTAATAAACTCCAGCTGCATGATTTTTATGATTTTATCTTTTTTTGAGCACATCTATAAATAAAAACACAATATGAGCATGATACAAATGTTAAAACCAGATTTTAATTGGTGGGGGTAGTTAAACTGGAATTCTGATGAGCTGAGCATCTACTTTTGTGAAACAAACGTTGCACGTTAATAGCACGGCCACTGTTGATTGAACTTTTATATATCGTCACCATATGTTTTTCAGCCTTAACAAAATGGTACACACCGTTTTAAGAAAATAAGAATATTAGCATGCCTTCCTTCTTACACCATGCACCCTTTTATTGGCTGGTGTCTACAGACCCACTGCTTATAATGTGCAGCTCAGAAACTTTCCAAACATGGCAAAAAAGGAACAAAAGAAAATAATAAGGAACTTTTTCCTCAGGCTTAGGCAGGATCCCTGCAGATTAATACAATTCCACACTTGTAGTGGTTCAAAAGTGATGATTGAGAAGGATTACTTTTGTATGAGTCTATACATTGTTGTTTAGAAAAATCCTGCATATTATACCTTTATCACAAAAAAGCAGCAGTAGCTGAAGCAGAATGCTGCATGGGAGCTCCAAAGGGAAGAAAAGGAAATAAATGAAAAAGCAAAGAAATTAAGAAATGAGAGGGGGTGGGGGTGATGGGTCATGGTGAAAACAATGGAACAAACATGGAGACAAGAAGATGACGAGAAAAGAGGAAAGGCTGAGTAAAAACAGATGAATAAAATGGTTTAAGAACGGGAAAAGAACATGTTTAGAAAGATAAAAAGTAAAAAAATATATATTTTCATTTTATTTTAGTACCAAAACAAAAATTCAAGATATATTAAATGTACATAATGTATGTCATCACTTTACACTGAGATTCTTATTAAAAGCAATAAAATGAAAAATAAATAAAATGAAACAACTGAAAAAGAATTTTCTGACACACCTGACATTTTAGCACAACTTGCAGTTGCTGTTGTTGAAGAAAGCATGTTGCACCATCAGTGTGTGATGTGGTGTTGATCAGTACACATCACACACAGACACATACAAAGTGTTGAGTCCAACACTGACCCTATTTCTATCCAAACATTCAAGAAAATAAAATGATATTTATAATAGTGCTGCTGTTTCAGTGCAGCTTTATTTTAACCAATGTCCTTTATGGTGATATCTATATATGCTTGGTCCATATGGTCCAATTTTTGTGAAATATCTCAAAAAATGTTTGCTTCCAGTTTTCTTTTTTTGTGTGTGTGGTTGTTTTTTTTTCCAAATCTGAAGAAAAATAAGTTACATTTCTGCCAGTATGCATTGTGCATTGCATTATTGCATTTCAATCTGATGATCAGCCTAATTATCGCTAACATCTGATGATCACTAAAATAAGTTAGTAATCGTTGTTTTGATGAAAAATCAGAGAAAACACAGTAAGTTAGCATTTAGCTCAAAGCAGCATCATGTCTATAAATAACTGGAGCTCTGTGCATGTTTCAGAAGGGATTTGTGATTTGTAGAAAATAGAAGAATATTCTTTACATATTTAGTGTAGTAAATATTAGGGTTCTATGGGGAAATGAAGTGTAAGTGTATCTTCTGCATTTTACAGCATTTTCATGATGAGTAACCATTTAAGGAAGACATAGGAGAAGCCTGACGGAGAATGACAAGTGACTGGGGGTGGGTGCCGAAGGTGTGCAATTACTGCGCTATGTGAAGTCGGCCAGGAGAGAAGTTATTTCACACCCAGAGAGACAGGTTTTTAAAGTGTATGACTGAAAGAGAGGGTGTTGGAATGTGTGTGTGTGTGTGTGTGTGTGTGTGTGGTAGTGGCGTTAGGTGTGAGGGTGTCTTTTATCCACTGTAGTGTGTAGAAGAAAGTACCAGCTGAGTTGGCAGCACAACCAAGAGTGACATCCCGACTTCCTACATCACCATTCTCAGACACCCCCCCCCACACACACACACACACAAACTTTGCTGACTCCACAGCTTCCCATAATGGCTCTCCAAGCGATTTTTTGCCATTATTAAAAGTGGCATGAAGATGACTACCTAAAACTGTTGGCCACAATCACACTAACACACAGAAACAATTTTAGGTGACAATTATAAGCCTGTGTTGCCTGTGCGCAGGTTTATTCAGCATTATCCTCACCAGTAAGCCCATAAAGACAGAGTACAATCATGTCAAACATACAAACAAACAAACAAACAAAAGGAAATAACTACATGCCATGGAAAATGTTTAAATTTTGAATAACCAAAGACTTATTTAACTTTAAGAGACATATGACTGTACTTATGGCACATAAAATCACATTCCAAAGAGCCATATTAAACTTCCCTTAAACAACTCAAAAAAAATCTTAATAATAAATAATTCAGCTGTGAGGGGATTCATTTCAAAAAGGTGTAAATTTTAAACAACTACCAGGCCATTTGGGAAAGAACTTTTGAAGAGGGATAGAAGTGTGGAGCATGGTGATGTAAATGTTATGATTTGGGGATGCTTTGCTGCATCAGGGACATGGCAGTGTGTGGTCACTGATGAATTGTGTGTTATATCAAAGATAGATTGATGATATGTTGGGCTTCTGTAAAGGTTTTTTAACCAGAAGTGGATCTTTCAATGGGACATGAACGTAGGTACACCAGTAAGTCGACCAAGTCTGGCTTAAAGAAAGGAATAGAGAGTTACAGAATTTGAAGCCAATTACAATGTTCAGGGATTCGAAGTTAACGCTACATGAAGGAAAAAACACGAACACACCTGAAGCAGTTTTGAATGGAAATCAAAAAAAAAAAATCATCAAACTAATGGCAGAGGTAATGATGTAAAACACCTCTACAAAGTTATTCTTGCTCAGTGGTCCCATGATCAAGGGTATGATCCACATAAATAATACATATCACTTGATATTTATTTGAATCTTTGGTTAAAAAAAACAAAAAAACATTTATGATTGTTGTGTTATTCAGTTATAACACCTACGTCTCACAGATTGGATCAGATGTTGGCTCGTAGATATATCTCAAAACAAACAAACAAATACACAAATCTACTTCTCACTCTCTTTTTCACACAAATGGATGTTCTGTATCCTTTAAAAAAGAAAACATTGTAACAAGGCGCTGGCACATTCTTTCATGGTTATTCCTACTGCACTAAATTAATTAATATACAAAACTGTGTTACGTTAACGTTTTTAAAAGCAGATCCATAATTTGCCACGCTACATGCTAATCCTCATCTTATACTTATTTAACAGCACTTACTTGTTACTCGGTAATCAAGCATGATTAAATGAAAAATGTATTTTAAAGCTTTAGCAGTACCTGAATGGTATGATGCAGAGGGAAAAGAAAATTTAAATATTACTTCATAATGAAGACGCCCTATTCATGATCATACATTAATTATAAGGTAACATTTAAAATGTGACCTGCTGCTGATATAAGCCTGCTCAGTGTAAATTGAGAGTCATTATTGGCCCAAAGCTTGTCTAACTGACTTCTTAGATGTAGCTGATTAAAAATGTATGAGTCAGACTGGGATATTTAATATTGCAGGACAAGAAACTAATATCACTTGTTTCCTTTTCAAATAGATGTGATACAGCTACACTGGACTGACATTTGTGTTTCACCCTCGCGCTCTACATAAAGACTCTATAAAGATGAGCTTATTACACTAGACCAGGTTTAAATCAAATATTTTAAGTCAATAAATGGCAAGCATATTAATCATTTCTTTAGTTTTATAGTGAGACTTAAGACGGTTGGTCCATTTAAAATAAGAAGCAGCAATCTCAGTCTGAAAAATATTCCAAAATAGAAGAGAACAGGAAAGGAGTGTACTAATATAAACAAAATGTGACAAACCACAGCAGAGACTCTGAATAAATCTTAAAGCACATGAAGCATGTGACTGAGCCTATACTTAAAAAGTGGAAACAGTCAGACAAAAAAATAGATTGTAACCTTCATCGAATGCTATAGTTCTGACATTTTAAATTGTTTTTCATAGAGACTTCACTGAGAAAATTAACCTGAAACTGTGAAAGTAAAGACAATTATAGAATTCTGAAAACTGAAGACAGCATATTTCCCTACAGCTGATCCCCAGTGGGTAATATCTGTACATCAAAAAGTAAACATAAAAACTAAGTAAACTCTGTTGGAATGTATCACCATAACAAGGTTCTTGTTTCTCACAGGTTCTGAAACAAAAAGGAATAAAAGGACTCACTGACAAGTCACCTATGGTGTCTTCTCTTTAGGATAATTATACTCATTCAGACATGCTGTGTTCCTTCCTAAAGTCATGACTGAGATTAGCCTAATGGGGAACAATTAATGTCTATCAATGATTCAGGCTGTAATTTCACTACACAGAAAATGTGTACTTTTTCAAAGAATGCAAATCTGACTGTGGAACCCACTAATCTATGAAACATTTCTGAACAATGCCACCATGTGCTAAATTATTTTTCCCCATGACTATAGCCACCACTTATCACAGGTGGCCGTTTTAACGGCCTTTGCAAATGACACATTTCAATCGATATCAGAAATCCTTGCACATAGAAAACAAAAGGGGGCCCAATATGGGGGAAACATCTATTAGCAACAGGAGTCCCTCAAAAAAGTTTAATAACAACTTTTACAGCTTTTTGAACTTTGCTCAACTTCTTAAAAAATACTGGGCAAACATAGAATTTTACATTTAGTCATTTAGTTAACATAACATACACAGAGTTCGTTACATTAAATTGACCAAACATTTTATGATTCATAGTTCTAAGTTACCCAATTTCGCTGTGCAAGAAACTGCACAATAACAATAAAAAGCTCTAAGTCTAAGTCTCTAAGTCTAATTACTCAGCCAAGAAGTGGTAGGCCACATAAAATCACACCGTGGGGTGAGCTGATGCTGCTTTATGTGGTCTCTAGATTAGCTGAAGAATAGTGAGCTTGATGGAATGGGTTTCTGTCGCCAAACAACTGCTTCCTTACATCACCAAGCACAATGCAAAGCATTCGATACAGTGCTGTAAAGCATGCTGCCAATCAACTGTAGAGCAGTGGAGAAATGTTCTCTGAAATAACGAATCACACTTCTTTGTCTGGCAATCCGATGGATGAATCTGGGTTTGGCGGTTGTCAAGAGAACAGTACTCCTCTGACTGCATTGTGCCAAGTCAAAAGTTTGGTGAAGGAGGGATTATGGTGTGGGGTTGTTTGTCAAGAGTTGTGCTTAGCTGCTTAGTTCCAGTGAAAGGAACTCGGGAACTTGCAGCATGCTTTGGACAATTTTATGCACCCAACTTTGTGGGAACTGTTTGGGCATGACCTCTTCATGTTTCAACACGACTGTTCACCAGTGCAAAAAGCAAGGTCCCTGAAAACACAGATGAGCAAGTTTGGCGCTGAAGAGCTTGACTTGCTTACACAGTCCTGATTGTAACCCAATAGAACACATTTGGAATGAATTAGAGTGGAGACTGCAAGCCAGGACTTCTCTAACATCAGTTTGTGACCTCAGAAATGTACTCTGGAAGGATGGTCAAAAATTCCCATAAAAACTCTCCTTAACCTTCTGGCAAAGCCTTACCAGAGGTGTTGAAGCTGTTAGCTGCACTGGGTGGACCAACATAATAAACCCTATGGATTACGGAAGGAATGTCACTCAAGCTTGTATTCATGTGAAAGTAAACAAGTGAATAGTTTTGGCAATATAATATATATGGAATGATGGTGACAAGTACAGCAAAAAGACCACAAAGACTGAATTGCATCATGGCAATGGGGGTTTACAGAAGACCAAACATCAGCTCCAATCATTCCTCATGACTAATATTATATATACAGAGAATAGTGTATATTACCCTCCAACAAGACGGCAACTTCAACCTCCAGAAAGTCCTTTGTCATCCCTCTGATAGAGGACTCCACAGTAGCACTCCTTTTTGAAGAGAACAATAAAAAAAATGTAAATTTGAGAGAATATCTCTGAGAATCTCTCTGGAGAAAAAGCTAAACATAATAATACATCAAAGGCCAAAAAAAGAAATAATTAAAACAACCAACCGAACAAAATGTTTCCCGGTGGATTTTCATGATCAGCAAAGTTCACTGAAGATGTCTGGGGTCTGCATGAACACAAAAACCATAGCAGCTTAAAATAATTATTTGCGCACAGCATTCATTACAGTTTTTTTTTTGTTAAATTTTCTAATTTATTCTCTCGTAGTTATTATTATTGTTGCGGCAGAAACTAAATTTAATAAGGTGGCCAGTATAAATACATTTATTAACAAGTTGCACAGATTTTGTGAGTTTATGCAATTTAAAATAAAAAAAAAATAATAAAAAAATAAATAGCAGACAGAACTTTTTATAATCTTAACTTTTTTCTTACCAAACCTAATATCATGCTGCTGCTGTATACATGCTTCTTTGCCTTCTATAAAGGTTACTTCCATTTGTCTTAAACATTTTAGACTAAAGTTTGATTGGATCAGATAAGAGATGCTGCTGTGTTCTTGCTGGGCAAAGAGCAAAGGTCCAAAGGAAAATATTTAAACAGTTTTTTCTTACTATTTAATAACTATACAAAACATACAGGAAAGAGCATGATTATAAAACAATGGTATGATTGCATAGTCGGTTCATAATAACAGCAGCAGTATCAAATGAAAGTGGATCTGTGGCAACTATTCATTATTTGTTATTTGGCATCCAGTGGCAAGAGCATTAGGATCTGTCTCCTCAGGCAGCTGTTTTTGCTCTGGCAGCATGTATTCTATATACAAATGAAGTTCAGTGCTGACAGCTGCGTCCTTGCTACAAAAATGCTCTCAGTGTACTATATTTTCTTTTTCTTTTTTGCTTGTTTTCACAGCTTATTGTACTTTCATTTGAAAGAAAACTTCAGGTTTTTTTTAATATCACCATGCTCATCATTGTAACACCTCTTTTGCTGGCCAGATAAATTAAAAGGGCTATTGTATTATCAACCCTGTTGGCAACATTGCTGCCACTGACAAGGTAGTTGAGAGAGCCATCACTGGTCAAACATTCAGCTAAGCCTTCTGAAATTGACTATATAGACATTGGATAGGTATGAGAATGCTTACATGATAATAAATGTTTCTATTGGCTGTCTGAGGAATTTGCAAAAATGTGTCTTCTGCTTATTGCTGGTATGATATCCTGATTTACTTTTTTTCTTTTTTAGTCCAACTAAATAATATGTGTATTGGTTCATCATGTTCCTGTCTGACTGAGCACGTACATCGTATATGCAAATATCAGTTCCCCAAAGATCTTTTGTCAGGTCATCAGAGCCCTATTAAACAGAAGAAATGTGTGAAATAGAGTTTAGGTTACAGTATATTATTGTTCATTAGCATAAGAACAGAAACATGAACCCTCATCAGATAAGCTCTGTTCAAGCATCTCAATAGCAGAGTCAAAAATATTTGGTACCAATATACTTATATATAAAATACCATTAACAATAATGTGTACACAAAAATAAAAGAGATATAGTGTTACTATTCTTACAAGATGGTGTTTCACGTAAGTGGTGAGCAGAGCAGTTTAGACACTCCTTGGCTTGAGTCATCGACCCCCGATACACCCTCTGACATACACAATCTAATCCTTTATCACTGGTTCATGCCCATCAGTAACTGCTGTCCACTTTCTTCAGACGACAGGTTAGTCATGAAATGCCGCTGACCAATGAGAGGAGGCGTAGGTGTGAGTCATGCTTGTCAAATGAGAGTGACTGACAGCTGAGACTGCGGCAAGGTTGAAATAAGAACACTGTGCATGTGTTATCGAGGCTCGGTTTTATGTCTGTGTAAGCTGATTTCTGCTGGTCTGAGAATGCAGGATGATAATGATGCATGCTTTTAGAATACAGTTATTTCACTATTTGTAGAAAATCAATTTAATGTCAAGCCAGGAGTATGGTGGCATTTGCCAATCCATTTGCATAATGTGCCGTCATTAGTGAAATCGCTACAAACCTCACAAGTTCAGCGGATTAGACATGGCGACAATGTGCATCTTTTTATGAACCAACGTATTAAAATGAATAAAGCACCAACAAAAAGGATAAAGAATGCTACATGAAATGAAATGATGAAATTACTTCAATGAATGTTGTTCCAGGGAACCTCTACTGCAAGGTGGTTATGAAATCCTATCCTTTTATTCATTACTTCTTTCAGCATATAAATAAATTGAAAGGCGAGCTGCTCGACAAATGACAAATGAGGTAACATGGTATGAGAGCTAATTGTTGTAAAGGAAATACCTCCTTAATGGCCATATTGGCATCCTGCCCTCTTATGAGATGAATAAAATGTCTGCAGGCCTCAGAGTGAAAGCCAATTTAGTTGAAATGTCTAAGCAGACCAGTCTCACTGGGTTTCCCAGGTTCGTGCTGCACTGAGCAAGACCTGCTCCTCTCACCTTTTCTGTTTTTCTTTCTGTCTTGTTCTTCCTCTCAGCACACATCATGTTTCCCTTCTTTCCTCCTTCCTCATTTCATGTATCTAAGCAGTGTCTATTGGAGAGTTCTGAATTAGTGATGAGTTAATACTAAGATGAATTATTGTGATGGTTTATTCAGTAAGGGTGCTGCATGGCTGTCAGTGGGTGTGGGACTGAGTGTTCCAAGTGAATTGAAAGTTGACGTCCATGAACACATGCACTCCAACACACACATGCTCATCTCATCCAAAGTGGTACTAATAAATGGATTCTGATTAATGTACTCATTCAGTGTGTCCTTCTGAAGCATGCAGGTCTGGCAACAGGAAAGGAGAGACCGCGCGTCTACAATCAAGATAATATTTCATCTCATTGTTTGGAACCACGTTTCAGTATTTCTCATAACTTATTTAGACCGAAGAGAAGCCACAAGGTGTAAAAGCACACGGGTACACCAGAACGAGAGCAATACAAACAAGACAAGACCAGAATAAGTGGCACAAACAACTGTTAACAATTTATTACAGTGACTAATTAAACATTTATTTCCTTTTCAAAGTGTAGCCCTAAATACCGGAGCCACAAGGGAGGAGTGGGTGTTGGATAGAATCGCATATTTAATGCCAGAAAATGACTCAAATGTCAGTGAGAGAAAAAATTTTTTTACTGGCCTGAATGTCTTCTTTGTCCCATTTAGCTCTTTCCATTTGGTGAGAAGTGCCATAAATATCCGGCATAGCTATATATAAAAGTGAAAATAATTATAAACATATAGAGTAGCTTTCTAATTCTGCATTTTTCTAGATGGATGTTTATTTAAACTTTACACCTTTTCAAACGAAGTACAGATGGTCTTCACATAAGGGGCATATGTATTTGGGATATACACTGACCTGGCATATTATGGCCATCTGCATAATAATCTGTTGGTCCGCCTTTTGCAGCTTAAACAGCCCTGATCCGACGAGGCCTAGACTCCACTATACCCTGTGTGCTGTGGTATCTGGCATGAAAATGTTAGCAACAGATCCTTTAAGTCTGGGAAGTTGCAAGGTGGGGCCTCCGTGGATCCGACGGACGAAGTCAACACCTCAAACTGTTCCGTTTTGTTAGGAATAAGGTGCATTATCCTGCTGAAAGAGGCCACAACCATCAGAGAATATTGTTTCTTTATAAACACACAATATCATACGCCTGTCAAAGAAGGAATGTGTTGCACCCAGCAAGTTCCTCTAATCAGTTGTTGACAAGCAAGATCTAGAAAATACAGGTCTGGATATTACCCATTCTGTATCCCAGTTACTTCCAGTTCTGTTGGACATTGATGCCATGCTAGTAGACACTAATGTTGCCTTCAGCCTCAAGTCAAGCAGAAATGAGGAAACAAGATTGATAAATACAAAATTGATTGATTGAATCTTTATTTTGAACATGTTAAAAAAGTACAACAACATAGAATTAAAAGAGACAAATAAACAAAGCAAAACAAAAAGAAAACGAGCAACCACAACTACAAATAACTTTCATGTTCAAAAAGGAGCAGGAAGAAGCATGAGCTTATTTAATCCCACCCCTTTTCCACTATCTAGTAATCTATAGACTACAGAAATACCTCCTTGCAATTACATTATATGTCATTATTATTCTTTTTTTTTATATATATACATATATGTTTCTATCTATCCATACATACGTATATAGACATACGCACATATACACATTTTCAATAACCCCATTAACACCTCAAAGGATACACAACCTACAAATATATATATACCCATACCAACATACCCGTGCACCCGCACACACATGAAAATATTAGACAAGAACACCCTATCAAATCTCTACCTCTTCCCTGTACCCTGTAAAAACCATCTCCTTAAACCGCTTTTTAAACTGCGCCATGCTCGGACATTGCTTTATATCTTTACTCAGGCTGTTCCACAGCTTCACTCCACACACAGAGATGCAAAACTTTTTAATGTTGTACGGATACGAGGATGTTTTAAATTTAATTCTCCCCTCAAATTGTATCCCTGTTCCCTTTTAGAAAACATTTTTAGAATATTGTCAGGAAGCAGGTTATTTATTGCTTTTTACATAATTTGTGCAGTTAGAAAATGAACCAGATCTGTGAATTTTAGAATTTTTGATTTTAAGAATAGTGGATTTGTATGATCTCTCTAACCAGTTTTATGGATTATTTTTATGGCCCTTTTTTGTAATATAAAGATTGATGATAGCAAACATTTGTAAGTATTGCCCCACACCTCTGCACAGTAATTCAAATACGGTGCAATCAGGGAACAATAGAGAATGTGGAGTGATTTGTGGTTCAGAATGTGTTTTACTTTACTCAAGATTGAGACACTTCTTGAAATTTTGTTATGTATATGATTTATATGAGACTTCCAGTTTAATTTATCATCTATAATCACACCAAGAAACTTATGTTCAAGTACTCTTTCAATTTCCACACCATCTATATGAATCTGCACTTGTGCCTTTCTAAGGGAATTCCCAAATAAGATTATTTTAGTTTTACTTAGATTTAGCGATAATTTGTTCCTGTTAAACCATTTTTTAATTTTGCACATTTCTGAAGTAATTGTATCCAGCAGCTCCTTTAGATTCCCACCAGAACAAAAAATATTTGTGTCATCTGCAAATAATACTAATTTTAATATATCAGATGCCTTACAAATATAATTTATATAAATAATAAATAATTTTGGACCCAGTACAGAGCCTTGTGGAACACCACAAGCAATGTCCAAGCATGATGAGGAATGGACACCCAGCTTCACAAATTGTTTCCTGTCACTTAAATAATTTTTTACCCAGTGCAGTACAACCCCCCTTATCCCGTACCGTTCCAGTTTATTAATTAATATGTCATGATTGATTGTGTCGAATGCTTTCTTGAGATCCAGAAATAGTCCAGCTGCATACTGTTTCTGATCTATAGCATTTGTAATCTCCTCAATTGATTCGATTAATGCCAGAGATGTTGATCTTTTTAATCTGAATCCATATTGACTGTCAGAGAGTAATTTATATTTATCTAAGAATTTGTCTAATCGTTTATTAAACAGGTTTTCTAGGATTTTGGAGAATTGTGGTAGTAACGAAACAGGCCTGTAATTTGTGAAGTGGTGTCTATCCCCAGTTTTATACAGCGGCACAACTTTAGCTATTTTCATTTTGTTTGGCACTTTTCCCGTCTGAAATGATAGTTGCAAATATATGTTAGAGGTCCTACAATTCCTTCAATGACCTTCTTGACGATTTTCATGTCAATATCATTACAATCAGTTGATGTTTTATATTAAATATGGAGGAGCTTCAAAAGGCTTTGAACCTTTTTTTTTTTCAAACATGAGCAGTACATTAGTACTTTTAGTAACTGAGAACCATAGAGGCAGCTCATTTTTAAGTGCTATGGTATAATTTGGAACATAGATGATGTAGCTCTCGTATTATATTAATATTCCCACAAATCACAGGTATCTTAACAGAGAAAGGTATATAAAGGTTTGGTACATGCAAGACTAATACATGACGTTTTACATTTTTTGTGACAGTATTAGTTTGTTTCGAAGGAATATGTGTATGAAGTGCACGAACTGTTTTAAATATGAAGCAATACTGATTTTTTTAAGACTCAGTTTTAAAAACGAAATCTTTCCACTATTTCCCCATAGATGTAGCCAGTTTTACATGTAAAAACCTGGCAGCTTGTCAGACTGGTCCTTTGGAGTTCTGCAAAACATTTTTGTATGCAAAATAAGAGTCACAAATAAGAAAAATCAGTTAAACCTAGTTGTGTTTTAAGCCTGACCTTCGCTTCATCCTCATGAACTCATGTCCTTGTTCAATTTCTTTCTTTTACTTTTAATTTGCATCTCTACTGTTTGTTAGAATTATCATAAAAATATCATCTTGCAAGGTATGAAGTAAATAGTGGTTGGAAAAGGCTGCTTTGTTCTCATTGCACATCAAAATGGAAGTATGAGCTGTATTTATTGGACGGCATTAGAGGTTCAAATAAATAACAAATGGCTGATATAACATACAGGTTAAATAACTTCTCTGCATGTTCCTGCACATTGATTTTTATAGTATGCTACAAGGTTTTGTTTTAATTTTAAAATCTGTGTTGCAGACAAAATTACAAAAAATTGTGTCATTGTCCAAATGCCCGAGGACCGTACTATTATTTCTGCAATGATGCCATACGTTAATGTGTGTGAATATGTTACAGAAATATAGTTTCAAGCATTATGTTATTGTCCAATGGACCTGAGTGAAAGTTTTAAAAGCTTGTGCACCTGTAACCTAACAAAGATGTTCAAAAAAAATGCAGCTATTTGATATTGCATCATCTCAATATATCACTCCGTATGTAAGTAATGATGCTGCTTATTAAGATGACTGCAGTGAGAGATCAAGCTAATGTTAGCATCTTCACTGGGACCATTTAGCATGCAGCTAATAGCTTCCCTCCATGGGTGGCTATCAGAGCTGAGTGGCTGTGCTGAAGCTTGCACATAAGTTCGATATAGATCATCTGGGAGAAATGAACAGATGAAAATGTACACAAAGTCCACACACAGAGAGACTGAGTTTATTTCTTTCAAGGGATGTGAATATATGGCAGTTGAGATCCATTAGCTGTAAACGTGTAGAATCTGTCTGCTGAACAGAAGGTGTCTCAGCAGGGAGTCAGCCAATGTGGGGATGTAATAGTCTGATGAAGAATATGTGTGTACATGAATGGGGGCATCTTTATGTTGGTGTGTGTATATGTGCGTATGTGAAGGATGAAGTGCATGTACCTGATTATTCTTGCTTTTTCAGTTTTGACATTGTTGTAGGGTTTGTTATCGCCTCCAGAAGGTGTGTTACTGTAAAAGTCCCATTAAATGTGTTGGGCGCCACAGTAGGCATCCAAACATCTGTGACCTTTGTATAAAACAAACAAGGAAAGCTACTAGGGCTTTTACTCAACATTTTCACACTGAAAACAATAGCAGAGTTTGCCTGAAACAAACTTAATAGGTTATCAAATTTTGAAAATAAATGTGTAGCAAAATGTTAACGCTTTTTTTTGTGCATCTATTAGAGTACATACTGGTTCCTTTTTACATTAAATGAACAACTAACTAAAACTTTATCACTAGGCAAGAGGTTGTTTGTTTGAGGTCAGTGCGAATGACAAGCAACTCAGAAGGCAGACAAAAAGCAAAAGATCCAGACTGAAAGAGGTCCTGCAAGAAAAAACACAAGATCCTTGAGACTGTGCTAAGGATTAGTTTTGACATCTACACTTGTCACACAAATAGGAATAATTAGGTTTCAGAGTGCTACTCTTAAGTGTTTTTTTGTTTGGATGAGCAGTTAATTTGCAGCTGTCGCTTGTACCTTTGTCGCAAAAAGGTGTCATTCATTAATCCTAAGAAATACCATGAATCTGTTATCTATACACTGATGCTGGCAACACCACTATAGTGTAATGGATGATGATGATGTAATGGTATTGCATTACATCAGCTGACAAAAAATGTAAACTGAATGATTACATCAACATACATAATAGACTATGAACTAACTATGAACATTATATATCAAACTATGAGTTTGACCAAGTTAATCACAGTTATTCATAATATTTATCTGCTTAACCAAAGCATGTCATTTTGTCTGAATAACAAGTACCTTTGTAAATGTAAAGAAAAAGTGAAAAGAAAAAGTTAAAACTCAACTTGCTACATAGTTTACAGGGATCCATTTGATATTATAGCACATCTCAGTCCTCTATTTTGCTTTGATTACTAACTTTTTGATATTGTCCTAATGAACCCAAAAGAATCTATTTGGGACAAAAATGTGAATGTGACTCAACACGTAAGAAAAGAAAAAAAAAGACCCAATCCTCCATCGATGGGAATCATTTTGCCATTGGTATTTCGTTTCCTTATTTGAAAATATGCACCATATTTATTTCGCATGTAGTTTGAAATTTTATTTAGTTATTTTCAATATACTGAGTAGACAGTTTGACTTTTCAATTCAATTCAGTTGTATTCATACAGCACCAAATCACAACATCAGTCACCTCAAGGTGCTTTATATTGTAAGGTAGACCTTACAATAATACATACAGAGGAAACCAAACAATCATATGACCCCCTATGAGCAAGCACTTTGGCGACAGTGGGAAGGAAAAACTCCCTTTTAACAGGAAGAAACCTCCGGCAGAACCAGGCTCAGGGAGGGGCGGGGCCATCTGCTGCGACTGGCTGGGGTGAGAGAAGGAAGACAGGATAAAAGACATGCTGTGGAAGAGAGACAGAGATTGATAATAACAGATATGATTCAATGCAGAGAGGCCTATTAACACATAGTGAGTGAGAAAGGTGACTGAAGAAGATATACTCAATATACTCAGCCTACACCTATTGCACCATAACTAAGGGAGGATTCAGGGTCAGCTGATCCAGCCCTAACTATATGCTTTAGCAAAAAGGAAAGTTTTAAGCCTAATCTTGAAAGTAGAGATAGTGTCTGTCTCCTGAATCCAAACTGGAAGCTGATTCCACAGAAGAGGGGCCTGAAAACTGAAGGCTCTGCCTCCCATTCTACTTTTAAATACTCTAGGAACAACAAGTAGGCCTGCAGAGCGAGCGCAAAGTGCTCTAATGGGGTGATATGGTACTACAAGGTCATTAAGATAAGATTATGACCGATCATTCAAGACCGTGTAGGTGAGGAGCAGGATTTTGAATTCTGGATTTAACAGGGAGCCAGTGAAGGGAAGCCAATATTGGGGAAATATGCTCTCTCTGTTTAGTCCCTGTCAGTACTCTTGCTGCAGCATTTTGGATTACCTGAAGGCTTTTCAGGGACTTTTTAGGACTTTTTGATAATAATGAATTACAGTAGTCCAGTCACAGAGCTGTGGCAGCAGACCTTGTGTTTATTTAAGAGGATCCCAATGCAGACACTGAAGGCAGGAATTTGATTTAACAAAAAACAAGCAGTTTATTGGAGGCCAGGAAAAAACATGATAAACAAAGGCAAAAAATCATAGTGAGATAAAACTAAACACCTAAACTGGGAATAAACTAGATTAATTATGACAACCGTGACATTAGAGCATGAACATGAATCTGAAAAGGTGCATGTTGAACTATGATGTGGGGGGGAAAAAAATGGACATGCACCTGAGTAGAAAGCATAGAAACAACCTGAAATGTTGGAGAGACGTGACACAAGGCAAACAGATGACCCAACAAGGAACAGAAGGTGACAGAGGACTTACATACACAGGAGGGTAAGGAGGGATGTAGAAACACCTGGGGAGACACAGCTGACACAAATGATCATGAAGCCACAGGGAAAAGTAAAACTAAACATACTCAGTATGGAAACATAAGACTTTCAAAATAAAACAGGAAACATGGAGAGACATTGACTTGATAACACAAGCTTGACAACATAAAACAAGCAGACAAGAAACACATGGAGAAACACACGAGAACATATAAGGGAGACGCAAGCATGGGCATAACTAAATGTTAACCAAGGAGGAGAAGATAAAGACAGAAGACAGGAAAAGGCTCAAACATGGAGACACCGATGAAACAAACTCAAGTAAACCCTAACTAATAATAACAACACAAGAACTTCACATATTTCCAATGAAACACAAGGAATCAAAACTACAAAATAAGTCTGGGTCACCAACACAGCCCCTGACAAGTCCAGCCTAGAAGTAATAAATGCATGAACTAGTTTTTCAGTGTCACTCTGAGACAGGATATTTCTTTTTTCCCTTTTGACCGCATCAAATTTAATTTCATATGAAACTAAAATGGGTGTGTCTGATCTTTGACCCACAAGCACATTTTCATACTGTAGAACTGTTCGCTAGATGTGAATCTGTCCAGGACCATCACCATTGTGAGAATGGGTGTGTTGTGGGCAACAGCACTTCAGGCTATACCCTGAAAAGGCACACATGAAAGGATGTGTTCAGAGCAGAGTTAGACACGACTCAGCAGGCTGTTTCTCACCACAACTGTAATTCTATGCACGTTTCAGCAGCCCCCTCCCGGCACTGTTATCTCCCATCTGGATCACAAATTCAAGGAAGGTGTCAACACAAAACAGTAAACATAAAGAGCCAGGTCAGCACAAAGTCTTTCTAGAAACAAGTATCGCAATGGCAGCCAAATGCCTCCAGGTAGTTATCTGGGCATTAAAAAAAAACTGATTATCTAAGTTAACTGAAACATCACGAAAGTTTGATTTAAAAAAATATTAAAAAATTCAACCTCCACTAATAATGTCATCAACATGCTTAGATATAAAGTTAACTTTATAACACAAACTTTTAGCTTATTGTTCAGTCTTCAGCTTCACAGTTTGTGTGTAGGTGTGCGCACATGCATATGTATGCGTGCGTGTATGTACGTGTAGTTCTGCGATAAATTGGTGAAGAGATTATTGATGTGTATTTAAATATGTTGAAAGTGTGCATGTGTTAGCATGAGAGCATGAGGTAACTTAGTTGCTTGAAGCAGATTCAAGTACGAGCCATTTAGTGCCAATCAATTCAGTTGAGAGCTTTTCACCTCCTTCTGCTAGAGTACTCTGTGTTTGTGTGTGTGTGTGTGTGTATGTGTGTGTGTGTGTGTGTGTGTCTGACAGGAAGAGACAGAGAAAGACTGAGTCACTAGGACAGAAATATCCTCTGCTTTACTTTGCAATTAAATTTCTTTTTTTTTTTTTTGGCTACAAAATAAAAGTGGACTTGCTACTGATTTTAATATATGTGCTGAGTCTGAATTTAAGGATGTGCTTATATAAATAAACTGAAAAATAAATAATGTACAGTAGTCAGGCTATCATTTGTATGAAGTGAAGGAGCTCTGCTATCTCTTTAGACATAAATGAAGACAGAAAATGTTTGTAGGGTTACTAAAGTTAGTATAGCTGAAATACAATAGTGTGCTACCTGGTGGCTAGCTACAGACCTATGGTTAGAATAATAAAAACACATTAGCGAAGATGAAGAGAAGTGAAGATGGAGGTTGAACAATAACTGTTTTTTTTCCCTCAATAAAAGTCAATGTGAGGGCCCATGATGGGAAGGCAAATGCAATTATGTTACTGGGAAAGGACACTAAAGACTGCAAAAACTTTAGTCAAGAGATTACCTGATATGATCCGTCCACAACACAAGATTAGTCATTAATATGCTGTCTGGTCTGCGTTATTCTCTATGAAAAATTTCTAATCCTCATCTGCTTATACCCATTCAAATCCTATCTAGCCTCTGTGTGATTCTTTTCTGAAGCATTCATTTATTTGGTGTCTGGCAAACGGTGAACCTGAAGTTACACTGTAAGATTAAAAAAAAAACTCAGGTTAAAGATGTGATGGGCATGAATAGCGCTAATAAAAAGTCAAAGATTCCTACAATGATCACAGATTAATTTTAGGGGCTTGTTTATATTAAATAGAACAAGGTAAAAAGCATTACCACACGTTAAAAAGACAACAGCTTTAATTAACGGAGTAGAAGTTTGGACCTGGAATCAGGGTCATCACGTAACAAACAGATAAGGTGAAATGACAGTCAGAATGACAGTACATTAACTTGCGATATTGTTAAGCTTGAGGTGGCTTGAGATGGTTATGTAAAGGGTCATGTAAAAAGTTTTAAAAGTTTTATTTCACAGTTACAGTAACAGCCATCGTGTTTAGTAATATGTAATAATTAGGTAATGGTAATATCGAACGTTCATCTGAGCTTGAAAGATATCAGTACAATCCCGAAATTAGCTCAGCAAACTGCAAATACAAACTAATATAATTGTACATTGTGTCTTTATCTAAAGATGTGAAGTTATACTATGTTTATTATGAAATGAAAAAACAAGATGCAACTGAAAAAGACGTGAAAGTAACATGCTGAAAAAGTGACACTTGAGGTGATGTAAGAAATTTTTACGCAAGTCTGCAGCTCTCTCTCTGCTTTACAGTAGCCCTTCTCCTTTAGTACCTACTCGGATCGACTCGCCATGGAATGCCACGACTTGACTCAGATCGATTGGTTTTGTGACGCCCACAAGTGTATGGTCACAATTGTAATTTTTTTGTGAATTGTTTTTGTATGGCGTTATTTTTGTGCCACTATTCTGAGCGCACGTTAAAAAAAAATTGCAGGTGCAAGTGTTGCATTTTGAGGAGAAATTTATTTTGAGTGAAGAAAAACTGAATTTGAGTGAACAGAATTCATTGCTGCGTGCAGAAAATGTATTTCAGTGTTTGCTATTATTCACACACACGCACAATAGCAGCCCCTCTCGCTCAGTTTTTGCATTTGCGCTCGCTCGCAATGTGTTGCTTGCGCTCTCAACATTTCTGCCCGTGTGCGCTCAACTCTTTCTCTACACCGTTATATTTGTGCCACAAAACCAGCCAATCACAGACTTGGATGCAAAAAAAAATCTGATTGGCTGTTTTGGTCTCCAATCAGCTCGAAATGACGAAATGCAATATCTTAAAAGTTTATTTTGTGACCCAGAAAGAGTAATATTTCAAACTCCGCCACACCGTGTTTCTCCGCAACTGCCTCGTTTGAGTTTTGGACAAAATGGATTCTGGGATATTGCATTTCGTCATTTTGAGCTGATTGGAGACCAAAACAGCCAATCAGATTTTTTTTTGCATCCAAGTCTGTGATTGGCTGGTTTTGTGGCACAAATATAACGGTGTAGAGAAAGAGTTGAGCGCACACGGGCAGAAATGTTGAGAGCGCAAGCAACACATTGCGAGCGAGCACAAATGCAAAAACTGAGCGAGATGGGCTGCTATTGTGCGTGTGTGTGAATAATAGCAAACACTGAAATACATTTTCAGCACGCAGTAATGAATTCTGTTCACTTAAATTCAGTTTTTCTTCGCTCAAAATAAATTTCTCCTCAAAATGCAACACTTGCACCTGCAAATTTTTTTTACGTGCGCTCAGAATAGTGGCACAAAAATAACGCCATATTTTTGATGTAAAAGACCTGATTTTATGGTGGTATTGCACTTTCATTTAGAGTTATTGTGGCATTGCCACAAGGGGGAGATAGCACTGAGTGCGATAGGCCGTTGCAACGCTTCTGTGCCTCAGACGAGGAAGAGCCTGCAGACCAAGCAACTCATGTCTCCTGTCTCTGCTTTGCTGTTAAAAAAACAGGTTAGTAGTTCAAGTGTGCTCACTGCAATGTACATATAAAGGCAAGAAACCTTTTTCTGTCTTAGGTTAAAGACCACGAATGTTGTGAGAGAGTGTGTTTTCACCGATTGAGAAAAAGCTAACTATACAGCCATTTGTAATGGAAGCCACCATTTCACTTGTAGCCTAAATAGGTAGCTGGTCTTATTACCTGTTTTATTTTGTGACAAATGTAGCTCTAAGACACGTTTATCCTGACATTATAGGAAGTTACAGTTGATTAGGACCTACCCAGTTCTTATGTGTCAAATGTAAATAGTCTGATGTATATTGTTTGTGGACAATTGTAAACTGTTTGTGAGCAATGGTAGAATATTTTTGTTTATTGTTTACAAATTTAATATATTGTTTGAATCTGTTAAAGTATAAAGAAAGTATAATGGCGACATAAGCAGGTTAATTGCAGTGTTAATGGTGCTGCACAGAAATGTTTTTGATGCTGAACAGCAGTAGAATTTGGTTACAGATTTATTGTAAATAAGGACACTCATATACAATGATTATTTAAGTTTATTCTTGCGAGAAAGCAAGGTAACCAAAAGGGTTTGACCTATTGACCTGATTGAATGTGCTTGTGTTGTAAAAAGAGAAATTTGTCTGTCTGAATGAAAAGAAAAGTAACAGTTTAATTCTGTTAATAAATCAGACGAGGAAGAGCCTGCAGACCAAACCAACTCATGTCTTATGTCTCTGCTTTTCTGTTAAAAAAAACAGTTTAAAAACAGACCCCATCGAAGGCCTGTAACAGTTTTTCATTACAATCCAGTACTATCTAACCTGCGTTGTTGTCATCCTAGCAACGCTACACAAATGCTACAAAAAAGTTGGATATCGAGGCAAGAATATGCCTGCTGCTTGGTCTGTGGCTTTTTGTCAGACTCAGGGAATGGCGGTTTTAATTTTTTGTGAGGATGCTGTCTGGCGAGGTTTAGTACCTGCTCGGATCGCTTGGAACCACAGCCGAGCAGGTACTATGACCCAATAGAAAACCGTGGTGACCCGTACCTAGTCGATCCGAGTAGGTACTAATGGAAAAGCTAATCGTTCATATCAGGTTCCAGTGTCTAGACTTTGTTCAAGCCTCACTTGGCAGTCTAGTTAGTCAACACTATTAACAAGGTGGTTATCAAAGTTCAGAAAAGATCCAATTAAAAATTTGTGAGATCTAGACATCCTCGAAGGGGAGCAGAATAACAACTCCAGATGAACGTGTATGACTGTACAATATGATCACAAGCAACTCAAGGTGATTTTATGTAAGTGTTGTTCACAGCTCGTCTCTCCTGCCCTGAGGGGACAAAATATATTGCATCTTTAAAGGCAGAAGATTCCACTATGCAAATTCATAGTAGTATAATTGCACCTTTAGTAGAAATCATAGGGTTTATATTTTCTTCTGTTTCTTCTCTTTTTTTCCTCCCCTGGGGATATTTTGATCTTGAAATAGACTTAATCTTATAAGCATTTTTAAACTTATGGTTCATTTTCTTGCCTAAATCACCAATGCTTTGTTGAACTTCCCAGTGATATAGTTTATTTTAAACCAGAAAACAAAAAGCAATCTCAACTGCATCATGGAAAGCCACATGAAAGTGTTTAAAACACATAAAACATGTCTGAATATAACATACATGTAGTTCAATTTGGTTCAGCTTTATTTAAAAAGGAACACCTCACAGTCATCTAAAGCAGCGGTCCCCAACCTTTTTTGCGCCACGGACCGGTTCATGCCCGACAATATTTTCACGGACCGGCCTTTAAGGTGTCGCGGATAAATACAACAAAATAAAACTAGTACCGGTACCGAAAAAAAGAAGATTTATTCATAACACACGTGAAAAGACCCAGGAAAACCGAGTTAACGATAAAAACGATAACAAAATAACGCTGAAAACCGATCAAAAACCCTGAAAACCATACATTTCACACCTGAGCCTCAACTCTCGCGGCCCGGTACCAAACGGCTCACGGACCGGTACCAGTCCGAGGCCCGGGGATTGGGGACCGCTGATCTAAAGGCACGTTTTATTGTGAGGTAAAGCCCTTACAATGATACAGAGAAAACCTCAACCTGTCTGATATGATGCTATGAGTTCTTTAGGATAGGGCCTGATCATTCAAGACCTTGTCTGTGATTCTGGAATTGAAAGGGAACCAGTGAAGAGATGCCAATATGGGAGAAATATGCTGTCTTCCTAACCCCTGTGCAGTACTCTTGGTGTTATGTTTTGGTTCGAATGAAGACTTTTCAGGGATCTTTTAGGACAACTTTTTAATAAAGAATAACTGTAGTTGAGCCTAGAACTCATAATGCATGAACAGCATCAATCTGATACAATATGTTTCTAGAATGGATGTAGGCCATGTCAGACTTTGCACATTACATATTCCTGCCAAAGATGTGTTGCATAAGAATTAATTTCCAGAATTTGATGTAAGGCATGCCAAAGTACTGTGTTACTGTAAATACATTAATTTTTCATGAACAGAGATGGGCAGTAACATGTAATCCGATTCATTTTTTCAAGTAACGAGTAAGGGGATAACTATTGCAAAAAGGGTAATTAGATTACTGTTACTGCGTTACTAAACCGTCGTGATTTTTTTTGTGAGCGTGTCACATGGCAATGACGTGTGATGCCCCTGGCAGCAACAGACGTGTGTAGCTCAACAATGGATAATAATGGAGTGTGGGAGAGCGTAGGACCATGCACCCTTTAAAGCATCGACATACTTACATTGTTTTAAGTTTTTGTCCGTAAAAAGTGACAAAAACATTTGCATCTGCTGTACACTCTGCGTGGGAAGAAAACTTCTTTCTACAGAGAAAATTAAAACTTAAAATCTGAGCAAGCACCTAGTACGCTGCCACGGGAATATGAAATTCACAGAGAAACCCCAGATCCCTTCACTGACATGAAAATAGATTTAAGAGCTACAGGACTTTGTGCCGCTAAATGTTTGATTGTATTTATTTGTTTCTGTGTTTTACTTGCATCTATTTGAAAGTGTAAGCACGAAACATTATTTTATTTTATATGCTGGAAAATGCAGAAAATAGGTTTAAATATTAAACAATTTATTCAAGTCAAAGACAGTTCCACATAATTAAATTTTTGCTTGATGCAATGTGCATAAAATTAAAAGATTAAAACTTATAAAACAATTTTCAAAAAGAGGTGTTCCATGTGATTCAATTTTATACGCTGGATTATGCATAAAAAATAGAATTGGGCTGAATGGCCTATTGCTTTATTACATATTCAGGTTGTCTATCATGTTTTTAAAAAGCAACTAAGTAACTAATTACTTTTGAAAATAAGTAATCAGTAAAGTAACAGGATTTATTTTTTAGAGAACTAATCAGTAATTAGTTACTAATTACTTTTTTCAAGTAACTTGACCAACACTGTTCATTAACAGAGTAGTGTAACACATTACTATACTAAATTCAGTAATTATGTGTGATATGTGATAACAAAGGTTATCTGCAGGCCACGCAGACAAAAGGAAAAAACATCAAACATGTCCTCTTCCTGCACTTGTGCTACAATCAGCGGATTTCAGTTCCTGTGCAATGAGAAGATGGAGTAGTCTACAGCATTTGAGTGGAGGATATGGACATTACTTTTATGTTTATTGCACGAAAGGTAAAATGCAAACGGCGTCACTGACAGAAATGCTAATACTACTTCAGCGCTTTGAAGCATCTGCACAGAAAGTTAGCCAAGAATAGAGAGTGCTGTGTGTATACTGACCCGAGCCCAGAAGCCAGACCCTGAACAGGTACATAAGTAGTGATGAATCAGGCATGTAGCACTGTAGCCTCCATTTCTACTTGTACATGTTTGTACAGTAGAATCACTGTGGAGATGTTGAAGACTCTTTGGGCTGGTTTTCATCTTTGCTTTCTGTTCTCAGGCTTTGTGTTTCTACAGAAAAACTTAAAGAAAGATGTAATGTGTGTCCTCAATAGAACAGATTTGTGTTCATGTGTGGAACTGTAGCCTCCGGTTTATATTATTAAGTGGTACTGTGTTACTTTTAAGAAAATTCACAATCACAGCCCATTGTTCATTCAGTGGGCTAGTTTCAGTCATTGTGCAAAGGTACTGTTTATAAGGTTGGGCAACCTGCAGTCAGCTGAAACTGAAGAAGTCACTTGGGTGAGTGATGAAAATGAAATCGTGGCTCAAAGAGTTGGGAGTTCGCCTTGTAATCGGAAGGTTGCCGGTTCGAGCCCCGGCTCGGCCAGTCTCGGCCGTTGTGTCCTTGGACCAGACACTTCACCTACTGCCTGATGGTGTTGGTCAGAAGGTCCGATGGCGCGATATGGCAGCCTTGCTTCTGTCAGTGGCAACTGTAGCTTGCCTCCACCAGTGTGTGAATGGGTGGATGACTGGGTGTGTAAAGCGCTTTGGGGTCCCTGGGGGAGACTAGTAAAAGCGCTATAGAAATACAGGCCATTTACCATTTACGTCCAGATGAACAGAATCAATTTTGGGGGACTTTTAAGAAAAGTGACAAGTAATCTGTAATGCACTACTTTTTGGGGGGTAATTACCCTGAAACTTTTTATTTCTGCCTGGACTGAAACAACCTTTTCTAAATATATGATTGCTGTGATCTAAATCAGCCCAAACCTCGTGTGAGACAACAGAAACAAGTCCAATACAACGGCACTTTATAATAAAGGTTTACAAATCTGTAGCTTTTCTCAAGCAATCAATTGCAATCTGTAGTTTTGCTTGGTTTATGGAGTGGAAGTCAAATAATAGTAGATGGTCAAATTTATCTGCAGGCAGTTTGTCCCATCTGCAAGCAGTTAATTTCAAAACTTCACTCTATGTACAAGAACTGCCATCATAGATGCATCACAGCTTGAAACTTTTGTCTCCCCTGTTCTTCACTCTGATTATCATTGAATTCTCCATATGAGGAACAGCTCAGAAATTATTATAACTGAGCTGTTACTCCTTATTTTATTAATGGAGAATCATGAAGATTTCATTGGCTGACCAAATAAAAAACATTTTTGAAACACAGGGTGGTACAACATGACTCTGTACAAACAACCATAGTGGATGTTTAAATAGCTACAGTATATAACTGAAACATTCCAGCGCTGGAAATAAGCTTTTTCTAAGAAAATTAAAAAGAAACAAAACATTGTGGGTCTAGTGTGGCCCTTAATTGTAAATGAAAACAGCTACTTTCTGAAATTACCAGCATATTAGGCTAACAAATTAGCATTATTGATTTTTTTTTAGATCAAACGAGAGGTTTCCCACATTTTAACACATCAGAGTATTCAGATAGGGTGGTTGCTGCAAATGATGGTTGATAGCTGAAGACTGATGACTAATTAGTTGGAAGTTGAAAAGTTCATTGTGAACTGCATGAAAAGGGGCTATTAGGGAGGGCTGAGGGAGACGATATAAGCCTTTTATACAGTCTCATTTCCCTTTACCTGAGTTAATGATTTTCTACATTCCCTGAATAAGTCTGAAGAGTCCACTGAGAAGAGAGAAGTGAACTTAATCACCTCAATGTAATGGGGAAAGAAGATGGAGTACGCTCACAAGTGGACAACTGACCAGCTTTTTAATCCTATTGTCTTTTATTTAATTAAGGTTGCCAGTGTATTTTTTCTTCTTCTTGTGCTTCTCGCATCTACATAGCCAGCAAAACAAATGTTTTAAAGCACTAGTATTCAATTTTGAAAGGGAATTTAACAGCAAAACTGCATATATATAAAAGAATTACAGCTATAGATGCCTCCAGTCCCTTTTTATAACACGTGGCACACATAAAATAACTTTGTTTTTCTAATATATGCAATGTTGAACCATTCAAAGTCTGCCAAGTCATGCTAAGACTAACAAGCTAGGTCTACAAAGTTTCTTGCCCATTCGGTAGAACACAAAAACCACAAAACAAAACAAAAACCCATAAAAAAATAACAAAATCCAAAAAGATAAACAAACTAGGAAACATACAATAAAGACAAGGGCATGGCTTTACATACAGACAAATAATCTTTGGGCTAATGAGAGAAAGGAAAAAGGTAGGGACTGGTGAATAGTTGAAACTAATCAAGAAAATTATAAAAAGACACAAAACATAGGGGACAGAGAGCTAAAAAAATAAAAACAGGAAGTAACTGAACAAAATCCAGACACAGAAATGTATTTAACATTGAAGAAATAAGCGGAAGGGAGAAAACAGGAAGTCTAAGAAAATAACTTCACTCTTAATAGACAAATAGTGGGACTCCCCAAAGTTTGATTCTGTTGATCTGGACGTAGCGTTTTCAGTGGAAGAAATGTCTCATCCAAGTGACTTCTTCAGTCTGTTCTTATAAACAGTGAATGGTACTCATGGGCATTGATCAGTGGTCTTTGATCAATGAGCTTTGATCAGTTGTTGTTGATCAATGGTCATGAGAATTTGCAAAATGATCAAGGAACTAACCTCACAGCCCATTGTTCCTTCAATGGTGCGAGTTTCAGTCATTATGCAAATGTACTGTTTATAAGATTGAGGAAACCTACAGTCAGCTGAGACTGAAGAAGTCACTTGGATGAGTGATGAAATGTTTCTCCCTCTGAAAACGCGACGTCCAGATGAACAGAATCAATCAAACTTTGGGGATTTACTTACCTGGATGATTGAGCATGCATCAAGAAGAAAATACTGCATCTAATAACTAAGACTCAAAATGCTAAAAGAACATGGATGATGATGAAAATGTAACCAACAAACAAACAAGCAAATGTGGGCAATGTGAGCATGGGCATTCCCGTGTGTTCTCTATATACACAGACTATTACTGGAGCCTTTTTTAAGCTATGTACATTTATGTGCATGTAAACAGTCTGCATTCTATTTAATTTGTGGCATTGTGAAGTTAACACATTGGACTCCTGCAATCATCCCCTCCCTGTCTATGATATCATCAAAGACACAGAAGGAGGCTCAGCGGGATAAGTGGAGGATTTGATAAGAAGTTTTGATTTCAAGTTCCTCTCACAGTGACTTTTATCCCTTCTCACTCTTTCTAATAAGAACATTTTTTTCTAATAAAAAGTGGCATCCATCTCTACAATATAGAGACAGATGCCACACTGTGTCGGCGCTTGCTGCAGCAAATGCCTTGTAAAAACAGTACAGAGCCAAGTCTTTTGACTGAGTGTCAGTAAACGATGGCTAACACATTTATAGGCTTGAAGCTTTTGAAGTTTTAACTAGTATGTCTAAAATCCTTTTATTCCCTTTTGAAAATATGGTTAGAAGTTTCAAAGCAACCTTACTTTGAAAATCTCTACAGAAACTGTAAAACTGTAAAAAGAAAATATCACATTTATTGTAATTTCAACTTTAAAGAACTTGAAACAGGTATGCCCTAAGTCCAGCCCGGAGGCAAATCACATACCGTAAGCATACCTGGAAGCATCTCCCTCACTAATGTGAAGCACCCGCTGGCATATGTCTGATAGTAAGTTTTTGTTTCATTTTGCTTTTATTTTGAAGTCCAAAAACCACTCTCTCTTTTGAGGTCAACTTCCTGAAGGCCTGATTAATTGAGTGTACAAATGATTACGGGCTAATGACATTCACCTGAAAGGAATTCCCTAATTATTCACTGTTGGTGGTGTAAACCATTAGATGAGAGCTGAGCGTGGGAGCGGGCCGAATCTCCAGTTTGATTTGATTTAGTTAGTTTGTATATTATTTAACTGGATTTGTTTTGTAGTCAGATGTATGTGGGGTGTGTCAAAATGAGTGCAGTATTTCACTGTATATGTTTGTGTGTGGGGAAATTTCTTACATTTTATTGGTGGTATTATCGGTGGCTATTTACGGAGGGATTTGGGGAGGGTGGGTTGTTCATGTTTTGATGTGCTGCTGGTGAGAGTGTTGACCCTTTGTTTTTGTAACAGATAAATATTCAGAGCTCTGGAAAATGACTGAAGTCTGTTGTGGTTGTTTTTTTCTGTCATCTGGTCCCCTTCACGTTAATTCCCAACCGCTACACAGACCTAGGTCAGATTTTATATGACTCCTCGTTTCTATCTTAAAATGAATTATTTATGGCCTGCTACCACAAACAGAATTAATAAAGTTTAATTTCTCTTTTCACCTCGTGGCAGCAGCACTTTCGGATCTATGTTCCAACGAAAAGTTTTATACACTCACACAATACACACAAAAGTAACTCACATTTAAAATTAATCTGACATACTGATATTCAGCAGCAGTTTCAAATATTCCAGACAACTTGATCTTTGTGTAATTTTCCTCTCCACATGCGAATATTTAAAAAGTAGATTTATTTTGTTAAGGCTTGAATACACTTGAAAACCCATAATAACAATTCTTGTTTTATTGAAAATAAAAAGGTTTTAAAAAGAACCATAAACATTATGCTTCACAAAAAGGCAGGAAGTAGTATTTATTAAAGTTTAAGAGTGGTATAGGGTGTTTCAGATGTAATGTTAAAGAATGTCAAGCACTACGTTCCAGTAGAGCAAAGTTCAGGATGCGGTCACTGCACTTCCTTATGTGTGTGGTAAATGGATGTGTGTTTATGGGTGTCTTCAGCTGTACTTGTGACCGTGTGCCTGGCTGGTAAGAGGAACTAATTTTCTGGTCCACTTGTTCACCGCCATCCTTCAATTAAGACAGGGTTGGTTAGGAGATCACACTTTGACATCAATTCTGACAAAGTAGTTAGGACGGCACTAATTTTGGTTTGCTCATTTTCCCATTAACGCACACAGAAACACGCACACACACACACACACACACACAAGTCTTAAAAACATATACAGTATAATCCAGCACATAACAGCACTGTGCAAGATACTAGCATACATAACAAAGTAGCAACATAGAACATACAGGAACATCAGAGCTGAGTATGGCCTGCAAGTCCCGTGGTCAAAATGAGAGACGCCCCATAGGGTGGTGGAGAATGACCAAGCTAAGATGCTGCGGGACTTCCAGATACAGACTGACAAAATGGGGATAGCATAGTAGTGATGAACAAGCAGATGAACAAGCAGTGGTAATGGGAGCACTCAAAGCAGTGATTCCAAGCTGAGCGTGGAGCTCCAGAAAAAGTGACTGCAGAGACATTTCCATTTCTTTTTCACCAAAAGGCTGATAAGCTCTCTTATACAATCCAAGCAGACAAACTTAGCAATCTGTAGATGCTACATTTCTGTTTTCCATAAAGAAAAACATTGTATTTTGTCAGACGGTAATGTGGAACAAAACCACAAGAAAATGATTTGATTCTTCAGGTTAACTACAAATGTTTGATAATATTACGCTCCCCAGGCGCCCAATGGCTGCCCACTGCTTCAGTGAGTGAATTGGATAAATGCAGAGAGGAATTTCCCCACGGGGATCAAAAAAGTATACATTATTATAATAATAATAATTATTATTAGTAGTAGTAGTATTATTGTTGTTGTTCTGTTGAAAATGATTTTATAGTCTGATATGTCAGTTATATCTTTACACTTCGTTCTACTATGCTTATCTGTCCAAGTAAATATCCATTACCAAAAATAAATACTCTACACATACATTCTAGCATGTATTCATGATTTACATGTAGCTGCTGAAAATGGATCTAATGGTAACATTTAAAACTATTTCAGTAATATAAGGAGAAGTTTATGATGCCAAGTTGTCATCTTGTCAAGTATTACAAAAACTGTGTGATAGATTTCTTGTTATATTATGTAACTTTTGCTGTGTAAGCGCAATACTTCATTGATTCGTTACTCTGTAGATTAGTCAAGTGTAAACAGCAGGTCAGGAACCAAAGGACTTGCAGCTGCATGCTACTGTATACATTTGTTATCACTGTAATTGAACAACCCCCACATAACCATAGAAAGTCGACACATATTAGGTTTTTGACTTTCTGTCAATGTGCAATGTCACAGTGTGTTATGCCAAGTCGCATTGTAACCCTTAAGCCGACACAGCCCACACTGTGCTGGCTAAAACACAACTGTTGAAAATAAGTATCTGAGCTCAACCTTGCAGTTAAATGAAATAGTGAGCCTGCAGGAGCTGAAATAATCACCCTAGTTTCCTTCATTCCTTCTCCTTTTTTCCATGGCCATTGGCCATTGCTTCACATTTCCCAAATTAGCTTTACCCACTAGTTTTAAATCTGTCACTCAAAATATCACTGTGTCCCATAAACCTCAATAATGTTATTGTCAGAAAAGACAGTTTTGCCAAGTGTTAAGAAATTTTCTTCGTGCAGTTTTTAAAATGATAAAATAGTATATAGAACTGTGTGTATATTTACACACACATAATATTACCCCCCCCCCCCCCACACACACACACACAAATAAATTAATATACAGTGTATTAATTTATTTATATAGTGTTCATACCTCCTATAAATCTCCGTATCTCCTTACATTGTTTTGTTACCAGCAAAGAACCAATGTGATGAGTAATCTGTTGCTATTTTCCCACCCAGACCTTATTAAAATGTCCTTCACCATCATTTGCAATCATGCATAGCACAAACTCACTGATAGCTTTGTTAGAGGAAAAACCACTCTGCTGCAACATCTCAGTGGGATTAAACACTGTGGGCCAACTATTCAAGTCTGTGATAATCAGTTTAAATCTAATTTTTGAAAACAGGATGCTCTCATAAGATCGGCACTATATTTCCTAATAATCAACCAAAAACCCCAGAACATGCTTTCATGCTCTTTTCCAAAAGTGAAAAACAGAGTAAGTTAATCTGCTGATAGAATTAATCAAATTATTTATTTGCTAAAACCGATAGATTTGGTTGACTATATGGCAAGCCTCCTATTTGTTGTTGATATTCAAATTAGTTTCCTTAAATAAAACAGATACGATCAGTCCTAAAATAAGATGTTGGTGGACCATAGACATTCTCTGCAGTGATGCGCTAGTTTTTTTGTTTGTTTATTTATTTATTTATTTTTTAAAGCAAGCAAGTGCAGCCAGAATGGCTAAGATTAAAAACATAAGAGGGATAGCTCAAGTTATGGGCTGTGGAGACAAAGTTAGAGAAGGATAAGTGCAGAGGAGGGATAGTGGATATATTTGACAAAAGTTGTTGAATATGGAGATGACAGGCAGGAGGACAAGTGGAAGACCTTAGAGAAAATTCATAAATGGAGCAAAGGACAACAGAGGGTTAGTATGACAGAGTAGGATGCTTGGGATAGGGTGCAATGGAGGCAGATGATCCACTGTGGCAACCCATGTCGGGTATTTCTGAAAGAATATTATTTAAAATTGTGATTGGATGTATTTTTCCCCAGTAACACTTCAGTAAAATCGATATACAGCAAAAAACAAACAAATAAATAAATAATTATGATGTATTGATGTGTCTGACTAGAATGCATGTTTTGTCTTTATCTAATGTCGTAATATAGTAATATTTTACTTATAAATAAACAAAAATCTGCTAAAATATGCCAAACAAGCTACAAAGACATGTCACCCACTGTATTTGGTTATTAAATATTATCTGCCAGTACATATTGTATAGAATAATTATTTCAAACAAATTAAAACTAGATTTTAAAAAAAAGTTCACACATGTATGAGAGGAAAACAAGCTCTTTCTATGGCAGCAGTACTGAAAAGTCCCAAACCCTACTCGCAGCCCCTACAGCTTCCAGTAAAACTAGATTTTAAATCTAGGTTCATATCATCATTATTAAGGCCATTAATGTCCTAATAACAATGTCTAACACAGTCTATTTACACCTGACCTCACAGCCTATGCACCTATAAGTGCTCCACTCAGTGTCCACTTTTTCAATGATAAATATATACACACCCTGAACAGGGGAGGTACGCCGTTTTGAGTGGGGAGTCAAGGAGGCCATATACATGAAAAGGGAAAGAACATCTCTAAATCACAAAGGGGTCTAAGGGTACATCTTTCAGCATTTTACGGTACTGTGATTACAGCCGTTCCTCAACTCTGTGACTGATACTTAGGGCCATTGATCAATGGTTGTGACAATTTACATTTTAATGATCATGAAGCAGACCTCACTGCCAATTGATAGTATAGTTTCCATCATTATGCAAATATGCTGTTTATACGTTTAGGAAAAGATGATGTCAACTGAAGAAGTCACTTGGATGAGTGAAAAAAGGTTTCTTACACTTCAAACATAACATCAAGATGAATATAATCAACTTTCTGGATTCTCAATACACAATAAAAAAACCAGCATTTTCTCCATAAACATGTTTGTTTAGTAACAATGATAGTCTAAATGCAGAGAGCCACAGGGGACTATTAAATACAAAATATGCTGAATGATAATAGACCTACACATAAAATGCACCTAAGTTCTAAATGCGTCAGGATCTCGACTACTTATCATTGCATGTATAATGAGCACCACAGCGCATATTACAGCCACATCGATAACACTTTTACAGCATTGTTACTGTAGCCTCTGGGACAGACGCTGGCCCGTTTAATAAGGTTTATAATGATATATGCCTTCCTACGCCCTTTCATCAGTCTCTAAATTGGCACTAAGGGGCTTCTAGTTGACCTATTTACTCATTGTACTTCTGATCTGGTTAATACGGTGACATTGTGGTGGCTCACAACCATACACCCACATAATGCACCCACATGTCAGTATTTGACGTTGCTTAGTGTGGAAGCCAAGAATGAGGTGGTTAGAGATAGAAGAAATTCTTCTTCACATAAGTAATATCCACACAGGCATATTTAGAACACTTCAATATAGGGAGTGAGAAATAAAACAGGCACATAAAGAACTATATGTGCAGCCATGTGTGAAATCCTTTCTGTGGGTTGCAGTGCATGTGTACCATAGGGTCATGTGGTCAAATGTATGGTCACGGTCTTCAGGTCTGGATCTCTCGGTCTCAGTGATGAGGAGGATATTTCATCTCTGCCCTCCAGGCTTATGTGTGCTTGTGTACATCCTCGTGTGGCCATCTGTGGCCATGTGTGCGTATGTGTTAGTTGGATGTGTATGAGTGTGCATTTTGAAGTAAACCGAGCAGGTGTTGAGATACTATCCTATTACGGTGGCATGGCAGATGGTGGCATGTGCCACCTGCATCCCCTTTAGACCCCCAGGACAGAATCCTCAATCACCCTTACTGACCAACCACAGCACACAAACTGAAGCACACACACAGGCGCACATACATATCTACTAATCAGTAGCACATATTATAGATTAAATATCCTGTCTCTACTGTGCAAGTATCGGGTCGAGGGAAATCAGAGTAGATAAATTAGAATCACTTATATTAAGTCAAACGAAAGGAGAATGAGTCTATATAAAATGAATAGTGTCAGCTATTTTATCTTAACTTCATAATAATCTAAGAAGCTACACAGACAACTTTCTTAGTAACTAATCCTTGGATTAATGGTGAACAGCTGTTTTTACTGCTCAGAGCTTTATTTCACATATGCACATGTATGCGGCTGTCAAACTGTATATGCCATCAAAATCATTTTTGCTTTTAGGTAAAAAAATACTGAGCCTTTTAAAAATACAGACCTATTATTCAAAATGATAATGGAAATGAAAGTCTTGTTTACATGTGTTAAAGAATTGTATAGTACTTAAAGCAATGAGTGATGCATGCTTTTTATTACTGCAGACAAAACACATGTTGGTTTGCTAACCCAACTTTGGTTCGTTAAGAGATTCCTCTGCACATGTCTACAATAGTCAGTGGAAGAAGGCTTGACTCTGCTTCACTCTGACCCATTGGAATCTGCAACTTCTGTCCTTTTCATGAATAATGTCCTAATAACAAAGACTTCAGCTTTTTTAGCTGTGAGGTTAACAGCTTTATCCAGTTTTATACACATGCATATTGTGTATAAACCTGTGGTCTCTGGGGGGAACCTGATGAGAACTAACATGCAGGGCAAACTGCCATGGCTTTGACTGCTATGAGATCAGTTACAATCTGTGCATTGTGTGGAAATAGAGGGAGCGTTAGCATGTAAAGGTGCACACTATGATTTATCAGCTTAACAGATCATTGTCCTCCTGTTAACCATCTTAGCATGTTTGATGTTGAGGAGTTAGAGTGTAGCATGAAGAAGCCGATAATAACTTATTTAGCATGTTAGCAAGCAAATCCTTGATGATGAAGTCTGGATGTCCTCACATGTCCAAGAAAAACAGATAAGTTGAACAGCATTTTCAGATTGGGATCTATGAAAAATCCCTCGGTTGACCAAGTGTGCTATGTTTATTCAGATGTTTCGCTAATACACATTTTTTAAAAATCCTTTTGTAAGTATTAACAATGAATCATAATACAAAACTGTCACCATATATAAAATAATAAAAGATACAACTCAAAATAATGAAATGTTATGTTTAAATCTAATGTAATTTTGTCATATATTGTGGCCGGGTGTGGTCCAGGTTCCTGTTGTCCGTCCCCTGGGGTGGAGTTGGCAAGCTCATCACCTGCTTCCAATTTCCGGGGCTCCATCTAGAGGGTTATTAAGCCAGCACTGCCTGCCACTGCTCGCCAGTTCGTCCTGCTACCACCCGTGATTCATCACCCGTCGTACTCATTGGCAGCACTGGTTCTTTTTCCATCCCGTCTGCCTAGAACCCTAGGACCACACACTCGTCTTCTCCTCAGCCTGCCCTCCAGCCCGTACTTCAACTTCCCTGGACACCTTGGAACCTGGACACTCTCAACCATCCCTGGGACACTCCCACGGCAACCCCTTCCCCGCCTAATAGCCGGTGTTTTCAAAAGTTCCCGCCTGTGTTCTCCTTGTGTTCAACGTCCGTTTCTCCGCCCTCGGGCCTCCCTCAATCCTGCAAATGATTTCTGTTAGACCCAGTCTTGTTTAAGTTCCTTTTCCTTTCAATAAATTGTACATAGTTCGAACAATTGAGTCTGTTCTTGAGTCCACTGCATCCTTGTTTGTGACAAATTTATCTTTTTTGTAAATGCCTGAGGAATACATGTTATTGTTTTTGGCTTTTGGGGGGGGGGGGGGGGTTTGGAAAGATTTTGTTTTACTTTGTCAAAATTTGATGTTTAGTCTCAGTTGCCATTGCGTGTATTTATGATAACTCAGTTAAATCTCCTTTTTCATTTTAAATAGTTTTCACTGAACCCAAGGATCCACAGTGCAGCCATGTGAATGACTTCAATACATTAATTTAGTTAAAGTTGGTATGTGGATTAGTGACTGCAACAACAGTTCCCTTGTTTCTTTTTAGGGTTAAATAAAATTTATTGCGTATTTGGGCAATTTCCTCCTCATTTCGACTGGAATGTGGTTATGACTTTTTAATCAGGTTTAGAGGGAGACAGAGGGAGTACAACTTAGTGATGCACAGACTGCTGGGTTGCTGTAGTCCATTTAATTTTATATCTTATTATTACAGCTATACTTGCTCCCACATACATAAGCCAAGTGATTCATGCAGATTTTTTTTTTGACAAATAAACCCCCTCATTTATCAATTTAAACATATTCTGGGTCATTTCAGTGTATTGTCATGCATAAAACACTCATCAGATAAATTAAAGTAGCTTTTCATACTGAATGGCTGACGGTGTTTGTTTACATCTGGAGCTTTCCAGCTAAAATCCTCCCCTCGGATCAATCTGACTTTTGAAAGTATATGGCACAGCTCTGAGCATGAGAGAGAGAGATACTTTGATGCAATAACTTCTATAATTATTCTCATATGATTGTGTGTTCGTTCAGTAGTGTCTGTGATGAAAATCCTGTTCAATTTCCATTAGTGTTTTGTTATAAAGGAAGCATTTGTGCCTCCGAGGGAGCTTTTGATGAACTATGTTACCCATACTAGCAGCTAAAGAGGAGGTTTAAACATGGCATTGCCAGACTGTTGATCTGTTTAATTCAGGCTAATATACCTCAGCTATTTAGATTTGTGTAAATTAGAGAATATCGAGTGAGTGATGATAGTAACTAATGATGCAAAGTAAGCATCAGTTTGGTAGGATTTAGCTCAACGTGCCACTGTGCAACCTCACACTGATGTTAGTAGAACCCAATTTATTTATTTTACATCCATACACTTACAGGGCACCTTCCTAATACTGGGATGAACCAACTTTTGTCTTCAGAACTGTCTAATACATCATGGCATAGCGTCAAAAAAGTGCGAGAAACTTTACTCAGAGTTTCTGATCCATATTGACATCACACAGTTACACCAGATTTGTACATCCACGATGTGAATCTCAAATTGCACTATCCAAAAGGTACTCTATTAGATTGAGATTTATTGACTGTAGAGCCCATTTGAGTACAGTAATCTCTTTGTTGTGCATAAGAAACTAGTTTGAGTTGATCTGAGCCTTCTGATGTGGTGCATTATCCTTGCTGGAAGCAGCAATCACAAGATGATACCACTGTGGTCACAGAGGGATGTACATGGTCGGCAGCAATACTAAGGCTGGCTGCAGCATTTATACAGTGCTCAGCTGGTGGTAAAGGGCCCAACATTGGTCAAGAAAGTATCACCCACACCATTACAATACTATCACCAGCCTAAATAGGGTTAATGCTCTTGTGTTGTTTATGTCAATTTCTGGATATAACCTACTGGATATTGTCTCTTTTACAGATCATTTTCTGTAAACCTTACAGATGGTTCTGCGGGAAAATCCCAGAAGATCAGCAAAGTCACTTAAATCAGTGACATTCTGAAGCTGCTTCTGGGGGTGGTCTTGATGTCTGTATGGCTAAATGCATTAAGTCATGTGAGGTAGAAAAGAAATAGTAAAAACTTTTAAAAGACTTACATAAGATGTGGCCTACTTCATATAGTGAATCATATAAGGCTTATATGATTTACTCATGAAAGTGGCCACTTTTTCATTACTTTCATATATTCTTTTAATAAGTATCCAAAACATACAAGTTTCATTTATATAATTTTTCAAGGGATCTTATAGTTTTCACTCTTGTATGCTTTTCTAAGTTTCACAAAAGACAGATACAAACTTTATAAGATTTATATATATCTTTTCCATATGGGTAGATATTAGTGTTAACAGCCAGTTGAACAGGTGTACATAATAAAGCGTATTTTGTGCGTGTCAGGGGGTTGTTTTTGCTTTTGATTTCTTTTCTTTTTGACAGTGTCTCCTATGGCATCAGACATATAAACAGGTGCCTGAGTGCCTGAAGCTGTATGCTGCTGAATTGTTGCATGGGAAGTGCAGATAAGGAGAAAGCAATACCCTTAGGGACAGTGTAGTTGACTGAAGGTAGTGATCTATGTCACACCACATATTATTCACTTTAGTCATTCAGTATATTCACTTGAAACACATGCACATTTGTCTGAGTACTGATTCCCCTTCCCATGTCCAAACACGATTTCCTATCTCCAGCCAGTCAAGTAAAACACCAAAAGATTCATTTTCCTTTCTCTGGCTTAGGCATAACTGCCCTGGCAAAACCACTATAGCTCAGCTCATTTCACACTTGCTATAATCAGAGCAATGCAACTCATCTAAAAGAATAGAGGAAAGCAAGGAAAACAGGCTTCATTTCAAGCTTGGCTGGTGTCATGCAGATGATATGATTGTATGTGGGGATGTAGGCCTACACGGTTTACATCATGAAACAGTGAAGGACCAGTGTCACTCTTTCTCAAAATGGATGAACATAAATCTTCATCTGCACTGGACAATTCTGAATTGCAATCCAAACATTCATTAAATTAATTATTCATGCTGTTGCATCAACATTCGATGATGTTACATACTGTAGGTTTACACAGAAAACCATAAGAGTAACATTGAGAGACAAGAGGAAAGTAATATAGAAACGTATAACAGAATATTGCTGGAATTAGATCGAGAATAAGTTAATATTTACTTGCCGTTTTGTTTGAACCATAATGTGAAGCACTAGTATTAGGCACATTTTACAGACTCATTCATATGAATCTGTACGTTATGAAATAATCCTTCACTTATTATGCTTAAAAGCATCTTTTAGGCTTTTAAACTAAAAATAACACAATTTTCCTTTAAATTTATTTGTGATTACCTTTAATAAAGAGCTCCTTCATTTTTGAGCATATTATAAACTCACACTTCTCCGGATCATCTCTGCAGGACCTCTAGGACCCACAGGTGTGATGGGACTGGCTCCAGCTGGGCCTTATTTGCGTATTTAATGCAATCAGGCAATAATAGAGCTGATTTTGATGTAGGGTTGCTCTTCAAACACTCAAGATGTCAATCAAGTAATTTTGTCACCATGACATGTTTTGTGTGAATCGTGTAAATCATGCACTTTTCTCGGATTATACCTATAGAAATGAATGCGAAGGAATATATGATTTTATGTGCACAGAGTTCTTGTTGATAGTTACACATACCAATACATGCGTATTGGTATGTGTAACTATCGCTGTGTGTCTGTGTGTGTGTGTCAGACTAACAAGTCTTGGAATATCTTTTTCTGCTGTGTTTGGTCCCTATGTGACTACATTTATGCAAATACGGCCTTTATATATAAATTCTAACCATAATGTATGGAGATTTCACACAGCACCATTTGAAAGCACTTTGAAAGCAGGGCTCCCCAAGGGCACAAGAATCTCTTCGTGTGTAAATGTGTGTTTGTTCACACTTGCATTTGTGTGTGTGTCCTGTGTTTGTAGCGCACTGAGCCCAGGGACATCAGCGATGCCACCACTGTCCCAGTTTCTCGCATCTCTCTTAAAAAACATGTTGATTCAGACAAACCTCCTCTTCCTCCTCTGCTCCTCTCTTCCCTCCTCTTCCTTTGGGATGGACTGGATAAGACATACAACCACAGCAAACGTTCATCACCCACAGCCAGGGTGTTTGATTTTCCTCTTCCTTTTTTGACTTTATTTCACTATTCTGAATCATCTCTTTCCCAACTGAGTTCCTGCAGAAAGGGTGAAGAAGCTTGTCAATACGAAACAGCTTGAGAATAGTTGTTTCTTGTATGTTATTTTAGCTAGTCAACTACAGCGTGAATGCAGAATCCCTGATTTAATGGCTATGTGAAAACATGGTGGTAGCTATCAGAAAGACTTCCATTTCACCACTATCAGTCATAGAACTGCCATTGCTCCTGCAATAGATAGTTCCCCTGGGGTAACACAGAGTAGGTAAGGGAAACTATAACGTGTCTCAAATGAGTTGTTCAACCATCGCTTCCCTCAGTCAGCTACGAATGGGCCTGTATTTTTTTTTTTTAAAAAAGAGACTCTTATCATTTTCCAATATTAGACTAAAAGCAGATATTGTGAAGCCATAAAATCATGAACTAAGTAACTAAGTAAACTATTAACATAAAAGTCAAAATTTTATGGTATTTTACATTTTGTATTATTATAATACAACATTCTTTACTTTTTAAGGTCTTATTGGGACATTATTACAAAACAATTGGCCTACATACCTCAGGTAGCATAGATAAGTCTTGTCATTTTCAGTGTTCAAACAAATATAAATATAAAAATACTTAGTAATTAGTTTATTTTTCACAAAAATAATTGCTCACTTAATGACATTTTGGAGCAATATTAACAATATTAACATAATTGTGACTGGTTACTGGTTAGCAGCCTAGCAAAGGAATAGAGCCCAGTCTCACCTCCAGACCTACTGTACATTCATCTATGTGTGGGGTGTCTATCTGGTTTATATGTGTGTCCACAATCAGATAAATGAGAACCCAGAGACAGGAAACAAAAGTAGGTTACCTCAGGCATTAGTTATTGTGTGTTCATGTGCATATTGACAGATTACAAGTGTGTGTGTGTGTGTGTGTTAGTGTGAGTTTGTTTGTGCTTGTGTGCACATGCATGGACTTAGATTTGTGTGCCTATGGCGTAGCAGCAGATTGCTGAACAGACAAATGTTTCCATCAGCTAGAGACTCCAGGCCTCAACTCTGACTAATCGACATAAAAGAAAAAAGTGTGTACACATGTATGTGTGTGTATACTCAGAATAGATGGGGCGATGGGGGCATGAAGTGAGTGAAGAAGCAAATTAGGACTGTGGGTGCTAGTAAAGGGGGTAGGTGAAAGAGTTCAGCAACACAGGAAGAGTGAACGACACAAAAAGGAGAGAATGTGTCTAAGTGAAGAAAAGATGAGAACCTGATCACACAGAAGTAAAGAAGGAAATGACCATCTGGAGACTCTTTTTTTAAGGGAATGACAGCTAAAGGCAAGCAAGAGAGCGGGAAATCAGGAATGGAAGAAAAGCAGATCAAATTGACCCTGAGGCCACAGACCTTGACTAAAAACCAGGGAGAGGAAGAATAATGTCAGGAGGAAGACAAAATTGAGCAAGACAACATAGCAATGAATTTAGGGCAAGAAAAATACTATTCTTCTAAAATCTAGAGTATATAGTTTACTCCAGCTGGTAAAAAGTTCAATAAGGAGAGATTAGGAGAAAGAAATTAACACGATTTATTGATATACAGAATTTAGATGGAAGCATTTCGTGGTTAGACTCCGATGGCTCGTATTGATGGAGCGAAACTCCAGTGGTGATAGGGATTAAAGCAGGACCCCCCGAAATCTAGATGCTGGTGAATGAAATTAAGATGGAGGCTTTTTTTTATGATTATTATTTTTTTCGGCTGTGCAGCACGGTGGCATGGTGGTTAGCACTGTTGCCTTACGGCTTCCTGGGTGCTTTTTATGCAATTTTTGCAAAGCTATATGTGGAAGGAAACCGTGACTTAGGGCAAGCTGATGGCATACGACATAAGTACAACTCCTCCGGTTAATGTGCAAAAAACCCGATTGTGCTAGCTTACGTGGTTCCTGTTCTACAGTGCTTTAAAAATACAGTAGTTAAGCAAAACGGAGCGTGCCCGCTCCGACTGGTTTTAAAGGGTTTTGGTAAGTCAGCATCAGTGTTGGTCACGTTACTTGAAAAAAGTAATTAGCAACTAATTGCTGATTACTTCTCCCAAAAAAGTAATCCTTTTACTTTACTGCTTACGTAATTTCAAAAGTAATTAGTTACTTAGTTACTTTTTGAAAACATGACACACAACCTGAATACGTAATAAAGCAATAGACCTTTCAGCCCAATTCTGAATTATTTTTATGCATAATCATCATATAAAATTGAATCAAATGGAAAGCCTCTTTTTAAAAATTGTTTTATAGTTTTAATCTTTTAATTTTATGCACATTGCATTAAGCAAAAATTAAATTATATGCAACTGTCTTTAACTTGAAAAAATCCTTTAACATTTAAACCTATTTTCTGCATATTCCAGCAGATAAAATCAAATAATGTTTTGTGTTTACACTCACTCTTTCAAATAGATGCAAGTAAAACACAGCAACAAATAAATAAAATAAAAGATTCAGCGGAACTAAGTCCTGTTGCTCTTAAATCTATTTACACCTGTTTAGCAGGGTGGAGGTTTGCCCAGTGCAGCAGTGGTCATATCAATGGGGGGATCTGGGGGTTTCTCTGTGAATTTCACATTCCCGTGGCAGCGTGCTAGGTTCTTGCTCAGATTTGAAGTTTATTTTTTCGCTGTAGAAAGACGTTTTCTTCCCACACAGAGTGTACAGCGGACGCTAATGCTTTTGTCACTTTTTACAGACTAAAACTTAAAGTAGTGTAAGTACATCCATGTTTTAAACGCTGCATGGTCATACTCTCTCCCGCACTCCAGATTATCCATTGTTGATCTACACACGTAGATTGGGCGCCACACGTGCTTACATCATTGTCATGAGACACTCTCACAAAAAAAATCACGGTTTAGTAAAGCAGTAACGCAGCGTGCTTATGGGAAAGTAACAGTAATCTAATTACTTTTTTGCAATAGTAATCCCTTACATTACTTGTTACTTTAAAGCCAGATAAAGCAAGCCACTACGATGGTATATAAATCGGAGAGGGCAGAGGATTGAGGCAGAACTGAGAACCCAGCTCGCCAGCTGCTTCCAAACCAGTTGCTTCGATAATACCCCCCGAAACTAATAGATGGTGCTGCATCTGTGAAAAACTGGAGAGAGTCAGCAGAACCAACGATGTCATCATAAAAAAGCACAAATCTGAGTGTCAACCCTCATCTACAGAAACTGAATGGAGCAGGTTAAGTATTGAGGAGGCAAGATCCCGTAAGTGAGACATGAAAGAGCGACCTTGAGGACTTACGCACATGGCGAAGTTCAGGTGGCCTAGCATGAAAAGCAGCTGGCGTTTTGCTATAGAAGTGAGAGACAGAATAGACCAAGCGATTTCATGGATGTGCTGAACTTTGTCTTGAGTGAGTGAAACTTCGATCTCTCAGTTATCAAGTGTCAAGTCTAGGAATTCCAAGCTAGTAGCAGGACCAAGGGTTTCCTTCTCAGAAAGAGAGATACCCAAATGCTGAAATTAGGATTTTAATTTGGAGTAGAGGGTCGATGAGCAAGGAGCTTAACAGTGTTTAACAGAATCAGAGCAAAGCGCTCCCTGCTCCTCCATCCTCCAAAAATGGCTGGACAGCTTTTGCAATTGGCCGTTAGTCTAACTGTGAAGTCAAATTTGGAATCCCAGGTAATGCCAAATGTAACTGTGACAGATGAATGTCTGTGAACAGATAATTTCGAATGCATTGGTAAGACTGGCAAACTTAGTTGCAATGTCAATTGGACTCATGCGGAATAAATGAAAAGGAGGAGATGAAAAAGGACCTATGAGATAACCCTTTTTTACACTCTTTTTACAGGAGCTGAGACAACAGGACTGGCTCTTTAGTTGCTGACTGCAAATTTTTACAAACGAATGATCTGTTTAAATGAGAAACAACGCCAACATAGATGCGTTGTTTCTCATTTAAACAGAGAAATAACGCATACAGTAGGGTTCCCGAGGCTAGGCCCCCCCGCTAACCAAGCCTGCCTTGGAAATGAGCTGTAACCCCAGCAGCAGGAGTTCCATGAAGAGGATCGGGAATCTTTAATCTTCAATACCCAACATTTAGACTGACAGCAAAACAACTAGTAGCTCAGTGTTTCAACATTAGGAAGAAGCAATGGATATCACAACTGGAGATCAATGAGGTACAACACAAATCCTACAGCAAGGGAGAGCGAAGACGTCAGGTGTGAGATACTTGTAGAACTTAAAATCACAGATACATGTGCTCTAAGTTACTTATTATTTGATTCCAGAACCCTGTTAGTTTATTTTCATACATGTTCCAGCGTGCTATCCATTGATGTTAAACTCTCCAGCAATCCTCCTTTTTACCTACAGCGTGTGAAAAGAAAAATAAAAGATGGAGGTCATTATGAATCTTTTTTATATACAGATTTCAGAGGAATCAGAGCTCTCTAATGCATATGAAAAAGGACAATGAAGCTAGCTCTTTACTTCAAACACTCCTCGAGCTGCTTGTGATCTATGGCACTTAAGTCAAAGGGGTCATATTCAAGATTAATTTTATATTTTTATTCTTGGGACAAAATGCTATTTCTTGTACATATGTAAAAGAAAGAAGGAAACAGGTAAGGTTAGAACAACTAAAATAATATACCAAAAAAAAAAAAAACATGTACAGCAGTATGTGACTGGGAAAAGATCTTAAGAAATCAAGGTCACTGCAAATAGAAATGAAGACAAAAGCAGTCCAGGCCTATTTATTTTAAACCAAAATAATACAGATGTAGCATACTAACTTAATATAATGAAAAGACATGTGAATTACGCTTTGGTGTCCAAAATTTATTTCATATTTAATCTCTTTGTATTTTTTTTCACTTCACTACATATTAACACTAATTTCCTTCACAAATATTTGTGGAGAGGGTTGGATGACATTAGAAAATAAATACAGCATATAGATTTAATAACCTACTATTATTGAATCCGTAAAAAGGAAAAATCAGTAGTGGTATCCGGCATCCGGTGCCATCGGAATTTATGTTCTGACATAAACGGTAGTAACCAGACCGAAAAGCAGCGCACATTTCGGTGCTTTATTTCGGTGCTTTTTTTTCCTGAGCTGTGATACACTTTAGATTCTAGCCAATCATTTTACGTTTCAAGGATAGTAAGCGGGCCCAGGTACGTATGTTCTTTTAGAGCAGAACTACAGATTAAAAATGCCCAAGGAGAAGCGGTCAAAAGTCTGGCTGTACTTCACAGCAAAATATGCAAACTCAGCAGCCTGCAACAAGTGCTTTAAGCTGATACTGTGATACTGTCAAAGGAGGTAACACCTCAAATCCGATGAAACACCTGGCGACGCATAGCATTTTTTTTAAAAGCCGAGAAATGCGCCGTATTTGATAGCTTGCTGCGAGACCTCTCACCGAGCGCATCTACTACGGGTGTGGTGCCTGTTATCGGACCCGGAGTTAGCAACATCCCCCAAAAACCCGAAGAGGAGAGTCCTGGCCCCTAGCCCTGCCAGTGTAGCAGAAATGATGACGGATGATGATGGCAGCAGCAGCCGTTCTTGTCTCCGTGAGTAGCTTAATGTTCGTGTGTAATTTACGTTGAGTAGGCTAACCACGTTATTACATTAATGCATGTAAGGTGAACTAGCAAACACCGTCGTAGTTACATGCGGCTGTCTTCTTGTTTGATGGCAACAAACCCTGGCCAAAAAGGCTAAAATGACCAAAGAAAAAGTGGAAAACAGTTAAACATGAGAGGTTTTTGGACAAAGTTTGTGTTTTTTCCATTGTTTAAGCACTGCTTCCAGCCAAGAGTGATACCATATATGCCCTACAGCTGCAGAAAAGGCTAACATTGTTATCTTTTTACAAAAAAAACAGCTGAACATGAGAGTTTTTTGGACCAATTTTGTGTTCTCCATTCTTTAAGCACCGGCACCGTTTCAAAAGTACCGGTTTGGCACCGGTATCGGATAAAACCTAAACGATACCCATCCCTAGTAACAACTATACAGTAGATTAGTTGGATAATTCAAAGCAAATGTTAAATACCTGTAAAGGGGAAAAATATTGTCACCGCACGTGAAATAAAATCCTGCTAGACTAAGAGGAATCACTCACTTTTTTCCCATTTAACAATCTCTTTGGCGTGTTACTTGCAGCATTCAGAAGTTCAAAGCTTATGTAAAAGAAATGTGAGTGTGGCGGAGGTGTGGTCTCTGAATCCGCTGTAGGGGTGGGGTGATGCAGCAGCCTCGAGGGGCAGTGTCATGTAGGCACTGCCCCTCGAGCAGTGCCTGCACGGTAATCAAGAACAATCCGGTAATCAAGGACAATCCGGAAATCAAGGACAACCCGGTAATCAAGATCTCCCTAATTTCAATGATGGCGGGGCCAGAGCATGGGAGACAACTGGAGAGCTATCTGACTGGAGCCAAAAAGTGGCAGTAAAGTTGAACATTTGTAATAAAAATTGCTTCACAAGCACGTTCTGTCTGGTGAGTGTTGACTGGGGTTGACAGTGAGAAATACAGGAAAGTTAAAACCCAAGAGGTTTCATGCAAACATAGGCATTTCCCAATAAGAATTGACAGTGAATGTTTCATGAGAATGCAGCCACTAAGGACTAAAAGATATGGAAAAAGAGTAAAATTAAGATGAAAACTAGAGACAGTGAAGAGACATGAGAGAAGGTGGAGTGGGCGTCGGAAGAGAAAAGCAGACGGCCTCACTGAGAGGGAAATATTGAACAGTAGTGCAAAGCGGCAACATATCACTTAAAGTGCTTTGCAAATTGGATGGACATAGACTCAGCAACAGTCTGAGTGAGTGAGGAAGCGGAGAGAATGAGGACAGAGGGCGTTGGCTCTGAAATGTGTAGTGGAGTGTAAAGAAATCTGTCGCTTGGAAGACAGCGTCAGACAGTAACATGTACAATGAAGACACTCATTAAAAAGCTGGAAGTGAGTAAAAAAGGACCACATGGAAAGGAATAAAATCAGAACCGAGATTTGAATGAAGTGCTGGTATATTTGTCTTTATCTTCCCGTGCGTGTATGCAGTGGTTCCCAAACTTTTTTTGCTGGGCCCCCCTTGTTTTACAAGAAAAATGTTCGCGCGCACGCACGAACACATCCTCCAACCACACACACCCATATTTTGCTCCATTGCGGTTTATTTCACACCTCAAACATTTAGTAAACAATTAAGCAAATACAAGTAATCTGCAATAAATTACAGGTAGTAAGAAAATAAACTACTCACTCTTTTACGCTGCGTCCACACCTACACGGGTATTTTTGAAAACTCAGCTGTTTCGTCCACGTAAACGGCGTTTCGAATCACCGAGAACAGAGATTTTTTAAAACTCCTTTTTTGCGTTTACGTGTGGACGAGGAATACAGAGTTCGTCACGCAATGTCAAAGGTATGTGCCTTTTTACACCTCACGCTGTGTGCACGTTATTGTTTACATGAGATGAATTGCAGAATGGCAGACAGAGACGAAATACTGTTAATCTGACTATCTGCAGGTTTTACACGCTTACATATACACGCAGTTACTGTCCCTCCATTTAGAAAGGCAGAGGCATCATGGTGTAATTATTTTACATGTAGTTGTTTTTTTTTTCCTGTGTAATAATATTCAACATTGCTATCAATACATTTTTAAAAAAATCCCTCTGAAATATGGGTTCAAAAACATAAACAACTGTTGGATGCTGTTTGTCCGTGATTTGAACCGAGAGAACAAATTGTGGCAGGATGAGCCTGATGTTATTTGTATCCTGCTGTAACTTTACTTTATAAAGAGCTAACATTTCCAAAATGTCAGGAGTAGTTAGTCATTACAACAAGTGTTTGTGAAATACAAATCAAGAATGTGGGATACTGTTTGTCCGTGATTTAAACAGCCCAGCGCTGCTCCCAACGAAGGGAAAACCAATCCTGCAGGGACACCTACCTCGGCACTTGTGCAGGTGAAACCAAAGGGAAGATATGCTTCACCATAGAATGAAGTTGGTTTGGAAACATATTCAGCTATGCTTCATCTCCTGCTTTGCGTTCGTGTGGGCGCCCGTGCTAGCAGTGTCCAAGCGTTGTTTTTTTTGTTTTTTTTTCCCTTTTCATGCCGCGCCCCCCCTGCAATGGCTCTGCGCCCCCCCTAGGGGGCGGGCCCCACACTTTGGGAACGTCTGCGTGCGTGTATGTAACATTTCATCAGCCCGCTTGCCTGTCTATCTGGAGACACTGACTTCATGGTTGAATCAGCTGCTTGGCCTTTTTTGTTTTTAATCATGTTGGGGTCATAAAGTCCAGTAATGGTTTGCAAAATGCTATTATGGGTATATTCTGTAAAATAATCATGAGGATGCAATTTGTATATACAATATCCTCATGGTTACGTGATACAGTATAAAATCATAATGTGGACCACTGACCTTAGAGAGGAAGTTATTGCAAAAGACTTCACTTATCACAGCTGCATGTTATTTAAGTATATGACAAAAGAAATTCACATGCGAGCAATTTTGAATATGAATGAGGCTTTTGAGGCAGAAAAGGGAGAGAAAGGCAATGAAACAGAGAGAGATGGGACTTTTTTGTACATTGTTGATTCAGCAAAGTCGCATTGTACTTTGTTAAATGCTTCATTGAAGCATGCGCATGTATGTTTATGTGTGTCAGAGGAATACTCGCTGTCTTTAGTCCTTCCCCATGTGAACATACGCATACAAAAATTCATGCAAGCGTGTCACAAATGCAGCCCGAGCTTTGGGGTTCAAAGCCTGAGCCCAACTGAAGCTGTTTTGATACACACATAGACATGCGCCAGTGCCAACACACAAACACACACAACAACAACATCTTTACTCAGTGGTCCTGAATCAGCAAGAAGGTACTTGCAGACATTCCCACTGAGGTTAAAATGTTCTATTTACTGCTTTTCAGCCTTCAGACACAGGCATACACACCCATGCATAGAAAAATAAACACACACAGTGGTTTTGTTACTTTTGAGGACACAGAACATTCATTCCTTTGAGGCTCACCACTAACCCTAAAATCAGCTACGATAGGTCACTCTGAGGCCCAGCCAAGACAAAGTCCTCCCAGCTTAAAATACACTAACAAGAACAAAGGGATGTCAAGAGACTGTCCTCAAAAGTATAGTTAAATGCTACTCACACGTGTGTGTGGACGTGCACACACAACCTCTAAATCCTAGTGGTGCAAGACTATAATTTAGCAACATTATATTTGCAGAATAGTAGTTACTCACTTTCTTTAAGCATGACCTTTGTGCATATGCTATATTCCAAATGATGCTTCATTAAGAAAAATAAGCAAATATGATGCCTAACAACCTTAAAGAGAAAAAAGGAGCAATTTACTTACAGATTTTATTCTGTGCTCAAGATTTTCTGTTTGTCATTGTTAGAGACATGAAAGTGTGATGTACTTTTGTCCATAATGTTCATATTTTTAGCAAGCTGGTGACTTAATATTTACATACATACTGCATAATAATAGAAATGGAAATACCTTTATACATACAGTATAATAAAGTTACAAGCACCTGACATGTGTTCTTGAATTGAAGGCTACATATTTCTCAACACATTTTCCTGACATGCCTTAAATCAAGTAGTTAATCATGTTTCTTGGGCAGCAGGTGTGTTTGGCAGGGTATATTGACAGATAGAAAAATAACAACCTGTTCAGGATTGCTAGGTTTTAGGACTAAATATGGGACTTCATAGCCAAGATTTAAATTTTTCTTAGTTCAGTCAGTTAAAAAAAAACCCTGAGGCAATCAAACACAACAACGTCCACCTTTAATTGAAATAAAAACCTAGTGCACTTTCAAAAATACATATGTGTACACACTGGCTATTTAAATGCAGTAATTCAAATTGAAAATAGTAGCTGTAGATTTCAGCAAAAAAAAAAATGCATTTGGGATTGCAGCCTTACATTAATCAAATTTTCCTTGGTGAATTTGTCCATTTAGAAGGAGAATTACTGCTTGTTAATAAACAAGACACACTTTTGTTTAGCACTTTCTAAGTGATACACAAATCTCTCTTTATTTTCTTTCTGGTATGGGGAGATTTCTCACTTTACCTGCTTATATTATCAGTGGGTAGCTTATTATTTTTTTATGGGCCTCACTGCATTAATTATTAACATTACTCTGTTTACGTATGTGTTCTGGCAACATGTTTTTGGACATGATATCGATCACTAAAATATTTGTGTAGAATTCTTTAAGGTGAAGCAATAAAAGGCAAGAGTGTGATGCAGCATACAGAAATTGAATATCAATCATGGAAATATAATATGTTACTTTATCTTTAGAGCATCTCACTTGTTATATGATCATCAAATTCTGGCATTTTTCCATGTGTCTTTTGCCAAGTTCAACACTTGCTAATTATTTGCTGTATTATCCTCTGGGAAAGTTGAACCAGAGAGGTGGTGGGAATTACGGTTGGAAGTTTTTAGAATTTAAAAAAAAGGATCCTGCATGTTAGACACTGATCCATAAAGCTTTTCACTGTTCACATTCCCATTTGAAGAAGGACTTGCATGCACTCGGCCGGGAAGTGGATCTGACACTCTAAAATCGGCTCAGGGATGCTCTTAGTGAATTTTCGCACATTAATGCTTTTAGAGCATCCACAAACATATGCACACACATGCGGGTACACACAGACACTCTTACAAACATACGCACCCCAGACTCACACACAAACTCATCTCTTGCTAATTCCTCTCTTCTCCTCCCTCTTTCGTCTCCTCTCCTCCCTCAACCTCCCTTCACAGGCTGCCAAGCTAAGCCCAGAGCAGTTAAATAATCACTAAGGCTTCCAGCTGGCATAAAATGCTGCAGTTTTTCTGAGAGGAGGGAATATAGCAGGGACAGCAGGACACAACAGCGGCATGCCAATATGTATTGATATTGTGCTGACAAAATGTGTTTGTGCATGTTTGTCTGTGTGTGCACTCAGGAAGAGCGGAGTGGGAATTGTCAGTATGACATACTTCATTTGAAGAGGCCTATTTTATTGGCAGGATGCTTTGATGAAGTTTTCAAGGCTTCCTTGGTCTGTGAAAGAGATCATTCCAACAGCACAAGCGGGCACTAAGGATCTAACTGTGGGGAAAAAGAGAAAACAAACTAAAACCCCTCACTTTACTTCGATCTGTTGTGTGTGTGTGTGTGTGTGTGTGTGTGTGTGCAAAATTATGTTTTCCTGTGCTTGTTTGTTGCTATGACTATTTGTCCCTGTGTGTCTTCACGGGGGAAAAAAAAAGAAAATAGTGAACTTGAACTCTCAAAAATCATATCTTCAACCTGATGCAATGATTTGCAATTCTTATTTGCGCTCCCACATTCCCTTAACGTAGGGTCAGTTTTTTAAAAAAAACCTTTGGTTTTTTGTTTATTAGACCACTCTGCAATGCGGCAAAATGCAATTGTGATTCGAAATGCTGATTGGGAGTACAGAAAGACCTGTGAAAAAAATAACAATTTAGCTGAAGTATTTATTCCAATTTCACAACGCTGGCTTTCAAAGCTGGATGGTTAAGTTATTTTCTACAACAGTAAACCGGCTTTTGGGGCTTAATACCTACAGTATCTGCCACTGAAAGCAACTAAAGCAACTAAAGCTTAAAGCCATGCTGTTAAGTTTGGACACAGACAAACACACACATGGGTACACACGCACACACACACACTGAAATATTATATTTGAGCATTCCTTCCAGCTCAACATAGTTGCAGGTACCTAAATGCAATATTGGCCCATGGGTGATATCTGTAAATACGAACACTTCAAAGGAGCTCATGGCCACTGGGTTCCCTACACACACATTCACCTGGACACACTCCCATCTTGAGTTTAATCCATGTATTTTTAAAGTTGACTTGCCATCATATTTTGGGGTATAGGTAATGTGTGGGTAACTTTATCCCACTTGAAACAGCCAGAAAAACCCAAAGGTCTCAGAGAATCTTTAAAGAGTTTCTCCTCACTCCAGTCCTGATTTATGCTACTTACTTAGCAAAGACAGAAGGTAGTAAGTAAATCAATCATACATCCACTCAACCATTTAGGATGTCAGTTGGTCTGCCAGTCAATCATTCTCTCTGTCATATTCCCCTTTCTTTCTCTCTCCTGGTCCCTCTTTCTCCATATTTCTTTTTCTTTCACTAACCCCATACACATGCTTACACACCCCCACCCACACACACACAGAGCTCAAAGACACGCACACACAGACGGGGTGTAACAAGCAGCGGGGATTTTTGATGGCAGCTATTTTTAGCAGGTTGTATCTCGGTGGGTTTGGTAATTTTCTCTCCTCAGTAACAGTTACCATGCAGAGACTGTTGTTATGAGGAGCGGTCCGAGACGGCCAATCATCTGCCTCCCTGCATGATGGATGGGCAGACGAGGCATTTGGCACATTGGCAAGGGAGAGAGAGGGGGGAAGAGAACAGCCATGACTGTTGAGTTTGGTTATCCATTAGAATACCTGTGCACACACAAAAGCACATACTGTAACCTACACATTATCTAATTACGGGACCTTTATGGATATAATGCACAAATATCCTTCGGTTTCCATGCAGACTTATACTGTAATGGGCACGTAAGGCGGCAGCATCTGTGGATGATTCATAAATTATATCAGCAGACATCACAGATTTCACAGTATTGAAACAGAGTAATGAAATGATTTCAAAGCTGTGTTTGCGATTTCACACTTCTATCATCATGTTCAGTCTTTATTGATTTCTAATAAAGAAGACCGCATTTGTATAGCAGCTTTTTCTTTGGCTTTACAGAAACCGTAGTAGTTCAGATATTTAGCAAAATGCAAACAAAACAAAACAAAGCAGTCAGCTACATCCGAGCGCTACCTGTGATGCTGACTGCATTAATGTTTGAAGCTGACTCTGCAAAATTCAGAAATTGTATTGGAGTGCCAGCAACCAAATGAGCAATATTAATAATAAGAGCAAAAGCAAAACAGAGGAAAATGGCTTATCATTTACTTGCAGGTTTTTAAAGCATTTTCCTTTAAATTATTCTCTTAAAAGAGCAGAATATTGGTATATTTTCAGATACACTAGTTAGTCACTCTGATAAGCAATTTCTGCACAACCCTTCTCAGTGTTTGCTATCAGAGGTTTTTGCTGAGACAGCTTTACTCAGCTAATGTTAGTCGAACAGAAAGTAGTCTGATACTTTCCAGGTACCCTGTCCTTAGCTGCAGCTGTCCACAACAGTATCTTTATATTGTGAATTAGAAACAGACAAAGTAAAATTCTACCAGCAGCTAATTGATATCAGAGTTGTGTTGCACCCCTTCAAAACAGAGGTTATCTACCAGCTATAGTGATTGCATGTTGACTGCATGTTTTCTTCTTCTTCTTCTTCTTCTTCTTCTTCAGCCTACCTGTTAACTTTAAATAAATCTGCTGTGGAAAACTTTGCAAGAAATTACCACCACACCACAATAGCCATTTTAACCCACACAGTGCCAGATTAAAAATAAAATAGGCCAAAATCACGTTCCAGCACAATCCCCAAGGAGCACTGATAGATGTACTTAGTTTTGTGGGTGATTTGCAAAGGTTGTGCTAGTTTCTAGTCACAGCTGCTGTCAGTGCATTACATTATAACAGCAAACCAAGAGATAATATTCAGTTGCGAGTAACAGGACAGGTGCACTTGCTTGCAGTCTCGATGACAGAGTTATTGTAATGGAAAAAGGCTTCAGTAATTTACAGGCTCTGATGTAGTCTATTTCTATATTTTGTGACTGGTGGTGTTAACAGTGCCACCACACTCTTGCTGGATTTGTTTATTAGAAGAAAAACTCAAAGTGGATTCAACTGCCGTTGTGTAAGTCCACCACAAAAGACTGTCACATGTTAAAAGTACAGCTCATGAGATTGTGGGGAAAACTGTGTGCTGTCCATTGTCCATATAAGAGTTAAATTTCAGTGTAATAATATTTTCTGAAGGAAAAATGTCTTTCTAAAGTTTATTAATGTAACTGAATTGATGAGAACAGGAAAAAAAACAGCACCTTGAAAATATCAAGCCAAAAACATCAAAATGAAAAATAGGCCACTTTAAGACTTCCCATGCCTAACGTCAATCTAAGGCCTGATGATGTTGAGAAAAGGGTCCAGTGTCAACGCTGTCACCCCTACTGTTCCTACTCCATTTGTCAGTCATTTTGCTTTGAAATGACTGACACTGCACATGCTGTGAAGGAAGCCTGCCACAGAAGCCACAAAGAAAAGATCCGAAAGCAAGAAAGTAAAGAGCTGGAAGAAATGTTCTTGCTTCTGGTATTGTGTGACTCCTTTTAGTTGGAGGTTCCAGGTCTCTGTTCACAGTTAGGTGGTTTGGTAATCGGTGCGTTTTTATTGCATCATGATCTAGCATTCCAAATTAATTTACATGAGTGGACAATTGTCTCACCTAGCAATGTGTCTAGGAAGGTTCTCAGTCATCCAGGTCATCATAGTCTAAGGAGCTTGGAAAGAAAAACGTCTGCTCCTTAGACCTCACCTAGCAAGAAAATTCATATACAAGAGGGTCAGTAGTAAAAATCCCACCTCCTACATGCATTCTTTTCACTGCCTATCTTAATAAATACTGAAAGTTTGTTTTTTTTAATGCCAAAATCCAGTTTGCCCTGGCCCAATTGTGAAGGAGGACTGCATACTGATAAAGGAAAATGAAGGAAAAGTAAAAATATAAACAGTAGATTAGATAAAACTTTATTAATCCCTCGGGTAGGTTCCTCTGGGAAATTTGTTTTTCCAAAAAGCACAGCACCGACAGAAGTTACAGAGTTAAGAATATTATATATATATATATATATATATATATATACACATATATAAATACAAAGACATATATAGATAAAATATACAAAGGGGATAAATAGAATAAATAGGAATAAAAATAAAAATAAAAATACAAGTGAATTGCACATTTCAAGTATGGAGTCTATTGCACTGCTGATTATTAACAAAAAGTATTGCACAAAAGGTATTGCACAGTGAAGAGAAGAGGCACTACAGCTTAGTTGTTCCCCCCTCCTTTGTCCTCCTGTTTCCCCTCCCTCTCCCCTCCAGAGAGGAGTTAAACAGTTTGATGGCGTGTGGGACAAAGGAGTTTTTAAGTCTGTTGGTTCTTGTCTTTGGGAGAAGCAACCTGTCACTGAACAGACTCCTCTGGTTGTTTATGGCCGTGTGCAGAGGATGCCCAGCATCGTCCATAATGTCCAGCAGTTTCTTTAGTGTCCTCTTCTCTGCCACTGTCACCAGAGTGTCCAGCTTCATGCCGACCACAGAGCCAGCCTTCCTGATCAGTTTCTCCAGCCTGGATGAGTCCTTCTTTGCTGTGCTGCTCCCCCAGCACACCACAGCATAGAACAGTACTCCAGCAACCACCGACTGGTAAAACATCCTTAGGAGCTTCCTGCAGATGTTAAAAGACCTCAGCCTCCTGAGGAAGTACAGTCGGCTTTGGGCTTTTTTGTACAGGTGCTCTGTGTTGCATGACCAGTCCAGTTTATTGTCCACCCACAGCCCGAGGTACTTGTACTTGTTGACCACCTCCACCTCCTCCCCCTCTATCTGAACCGGCAGTGGACCTGCTCTGGACCTCCCAAAGTCCACAACCAGTTCCTTAGTCTTTGAGGTGTTGAGTTGCAGGTGGTTTGTGTGACTCCATGCGACAAAGTTCCACTCCAGTAGTAGTGTTATGAAGCATAAGCTAGAAGATTAATGAAATGCATTGAATTTACCCTCCCAAGAAAAGGGTGAAAAGTTTGATGTATATAATACTGGATGTGTACAGCATTTTTTTCTCTCTCTCGCTTAACCAAAATTGGCAGCGGTATAAATAAAACAATGATAGAAAATCTAGTAAATGCAAATACAATCAAATAAATTGTAGATTTTAAGGTTTTAAGCGTTGTTAAGAGTGGCTGTTTTTCTCCCTGTCACTCTGCTCCCTGGAACTTGGAAGAGCTGTGAAGCACATTATTTGCTGAGTGTATCATTTGATTATATGTGACTGACACATGTCAGCAGAAACATATCTTAATAATAACTGAAGGGAGCATGTCCATGATAGAACTCTATGTTAACTACCTCAAGCCCTAGTGATTCCTCAGTGTGATGGTTTACACATTTGCCTAATGAGCATAAATTCTAGTTCAAAATCCTGGACGGAGACACAAATGGTGTTCTGCTGGGAAAGACATCCAGTTGTAAAAGTCTACCAAACCAAATAATGTGGGTGACAAGGGAGAAGCAGAAAGCAGCATTTTGTATCTCAAATGTTCAACATGTCACGTAGTTTGGTTTTAAGATTTGCGTTAATGTCTGAATACATTTTATGCAATCAAACCAGAAGCAGGTACAAGAAGTGATGTTGCAACAATTCCCTGAGTAAAACTGCTATTTACCACAGAACAATAGTTGTTGCTGATTTTTTTCCTCTCTCTCTCTCCCCAGGACACTCAAATGAATTTGTAGAGCCAGGTATGGTAAGCTTTTGATCTACTGGTGGAAATGGAGCATGAAGTAATAAAGGAAGAAATAGAGAATTTGAGCAGGCCAGGAAAAGCTGGTGATTTTCGGGCAAAAAATAAATATTTGAAGTTTCTTTTTTTCTTTTTTAACGGTAGGTCTAACAGAGGATAGATTGTGATTTCTCTGCTATTGTGACGATAGGAAATGTGGGCAAAAGAAGCTCAGGGCACAGGGCATGGGGAACAAAAGAAATGATGAGTCGAAGCAAGCCAAAAAGGAGAAAGCCATTATAGAGCTCATGCTGTTTTTTTTGTTTTTGTTTTTTTTTGTTACAACTTCTTGTCAAACTGCTAAAATTTTAACAGTGCCTCAAATAAATAAGTATAACAACATTGTAGATGCTATGCAGGTGACACTTGATTTATCTCTTCTAGAGCTCTTTCCAGCAGACACTGACTAGATGTCAACAGCGTCCTTGTGATGTTACTTTGGCTCTGGCTTTTTTGGTCTGGTCATTGTTTGTCTGCCTTCCTAATAGACTCTTGGTGTGTTACTCATCAGCTGAAGGTCAGAGTACCTGAAGCCAGTGCTCCATGGCTATAGTTCCAAGCTTCACCAGACATTTTGTTCCTTTCTGTACCATTAAACAGTGCTCACATACTTTAAGGCCCCCACAAAGCCTAATATAGCTGATTATACTGACTTTTGAATTTCATTATTTCTTGGTTTGTTTTATTTAGAATGCTAACATAACAGTGTTTGACACCACATATAGGCAGGAAAAAATATTGCAGAAAGCGTTTTTGTTTTTGGTTTTTTTGTGCGTGTGTGTCTATATGTGTGTAAGACAAGCTTAAAAGAAGTGAGCCCTGACTCAGAGTCAGAAGCAATCATGTCCTGTAACTATATCTGCCATTTACTGGGTTATAGAGTTACGAGAAAACACAAGCGCGTCTATACCTTTGCCTCCAAACAAATGAAAAATGAAGGTGATTCTTGAAGGACAGTAGGACTGAATAGGTTAAAATTGCTTTTGAAAAGCTCCAGGGCAGTTAGGCTTGTGCTATCAGGGGTTTTTCATTGTATCTGAGAGAAAAGAAAATAGGACTAAATAATCAAAATGGGCAGAATGCTCTGTTTTATTTTACAGTTTTATTTGTAATGTATCCTTATATAGTCAGTCACTCAACCAATGACACGTCAGCAACAAAATGTGTTGAAAATACTATGGCCTGAAGCTTTAAAATGGAATGGATTGATTGGAAAATGTAAGTGGAGATGTATTTAAGATAGTAAGAGAGACATTAAAACATTTCCGGTTAATTCCCAGTTGGAACATTGGGGATAACTGAAGTTATTGCTGATAAATATACAAAGAAAATGGCGCTGTACTTTTTGCGACCGGGCACCTGTGTCAGGTACCCTGCTGGGATAAATAAGCTGGCCTGTATATATATATATATCACTTGGAAATGGTGACCATGATGAAATGGGCTGGCCTTCTTAGAGTCTTTGAGGGCCATCAGTTGTGTTGTGCAAGGATGACACAGTAAACAGGCTTATTCAGCACTGGAGTATTACGTCTGGCTGTCCAAGTACATATCTGACTTTGCGTTTATTTATGGCCACATGCAAAAACCATGAAATGACGAGTGAATCAACTAAAGAAACCACAGTGAAGTAAGAAATCCTGCTGCTGAAGACGATGTTTATTAAGATTATCATAATAATAAATTAACAATTAACTGCTCTTTAGATTAGAGCGTGCATCAATGCTTCTCAGAGTTCAAGTAGTCAACACATTTTAGTGTTTTAGTGTTAAAAGAATACTGTGAATCTTCATGGTCAAATGGCCAGGAAGAAAGCGCTTCAGTGGGAAACCAATAATAGAAGGGAACTTCTTGGGTAAAGAAACACATTTGACTAGTGGAAATCGGTAGCGTACTTTAACAGTTTGTCTTCTAACTGAGATGTCTTGATGAGGTGCAGACTTATATCTAGCATTGCTTGGAATGTATGTATAACTTGCTGACATTCTGAAGCTCGTGTGTAAAGTGGAAATCAGCAACAAAGCCAACATAGACAGTTGCCAGTTAATAGCCAGAAATCTTTTTGGTAAGTGCAGTGAGTTGCTCTTTGAATTTAACTCCCTTTGAGAGCCTGAAAACGTTTACTGCATGAAAACTAAATTTTCACTTCTCCATAGTCAGGAAAAAGTTCAGACTTTGTTTGTGAGGGAATATAAAATAAGACCAGGGTACTTCGATTACAGTAGTCTCTAGTGTAGGTGGGCAACAGCTGCTAAAACTGCACCCCATACACTACAATCAGCTTACCCATCAGGTTGCTGCACCTATCCCAACCCTTTAAAAATACCCTCCCCACAAACAATGGAATTGCAAAAATAAGTAATAATAATAAAAATGCTAAATGAGCATTTTCCAGTTCAAAATATTATTGATTTATGCCAAAATGACACAAATATGATCGATATTAAATTAAGCACAGGTATATTGACAGCATATCTTCCACTCACTCTCAGATTTTACTTATTTATTATTTACTTATACTTATTTACTTATTAAGTGTTTTGAATAAATGTTAATATATGTGTTAATATTAAAATATTTGTTTTTCTTTTGTTTTTGATATTTTGTCCTTGTGGTTGATCACATATTAGATTGTTTGTATATATCACAATAAAAGTCTGAATATACTGAATGAACCCTGAATATATGGAATGAAAGTCTGAGTATACTGAAAGAAAACTAATGTTACAGAGGCTCTAGCACCCTCTTGTATTTTAGATGTGTAACATTATATTATGTGACGCAAGAAGTAGAACTATGAATAACTCAGCAGGAAAGCACCATTTTTACGTAATGAATACATAGTTCGGAATGGAAAATGCTTGTACTGTATAAACTAATACTAGTAAAAGGGTTCAGTACTGTACTACAGATAACAAAATTTAGGAACTATTTGATAATAGAAGATTGTATGTACTGAACCTTTTGCTGGCCTTTAGCAGTGCTGTAAGATGAACATGTGGAATGAGATTTGAAATTCCTTTCCATTGTACAGGGTGGGCCAAAAAAAAAAAAAAGGCCCCCAAGGGCTCTCGATCTGACCCCCTTAGACTTTTATCTTTGGGGTCATCTGAAGGCAATTGTCTATGGTGTGAAGATACGAGATGTGCAGCACCTGAAACTACGGATACTGGATGCCTGTGCTGGCATTTCTCCTGCGGTGTTGCTATCAGTGTGTGAAGAGTGGGAGAGGAGGGTTGCATTGACAATCCAACATAATGGGCAACACATTGAACACATTTTATAAGTGGTCAGAAATTTGTAAATAACTCGTGAAAGAATAAAGTTACGTTGAAACCAAGCACACCATTGTTTTTCTTGTGACATTACCAATAAGTTTGATGTGTGGCCCTCTTCCTATTGAAAAAACAAAAGTTGTATCCAAGATGGACGACTTCTAAATGGCCACCATGGTCACCACCCATCTTGAGGAGTTTGCCCCTCACATATACTAATGTGCCACAAACAGGACTTTAATATCACCAACCATTCCCATTTTATTCCCATTACCATATAAATGGGCCACCCTGTATAATGTAGTTTTATTGCTAACAGGTAAGCAGTAAGTAAAGACAAAGTATAAAGCTAATACAAATTAAATGAACCCACTGACTGCAAAACATAAAAGTCCAAATAGGAACAGTTTATTTGTTCTGGGGTCTGTGTATTGCAGCTAATATTTCCAGTGCCATTACCACTGCTAAAGGTTAGCTAAACGTTCCATAAAATTTGGTCTTCTGACTGAATATACTGATTTACTCACTAAATTTCATCACCAGTAGTACAGTACTGCACCCTATTACTAGTATTAGTTTGGACAGTGCATGCATTTTTCATTACTGAGGAATGCTACTTCAGTGCTGAGTATTTTGCACTGCTACTTGTTGTACTGTCTTTATTACCCATCTAAAACAGAAGATGACACCAAAGCTTCTGTAACATCATTTTTCATTCAGTATATTCAGACTTTCATTCACTATAGTCATAGTTAATTTAATATATTCAGATTTTTCATTCTATATATTTGAGGTTCATTCCATATAGTCAAGTTTCACCTCCTAATATTGCAGTAGTCATACCACCTACTGTGTAATACATTTATTCTCCAGGGTGTGGGAAAGCACTAATGAAGTATTACAGAACTTTACATGTATTCTTATATCGGAAAGTTACTCCATAACTACCTGCTACCATTAGTTTCATATTCATATAATGTTGCAGTTAATGAGTACTCTTCCAACTGCCTGATTTGCTCCAGTCTGCATGCCAACTATCCCTGGGCAAAATACTAACCCCAAGTGCTGTCTGATGTATCCATAGTATGCAAATGTGAGAATGATAGTTAGAAGCACTTCCATAGAAAGAGGATAGAAATGGGTGAATAAGGCAAGTTGTGTAAAGCTCTTTTAGTTGGAGTAAAAAAGTGCTATATAAGAACCATTCTGTTTACCATTTCATTGCAGTTGTACAAAGAAGGACATACAGTAACATTTATTTGTGTAAACTTTATGTTTTCAGTGCTGATTTTCCTGAGGTAGGGAAAAATGTACCAAATAGAAATAATTAGGACTTACAACAAAATAATTGGACTCAGTATTAATAATCCTCAATGCAAGTTTCAGTATACAACAAATTGTTGTATTATGACAAAGATAATAATTATATCAAATTCATTACCGCTTAATAAATGTTTTTGTGGCAGTAGATTCAGCCACCAAAGATGCAGTGTATATATACACATACACACAACTCATCACTATAGCTATTCCAATTGCTTGTTATCACTGAAGACACACACTTCAGGTGAGCCGGTCTGTCTTGCCTGCACTTTCTCTCTCAGGAGTTCAGGTATAACAACACATTTCCAAACCTGACATTTAATCCACGCAAACAAATCACCGTGGAGATCCCCCATCTATCCATAAGCTGAAATGTATTTATGGTCACAACTACACACTGGCACACACACGCACACACATAGTACATGCACACAGTCATAGTAATATTACAGAGCACCTCTCTCAGAACCCATCCAGACTGTCAGGGGAATATGCTTATTTGTGATTTTATTGGAGAAAACGGTGTCCTCCATTTCCATTATTGGCGCCATCTCACAGCCCCCTAGGGGATCTGGGATAGATGTACCTGTATGTGTGTCGGGTAGGTTATGTGTGTCTATGTTATAGTTAGGCAGGGGTAAGATATTGCTATCTGTGTTGAATTTAGAGCAATTGATTTGCACAACAAACTGGGTGAATGTTAGTGTTATTTGGGTGTGCTTCATGGAGCTAAGCATTATGTTAGCATTTGTTGTGTTTGTGCATATCTGTTGGTTTTGGGTGACGTGGGGGCAGGAATTGGACAAAGTGAGACAGACTAAGGTAGAAAGACCAAGAGAGAGAGACAGAAAGAGAGAGAGGGTGTCGGCACTCCAAAAGAAAAAAAAAAAAGGTAGTTTTCTGACAAGCTAAGCTGACTTAAAATGCTTACCAAGGGCCATATTGAATAAAGATGATGGGTTTAGCTAGGTGGAGGAGGAGGTAGGGGGCTGAACTGGAGGCTATGTGGGAAAAGGGTTACACTAGGGACAAGGAGAAAATAGTGGTGTATACAAAAACAGACATTCTTGAAGTCAGTTAATAATATTAGAAATGCAAGTAGACCTCATGATACTTAATTTAAGTTTGTTTACACTGAAGGAGATTCCACAGTCGGTAAGTAGATCATCTGAGAGCTATTATTATCACCATTTAATTGAAGTCAGTTTTTAATTCACCTACTTATTCCTTTGTCATTCTTTATCATAAGCACGAGGAATACTGCGGAAAGAGAGGTTGAGAGCAAAAAAAGGATTTAGAAAGTTGTGTCCTCAGCAGGCTGCACTGACACTAATGACTTCTGACCATCTACTGGACAAACAGACAGATTTTCAATCCTCTGTGTTCCTCTCCTCCATCTCTTCTCCCCCCATTGTCTTGAGGGCACACTATTATTTGGGTGGAATTAGCTTTTACCACCATCTTCCTCTATTTGCTTCCTCTCGTCTCTTCTGTTATCTGTTTTTCACTTTTTTCCATTTCCTTCTACCTTGTTTTCCTCTCTTTTTTCATTTTTCCTTCCTCTCATCTTTGCACTCTTTCCTCGTTTCGTGCTTTTCATTTATTTTTCTCACGGTCCTCCTCTCCTTTATTAGTTTATTTTTTCCTTTCCCTTTTCTTTCCTCTCAGTTTTCATTTACTATGCCCTCTTTTTGTTTTCTTTCCTTTTCTCTTGTTACTAAATTTACCTACTTTACCAATTTTCTTCTTTCCCTTGTGTCTCTTCCTGCCGTCTTTCAGATTTTTCTCATCTGCCTGTTTTTGTTTATTGCTTGTTCTCACGGTTTCTCCTTTAATTTCCTTTCCCATTTCTTCTCTACTCTATTCTCCTTGTTTTTCTGTTTTTGTTTTTTATATTACTTTCCATTTTCCCCATTTCCTCAGTTACTCTGAACTCTTACTTTCTAATTTTGCTGCTTTATCTGCCCCATTCTTGTTTTCTTTTCTCCTTTGATTACATTTAATTTCTCGTATTTTTCTTTTCCTCCCCCTTTCTACTTGTTGTCCTTTTTTTGTCTCTGTTCTTTGCTGTTTGTACTTTTCTTTAATTGCCAATCTTCTAATTTTCTCTCCTATTTTTTGTCTTATGAATCCCCCACACACACACATCCCCATTCAACCCCCATCTTCCTCCTTTTCCTCCCTCTTTACCCCAGTCTTGCTTCTCAGTGTGTCCAGAGGGCGTCAGCCGGCAGCAGTTACTCCCGTCTGTCCTGCTGACCACCAGGCCATGCCACGGCGCAGACACTGATCTGATGTGACAGCTCTCTCATTATTTAAAGTCAGAGCCAGTCTGTGCGTTTGCCTGTGTGTGTGTGGGTATGCACACATGCACGTGAGAGTGTGTGAATGTGTATTTGAGGGTTGACTGGGCAATAGGATGTGAGTGTATTAGTGCCTTTCTTATTGTCTATGTATGTCTTTGCTCCTCTTTTCCAAGGGCCAATGAGGACAGAAGAGAAGAGGGCTAATGAAGTGAGTGTTTGATTGGAAAGCAGAGAACCATATCAATGTTAAACGGGATGTAAGAGAGGGTGACACTGATGGTCTCGTTTGGCCAAAAAAAAGTCCTTTCTTCATTGAAACGAATTGCAGGCAAGAAGAAGAAAACAAGCAAAAAAATAAATAAAAAAAACACCTTAAATCATCATCAGTCTGCCTTTTCTGCACTGCTCTCTCTCGCTCACACTCTCTCTCTGGTTAAGTCTTAATGCAACCACGGCCCTCATCGTCAAACATCGTGGCCAGGTGAGTAATACAGTGTGCATCTCGACTGCATGTTGTTAAGTCACTAAATAGTACACAGGAGGCTAAACCATCAACAATCATCTTAACAGAGTAACCTAGCAACACCGATTCATCATATAAACACTGTTGTTTGGCAACCACTGAAAAATTGAAAACTTGCCAAATGGGAGATTTAAACGTGCCTTGTCTTACTTCTTGTGAATAGCCCAAAATGAGAGCAGCACAAGTGTCCACTTTGTAAAGTACATGCTAAATGGGCACTTAACGTGCCAAAAGACTGAAGTGGGCTGAGCTAGGACCACAGACACACACATATATATAACCACTCTCTCTCTCTCTAGCGTTTTCTATCCATCCTGTCATTTTCTCCTACACTCATATATTCTCACTGTCAGCTCAAACAGGGAGCATTTGACTTTTGACTTCTATTTGGCCGTCGACCACCAAGTCCAATCTAATCTAATAAATATTGTCCACGTGCACAAACAACCCTACATGTGCGCACATGCACATGCACGCACGCTCTCACGCACACACACACACACACACACTTCTTTAGAATAGAAGCACCGGCTTGAATTACTTCAGATCTGTAGCTCTCTCAGATGCCCAGGGCCAGAAACCTAACTTCAAGTGACCCTGAGTCAGCTTAAGAAAACTGAGGAGAACAGGTGGAAAAATGGTGTGAGGAAAAAAGATGAAATGAAGAGAGCAAGAATCAAATTGCTGAGGCCAACATGTACCTGTCAGTTACAGCATGTCAAGAAGGCGCTTTCCTGAACTTCAGGTTTGTGAAACGAGACTAACATATATGCATTTGGACAACAAATTCACTTATGTTAAATTTAAGCTTTCAAACGCATGATTTTTCTCTCACAGGAACATTCTTAGGCTATTCTGTCCCTGTGGATATCATAGAAACTGTATCCACCTGTGGCCTGTGCATGTAATGAGGTTAGAGAAAGCACAAGCTTCTCCTAGGGCTCTAATACCTGTGTTGATCTTTGCTGGAGTGTGTGCATGTTAGCTAGAATCACTGCGTGTGCATTCATGTGGTCGTGTATGTGTGGGTGCATACCCCTCTCCAGGCTGTAATACACGGTGGACTATTTCAGACCATGCCCTTGTGTCTGTCTCCATTCATATTGGTTGCTGGCTACCTGAGGGCTGCTGGAGCCCTCTGACAGATATTAAAGGAAGGAAGTCCGCCAGCAGCAGTACTATATGAGGAAACACAATTGGAGGCATGACTTTATTGTCTTAAAGGTGCAGTTCAAGTAAAAGTAAAGTCAAGAGTCCGACTGGAAACATGATTAAATGAAGAAATGGTGGAAGAAAGCATGAGTTTATTGCAGATTTATTGTCTGTTTGTTCAAATGGAAGTCTAAGAAAGAGGGAGTGGTCAGAAAAAAACAACAGAAACAACAATCATTTATTGTTATACAAGTCTAGGACAGCTGAAATGAAGGTAGAGAGGTGTGCTGCAAGTGGGGCATGCTACAAATGCAAAAAAAGATTGATGGGAAGAAGTCAAATGAAGACAAGGAGGAAGGCATTACTTTACAGTGGAGTGTTTGTTACTCTAAATCAAAGAACGATGAAGAATAATAGGACTATATTTCTGTACCAAAGTATCACAGGGGAAACTATAACCACGTTTTTCAGTCATTTGATGTCGGTTGAATATTCCTCAAACATGAAAATAAAACCGACTTCAAAACAGTGTAAAAGTCCTTAATCATCATATTTTTTCCTGATAAGATTTTGTAGGCTGATCTCTTGGCTTAAACCTATGCTTTTGCTTCTTGTTTGCACCACCAGTTATTTACATCTGCAGTTAATTAACAATGTAAACAATACCATCTATAATATTAGCACTGATGCATACTGTTTGGGTCACATCCTGAGCCACTGGCAAACCTTAGGGGAACAAACCTTTTTGGATGTAAAGAATAAGAGAGCACAAAGGTGGAGTATGTGGAAATCTTGGCTTCGCTTGGTAAACATTATGCTATTCTCATCAGGCGGTAAATTCACGGCTAGGTAACAAGTTAAAAAGGAAAAAGGTTTTGACTTTGCTTCAAAGGTTTGCTTCTTCACATGTGGTGATCATATTCTGTTCTCTACAGGATGGTTTTTTTGCATTTCTCGGCTCTGCCTGTGAATCGGTGTTTTAGCCGTTAAAATTTAGAACACCAGTGTGTGATGTTGGAAAGCATTAATTCTCTTCTCTAGATATCTACAAGTGGTTTCCCAATGACTGTTTTGCAGCACCCCCCATACCTGACATCAGCTTAACCTGCAAATCCTCTTTGGCAGGTTGGCAGGTTGGCACATTGGGTATGTCCAGCATAATTTTCTCTGTGAGTTGGGATATGAAGAGTTCAAATGTGGATGTCATTTCATGAATTCAAGCAGAAAAGCTTTTAGGCCCATGATCCACTCGGATTGGATGTTGCTATGAACGCTGACTGTTTTTTCAGCTTGCCACAGTGAACTCATTTTGATCATTCTTTCATTTTGTTTTTTTGTGTCCTGTCCTTAATCCCCCCCCCCCAAAAAAAAACAAACAAACAAAACAAAAACAAAACAAAAACAAAACAAAAAAACCAAACAAAAAAACCACTCATGTCAAATGTAGTTGAGACTGTGGAGGCTCTTCATTCATCTGAATCTATTTCAAAAGAACTGTCACATCTCCAATTTGACTCTCTCTGTGAAATGGCTCTCTTTATCTCTATGAATCTGTCCAGAGCAACTTAAAACTGTTATTGCCTTCTAAATCTTCAATGCTTCATTGTTGAGATTTTCATCTTACAAATAACACAGAAACATCCACCTGATCACACTTTAATCTATCTTTTCAGGATGTGCAACATTTTTAGAGTATCACTTATTTTCCAGTAGGTGTATTGATCAAATTTATCCAAAGACAGAATGTGAAACCGGGTTTGCATTCATCTACTCAAATAAGAGTCTGGCCTGGTTATAACCCTCCACACACTTGACTCATCAGTATCATCTTCCATCGCTTGTGTTCAACCTGTCGACATGAACTCAGAGGCAGCAGAGGTAGAACTTTAAATGGAATCAATCAATAACTGTCTCTAGATCAAAATGACCCAAGAAAGGACCTTTTGATATAAACTCTGCACTGAAATCGGGTGCACATATAGTGACTGTTAAAGACTAAGAATGAAGTCACTAAAGGATATAAATGTCCATCCATTCCATCCATTCGCTTCCACTTTTCAGGGTCGCGGGGGGCGCTGGAGCCTATCCCAGCTGTCATAGGGCGAGAGGCAGGGTACACCCTGGACAGGTCGCCAGTCTGTCGCAGGGCCAACACACAGGGACAGACAACCATTCGCACTCACATTCATTCGCACATTCACACCTAGTGACAATGTGGATTATCCAATTAACTTATCCCCACAAGCTGCATGTCTTTGGACGGTGGGAGGAAGCCGGAGTACCCGGAGGGAAGCCACACAAACACGGGGAAAACATGCAAACTCCACACAGAAAGACCCCAGCCTGATGTTGTTATGTTGGAATTGAACTCAGGACCTTCTTGCTGTGCGGCAACAGTGCTAACCACCGTGCCACCTAGGATATAAATGTAACTATGTTTTTCTTCATTCTCTAGTGCAGTAGTTCCCAAACTAGTGTACGCGTACCCTCAGGGATACGCAACTGGCTGTAGGGAGTACGCGTGGGTCGGACTTGGAGTGGGGATCAAAAATTTTAAAAGTCAAAATTTTCGCTAATGCAGTTTTATGTGGCTATCAAATACATGACTATATACCACCCTCTGGTGTTCAGCAAAAAGATAGCTCTGACAAAATACATGGGCATGACTTGCCCAAATGACTGACACCTAACAGTTGAAGTTGCCTCCAAGCATTCAGTTCAGCGCGAAAATGGACAAGTGGTTAACAAGAAAAAAAGGCCCTACCACAGAGACACCGGCCACAACAACCAATCAGCTCATATCTGAAAATGCATTTTCCAGTGACCGCACAGGTGATTGTTCAACAACAATGTGTTCGTCAGATTTGGATGCTAGCACGGATGTATCTGTGGTTACTAGCCAAGTGGCTAGCATGGCTGGAGCCAGTCATGTGGAAATGTGATGAAGTGTCTGATGCAGAGCGTCAAAGTGGGAGAAAGCATGACAGCTCGGACTGTAACACAACCTCATCAAAGAAGTGAGTGCAAATATGATGACAATTATATTTCGCTGGGGTTCACGTGTATAAATATTGGTGGATTTTCCCGGCCACAATGTGTTATTTGTGCAAAAGTATTGCCTCAGAACTCAATGAAACCTTCACTTTTGCGCAGACATTTAGAGACAAATCATCCCCATTTGAAAAATAAACCAAGAGAATATTTTGAGCGACAGATAAAATCACTTTGAACAAGTAAAACCTGCATTCAGGTGCCAGATCTTATGAATAAAAACAGACTACAAGCATCTTACATGGTCAGTTACACAGTGGCTAAAAACAACAAACCACACACTATTGTGGAGGACCTCATTCTCCCTGCTGCTTTAGATATGGTAAGGACAATGTTGGGGCAAAAGGCAAAAAAGACGATACAGTCCATTCCATCATCAAACAATACTGTCTCACGGCGCATCGATGCAATGTCAGAAAATGTTTTACAGCAGCTACTTCTGCGCATACGCCACAGTGAATTTTATGCAATACAGCTAAGATGAGTCCATGGATGTGGCTGGCCTGGCGCATCTCCTCGTATATGTGCACTACATTCATGAAGGAACCATCAAGGAGGACATGCTGTTCTGCAAACCACTGGAAGAAAGGACAACTGCCGCAGATATTTTTCAAAAGCTGGACACATTCATGAACACACATGGACTCGTGTGGGACAGATGTGTTGGCGCACGGGCCATGACTGGGAGACACGGAGGTGTGGTTTCGCGTGTGCAAGCAGTCGCACCAGATGCCTCCTGGGTACACTGCAGCATCCACCGAGAGGCTCTTGCTGCAAAGGGAATACCTGTCCATTTGAAACATGTTTTGGACACGAGTGTAAAAATGGTTAACTTTGTGAAAGCCAGGCCGCTGAACTCCCGCTTATTTGCTGCGTTGTGCAATGAGATGGGCAGCGAGCATGAGACATTATTACTCCATGCAGAGGTTCGCTGGCTATCTAGAGGGAAAGTGCTGACACGTTTCTTTGAGCTGAGGGATGAACTTGAAGTTTTCTTCAGTAACCATCCCTTTGAGCTGTCTGAACATTTGCATGATGAAGAGTACCTTACGTGCCTGGCTTATCTGTGTGGTATATTTTCTCGTCTGAATGAGCTCAATCTCGGATTACAAGGCGTTTCTGCAACTATATTCAATGTTCACGATAAAGTTGAGGCCATGATAAAGAAGTTAAACCTTTGGAAGAACTGCACGGATACAAACAACACTGAAGTCTTTTCCGTGCTGCATGATTTTCTGTGCTCCAATGATCTCACACTATCAAAAAGTTTAAAGCGCGAATGTAACGTGCACCTTGAGGAGCTGGCGGTGCAGTTACGCCGATACTTCCCAGAGACGGACGGCTCAAATGATTGGATACGTCACCCGTTCACCGCCGTGCCTACTTCATTATCACCGTCTGACCAGGAGAGCCTAATTGAGATCGCCACAGATGGATCTCTAAAAGTTGAACACGCTCAAAAGACCCTGGCGGATTTCTGGATAGGACTACGCACTGAACAGCCCGCGTTGGCTAAGCGCGCTGTCAAGACTTTGATGCCTTTTGCCACCACATACTTATGCGAAAGGGGATTTTCTGCTTTAACAAACATGAAAACAAAATACAGAGCAAGACTTTGTGTGGAAAACAATTTAAGACTCAGCCTTTCCCAAATTGAGCCAAACATTGAAGAGCTGTGTGCATCTGCTCAAGCACATCCATCACATTAAATAAAGTTCTGTTTAATGAAAGTTCTTTTACAAAATGGTGAATTCTAATAAATCTTTTGATACACTGCTAGTATTAAGTAGTAAAGTTCGTTATTAAAATTCTGTCATTACTAAAATATATTAATAAATTCATTTGGTGGTAAGAAATAATCGACTGTGCAGTATTTATTTTTATGCGTACGGTATTGCAATGTATTTATAGACACTAATTAAGAGTCGTTCGTATCAGGGGGTATGCGGCTGAGGGTGACATGTCTCAAGGGGTACGTGGCTGGAAAAAGTTTGGGGAGCACTGCTCTAGTGGAATGCTGTAACCACATCACAGTGTCAGTAGTGGTCAGCAGCTTTGGACAACTCCATGTTTTCATTTCCAATTACTGAAGTTAAAGAAGAATATAATACTGTGCAAAATTCTTGAGCTACCCCTCATTTCTTTATATTTTACAAATGGGAAATAGATACAGTGATTCACTGAAACAGGTACAACTATATGTGAATACAATATATAAGGCAAAAAGTCTGCATTTGATTTGACAATCTTTATTCTTCAGCATAGCCTGAACTTTTTAGGTAAGCTTTATTTTAATTTTTCTAAGTAGTTTTCAGTAATAGTGCTCAAAGCTTCTTGAAGGACATTCAACCCTCTTCTTCTGATGTTGGCTGCCTTTTCTTCCATTCTCTGTCAAGATGATCCAAAATTGCTTAATTAATGTTGAGGTTCAGGCTCTGAGGAGTTATGCTGGAGAAATACGTAGTGTTAATTCCATCAGTTTTGACAAATTCCTCAATACCATTGGCTGAAATGCAGCGCTAAAATACGACAGAGGCACTGCCATGTTTTACAGGTAGCTGTAGACTCACAACACTCACTGTTGTATGTGTCTCGTGACCTCCTGATAATGATTTGAGTCAAAAAATTCTAATTTAGATTTATGACTCCATAAGAGCTGTTGCCATTGATTTTGAGTCCAATTCTTGTGTAATTTGGTATACCTTAGCCCTTTCTCGAATTTATTTTCCTTAAGAAGGGCTTTGTGACAGCCACCCTTCCACTGAGACCATTTCTGATAAGGCTTCAGCAAACTGTAAATGGATCGATTCAACGGCCAGATGCATTTCTCAGGTCTTTTGTCAGGCCTTTGCTGAAGTTTTTCTATTTCTTATGGAAATGACATTTAGATACTGTTCATCTCCTGTAGATTGTTTTTGGGCCTGTGACTTCTTTTTGTCCTGCACTTGCCCATTTTCTTGATTTTTTTTAAGAACACCCATGAGATCTTTGAGAACTTTTGGTCAAGACCACTTTCAAAATACATAGCAGAAAGTGACCCAAGACTTTTGCACAGTACTACATATATGTATCAAGTCAAGATTAGACATCATACTCCAATAACTCCAGCAGAATGAGAACAACCTGTGGTAAAGGATAATGACGAAGCTGCCTGGAACACAACTAAATGCAACTAGGGACAGGAGGTTGTGTGTCACATTTTAAAATACCAAAATATACTAGGACAGTAGTATATGGACCTCCTCGAGTAAAATTTGTGGCTTGAGGCTTTTATCTATTTGTTCGGACAGATTTCCCTTTTTTTAAATGCATCCAAACAATAGCTTTGTCAAAATGAAACACAAAACAAAGCTGTTAAAATAATACCCTTGCCTTTCACAAAAGAGGAATTTAAACTTTATAGTGAGAATTTTTTTTTAATAAATTAAGTTTGATTTAGTTTCTTTGAAAAGAAAGAAAAATATAAGGTCAAAATGAACCCCTTGGCTTCATGGATGAAAGAAGTCCACTTGTCGTTATTATTAGTCCAGTGTGGGATTTTAAAACTTCAGTAACATAATTATAATATTATTTGCTGCAATTGTGAATAAAAAAACAAATTTCAGGAATAAAACAGTGAGTCGGTGACACTGGTGTTACTGAACCTTTTCTAAAACATTCTTCTCTGGAACTACAACAAAAATTATGCATATGCTGCTTCCATTGTAGTCATGAAAATAGCAGCTGGCCACCTAGGTCAATGTTCCATGTTTGTTTCAGTTAAGTGTTTATGACAAAAATGACCTACTGTCATGGTCTGGGTGTGTGGCTGTAAAATTCCATTGAAGGTCTGGACCTCCCTGGTATCCACCCATGGGCAGGGCCTACAGCCCCCCTCACCTGAAGCTGATTGAGGCAATCAGGTTGGAGATTTAAGCTGCTTGCTGACACTGCCTCCTCGCCAGTTCGTCAACTACCCTATTTACTCCAGGAAAACTCCATCATACTGAACCACTCATCTTGGAAATCTGGTTAACCCGCCAGCTCTCGGAATCATCTCCTTGCCTCACCTGCCTGCCCTCCTGCCCTTACACCACCTCGGGACCTTCACCACTCAGGACAGCTGCCACACACCACCTAACCCACCTGGACCGCACCACCTCTCCCTCAACACTTCCATCTCCCACCTGCACATACTTACCTAATCACCAGCAGCTGCCGTTGCTTTCTTGGACCTGTCCCCTTGCTTGTCCCTCTCCCCTGGCCAAGACCCTCACGCCCCACATATCAAGCCTTAAATGAAGTACTAACGTGAACGTCATTTTGGTGTTAGTTAATAAATCTATCTATCTATCTATCTATTGCGAGAGAGATAGATAAATCACCAAATCACATCAATATCATACAGTGCTTTATACTGGAAGGTAAAGAGTCTAGAATAATATAGAGAAAACCGCAACAATCAAGTGGCCTCCCATGAGCAAATATTTGGCAACAGGGGAAGGAAAAACTACCTACCTTAACAGGAAGAAACTAGAGGACCAGGCTCAGGGAGGGGGAGGTCTTTGTCACAACCTATAAGGGGTGAGGAGAGGGAATCAGGTCAAAAGATGAACTGTTGAAAATTAAACTGTATTGTTTCTTTGTACAGGTGTTATCGGACCATCTGTATTTGAATTATGTAGACATTAAACTGAGTGAGAGCAGTGCCCTTAGAATTCAGTGCCATGGTTTAAGACTAACATCAGAGAATTAATCTAAATTTACTACTTAATTAAGGCAAAGGATTCTAATTCAACCTTCTGCTAGTTCCTGGCATCCATTCTAATCAGGTTATCTGAATACCTAACACACATATAAATGACACACAGACAAGCACCTGCTGAGAACCACACATATGTACTTCTGACAAATAGAATAAGTGATTGGCACTGATACGTAGAACTCGTGTACTGTATGGAGAAAAATACAAACTGTTTTGGTGATAAACGGTGAGACTATGAAAATTACTGGTGAGATCAATCCTGAGTCCAGCAGCCAGCACTGGAGATCAATAATAATTTATTGGTTACTTTCTTGCTTTTATTTTTTTTTTATTCTGCGCTTTTCAGTCTGCAGAGGTGGACAGAAGACAGGATTAAGAAAGTGTTTGTGTGGCCTTGGAAGTTGATTAAAAACAGGTGCTGTGACAATCACATCAAAGTGATGGAAGCCTTATGAGAGAGTGTGTGTGTGTGTGTGTGTGTGTGTGTGTGTGTGTGTGTGTGTGTGTGTGTGTTTCAATGGCTATTGATTGTTGATCATAATTCTCTAGGTGCAGTCCAGGACTCTCCATCACAACAATTCACTGGAGTCTGCATTGACTTATGGGTTGCAAACTTCTGTCAGCACCAACATGCACTGAATAACAGAACAGAGGGAGCTGATAGATGGATATCGGGAAGGACTCAGAAAGAGGAGTGAAGGAAAGCAGGAAATCCATTCAATAGAAGTTAATTTCAATCTCCAGCAGATTCCACCAGTAACCCAGTATAAACTGAAACATTGCTCCATCACTGCGAGAGACCCATGGCTTGTTTTGCTTCCACTACCAGCCCTCGCCCTCTTCGTTTCCCTTGCATTGTAGCGCCCTCCACTGACCATTTTCCAAACTGCGGGGATGAAACAGCAGAATTTAGAGCCTCCCCACTGACAGCGGTTCATTTTTTCTACAACGAATCAAACCGCGAATGTAGTGAGGCGTCTCCATGGTGTTGCTAAGGAAACGCAAAGGCATTATTACACACATTATCAATCCAACAACCAGAACCCCTAAGGCAGTTCACAGACACTACAGCAGGTTTTTTACTGGGACTATGGAGAAGGGAAAAGGGAGGAAAGGAAGGGAGTCAAGAAGAGGTTCATGTCAGAGTCCATGACTGACTACAACAAAAGAAGAGAGAAGAAGACCCACAGAAAAGACCAGTAGTTAATAAAGACTGACAAAGGACTGTGGGAAAGACAGTTGGATGGAGCATTAGACAGATATTAAGATGGAAGATGAAAATAAGACAGAAATGGCAAAAAAAAAAAAAAAAAAAAAATCAAACAACCAGATGGAAGATAGACAGTCCAACAGACAGACAAACAAACAGCGATAGACAGGCAGATGAACAGACAGGCCAACAAACACATAGATGGACAGGCAAGCTGACAAACAGGAGATCTAAGAGGACAAAATGACTCCATAACCCATAAAGTATTTTTCCATGGTAAACATACATGCAATCCACTGGCCACCTGGTTGGATTTAACTGTGTACTGGTTATCAGGAGAAGACACACACATGCACAATTACACACACACAGACACAGCTTCTGTTTTGTCAAGTTAAACTATAACCCATCACACATTGTCTTCCAAGCTCCTTCTGCACAGACCAAACTTCATATTGTTTGTACGCACTTCAGTGTGTGTGTGTTGTGTGTGTGCTCGTTTCAAGTGTCTGAGTACAGTATGTGTGTGATGAATCCAGTATTTAGGACTGTGTGATTGGAGGAATATATAACAAAAGGTCAAGCTGTCAGAAAAACAGCCAAGCTCACAGAGCCCACAGCACTGCGGAATACCAAAGATCCTGCACTGCCATCACAGATTCTCTGCATGTGTGTATGGACACCTACAGGTTTTAATACTGGTTTACTATACTGGATGTGCTCTAATGTGTGTGCAAGGCAAAGAAAGATGGCATGCATTTTTCTTTTTTCCTTCACACTCACACGTACAAATTACACACACACTCATTGCATCGCTGCATGATTCTTTTACCATCCATTCCTTTTGCTGTGTGTGTTTACTCTAACTGTGAGCAAATCGATTAACATGCTCCACATGTAAACGGATGGATAGTGAGGGAGAGAGGAGATGAAAGCAGAGAGGATTAGTTAACACAGCAACTCCTGATAAATGCATAGACCCCTTATTATTCCCTTAATGAAAAAGGATGATTCTCTTCATCGCCTCCCATCCGCTTCGTTCTTTTTCTCTGCCCTCACTGTCTCCCTGACCTGATAAAAGTTTCAGTCCACCTCCTTTCCACCCTGCTTTTATTTCCCTCCTCCTTTGTTTCTTCTGTGGCTTATCCCAATCTTCTTCACACAGCCTAAATTCTCTCTTCCTGCCCTCCAATCGTATTCTCATTGTTTCATATATCTTTTTCTTTTGCCAGTTTTATTGTCCCCTCTTTTCATATCTCATCCTTTTCCCCACTTCCCTTCCTCTCCTCTTCTCTTCATTACTTCTGCCACCCTCCCGCAGTATTCCCTTCCCTCCTCCCAACCTCCATGTCACAGGGTATCATGGTTAATTAGGCAGTAGTGGATTTGGACTCTCATTAGCGTTTCAACAGGAGCGAGGAATGCCTTCGTTCTTATTCTGCCAGTGTACGCCCCCAGCCCCACCCCACCCCTCTACCTCCGCTTTTCCTTCTGCTTCTCTTTCACCATCGTCTTCCTCTCTCCTTCCCTTTTTTCTCCTGCCTCTCTGAAGACAGGATAAGCTGGCCCTGAATTGGTTGTCCTGAACTTTAACTTGTTCCCTTTTTGCTTTGATGAAAAGTTGGGCTTTTTTTTCCCTACCAAGGAAGAAGGGACATGTGCCAGTTTGTGCTTGTGCTTGATAAACTGCCAAAAATAAGGAGGAAAAAAAGAGAAATGGAAAGTGTCACTTTGAAGTGGGACCTACATTGTCATTTTCGGAGGCTTTATATATTGCAATAACATGTGGCGTCATAAATAAATTGTCCTTGTTGGGCGTTCTTGTTGCATAAACTTGCTTTTACTGCAAAGTTTCACTTTGAAAATCTGTTAGCATTTGCACAAGTTAAAATCTGTCGTTCCAAAGCAGCAGGTAACCTGTCACTAAATTTTACCTCTTTGCACTCTTTTGAAAGTATTCGTGCTCTGTTTTCCACCATTTTGTTTCCAGTTTGTATTTTGTGCTGCTGAGCTTGTAAATGGCCTCTCCCAGTGAGACTGCACCTGCATTAGTCAACCCGATAATTGTGATTAATTATAGTAACACGCACGAATGTGCTTGCACGTAGGCGCACACACACATACACAAACAGCTCATTGCTACAAGGTACCTTTGTCCTCTGTCTCTTGCAATTGCACAGCACAGGCATTCAAAAACAGGATACACTAAATGCTTTGGATTTTGATTTTTTTTTCCAGTACAAAAAATATCTTTGTACATATACGGAACCTGGCACATTATCTTGCCAATTGTGCTGGAGCAGGATTTTTGTTTTCCAGCCAGTGAAGAGGTGGGTTCATTTTTTTCCAGTTTTATACCCTTGCCCCTCCCCCAAAGGACTGCTATTTTACCACTTGCATTGTGTAACTTTTTTCTTGCTGCACTGCGATATTTACAATCCCTCTGTCATTATGTTACAAATGGGCATATACTAAGCCATTCTGCAGCAGAAATGTATGCAACTATGTGACAGGTGAGCATGAATTATACGATCGATGGAGGAATGCACACACCCTCAGAGACTGCCGCGTAATAGCCGAATGTGAGGGAGCAAATAGAAATTGCTCAATCCAAGCTGATCTTCGTGATGTATTGAGTAATAAATTGCACGTTCACTTTTTTAAAAACATATTCACAAACACAGTCGCAAAGGGAGTTTCTTTTGTCTTAAGCATTGTGGGCGAAGCATTTTTGCATTTCATTTGATACGAGTGATGCTGGGTAACGGTAAACAGAAGTCTTACAGACAAAGTGGCATGCTGTCGGAGATTTGAGACACTTCAAGGTTGAGAAAACTGTAAATGCCACAGATTCAGGAATGGCAGACAGGTCTTGTACTTTTTGCTCTCAAAAGAACAGCGCCATCAGTTCATCAGTCTGGACTATCGTGCATCAAATGTAACAATGGCTCTTTTTTTCCTGAGGAGTTTCAAGTTTGAAATTTATATTTCAACTGATCTTAGTCTTGCTACTTAATAAGGCCTCAAACACAACAGTTGCACAAGTCATTGAAAGAACAGTTTGGGCTCTTAGTAAATTCTTTCATTTTCTTCTTTTGCCAAGACCTAGATGAGAACACAGATGCCAGTCTCATGTCTGTATGGTTAATATGAAAGTACCGCTAGAAGTGTTTTTGATGTTTTTTAAGCCAGTTTTGCATGGATTAATTAAATGAGATATAACTGTGACATTTCTACTGTAGCTACAGGCATGAGAGTGGTATCAGTTTTCTCATCTAATTAGCATGAACAATTTGCCATGTGCAGTTCAGCAGCTCATGCACACACTAAGATTGTTCCACACCTGAGATGGTCTTCCAGTGAACTGATGAGGTCGGAGACACAAAGGGGAACAGTGTAGGCTAACTGTCTAACTTGGCACATCTCTAAACAGAGAGAACGAAAGAGAGAGATGGTGATAGCCTCACTGCAGTATGTTGGATCTGGGCTGAATGCCAGGTGAGCTCTCTCACATGTGACTCTGCAGCGTTAACTTCAGCTGCCCAGCAGGACCTTGGCAACCCTGTGTGTGTGTGTGAGTGTGCGTGTGCGTGTCTGTGTGTGTGAACTGACTGTGTATGCATCTGTGAGCCTACATGTTTTTGTGTCATATAGTACAGTGGCTGCAGGCCAGTGGCCCTGTGCACATCACAGACAACATTTCATTGCCAGGATTTTGGAGGTAATCAATTGCCGTTGAAACAGCACTACTTGCAAAACCACAACGGCTACTGTGGCCTGTGCTCCATCTGTGCTCGTCGTCTCTGCCTTGCTATTAAATTCAGCTGTAATATCCCTCAATCTTACATCCAGACTTTTAACTATGGGTTTTTCCTTCTCACACCATGACAAAAAAATAAATAAATAAATCTTTGGATTTGCCTTGAGGAAGAGAATCTGTTAAACAATAATTTACAGTTTGAATTCACAGCAATAATAAAGATTACCCTATCTACCAACTCTGCCAAAGGGACCCAGATCAAGGCAGTGTACCCTTTTACGGAGGCACTGAACTGAAACTCTTAAATTACATGTATAATGTTGGGTCAGGAAAGATATGCGAAAAGCCAATTTTCATCTGCTGCCTGCAAATTGGTTAACAAAGTAATCTTGATCTTAATTTTCATCTGTGCTGTACTTCCTTTTTCATTATTTTCTTTCCCCATTTCCCTTACTCGAACTTCAATTTCCTCAATTAGCCTTTCACTTCTACTCTAGCTCGTTCCCGTCGCGGTTACTTTTCTGTGCGTCAGATCTCTGTTTCCTGCCATATCAATTCTTCTTTCCTCTTCTCCCTCACGCCTCTGCATCATTACAGACCTTCACACCCTTTTGTACTCCTCCTAAATCCACTGCTCATTTTCTAAGCTATTAATATTATCGAAAACTTTTTTTTTTGGCAAGCTTAGCTGATTGTTTGTGTGTGTGTGTGTGTGTGTGTGTGTACGTGTTTGGTCAAGAAGGCAGCTCATATTTCCACTCATGTCAGGTGATTCTGGTGCAGACAGGCCAGGGTCACACTGGCTGTAAACCTAATAACACACAACTCACATCATTCATTGGCAATGTGAACACATATACACACATATAAACCACCTCATTCTCATTGACATATGTGTAGGTGTATGCCAGATTTATATGTCTCACTAAATGCAAACATGTGATGTTAGTGTATGTGGTCCGAGCTTCTGCTAAGGAAAAATGTGTGATTGTAGAAGGTTGGTGGCACAGTGACTAACCAGTACCAGCCTGGATATGCCAGTGATAGTGAGGCTCATGCTTATTCTCTGCACAGGGCAGTTTATCAGAACAGACAGTTCCATTTAATAAATGGTTTTATTAAAGAGTACCGAAAATGCTGTCTGAAAGAACAAGCTTCCCAAATGCTAAAGTTCACAAACATTCGCTAATTGTCACTTAGCGAGATAATTACCTCTGTAACAAGCCGGACAATGACTTCACACATTTTATTTAAAAGGCATATTTGTACTAATAGCTCCTATCTCATAATTCTCAATGAACTTTTACTCTTTTAACCAAAGCATTTATTTGTTATTTTTCGACTTCACTGTCAGAGTCATGGATCAAGGTTAAAGATTGAATCCTACAAAAAATTAAATAAAATAAGATTCTCACACAGGGGCTGGATCTAGCCTGCGCTGATTTGACTGAGCTGTTAAAAAAAAAAGCAAGACAAAGAACAGACGCTAGAACAGCTGACTAGTAAGTCATTGGTTGCTGGTTTGAGCCCCTGTTCAGGTGCAAGAATTTCTGCGATGACTGTATTTAGATGATCCGTGACAAAAAGCAATCATAATGAACCTAATTTAAAAGTGATGCATGAGTATAATTTTTTTTTCTTTTACAAACAGTAGGACCATGTGCACTGCATACTGGCTTATTTTGAGTTCTGTGCATGATCTTAGAGTCACAGCAGTCTGTTGCTTCTGACCTCTGTGTTTATACCTCTGATCGTGTTAAGAGGTTGTGCTGTGGGAGCCCATAGGCCATATTCAGCCTCAGATACAGACAATAAAAAGAGGGACATAGCCTTCTGGTCAAAATAACAAAAACAAAACTGAAGTCCCTAAAAACCTCCAGTCTATCTGTGGGCAACCAGCAATACCTGTGGTTTCAAAAGTACTACTGTTATTGACGGCTGAAGGAAAATGGCTTACTATAAACACTTCTTAAATGTATTTTGCAAATCTTGTCAGTTACAAGTCATTAGCCAATGAGCTAGTGGTTTTATAGTTAGATTCACCCCTTCTCACCAGAGCCTGTTTCTTGCTACCAAGATGGCATCAACAGAAACCTTCATTTTGAGGCTTTAAATCAAGACTTCATAAACAAACAGGTAATGTCATGGTAGCTACATCCATCTTTTATACTTTCTATGAGTCCACATTAGAAATGGTACTTGCATATTCTGCGCTGCCTTTTTCATAGGCTAAAAGAAATAAGACAAAAGAAATATCTTGTATCCATAGCTAGATCTAGCCTAGTTCCACAAACTTAGAAATCAACTGAAACTTAAATGCTTCAAAGGCACAGTTTTGAATTTTAAGTCTTGCAAGTTTGCAAAAAACAAGGGGAAACCCAGTGTGTGCGCAGTATATTGAGTGACTGTACAATATGTGGGATGCATGCTCACCTTTCTCTTTTGGATGACTTTCAAAGATTTTGCCAGTTTGCAATAGGAGTTTGGCTCAGCTTCTGCTGGCAAGAGAGGCAGAAAAATACTAGAAGCTATAGAGGAGGAAAGAGTGCTTAAATCAGCTCTGTGCAGTACTTGTACCATCATTCACAGCTCCCCTTTTCTAAATCAATTTCTTATTCTTTGGTTATGAGTAAAATACTATAGCCACGCAACACCTACCCATGAATTTACACTGAATATATGAAATATACACGGAGATAAAAAGAAAATGTGACCACAGTTTTTTGATCCATTCAAACTTGTGACAGTATGTCCTCTTGGTCCATGACCTCAAAACGTAGAGCTTCTTCACAACGCATGTGTGTATGTGTGTGTTTTTCTTTTGTTTAAACTTGGTATTCTAAGCTGTAGTTGTTACAGTCAAATTTATCAAATAAGTCAAAGGGAGCTCGAGAGGCATACTGAACAGTCTGAACTTCCTTTGACTCCCTTCAACTACTGTAAAGGCAAAAAGTAACAACTGATATTAATCTGCCCATCCAGTCGATGATGGAAGAGGGCTGAGCTCCTCTCGGAATATCACAGGCTCATTTACAAAAGAGCCAGAGGAAGACAAGAAGACGGGGCATGGGATAAATTGTCTGGCATCTGTCCAAGGATGTTTATGTTAATTCAGAGTGGCCCGGCAGCAGGGGGCTCCCGGTGAGTGTGTTGTTAATGAAATGGAATTGAAAGAAAGCCTTATTAATGATCTGTAATCTTCTAAGGGTGATTTCTTTATAAATGAGAGTAATCCTGAGATTTTTTCCATTAGTAAGGACAATTTAGGAACACAGTGCAGCTTTGAACGCTGCCTTGACGAAAAATTGTTAGCAAAAGGAAAAAAGAAGAATAAAAAGCAAAGGCTTGTTGCCTCGCAGATACTGAGCGCAAATTCAATACGGATGCCTCATGCATTTAATGTCAGCATCACTGCAAATACCTTTTGAGATCTGCGATTTTTGAAACATCAAAACATCAAAAAGTGAATCTCGAAGCTACAGTTGGAGGCCTGCCTGATCTCCCAGGGACTGACTTTAATCTTTACACCGTCTGTTTATACCAAAGTTGGCTTGAGCCAAAAACATCCCTACAATATTCTGTTCTCTTTGAAGACCTCAGGCTCGAGCACCGTTTTCTGCAGCAATCCTTGAAATCTTACATTATTTTACAAGCTTACTACTGACCATACATTAAAGATAAGGTCATGCACTCAAAAGTACAACAAAATACTCACACATCAAGGGACAGGCAGGCGCATGAACACACGTTTACATCTATGCATGCACACAAAGACACACACGCCAAACTTCTCAGCTCTTTTGACCGCAGGATTTCCGTAGAAACAAAGTATTGATTGAGCGGGTTGCAGAGACCTTTGAAACGTAGCTGAATTGTGTCTCTGATAATAGGATCTCTTCAAGTTCCACTCCAATAGAATGGCTTCCAGCAGCTTTCTGCATGGCTCCTTTACACTTTATGCTACTTTTGTCTCTCCAAATGATCTGCTAGGCCTTGGGGAAAACTGAGCGAGCCCCACTGTGCTGCTGTAGACTTGGATCATGATGAGACAATAATGACTTTCTTTACACTACAGTATGTCATCAGAATTATCTGGGATTGGGTTAAAAGCAGCATGTTCACATCCTGGGGCATAGTATGATGTCATGATGCCACCCATGTCTCCCTGTTATACACAATAAGTACCTTGGCTTCAGTGCCTTAACACACCATCTGCAGCATTACTGGCTGACCTCCATGACTATGCTGAAAAAAAAGTTTGGAAAAAAAATCCTTAACCTATTAAGTTGACTATCACATTAATATTTCAAGTTTGGTGCTTAAGTCTTAAGTCTCTTAACCTCCTAGGACCTGCCGTCCACATATGTGGACATCACATTTTGGGTTATTTAGACCAAAATACTAAATTTTGCTCAACAATGGCCTGATATCCACTTACGAGGACATTATACAGTGGGGCAAAAAAGTATTTAGTCAGCCACCGATTGTGCAAGTTCCCCCACTTAAAATGATGACAGAGGTCAGTAATTTGCACCAGAGGTACACTTCAACTGTGAGAGACAGAATGTGAAAAAAAAATCCATGAATTCACATGGTAGGATTTGTAAAGAATTTATTCGTAAATCAGGGTGGAAAATAAGTATTTGGTCACCTCAAACAAGGAAAATCCCTGGCTCTCACAGACCTGTAACGTCTTCTGTAAGAAGCTTTTCTGTCCCCCACTCGTTACCTGTATGAATGGCACCTGTTTGACCTCATCATCTGTATAAAAGACACCTGTCCACAGCCTCAACCAGTCAGACTCCAAACTCCGCCATGGCCAAGACCAAAGAGCTTTCGAAGGACACCAGGAAAAGAATTGTAGACCTGCACCAGACTGGGAAGAGTGAATCTACAATAGGCAAGCAGCTTGGTGTGAAAAAATCAACTGTGGGAGCAATCATCAGAAAATGGAAGACATACAAGACCACTGATAATCTCCCTCGATCTGGGGCTCCACGCAAGATCTCATCCCGTGGGGTCAAAATGATCATGAGAACGGTGAGCAAAGATCCCAGAACCACACGGGGGGACCTGGTGAATGACCTGCAGAGAGCTGGGACCAAAGTAACAAAGGTCACCATCAGTAACACACTACAACGGCAGGGAATCAAATCCCGCAGTGCCAGACGTGTTCCGCTGCTGAAGCCAGTGCATGTCCAGGCCCGTCTGAAGTTTGCCAGAGAGCACATGGATGATACAGCAGAGGATTGGGAGAATGTCATGTGGTCAGATGAAACCAAAGTAGAACTTTTTGGTATAAACTCAACTCGTCGTGTTTGGAGGAAGAAGAATACTGAGTTGCATCCCAAGAACACCATACCTACTGTGAAGCATGGGGGTGGAAACATCATGCTATGGGGCTGTTTTTCTGCCAAGGGGACAGGACGACTGATCCGTGTTAAGGACAGAATGAATGGGGCCAAGTATCGTGAGATTTTGAGCCAAAACCTCCTTCCATCAGTGAGAACTTTGAAGATGAAACGAGGCTGGGTCTTCCAACATGACAATGATCCAAAACACACCGCCTGGGCAACAAAGGAGTGGCTCCGTAAGAAGCATTTGAAAGTCCTGGAGTGGCCTAGCCAGTCTCCAGACCTCAACCCCATAGAAAATCTGTGGCGGGAGTTGAAAGTCCGTGTTGCTCGGCGACAGCCCCAAAACATCACTGCTCTTGAGAAGATCTGCATGGAGGAATGGGCCAAAATACCAGCTACTGTGTGTGCAAACCTGGTAAAGACCTATAGTAAACGTTTGACCTCTGTTATTGCCAACAAAGGTTATGTTACAAAGTATTGAGTTGTATTTTTGTTATTGACCAAATACTTATTTTCCACCCTGATTTACGAATAAATTCTTTACAAATCCTACCATGTGAATTCATGGATTTTTTTTTCACATTCTGTCTCTCACAGTTGAAGTGTACCTCTGGTGCAAATTACTGACCTCTGTCATCATTTTAAGTGGGGGAACTTGCACAATCGGTGGCTGACTAAATACTTTTTTGCCCCACTGTAAGTCACAATAACTGTATTGTGAGTTCCAATAGATTTTGTCTACAGGCTGTGATCAACTGACTGTGCTGCTGGTGTTTGTGGATTTAGCCATATGAATTTAACAAGATAAAAGCAGATGTTACATGAGCTATCACGTCTGATCTCCCACCCCTAGACAGTATAAAGCTAGTATAAAAGGTGGAACACAGTGAGGGAATCTAATCAGCATCATCAGCTTAAATTTAATTTGATGTCTGTTATGTAAACTAACTCTGATAATGAACACCACAGCTGTTCTACACCAGTGGAACATATTGCATTTCTGTTACCTTCATCACAATACTGCAAACTAACCAATGTAGCCTGCACTAGATGCAACCTTTGAGAAACACAATGTTAGTATGCTACTATAGTTTTGCACCATCTTTCACAATGAGAAAAACAAAAAACTTCAGAAATACAGATCCAAGAAAAATATATTGTATTGTATTTTCTATTTGTCTAATATCACTGAAGAGTCCTTACTTTTAACAATAATCTCTCTTCTTCCTCTCCTGTCCTGTCTTCCTCACATCTTTCTCCGTCTCTGAGTGAAGCTAGCTCACATTCTCGTCTCTCCTTGAGAGACCGCGCAGGCTGATATTTGTCGAGCTGTTAGAAAAGTTGCAAGTGGTATTACCTGCCACTTAAAGACATTACTTCCTTATTGCTCTCTCCTTTTCTGTAGCACTAGCTTAACGTAAAGCACAGGAGTGCAATTAATGAACACTTGCACCAAAAATACAATTCTGGATTCATCCAGCCCACTTTAACTCTTGAGCATAGTGTCATAAAGGATCCAGGAATTATAAGTTTTTTGTCTCTTCATTTCTTTGTGTGCGATAAGCATTGCTGAATTGGTTTGATGTCCACTGGCTATAAAGTTACACAAAATAATCAATAACTCCCCTCAAGTATGTTAAACCTAAAGGAATGGGCCTGTTTTAAAAACGTAAGGAGAAAAAAGTAGATGTATGTGTGTTGTAGAACGTTTAGATAGTCTACTGATTGACTGATTACTTAAGTAGAGTAACAACGTATTTGTACTTTAACACTTGCACTTCTGAATTGGCATAATTTTTCTGATAATTTAAGTATACAATAAAATATAGCAATGTGTAGTGATAATAAACATTTATTTTTGTTACCATTCATTAATTACATAAATTGTCATACATGGACTGCTTTTTCTGTGAAATGCTTTATATAAACCATCATAGACATATTTTATATCTATGACGTTATGTATATAGCATCTATATAGACAATAGGCTGAAGTAAAAGACCAATACATGGGCTGTATAAATAAAGCAAAAAAGCAAGGTTTCAACTGCTTTAATAAAAGAATTTCCCCAAATTGAGATATATGCAACATATAGTATTTCATTTTAAAAAGGTATCATTGTGTTGTTGAACCTCCAAGTACATTTAATCTGTCACTTTTTAAAACGACTTTATGTCCATTGCTTAACTTTAATACAAGGTATGAAACTTCAGAAAAGAATGTCTTGTACCTGTACCTATCTCTTTATTTATAACCTTACGTGATCTTTGTTTCAAGTATTCGCTAGCTGCGAAAATTAAGTAACTCAGTACAATCGATTTTTCTTGCATTGACTTTAGAGCCGTTCTGGTTTCCTTAAACCTGCCTCATATTCTGCATTTGAGTGCTCTTTAACTGAACTGATCATTATTGATCATTATTATTATTATTATGGCTTGTGCTTTTATTATGTTTTTATTTTGATATGCATTTTATATTACCCCTGTGTATTAGTGGCATTGACCTGTGAGGATATTTGATACTTTGCTAAGGCATTATAATATTCATGTTACTTCTCTGTCTCTGATGTTAAGCACCTTGGTATACCGCTGGTTTTTAAATGTGCTCTATAAATAAAGATTGTTGTTGTTGTTGTTGTTATTGAAATGCATTCCTCTGTGAGATATATGAGATGTTGCACATCATTACAGATTTGAAAATTAAATTATTTTTTTTTTCATACAATGTTGTATGCTCATAAGATATCAAAATAATCTAGTCTTAAATCTATTCTCCAATTAGCACTGTCAAGCATAAGAAGTAAAGATGGAGTCTCTGACCTTCATGCATGCACATGTCACACATCATGGCCCAGTTTTTTCCGGGGCGCTCATCTGGGAACATTTCCAGAGTGCTTTTTCATTTGCATGTTCTTCTTGTCCTAGCACCCTCCCATTCCCTCTTTATATATATTGCAAATTATTTACCAAACACCGCATTGAGACATGCAGCATGATGTGTTTATTCACTCAAAATGATTTCCCTGGACACCGCTGAGGGACCATGCTAAGTTAATTGAACCTGGGCTTAATCCATGCCTTTCCCTTGTTCTGTTTCCCCCAGTCCCACAGTCTCTAGACAGTTCTGTACCGAGGTCCAGTGGGAAGCTGTAAATTTAAGTGGTGTTAAATATTAACCGAGGAGAAGGTATTAATTCATATTTTACGGAAAGTCTTTTATTCCTCAGTGCTTCCAGTAAGGTCTCCTGTGGAAGTGAGTAGTAGAGTGAGAGGCATATACAGAGCAGAGAGAACATGTTGGATGAGAATGCAGGATTTAGTTGCTGTTAGAGGCTTATAAATAACCCTCTAAAAGCAAATATTGAACAATTTGTTGATATAGATCAAACCAGAATTTAACCCCTCCTTGGCGAGCTTTGCCAGTGCCAACATGCACGTAACTGCATAAATACCACAAAGCCATCTTATCAGGTCATCTATAAGATCACTCTTTGAATTCAGATGATATATTTGTGACTTTTAGCTAGGTTTGTTGGATGCAGCTCCCATTATTAATATGAGAAACCAAAAGTGAATGTGTTTCAAACCATAGCCATATCCCATCCGCTTCAATAAACCTGTCTGCAGCATTGACAGTGATATATTAAATTACAATGAGACATATAATCCATCAACAGATAAAATACCCAAAAGTTCTCTTAGCTCAGTACGCAAGTAGTTGGTAGTTACCAAATACTGTTGGTAGTTAAGTACGTATATCATCTGACCTAAATTATATAATTCCCTTGGTGCAAATATTGTACTTACGCCAGGAGGATGCTGCTGGCATTATACTGCAAGCCATCTACAGCAATATTTGCCACAAAGACAGAGAAGAGCAACAAAGTCCACAACAGTAGGTAAAAAGATGTAAACTGTCATTGAGGAGACTACAGCTTTTTGTTTTGTTTTGTATTTACTTTTACTTTTAAAAAAAGTATTTTGTCTTGCTTATTGCATAATATTGTTTCTAATACACCATCTAAATAGGCTACTTCTTATAGGAAAGCTGGGTGTGTTGCACTATAGGGAGGTATCATGATACCTAACTATGAAAGTGATTCTGCCCAACCATCCATGTGTGTGGAACAGTATGAAAAACTTGCCGACATGGATGTTGTCACTTTTCTGAATAATGATTGCACATGACATGTTTACTCACACAATGTGTAAGATATAATAATATCTTACACATAATAATTCAAGTTGATATATATCTTTACAAATGTCACATTTCATGACACCACATTCCCTGTTTGCTTCTGAAATTATAAATAATTTATAGTTTCATGCTAACATATTCCTGCCAGTGATTATTCTGCTTCACAGAAATGTTGTTGTCTGCACTGGACTTGCAACTCACTTGTGTATGTGACTGTGGTGATACATGTCACTGGCATGTGCTGAAAAGTGGCACCTTTATTTGGCAGGAGTTCAGACATTGTCCGTTGGCAGATGGCATTGAGTAATCACTTTGGAAATTCTCTTGGTATCTGTAGGTGTCTACAGGCATATGTGTCTCTTCAGCTTAAGAAGAAGAGATATGAAGGTATCACTGTGTACAATGAGATGGAATAAAAGGGGCTGGTATTGTTCAACCAATATAGTTGGCATGAGATCAAACTTGTCTCTAATATCATGAACAAAATAGTTTGAAAGTGACTAAAGTCATTACACAGTGTAAAGACAGTGTACCTTTCATATATTCATATCTAAAAAACGATGTCCTTAAGATATAGAAGATGTATTCTAGCCCGTGCTTAAGTCTCAGGGAATCTTCACCTATTTTCCATATTTGTACAAAAATATAAAGAAATGAGGGGTGTAAGACTTTTGCACAGTACTGTATATTTGGCATCCCCTAACCAAAACTGAGACAGATAAAAATAAGAAAAACTTCAGTGCTAAGTTTTTGGTGGCCTGAACTACTTAACAATGGTCAATGATTGTTGTAATTAATAAGAAATATGTTTTCACTTAATTCTGAAAGGTTGTGTGAGGAATACTGAAATATGACTAAAATCCAAATCTGCATTTGTTTTCTTTTGTCTATTTGAATGTCTGAATGTGTGTATTACTGTGTTTGTGTGATTTTAGTGGGGTATGTTTGTGAGTCTTTTGTCATGATGGTCCCCTGATTGAACAGCTGTCACTACTGGCTGAGTGTGTGTACCAGCCAGATGGGGAACACAGGGGTCAGTGGCACTGACACATTGCCACAAGATGAGCTCATACACACACACACACACACACACACACACACACACACACACACACACACACACAAACACCAATCCACTGGGTTATAATTATAAATAATTATAATAAATTTATAATTATTATTATAAATAATAATTTATATTTAATTGTGTTGTGGTTTGCAGTGTTTTGTGTTGTTTCACTTTAAATTTGTTTAAAAGGAAAAAGCTAAAAATGTAAATAGTTAAAAGTTGAAATATAAATAGTTGGTTTTTGTATTTTATCATTTATTTATTACATTTTATATGGAGTGAATAAATAAAAGTATTGTGGCGTGTTGGGGGAGCAGCTAGTTCTCTCCCATCATGCCTTGGGACATGTGCTGCTGTTTAGATGTTCTTGTTTTATTGTTTATGGTTACGTTACTTTTAACTGTTATCTTCAATGTTGTGTTTATACTACGGTACAAAGTCACTGACAGTTATTGTTTAATAGAAAGAATGCAGTACCATAAGTGAGTTCCGTTATGCTGTTATTGACCCTTGGAGCACATCGTAGCATCAGTAAGTGTTTAATAAAGAGCTCCCCCTATCAGCTTGGATTTGAACAGCAAATTCCAACTTTCTGCAGAGCTTCTTTGCTAAGTTTTCTTAGTATATTTATGGTGGCCCCTAGAGACAAAGCATGTAAAAATTCCATAGAACGTACAAACTCCGAAGCATGTACAAACTCAAGAAACATACAAACTCCAAAACACACTAAAAACTCCATAGCATATACAAACTCCATAACACGTACAAAACACAACGGAAGTGCTCCAGGATGCTAGGGGCAGTGTTGAGCTTTGTTACCTAGTGGCTACACAAGCCAGGAAGTATCAACGACCGGATTTGATGTGTGGTACTAACAGGAAACATGAAAATTTTTTTATTAATTATTTGAATATATATGAGTGCTTGTGTATAAATACACAAACAGTACACATAAGCTTTCAATTGTGTAATTTAAGTGATCTAGGTAGCTCTGTTTTGCTTCAGTTCAGTTAACACTAGAAAGAGTTTGTACATACATTGGAGTTTGTACGTGCTTTGGAATTTGTACGTGCTTTTTGAAGTTTGTACGTGCTTTTTGAAGTTTGTATGTGCTTTTTGGAGTTTGTACGTGCTTTGTCTCTAGGGGCCACCGTATATATTTATATATAAACATATATAAATAAAACCACATTTTTTTTACATTAGTAATTTCTTTTGTGCGTAATTTTATATTGTTGTTAATAATAAAGTAACAACACAACCTGAAAAGCCGGTTGGAAGCCAAAAGAGCCGGCTGTTTTTAGTGAGCCAAGCCGAAAGAGCCGGTTCTCTAAAAAGAACTGGAATTCCCATCACTACATTCTACACATTTAACTCAAGGTCTTGTATGAGGTACTTTAGCCTGTTGTAGTAGCTGTACATCTGCAAGCTGCACTGCAACCCACCTCTAGCAAAGAACCTCTTTTCGTCAGGGTCTGGCTGCTGTTCTTTCTGTGTTGTGCATAGTAAGTCTGCAAGCTCCAAACTTTGAGTATGCTGTTGGTAGACTGCATGTTTAACAACCTGCTACCAACATATGTCAAAAATCTGTCCTGCCAGATTCAAAGGAGATATTCAAAATGCGTTCTCCCGTGTATATGTACATGTATCTGAATGACTGCCTGAGCATATGTACATATCAATGTAAAGACTGTTTGTTTAGTATTTGAATGTGCTTTTTGAGTTTATTTTTACTCCTATTCTTTGCTTACTTGTGTGCATCCATTTCTGCGTGAATGTGTTCAGTGTTTGAGTATGAGCATTCATGATTCCATGGAAGATCTAACATGTGAAGTCTCTCATGTCACCCATCAGACAGGATGTAGACCGGAATTCATACTCAACTATTAAATTAACTATTAAAAACTACTTAATTAAAAATAAAACTTACCATGTTTATTAATTATAAATTAGCATGCTAGAAACATTATAATCACATTCTGTCCAGAATGTACCCATTTTTTCATTTCATTTTTAATTTATTTGCTAAAGGTGATTTTTTTCTTGCTTATTATTATTATTAAGGCAACATGGACACTTTTTCCTGTGGCAACTCTTGTGAAGTCAAATTTTACAAGTCTGTTGTGTTTATATATAACACTGGCTCATTTTTAGGAACAATTTTAATGTTAGCGAAAACTGCTCACATTGCAAATTCGCAACTCTATTTAACTCTGGCCTGAAGGAGTAATCGCAACCATAGAGGACATACATTCAGATTCAGTCTATATAAGTTTGTAAACACAACATCTCCCCTTTTAAACGAAAAGCAATTCTCAGCTAACATAAAGTGCAGATATTAATCAAACATTAAACAACATTTTCTTTTCTTTTAAGGGTGTCTAAGCAACACATCCATTCATTTTTAGTTTTCTGGCAACTTAAGGAATGGTAATTGCAAAAATAAAGCATGGTGTCTGTGATGAACCACATAGATCTAAAGGCCAAGCATCTGTCTTTAATTTAGCTTATCCAACTTTTAGTCTGGACCCCTATTTCAATAACTAAATCAGGTTTACCTTTGTTTTTGTTTGTTTTTTTTCTTTTGACAATACCAAACACTTTGGCAGAAGTCATGACTGAAATTAAGCATAACTACTTTAAATCAAATTCACATTTTTGTTTCACAAACACGTCCTTTGTAAGATTAGCATAACAGTGTCTGCTGCATTTGGAAGTTTACCTTCATCACCGACCTATTTCATGACATAGTTTTTCATCCGTGGTGGTGGTTGCCTATCCCTTTGCAGAGTTGAACGTTTCTGTGTTAGGCTGATGTTTTCCTTTGCTGTATCAGCTCTTGGTGCTTCTTTTGAGCTGTCTGGGCAGAGTGAAAGATGTGCTGCATTCCATCTCTTTCCATCACTGAGAAGGAAAGAATTCTGACCCATTTGCTGCCGTACAAACAATGGATTGTGCCTGAAGCACCTACAGTCACTTTGGTAGGTTTAGCACCTCTCCTCTTGTTTGTGTACAATGCACTTTTGTCCTGCGTCTGTACCACTTCAGCTCTGATGCGGTCATACTGTCCATCTGTCGATGGAGGCAGGATATCCAATTTAGTCCGCGTTGGGCTCCCTCGGAGGAGCTGGAAAGGGGACCCACCAGTTGTTGCATGGGGGGAAGCTTGATAGCCATGAAGCAGTTCTGAAGGCTAACTACAGTTTTCCAGGGTCGCTGAGTAGCTTGTGCTGTCTGAATAGAGTCTCTCAGTACTTTGTTAATGTTCCACACCTCCATTTCCCTGAGGATGGTACACACTTGTCCTGATGTGATTAATGTCACTTTCAGTCAGAAAATCAGCAAAGGGAGTGGATGTGAACTGTGGCCCATTATCGGTGGTAATGGTGCAGAGGTTTCCTTCATGGGCAAAAACAGAAGTCAGGAATGCAATCACACTTGCAGTTGTGGCATTTGGGGTGAATGCAACTTTAGGCCACTTACTAAAAAAGTCATTAAGGGTGATAGCAAACCTCCAGTCATAGGTCCCATGTTCAAATGGACCAACAATGTCGACCGCATCATGTTGAAATGGACCTTCTGGGAACTTGAAGGTTTGCATTGGGGGAGGTGAAACAGCAGCTGTTTTATCACAAGCCTGGCAGGTCATGCAGGCTGACAGGATTGAGTGGACAAGTTCATCCATGTGTGGCTACCAGTACAGTTTTCTAAGGCATTGTTTAGTGTGAACTATGCCTTGATGTCCTTGGTGTGCCAGGTGAACAACTTTTCCTCGCAGAAATTTAGGAAATATGAGCCGAGTGCCTCTAAATATCAGAGTTGACTCTGCTGCCAGTTCATTTTGCATGAGGAAGTAAGGTTTGACTTCATCTGGAAGGGACTTTTTCACTTTCACCCAGCCTGAAAGAATGGTCAGTCTCAGTTTAGTTAGTTTGGGCAAATCCTTACATTCTGCTTTAATATCAACAAGTGGGATTGCTGTTAAGAGTGGAAAGATTTCAGCTATCTCTGTGATTAAATGCTGTTCAGCATCTTCAGCTGTGTTAATGGTATGCAAGGGGAACACATGACAGGCAGTCTGCCATGATGTTCTGGCTTTTTGGACGATACTCCATGTCATGTTGTAAACACATCCGTCTAGCTGAACAAGGTGCAATCCTCATGCCGGCTCTGTTCATCCCTTTAGTACTTAGCAGAGTGGTGAGAGCTTAATGATCTGTTCTGAGGGTAAACTGGTGTCCCCATACAAATATCCTCAATCTTTCAACCGCCCATACGCAGCCGAGGGCCCCTTCCTATATTGTCGAATATTTCCTCTCAGCTGGAGACAGGGTGCGAGAACCAAAAGCAATGATTTGTAACCCATTGCCTGAATGTAGCTGTGTCAGAACAGCCATGTCCTTTGGTGCAGGAGCTTTAGAGATAGCAGTCAGGTGGTCTGGGCTAGGGTGCAAGCCCTCCTTGTCATGACATGTCCCAGGAACGGAATATGCATCTGCCCGAATGAATTTTTATTGGAATTGATCTGCAGACCAACATCCTTCAGATGCTGGAGAACAGCCTGTACGCGTTCATTGTGTTCTTCTTTGGAATTCCCATACAGAGGATTCCCAGAGGATATATGGTGGAAACCACAAGAATTTAGAGCTGGAGCAGTAACCTTCATGCGGAAGAGGAATGGAGGCTAAGATCAAGGTAGCATGGATAGATGTAAGCCAAAAATCAGAACTGCAAAAGAAGAGACAGCTTTCCTAGCAGCCTCTTTGTGGTTTCCATTTGCCTGTAGGATTCCCAGGTACTTGTAGCTGTCCTTAATGTCTGCAATTTTGCCTTCTGGTAGTGCGATCCCCTCAGTTCTGACTACCTTGCCTCTCTTTGTTATCATGCGACTACGTTCTTCTCCAGTCCGAATGACATTACAGTGTCATTGCTGTATATCCTGGTGGTGTGGATCAGTGAATCAATGTCTCGTTCACTCTTGGCATACAGCTTGATGTCATCCATGTAGAGGAGGTGGCTGACAACTGCTCCATTCCATAGCCAGTCTTGTTAATGATCTCTCTCTCTCTCTCTCTCTCTCTCTCTCTCTCTATATATATATATATATATATATATATATATATATATATATATATTAGGGCTGGGCGATATGACCCAAAATTCATATCTCGATATTTTTTAGCTGGATGGCGATATAAGATATATATCTCGATATTTTTTTAAAGCCATAAGGTAAGAACAAAAAGAGAGTTCTTAGTCAAAGCTGTGTCCCAGATGTCACACAGGCACTTTTATTAACATACAGCATAGATGTACATGAAAAAAACTACTCAAATAAATTATGAGCATTTATTATATAATAAAAGTGCTCCATAAATAAAAGAAAACTATGTTGTTTTTGTGCATAACAAAGAGCTCACAATTGCGCAGTCAAAATGTAAACTAAAAGACGCTGAGCATAATAACAAAGACAGATTTCACAGCTGCTCTGTTCCCAAGTTCGTGACTGACAGCCTGGAATTTGAAATCCGCTTCATAACCGTGTCTCTTAACAGGTGCCATTTATGGTCCTTATACACACACAATACGGTAATATTACGTGGAGCACAGTACGTATCACTCCGCGAGGCTCCTCGGTAGCCGTAATGCTCCGACAATCCATCAAGCGGTGCAGCTCCGTAGCTTACCAAAGTCGTACTAAAACATTTTTTGACAGATTGCTGAGCGCCGTGTACCACATAAAATCGGTTCACGGTCATCAAGCACAACCAGAATTCATACATAAGGCGCACTGTCGATTTTTGAGAAAATGAAAGGATTTCAGGCCGTGCATGGCATTAGCGTGGTTAGCTCGTTAACACGTTGACGCCGTCCAGCCCCACGCACGGGGCGATGCGCAGTAACTCGTTAACGGAGATTTGCCGTGTCCATCTTGTCGCTGCCTGCAGGTGAAGCGATGGGGAAGGAGGGGGAGTTGTGTTCAGTGAAGGAGGGGCGAGGTCGAGTAACGTTGCGTAAAGACAAAAGCGGACGAAAGAGAGGCAAACTTGTGGCTCCACAACTATAATTATAACGTAACATAGACTATATCAATATAAAAGATATTGTCACATCTTATATCTCGTATAAAAATATATCGATATTTTTAAAAAAAACTCGATATATCGCCCAGCCCTATACCAAACAGCCACTTCATAAATGCATGGCACAACATAGGCGAGACGAGACTCAGCTGTCCATCTGCATCAATAGGACAAAGGTCACTCTTTCGAGGGCACCCAGAGAAGACAGATGGTTTGAAAGAGGAGTGAAAGAAGCCATCTATGCCTACTGTGAATGACATCTTTGAACAGAGGGTGTGGCTTATGACACCAACTGTCTGCTATCTATAATCCAGTTTTGAGATCCCTTCCCAGATGCCTTAACGCTCATTCGCATCTTGGGTTATTTGATCTCAGTAAGTCACATGTTTGGGTGCGGCAAGGACTCAAAATGGGTTCACCTGAAACCTTGGCTGATTGTAACCCATATCCGTTTTCACACCTTAGCTTGTGTGATTAGGCATAGGATCTATAGGGGGTCCACGAGGGATGCTCCCAATGAGGCTTAAAAATCTCTCCACCAATTGCTCTTAGAAGTGAAGAAGCTTCTCACATGAGAGATTAAACATCTTCAAGAAATTTAAAAAAGTCCAGACACATTTCTTTCCAAGCTCTTTAGACAAGCATAACACTCACATCTTGAATTTATTGCTGCTGATGACTCGTAAGCAGACCACTAAGTGCTGTTAATGCTTTTAATAGGTGAAAATTAGGACAGGCAAGAACAAGTTATCTTTTAAGTAATATCAGTAGGATGTTTACCACAAAAGCCTTATCCCGTGAGTACAGGTAATCCATTGCCAATGGCATTACCATTTTTTTTGCAGAGGAATGGTAGGGATGCTGCTAAGATTTAAGTTGAGCCCTTATTTCCCTTGAGGTTATGCAAAGCATCCCAGTTATATTCACATCACACCCTTTAGCTGGAAGAAAATGCATAAGAATGTATTATTGAAAGGTGTTGATATGGAAACCAGTAAAGATGTACAAAAAAGCCATTGTGTTTGAGGAGTTCAAAAGAATATGTTAAAGAGCGATTACCAGATTAGATTGCTCATTAAGATGGGGATGTTTTACTGTGTGTGTGTGCTTTTAATGTCATGTCAAGTCACTCAGCTTTTATATGATTTCACAGTAGCATTGCACCATGCTGGGATAATCTTATAAGAACATGAAGCTGCGTTTGTCTCTTAGATGAAGTCTGTATCCCAGTGTCTCCAGAAAATGACAGATTAAATATATTCTGCTTGCATCATGCCAGTGTTTTCATGGTTCTGTTGGGAGACAGCTGAGAAAAGAGGACCAAGGCAGTCAGTGCATGTTCAAATCCCTCTTCATTGAGTGAAAAAGAAAAAGCCAGCTCTGGCCTCCAGTCATATACCAAATACACACACTCTCATAAACACACAGACACACACATAAAAGTGCTTTTTTCACAGCTGCTCTCATACACTCTGTGATTTTCTGCTAGTGTCACTGCGACCAGCTTTGTATTGGCAGTATCAGGAAATGAGTCTATTCTGGAGTGAAACACACACATAGATACATGCACATATAAACACAAACCTCTTCACAAGTGCACAGGCACTAGGCTGTAGAGTTAATGAAGGGTTCAGGCATGCTTTTGCCGAAGCCTTGGCCCAAAGTTGCCCCTTTGGCATGGCATGAATAATGCATAAATGCACAGTGGGTGCCATCAAATAATAACAGACTACTCAGACGCGCCCAAGCACACAGCCACCCACCTACCCCCGTACACACACAGATACAAACACACCCAGCCATGAACTCCCACCATGTGGGAGGAGAACCAGGAGTGCAAAATGCCAGAGTTGAATAATTCTGTGTCTGTGGGATTATTAAATCTCAAAGTGGGTGGGGCAATGCATGAAACCATATGAAGATCTGTCAACACAAACACCTCAGTCCAAGCGTGAACCCATTTCACAGAAAAGAAAGATCTAGTAAGGATAGAATACAAACTTTCATATATAAGTACTCATGTTGAGGAAGAGAGAAAATAAAGAGAATGTGAAACAATGTTTGATATACAGTAAATCACATTTCATTAGGTTTTTTTGTAAACACTATAAAGATTTTTTTCTTAAAAACGTTCCTTTTTCTCACTTTCTTGTTTTTTCTATTTTCCACCTGGTGCTTCTGGTGCCAGTAAATTTACAAATGCCATGCATCTGATGCATATTATGCATGATGCAGTTTCCCCAGCTTGTCCATTATGCCCATATAATGGACAAGAAAGAAGTTGATTGCCCAGCGCTCTGATTTGTTGATGCGAAGGAGATGTAGAGTTAATATTTTATTATTGACCGCCATGTTCATTCATGTGTAATGATGTCATAAAGTGAAATGGAGTTTGGAAAAACTCTTTATGTAGGCCTTCCTATCTCTCATTTTGTCATCAGCTCTAAAATTTCACAATATAGCAGAAATGATGTGACTGAGTCTCTGACTGGGTATGCTAGCAGTTTTGTTAATAATATCAACCCAACATACAACTCAGGAAGTTCCCCAACCATAATCACTGGATAAACAGTCAGTATGCCGCATGCTGTATACATACTCAATGAGGAAAGCTATCAGTGCAGCGTAGGGGTGGTACAGAGAGAAGCTAGATGGCTTTTATTCTACATCTGACTTCAGGCAGACGTGGTAAGGCCTTCAGAAGATCACAAAATACAGGACTACCAACAGCTTCAAGAACAGTCTGTTAGGTGATCTCAACACCGTCTACACCCACTTTGAGACCTCCAGCTATAGCGCAGAGAGAAGACGCACATACACAACATAGATAAAGTGCTGAGGAAAATTAACCACTGAAGGGCAGCAGACCAGCAAACATCCTTGGGCGGGCTCTCAGAGTATGTGCTACCAAGCTGACTGATGTTCTCACCTATATCTTCAACCTTATTCTCAGCCAAGGGACCGTTTCATCTTGTTTCAAAGCTACAATCATCATCTCTAACTGCCCACCCACATGTCTGAATGATTACAAGCCAGTAACACTCACTGAGACTGGCTCCTAGACATTGACTACCAGGCCCCAGTTTGCCACGATTGGTAACAGCTGTACTTTCTGTGAAGACTGAGATAGTTTGGTATGCCACCTAAGATCCTCAGCAAGTTCTACAGCTGCATGGTTGAGAGAATCTTGACCAGCTGCATCACCATGTGATACAGCAACGCTAATGCTACAGTGGTGAAGACTGCCCCCCCAAAAATCATTAGGACTCCAATGTCCTCTTTGCAGAGCATCTTTGGCAAAGACCAAAGGATAGCTACCTCCATCCTGAAGTGGCCTGCATACCCCCAACATAAACTGTTTACACATCTATCCTCAATCTGGCGGTAGAGAAGTATGAAATCTAGGACCTGTAGACTAAAGGTCCTAGATTTCATTCCAAATTGTACAAATATGTACATAATATATTGTAGCTCAGATTCTTTTATTTTATTTTTATAGTTATATTTTTTGCTCATCTTATATTTCATCTGTATTTATTATTTCCTGTTTTCATCCACCTATTTCATTTAGGGTCTTTTTTTTTGCATATGTAGTTGACAGCACTGCATATTTCTTTGCTGTGCATATGACAAAAAAAACTTTGCAACTTTGTGAGTTGTTGCAGTATTCAAATGACTAGTGTTATGGAATGCATTTTGTCTAAATGTTTTGGCACCATCAGGGCAGAAACTAATTGGCCTGAATTCATTCTGCAACTTGTCAGTGACATTACAAATGCGGGCAGGATCATATAACAATCTCCAGCTACAAGAAGAACAAGCAATCCTACAACAGATGGCATGGCCTCCACAGAGCCAGAATCTTAACACCATGGAGTCAGTCTGCGATTACATGAAAAAGGAAGCAACTGAAACAGCCTAAATCCATAAAAATAAGCAGTAAATTCTCCATGTACACCATAAAATGATCAATTTCAGTGCATACAGATAACTATCTAGTGATCTTTGTGGAAAAAAAAATATAGGCAAAAATATACGGTGCTTCTATGGTACATCAAATGGATATCATATGGAAGTACTATACAAACAATTTAAATTAAGAAATTAATAAAGCTGGTGTTTAAAAAATGAAGAAAAGAGGTACAAACATCGATGAAAAGATAGACAAAACAAACAAGGGAGCAAAGGAAGAGTACAAAGGAACAAGAAAGCAGTTTGTTGGTCAGAAAGGGTTATCCATGGATGGATGGGCTGATGAAGTGATGGAAAGAATCCTGGTACCAGTAGCCAGAGAACCAGCCGCAGAGCCATGGGTGGGAGCCAGCCAAGCCCAGGAGCGCAAGCCCAGCCCTGGGTCAGTCTGCTCCAAACTCCCCCACTGATCTCCACCCAATTAGCATGGAGTTCCATCTGCTGCCTGGAGTGTCACACAAACACCCACACACACCCACAGACTGAATTCAACACAAAAATACAACTACTCTCCCACACAGACAGAGAAACATGCTGACACACACATATACACACAAAAACACTCCGCTTCCATTACCCATAACAATTGCTCAGTGACAAGATAAGTGATAGCCTCATCCAGCCTCCTGCCAATTATAGCCTAATGTGAAAGAGACTGATTCACTATCATGCTCACACTGTTTGGAGCCTGTTTGCAGCTCTGTGTGTGTGTGTGTGTATCATATGTTTGTGTGACTTTTAGAAAGCTTTCTGTATTTGCAATGGTGCTGTGTTGCAAACATCTGTGGCCAAGTCCAGACAGAAGGCTGCTCCTTTCAGTGCTGGCTGCAGGCTATCTCTCTCTCTCTCTCTGTCTGGCTCTCTCTCTCTCTAAGGCCGTCAATCTTGCTTCTCGATCAATATTTAACAATATACCCCATACCGAGACACAAAGACGGGACATTAGGGGGTGGCAGAAAATAATGGAAATGGTCAAAGTTTTAGGAAGGCGAGAACAACAGTTATATTTGTTACTGTTTATTCCTTCTGTGAAAGGCAGATTTGGGATATTCAGCTTTGACATCAACATACAGCTGAGGGACATCTGAAAAGAGACCCGAGGCTATTTGTCCTTAATTAGAAATTCAACTATGACATCTGCTGTATGCTTTTAGAAATTCGGGGCAAATAGGCACAGCAAAATCATACGACTTCCCTGTGGAACTGAGCCTGTAATTGAGCTGATCAATTCACACTGGATGATCAACATGCTTGCTGATCACCTTCCACCATTGATTTCCCTTCGTAGTAATTTTAATCCCTCTTTAATGCAATATAATAGAAATGCATTCTCTAAGAAAAATATTCCAGCCCTTTTCATTGCAACACAAGCAATTGAAAATTCAAGCCTTTATGCAGCTCGGTTTTATTTAATATTACATCTGCAAGGCTATTGCATTGTATTATTGAGCATTACTTGCAAAGGGAATGTAAGGGCATTTCATTGCAAAACTCACTCTAAACAAAGGATTTTAAACACACTACTCCTATAATTCACAACAAGTGATAACCAGAATACGAAAAGGAGAAGAAATGAGGAAAACTGCCAAATAAATTCTAAAAATGATCATTTGGAATCAGTGTAAAACATGGTGATATTTCCCTGTGAATGAAATGTGATATGCAGAAATTGTTGCTTCTCATTCAATCAAAAAACGATTTTGCTTAAAGCAATAGTTCAACATTTTGCAAAATACATTTGTCTGCTTCCTTGCCAAAAGTTAAATGAGAAGATTAATGCCACACTCTGAATATTAAGCTACTGCCAGCTGCCAAACAGCTTAGCTTAGCATAAAGAAAGCAAATGGAGATGTAGATTCCCTGGCTGTGTCCCAAAGAAAAAAAATCCACCTAGCACAAATAAAACAACACTTGTTTCTTTTATCAGACAGTTTGGTTGTTTACCTTTTAGGCTATATCATAGCTGGGTTACTGGGAATTACATTCAATTGTTTGTTTCCATTAAAAATATTACAAAATGTTATACTGATTTTGTAAAGAGAAATTACATCTACATTTTTATAATGAGTAATGTACGGGGCAAAGAAAAAGAAGGTAATCAAATCAAAGGTTTCTTGGATAACTACAAAATCAAATAGAAGATACTTAATCTTACCTACGCATGCGCATGCACACACACACACACAAACACAAGAATGGGAATCGATAAGAATTTAGCGAAACCAATTCCTTATTAGTGTCACTTATCGATTTGATTCTCTTACCAATTCTCATTGGCTCTGCTTTGAGAGTCACCACCATCGCTAAGCAGCATTTGGACGACATTACATTTGTGCAAATTAATTGCGGCTGTGGCCAAATATTTGTGCAGGTTGGAGGCATTTCCCCTCATTGTTGTGTTACTTTTCAAAAAAAGTAATGCATTATGCATATTGCACAAATGTTTTCTTAAAAGTAATGCAGTCCATTATTTAATTACTCCTAAGAGAAAGTTACTCATTACACTCGTCATTAGATTACTGTTTTCTTCGTAAAATGACCTGAAACCCATTGTCTCTTAATTACCATTTCACAAGTAAAATCTGTAGGCTACAGCCCCACACATCAACACAAATCCCTATTCTAATAAGGACACACATATATGATTTTTCTCTTTATATTTAGGTATGAACAGAAAGCCAACAGCACAAAGCAAAGATGAAAACCAGCACAAAGAGACTTTAAAGCAGTGATTCTACCTTTGAAACATGAACAGGTAAAAAGAGTTTGCAGCCTGACTATTCATCACTGCTTTTGTTACTTGGGTCTGGGTCTACTGGGCTATGGTTAACAGTCACTTAGCTTTAACATCGGTGTGGGTTCTTGGCACATAAACTGAAACCAGCTGACTGTAGAGAAAGTGCAGCCAATATGACAATATCCAAGGAATACAGGGGAGCGGCATTTTTTTTTGTAAGAAATTAAAATGTAATCACTAGTCTTTGAAAATGTAACTATAATCTAAAACTGTAAAAAAACTAAATAAGTGAAACCTTCTTTCACTGCATCCTATCAGTGAGTCTTTCACCAGAAATGTAAAAGCATGGCTTGCCCTACTCATGCCATGCATGAAAAAGAGAACGCATAATGCTACACTGCAGCCCCCAACTGAAGCAATAATGACCCTCCTGGGAATGAGGAAACTCCACCTGCTGATGCAACAGTCCAAAACATCCACTAGAGAATCTGTGTCAAATCATGTGCAGGTGACAAATTTTGTCACACGCACAGGCTTGTGTGACAGGATGATAATTAAATGACTACATAAATTCTTCACTCACTTCTGGAGACAGTGTATTAAGATTTTCAAATAGTATTTGAATACAATTTTTCCGGCATGTGAACATTAAAAATGTAAAAAATAAATAAATAGGAAGAATTCTCTAAGGCAGATAAATCTCAGTGAGTATGTTTAGCATGAATACTTCAACAGACAAGTACCAAAATCTGTTGCATTTTTTAAAGGTAAATTTGGCCTTTATACATCCTGTCAAATCACAGGGTCATGTCACTGCCTGTAAAATAGGCATTGCAATGCATTTTATTGAACAAATTAAAGCTCTTGAGAAGATTCTTTCTCGACATCGACATCTTTCTTGCATGAGTTTGACAGAAGCTCACAGCAGTAACTCAACTAAGTGGAACGTATATACAAGTAAGAGCACACACTGACTGTGAATCAGAAAATGTTGTTTATTATTTAACAGGAACTTTTCCCGAATAATTTTACTTGTCTGGCTAATCTTTCATTTTATGTATATGAAAGTAACCCTCTTGCCCTGAATGTCCAGCCAAAGGAAACATTTTCCTCCTTGATCTTAATTGAAATATCTATTTCCATATTGAATAAGTTGAAAATAACCCTTGGCTTCAGGTATTCAGTGTGTCTCTTTCTCACTATGCCCCCAGATTCTGCTCCTACAAATATTTCAGTATCCTATAAACCTCAAATGTGATGTGTTATGTTTGCATTCTGCAGTAACCTGAATTAACCATAAACCATTAAAAAAGCAAGTTTATACAGCTTTGTCAAACAGATACTCTTAATCTTAGTTAATATAATACATTCTTTATAGAGTATAAAATGTTTATGTTAAAAATGAGCTTATTAACTGAGAATACAGAATTTATTTCTGGTTTTATAATTACATAGTGATGGGGTTTGTAGTTTCATGATGACCATCCTATAAATGTTATTTGTCCTCCTCTATGTCATATACTTATCTATAAATGTCTGTTTTACCACAGTAATTCTAAATAGAAAATGGATTGCTAAACGTTGTTTCTAAATGTTAATTAACAAATTTCAGAGCTATTCTAAGACAGCAAAACACTTCCCTATCTTAAATAAAATATGGCCTTGTGCAGCACATTCGCGGTATGTTCCTCTGGGGGGGACGTGAATGTCCCACCTTGTTTTTTAAGGTCAACTGCTGACATTTTTAATTTGCGCTGGGAAAGTTAAGCTCATGACAGAGTAATGACATGTTGAGACAACGCAGCAGCTGATGCTTAATGTCTTAATAATTCATGCAAGCTGAGGATTAAATGAAAATGCCTAGTTGCTGTTCTGAGACTGGATGGTTGGATGAGTGAATAGATTGGAGACACAGGACACTGCAACTGTGCTCTTTTTATTTGGTCTTTGTCGTGCTATCATAGCTTCCCTTGAAAAAATAGAACATGTTTGTCTGTGGAAAATTGACATTTTGTTTCCATTTCCAACAAATTTGCAGTGGGAAATCGTACCATTGTGTTTATTTTAGTACTGTGCATGTTTCGGTGGAAACTATGCGAGGGATTTAAAGCAAGTTTAGTGCCCAACAGCAGTAAAGTGGTAAAGGCTACTGTTCCTGGAGTCACACATGTTGCTTCTCCTGGCTTTACATCAGATCCTACTACAGTGTATTTCCCCTGCCTCTGTTTTCCAGCTTCTCAAATAATGAAATGCAGAAATACTCGTCTTTATGTGAAGCCCATTCGATTCTAAAAGTCAATGGTTGGCACTGGCTGGGAATCTGATACAAGTCTGTAGTGTTGTGTGCATTGCTTCCAGCCTCTCACCCGAACTGCAGCTCTTCAAACCACTTCTCTTTTCCATCCCATTCATGACGGCTGCTCATTGCTGACAAAAATACACTGCCAGTGGTTACTAATGTAATATGACCCTAATTCAATCTTGAAAACATACTACACACTGTGTAAGTTTATGTGTAGATCACTGTGTGTTACAACACACTGAACCTTGAACCTTGGTTTTAAATTTTCCCCTCAGGGGTAGGGATGGGTATGGTTTAGGTTTTATCCAATACCAGTACCAAACCGGTACTTTTGAAACGGTCGCGGTGCTTAGAGAAAGGAGAACACAAACTTTGTCCAAAAACTAGTGATGTGCGATACCACTGATTTCCTTTCCGATCCGATACCAAGTAATATTCAGGGTGGTATCGACGATACTGATCCGATAACGATACTTTGTACAAAAACATATTTTATTTATTGTATCTCAAATTATAGCGTCATAATGATTACAGGACATCAGATTACTTGTTCTTATCACTTAATAATGCAGAGTTCATCACATAGAAATAAAAAAAACTGAAGTTGTGTGCTATTTGAACACGTTGCCTGCCTGCAGCACTAAATGACTCCATAACGTCATGGAGACGTTATGGAGACAGGAGACAGGGCGAAACGTCTGTCTCGCCCTGGCAGCACCTGTCCCTGTCCTCCTCTTCAGTTCACCTCAACATATGCTCGTCATATTCTGTGATATGATTTACTCTGAGGTGTTTGACAAGGTTTGTGATGTTGCCACAACCATACATGCCAACCCTCTCGATTTTTCTGGGAGAATCCCAAATTTCAGTGCCCCTCCCGAAAATCTCCCGGAGCCATCATTCTCCTGAATTTCTCCCGATTTTCCACTCGGACAACAAAATTGAAAAACTATATCGCAGAATTCATAGCGCGGCCCAGCCAATTCCAGTCTCTAACAATGTCGGCAGCAACTTAGTTTTAATATTACTCTTTTTTCTCTTCCTGGGTCGCAAAAAAAACTTTTAACATATTTTCAGGTGAGAATGTAGCTGTGTAAACTTCAAATATCTGAGCCGACCGACACATCGTTTTCAAACCCCCGCGGTCTTTCGCTACTCGGGTTAAACAAGATATATAAGTCACTTAGATAACTTAAAAATGTTATTGTTTGGCTTTTTCAGTGTTTTATTTGTAAATCAGTTTGGCTGAGATTAAAGTTATTAGATTAGATCAAATTAAATTTAACTTTATTAATCCCTCGGGAGGGTTCCTCTGGGTTTTCACACAGCTGAATAAACGTCAAACAGAAAACTGATTAAACAAAGTGTGAGACGGTCGAGAGTTTACGCCAGTGCCCGGTTATATTTTAGATAGCAAGGAGCAGACTGCAGTGTTTCACTCCACCGAGGGAGTTCGTGACGTACTACCCGACTTTCTTTAGACCGCGAAGGCCGGGTCCTCAGGTGGAAGCAGCCTCTGAATTTGGACACCCCCGCTGTTTCCGGACATTTAACGTATTTTATCCGATAAATAAACACTGTAAAATGTATTTATCCCCCCAACAGCCCTTTTGAATATCTCCCTAGTGTGGCCACAACACCTCACGTTTTTGCCACATGTATCGCAAACCACGTTTCAGCTACTGTGGAGGTAAAATACGTTCGCACATGACTCCAATTACGCTCAGCCATTGTTGTGAGTGCGCACGCCAAAGGGCTGCGAGACAGACAGCCGTTTTACGCACATGACTATGAAAGGCGGAAGAGGAAGTAGTTCCTTTGAATGTAGACAATCCGAATGTTATAGTTTCTTTCCACTGTGTTTCTGTTAATGATAAACTACAAATTTACCCTAAATTACTAAAATATCGATATTTTAATGTGAGAATCGATTCTAGAACATAAATGATTGGTATCGGAGGAATCGATATTTCAGGATCGATCCGCACATCACTACTAAAAACCTCTCATGTTTAACTGTTTTCCAATTTTCCTTTGGTCATTTTAGCCTTTTTGGCCAGGGTGAAGGGAGTATCTGCCATCAAACAAGAAGACAGCCGCATGTAACTATGACGGTGTTTGCTAGTTCACCTTACACGCATTAATTCAATAACGTGGTTAGCCTACTCAACGTAAATTACACACGAACAACATTAAGATACTCACGCAGAGAAGAACAGCTGCTGCTGCCATCATCATCCGTCATCATTTCAGCTACATTGGCAGGGTTGGGGCCAGGACTCTACTCTTCAGGTTCTTGGGGGATGTTGCTAACTCCAGGTCCGATAACAGGCACCACACCCGCAGTAGATGTGCTCGGTCTTGCAGCAAGCTATCAAATACGGTGCATTTCTCGGCTTTTAAAAAAACGCTATGCGTCGCCAGGTGTTTCATCAGATTTGAGGTGTTACCTCCTTTGTACAGTATCACCCTAAAGCACTTGTTGCAGACGGCTGAGCTTGCATCTTTTGCTGTGAAGTACAGCCAGACTTTTGACCGCTTCGCCTTGGGCATTTGTAATCTGTAGCTCTGCTCTAAAAGAACGTACGTACCTGGGCCCGCCTACTATCCTTGCAAAGGTAAAATGATTGGCTAGAATCCAAAGTTTATGACATATTAGGGGAAAAAAAGCACCGAAATAAAGCACCGAAATGTGCGCTGCTTTTCGGTCTGGTTACTACCGTTTATGTCAGAACCAGTGCCATTATAGCACCGGATACCGGTACCCATCCCTACTCAGGGGCTTAAGTAAACGCAGAGTGTGGGGAAGGTTATCTGTCATAACTTTCTGAAAATGTAGCTCAAGTCAGTTGATGGAGCAAAAATAATTTACAATTGTGTGTTTTCTTACTTTTCCCTCCAAAGATGTAATTTGGCTATATCGGCACTTTTTTTTTTTTTTTTACATAGGTATCTGTGTTGAGAGGCACATTTTTGTGGTTTTAAGCCTGTATCAAGTTTTCAACTCATTCGTATAACTGCCTTATTATTTTACAGTTATCTGGATTGGCTTGCTAATGGTAGTGGGATGGGAAGTCTCAATGATGTCTTTCTTGTCGATTCTGTTTCGATATCCAATTATACACATACAAATGTTGACAAAGGTCTTTTAGGTACCAGGCTTAATCTTAACTTTAATAAGTAGTGTGATCAATTTTGGCAAAATATTTATTTAAAAAAATAAATAATAATAAAACTCATCATATCATTAAATGAATGAACTAGCATACAAAACTAACAACTCATTCACAAATAAAACACTATTTTTATATGAGCTGGGAAGGAACTGATGGAGTCTTTTTAAAAAAAAGGAGAACACTAAGGTTGATTAGCTTAGAACTTTGTTTTATATCTTCTCTTTGAACAAGATAGAAAATTAGGAGTAACATGGTAATCGCGTGTTTTGTGAGCAAATGCTTTTGCATATTCGTAGTGTTTCCTCCCTTAAATGAAATATCTACTTTGCAAGTATTGCAAGTTGCCCAGTTGTTATCCGTTCTCGTAAAGTATAATCAAACTTTTGAGCGTTTGAGCCGCCATGTTTCCTGCCAGGCAAATGACGCTCTGCAACGTGGTGACGTCATTCGGGGCGACTGGAATTGATAGGGGAATCGTTTGCAAAAATGGCAAACAATTCCAAGGAATTGAAACATTGGGAACCGGTTCTCAACAAGAACCGGGTTTCGATACCCATCCCTAGTGTTGACTCAACTTTGTAACTTTACTGTTTAATTGGGTTACACTTGGCATCTCCATTTCTGTGTCTGCATTAAGATGCAGGATAATTCTAAAAACATAAACAAGACTTGTGTACATTAAAATATCTTAGTTCCTCTGCCAACTTGGAGAAGCAACCTGCAGATTGCCAAAAACAAGCACTGTCCCATGACATAATGCTACAGATATGACTGAATACATAATTTTAACCAGTGGCAGTTGATGATTTTTTTTTTTTTTTAAACGTAGAGAGGCACAACCTCAGTTCAAAACTCAATGTTCTTTAATGTTTGATATATAAAACTTATGAGTGGCTAATTTCACAGTTTAAATGTTTGTTTTGATTCATCAATTTATCTATATCATTTGTCCAAGCCAGTGTCACAGGAGCACCAGTCCAAGATCTTCCTTTTTAGCCCCACTACTTACTAATTTCTAAATTTTACATTTCTAAATTATTATTTTTCTAAAGAATAAGAAATGTCTCAAATCCTGAGCCTACATATATATTTAGTCATCTTTTCTCTTTTACCATGTCTCTCTAATATTTAGCTTCTTACTATTTTTATATTTTTATATTTTATTTTATTATATTTTACTATATTTTCTGTACTGTATCATGCTGCTGAGTGACTGCTGCTCGTCAAACACATGTCATTGCAATGTTGACCCTGTGCTAACTTGCATATGACAAATAAAACTTGAAACTTGAACTACAAGGATAATATAACTCTTTAGCTGGCTGAACTAACGGGTTTTCTATTTCTCTTTTTATGAATAACACTCAGGGCACAGAGCACATGGAAGTGTCAGAATTTCAGTTGTGTGTCAACATCATAATTATAATATTTACTAATAAACACGGACAGATTTGGTTTGGCAAAGAAACAGCAGAGACCTTTAGATTCCTACAGTTCTAGAAATATCCCCAGTGACCAATTAGAAACTTAGCAAACTTTGCATGTTGCATTAGCAGAAAAATGAAAACCTGCCTCCTAAGGCAGTGCTGTCCTTTTATTAATAATTTTAGTAATTAATCAAAGGCCAAACAGTAAACAAGAGAGGAGTTAAAGATATTGACAAGTTAGATTTAACTTAAACTTGTGGGGCTCCATGTTATTTTCACTTAATTTATTTTTAATCTAATAAGCAATACACACACACACACACACGTGTGTGTATATATATATATATATATATATCCACATATACATTTTTTTTTCAGTCATTACCGGTATTAAGCTCAATCCTAACCCTTCCCTCACCTTATATTTTGAAGAAAGGCAAAATCAAAACTAGTTTTTTAACAGACTTTAGAAAAACTCATTTTAATGTGTGATGTTCAGAATTATTTATGTGATAACATGAATCTGATTCAGAAAAGGGTCATTCTACATCAGTCCTTCCCAAAGTGTGGGGCCCACCCTCTAGGGGGGGCGCAGAGCCATTGCAGGGGGGGGCACGGTATGAAAGGGGGGGGGGGAGGGGGGGACAAAACACTTGGACACTGCTAGCACGGGGCGCCCACACAAACGCAAAGCAGGAGATGAAGCATAGATGAATATGTTTCCAAACCAACTTCATTCTAAGCCAAAGACTAGAAAATATGGTGAAGCATGTCTTCCCTTTGGTTTCACCTGCACAAGTGCCAAGGTAGGTCTCCCCTGCAGAATTGGTTTTCCCTGTGTCGGGAGCACGTGCTGGGCTGTTCAAATCACAGACAAACAGTATCCCACAGTTGTTTGTGTTTTAAAACCCATTGTGCACAGAGAGGCATTTTTTGAAAAATGCATTGATAGCAATGTTGAATATTATTACACATGAAAAAAAAACAACTACAGTAAAATAATTACACCGTGAAGCCATCTGCCATTCTGCATTTCATCTCATGTAAACGTGGCGCGCAGCGTGACTTGAAAAAAGGCACATACCTTTGACGTTGCGTGAGGAACTCTGTATTCCTCGTCCACACGTAAACTGAAAAAAATGAGTTTTTAAAAATCTCGTTTTCGGTGATAGGAAACGCCGTTCACGTGTGGACGAAACAGCTGCGTTTTCAAAAATACTTGTGTAGGTGCGGACGTAGCCTAAAAGAGTTAGTAGTTTATTTTCTTACTACCTGTCATTTATTGCAGATTACTTGTATTTGCTCAATTGTTTACTAAATGTTTGAGGTGTGAAAGAAACCGCAATGGAGCAAAATATGGGTGTGTTTGGTTGGAGGATGTGTGCGTGCGTGCAAATAAAGGCAGCTTTATTTGCTGTAAAACACTAGAATACTTCTAAACAAAACCTAAACTGGAAACTAAGACCAGGGAACAGGAAACTAGGAGTTACAAGGGAACTCGGAGCACAGCTACGAGGGACAACGAGACAACGAGCAGGAGATGGCAGGGAACTAAAATACACATCGGAGAAATCAGGGACCCAGGACCATGACACTTTTACCTAAAAAAGAAGTTTAATTTCTTGTTTTCCATCCTTTTTTATACTAAAAAAAGCTCTTGTGCATATGCATGTAATGGGTATCTGTAGTGATTGTCAGGTTCCAGGCAATATTTTATATGACTGTTGATACTTATTACATGCACTCTCATGCTGCTTATCTTTATTATAATATAATTTAAGGGATAGGATGTTTAAGAAAATGCTCATACCACACTATGTGGTAAGCCAAACAACTTTGAATGCCAACAGCATGAAAGACCATGAGACTACAACAGAAAGCCTAATGTTAATAAGACACTTGTCAGCCTTGATCTGTATTGCTGATTTTGAGAAGAATAGTACCCTTGGTACCAATGTTCCCTCTAATTTTTCATGTGTCTGAGCAAACACACAAATTTACATTTATGTTAGACTACTTTTAATTAACTGCTTAAGGCCACTTACAATGAAAATTTAAAAAAAATCTTGTTCATAACCTGTGTAGTATGTTAACACTATTGGAAGTAAAAATAACTTAAAGTCAAATTTTTATTTTTATTTTTATAAAGCTCTGACTTGTATTATGAGTCTGTGGTCTGGCAGAGAGTCCTCTAACTCTCTGTCTGCAAAATACAGTATATAATGACTCCGCTGCCCCAGGTGAATGTATGGCTATTGTGTCTTTAACTGAAGACCATTTTTTCCTCTTTTAATTTGTAAGACTGTGAACACACAGTAAAAATATACGTAAGCATCAGTATTGACATATTTTGTAACCAAAAACAGAAGTTAGCAACATAGCTTTTCTTATGCTTTACATTCAACATAAACATCTTTCCTTATGCGTTCAAATCACCTTTTAAGTAACAGGAAAGTAACAAATCTTACAGAAAATAAAGCTACACATTGATTACTTACAGATTATGGCTCAACAAACTCCCCAATGATGTAAACTGGGCTTAACGTTGTGCAGCTTATTTTCTGCTCCATGTATTTTCTCACACTGCCTGCAATATTTTTGAAAATGTTTAAACAAGGAAATATTTGCAAATTAGCATAAAAGGAAAAAAATCATAGAGAGTGGGCAGTGAAAGTGTTTCTTTAGTTTGTGTGTGTTTTATTTGTGTGTGTGTGTGTGTGTGTGTGTGTGTGTGTGTGTGTGTGTGTGTGTGTGTGTGTGTGCAGCAAAGCAGTCATAAAAATCTAATTTGGCAGCTGAGGATATAAGCAAAAGATTGTGGAAGGCCTGTAATCCCAGAGAGGAAACCCAACTTTTCAATAATTAACAACATTTAAAAACATGGTTACCAGCCTTCACTTTGATTTCATCAGCTAAAGTAGTTGTGGCTAGTTAGCATATATGTAGAATATATGCATCACTTCCTATGTTTTTTTTCTCAATTTCTAGACTTTTTACATTTTCTTCTGCATTGCAATGTGTTTGCATGCATGTGTGGTTTTGCTTTTTTCTATTTTGCCTCAAAACTTGCATAACCTACATCGGGCAGGACAAGGGTGATTAAACTTGTGTAAAAATGATGATGCTGCCTATAATGCAGTGGTAACATATGAGCCTTTCCTCCTGGCCAGTGTTTGACAAGCTAACATGCACGCTATGATCTCCAGGGTGATAGAGTGCATCGGTGTGTGTATAACCTGCCGTTGTGTAGCAGATCCATGCCCCTCCAAGTCTGCCTTGAATATGGAATGACTGCTGAATATTTCACATTCTACTTCTGACATGCCCCCCCACATCTCATAAATCATTGTTTATGGATCATTTAGTTACTGCCTGCTCTATGTGCTTCTGCGTGTGTAACAAAAGCATTTCATCAGGGAGGAACTTGTGCTGTTTGCTCAGTGTCATCAGATACACAGAAGTCTTGCAAGAATGCAAAGCTGATCAAGGACAAAAGCACAGTGATATGATTTGTAACACTTTCTACTTATCATAAAAAATATGTGTCTTTT